>NW_024429189.1:110460840-111068340 GCF_017639785.1 Mesocricetus auratus
GGAAAGCTCCAAGTCCCAATGAAAGACCTTACCTTTAAAAACAAGATACTTGAACAATGCCTCTGGGTCACCTCTGGCCTAGACATACATATCTCAAAAAACAAAAAACAAACGAATAACAACAAAAACCTCTGATTTTAAGAACATTTTTAATGACTTATTTTTATTTCATGTGCATTGATGTTTTGCCTTCATGTGTGTCTGCGTGAGGTATTGGATCCCCTGGAAGTGGAGTTACAGACAGTTGTGAGCTGCCATGTGAGTGATGAACTCAGGTGGTCTGGAAGAGGAGCTCATAACCATTGAGCCAGCTCTCCAGTGACCTCCTCCCTTTTTGAGACAGGATCTCTACGTCATCTTGACTGTCCTAGAACTTGTTATGTAGACCAGGCTGGCCAAGAACTCACAGAGATCTGTCTGTCTCTGCTTTCCAAGTGCTGAAACCTAAAAGTATATTCTACAATGTAGTCACCCCCCCCCCACTAAATTAAAAGGTCAATAGAGATGATTTTGCTACAAGTTGTCTATCACAATCCATTCCCCAACTTTTTCACATATAAGTTTTATTGAGGAAGTTATATGCCCTACCCTCGGTTGATGTAGCTACATCCTCCTCAAGGATCCCCCACAAGGAAGTATAAAAGTCACATATTGTGTATGGCAAGTACCTTCACACAGTGAGAGGGACCTTTTCCAGACATGTACAGACATGGATATCTCTCTCCTGTAGTTGATCAGCTTCTAGGTCTATGGCCTGAAGGCTCTTCTGACTGACCACAGCAACTCTCATGATGGGAGGAAGAGGGGTTCCAGGCGCAGCAAGTACACATGGCCAGTGCAATCATGGACAAGTTGGAAGAGTTCAGAAAC
This sequence comes from Mesocricetus auratus, assembly GCF_017639785.1. Taxonomy (NCBI): domain Eukaryota; kingdom Metazoa; phylum Chordata; class Mammalia; order Rodentia; family Cricetidae; genus Mesocricetus; species Mesocricetus auratus. The sequence goes on from NW_024429189.1 coordinate 110,461,711, forward strand.
AACACCTTCAACGGCAAAAGACCTCAACCAATGATGGATGCACAGTTTGTGAGGTTTCCTCTGCCTACTCCTCTAGAGGGCAGTCAGTCATGCTTCCTGCCTTCCAGATCTCCAGTTTCCCCTAGCAATAACTTTCCAGCTTCTGTGTCCTTTACCAACTGTCTTTCCTTCCTATCCCTCTTGCTCTATCCCTATAGATGCTTCCTGGAATTACCTCCCAGTCCCCTGTATTCTCAACACTTAACGTGGAATCCGTTTCTTGTGAAAACCATATCCAAAATGGCTACCCACTGTTATACTGGCTTCAGCTAGCATGTATTAGCAACATTCTAGGACACGGCAGAGTGACACAAGGTGAGAAATTGGGGTCCCTGACGTGCCACACTATTCACTGGGCATCTTTGTAACAGAGTTGTCTGATTTTTTAAAATAATTTGATTATTTTTAAATTGTGTGTGCGTGTGTGTGTGTGCGCGCACACGCGCGCATGTGCATGTGCACACGTGCATGCAGTAGAGTAGGTACCAGCGGAGGTACCAAACTCTAGGCCTCAGCAGGAGCAGATAGTGTGCTTAACTGCTGAGCCATCTCTCCAGCCCCGAGCTGTCTGATCTTAGCCACTACACCTGTCCAACATTCATTTTCCTTTGAGTCCCATCACCCTGGTTTTCTGCTGGGGAGCCACTTTCTAGGACTGTTGCTAATCCATTCACTACACCTGATTCAGGGGGCAGTGGGAGCACGTATCTCAGACCTAGGCAAGAGAGCAACACATCAACCAGAGCACAGTGATGTTTCAAGGTGGCTCCCAGAACCAAATTTACCACCATCTCAGATAGGAACACCAGAACCTGCCTACAAAGCCACAGAGGGAGAAAAAGCTCAAAGATGAGGGCAGTGGTGGTACATGATTGTAATGACATGTCTAGTTGCTTGGGAGACTTAGGCAGGATTATAAATTCAAGAACAGCTTGGGCCGTATAGCAAGATCCTGTCTCTATTTATTTATCTATTTATTTATTTTTGATTTTTCCAGACAGAGTTTCTCTGTGTAATAGCCTTGGCTGTTCTGTAACTCACTCTGTAGACCACACTGGCCTCAAACTCACGGAGTTTCCTGCCTCCCAAATGCTGCCATTAAAGGCATGTGCCACCACCACCACCCAGCCCGTCTCAATAAGATCACAGAAAAGATGGAGGGAAAGATGACAGGGCTGTTTCTTGAGTATTATATTGGGCCATCCTGAAACCTGAGGTTTTAAAAAATTTTGTCCAGCCGGGCATTGGTAGCGCACGCCTTTAATCCCAGCACTCGGGAGGCAGAGGCAGGCGGATCTCTGTGAGTTCGAGGCCAGCCTGGTCTACAGAGTGAGTTCCAGGACAGCCTCCAAAGCCACAGAGAAACCCTGTCTCGAAAAACCAAAACCAAAAAAAAAAAAAAAAAAAAAAATTGTGTCCGTCTGGGGTGGGGTGTGTAGGTACCATAGTGTCCAAAAGAAGGCTCAAGGACAACTTGTGGGAGTCAGTTCTTTACTGTGTGGGTCGTAGAGGGTAAGCTTAGTGTGTGGCTCAGCAACAAGCACTTTCTGCCTGCTGAGCCTCTCAACCTTCCTAGAACCTTAGGATTTCCAGCCCTGATTCCAGCAGATCTTCCTAGAGAGGCTTCCTGCCAGCTCCTGGTCATGGAAGAACTATGCAAACCATTGTTAATGCCATTTTAAACTGGGTTTCTGTCATCTGCAACTGAGCAAACTGTTTCATAAAAAAACTTAGTCCTGTTGGGAGCATTACCTTATTCCCAGTACCCGTGTGACACCAAAGGCAGCCAGCCATACACTTCCAGCCAGAGCAGCTCACTTTGTCACTACCCAAACCTGCATGACTGGGGGAAAGAGAGCCAGCTGACTTTCAGACTCTGTGGCAAGAACTAAGAGCCTGTGTCAGCAGCTTGTCCTCTGAATGCAGGGTGGAGCCCTGAATGACGGCTGCACCCTGTGCCACATGAAGTCCTCTGCTTATGCCTTGACCATAGCTGCTCAACTGTACTCTGAAGCTGTAACCCACCCACCTGGTGCTTCAGGAGAGGCAGGACAGACTGACTGTCAAGTCTTTCTTGGCTAAGGGGCTTCCCAAGGGAGGGTCTGGGCCCTTCCTGCTGCACAGTGGCCATGGAAACCACCTCCTCACCCACTCAGCTTGCAGCTTCCCCTTTTCCTTTGTTGTGTCCAAAGGTAGACTTGACTGTTAACCTCTCCCACATCTAGGAATGGAACTCCAAGGTGAGGAGAGGGAGGTGTTGCTCAAGGTTGCTGCATTCCCTGTCCGGCTCCCTGAAGGAGCCCCGTCTGCTGCTCAGCCAAGCCTCAACAGGTGTACATCATGCCTGGGCTAGTATCTCATGCTCCAGGGCTTGTCACATGCTTCACCTAGGGCCAGCCTCCAGGGAGGAAGGAGGGCCCTTCATCCAGCAAGTCCTAGCTCATAAAGCCAAAGACCACAAGAACCCCAGGGTCACCAAAAGAACGATGAGTTCTCGAATGTTGTGCCTCCAGACCCATCTATCCACGAACCAGCCTCTTGGTGCTGGGTTTATCCCAGCAACCAACCATTTGTCTCACCCAACTGGCAAGATTGGCCTGTTTAAATCCTCTCCACCAAGACAGAATCATCAACCTCTCTCCTGGTAACTGAGTCCAGTGTCAGGTAAACCCTTAACAGGATAGCTGAAACTCAACACTATTTTGATTTTTAAAGAGAAGTTTCACATGAACATTTCATTTATTAAAATAGTTTCTGTAAACGCTTTCAGAAGAATATACATTTTCCTTGCTTGAGTAGCGTTTCAAGGCACCATAAGATGATGGTCTCTTTAAGACCACCCCTCTATTCACGTGCGAAAATTCCATTAGAAAAAAAGAATACATGTAACATAGACACACACACACAAAACCCGTATCTGATCTCAGCCACCAACAAAACAGACACACAGTACAGGGCCTGTTGTGGCAGAACAATTGACAGTTTTGGGGTGCATCTTACTGTTGCTGTCCCAAAAGAAAAGAGAGGTGGACCGAACAGTTGTCACTAAAAAGAGCCAGCAGAGCAGAGGAGAGGTACACCTCAGAACCAAAGGTCCAAGTAAACGTGGCACCGGGCATTTCTCCTCTGCTTTCTCTTACTCTTCACTTTTTCTCCTCCTCTTCGCTCAGGGTGGAATTCTCCTGCAGCGGGGATGTCAGCTTGTTCTGCAGAAGGGCCGCCAACTTTTTGGATGTCTTTTTGAGAAACGTGCTACCTGGATGGGCACTGTTCACATGAAGATACAGGTCCTCCTGGGTGGGGCCCGTGTAGCCGCAATCCTCACACACATAGAGTTTGTCCCGACGCTGCTTATAGGCATACTGCTGCTGCACACCGTGGATCTTCTTCAGGTGGGACTCCAAGGAACACCGCTGGGTGAAGGCTTTGTAACAGACATCACATTTGTAGGGGCGAATGCCTGCAAGGATGAGGGGCAGACATGTCACCCGCCGGTCATAGCCAAGCCCAAGCTTCCCTCCTATGAAGCCACTGGAGTTTCCCACGACCAAGATCTTTTGACAATGTGAGGAAAATGGAGCCAGAACCATCTAGAAGGGTCTTGGTGTCTCCATGAACAAACCTAACACAGTTGGACACGCAACACTCCGACTCTAGGAGATTTATATTCTTCCCACTGGTCTGCCTTAATGGCTTCATCTTCTAGTGGCATTTTCATTTTATGTACTGTGGGTTTTCCTGGAAACACACCAAGACAAAGATCCTAAAGCGAGTTTATTGGAGAGACCATCCCAGGAAACATGGGTTAGACAATGAAGGAGAAAGACACGAAAGGAAGAAGCCACTTGTGCTGGACATGACAGGAGACAGAGCAGAGCATTTACACTGTGCTGAGCATCGCAGGGAACAAATGGAAAAAGAACTTACACGGTAGGTGACAGGTTGGGGGGGGGCACGGACAGCTCAGCTGGTGAAGTGCCTGCTTTGTAAGCAAGCCCAAGGGTCTGCGTTCAACCCTAGAACCTGTATTTACAAAGCAAGGGTGTGGCTGGCGGTTGACAGATCCAAAGGAAACTCCATTTGATTAATGTTAAAACTCTGACCTCTAGAAGTCTTACTATAACAATAGCACAGTGGGAGGGAAAGAAATTTGAAATGTTCTCATTTGCTTAGAACTATGCTTATAGTCATGCTAAGTGCAAATGTAATTCATTTACAATGGCACACACCTTTAATCCCAGCACTCAGAGGCAGAAGCAAACCAGTGTCAGTCTGGACTGTACCATGAAACCTTGTCTTTCTAGAAATCAGTGACAGGTGGATCTCTGGCACTTACTGGCCAGCCAGCCTAGCCTGACTGACAAGTTCCAAGCCAAGTGAGAGACCCTTTCTCAGAAAAGGGAGCTAGGAGAGGTAGGGGCACAATGAAATGACTTAATGGCTAAAACAAATAGTCACCAAGACTGACCATCTGAGTTTGGATGCCTGAACTCACCTGGTGGAAGGAAGGAAATGAATTGGCTCCCATAAGTTGTCCTCTGACCTCCAAACTCACACATGGCAAGTACAGGCAGACACCACACACACACACACACACACACACACACACACACACACACACACACACACACGCACGCACACTCGAGGGAGGGGGAGGATAGAAAGAATAGAGGGCACCTGATGTCACAACTCTGGCCACCACATGCTTGCACTCACACATAAAGATGACTCAGTATATTTTGTTATTTTTTTTTAAGTGAAATGCTGTATGCAGTGGTGGCCCCGGAACCCCAGTCAGAATGTGGGGACCTCCTGGGCTACTCTATATAGGGAGACCCCATCAGGCAGAAGTAGGGAGACATTTAAATCTACAGTTAAAGTCAGGTTCAGAAGCCCAGGTCTGTTATCACAGCACAAACAACGTAGATTCCACATAAGAGAGAAAACAAGCAATATCGGTCTTTTTGAGTCACTTACTTCTCTTCACCTGAGGATTCCCAGTTCCATCTTCCTGCAGATGAAATAATTTACTCTTAAGGCTATGATATTCCACTGTGTGTGTGTGTGTGTGTGTGTGTGTGTGTGTGTGTGTGTGTAAGAAATGAATGCTTCCAGCACTTGGGAGGCAGAGGCAGGCGGATCTCTGTGAGTTCGAGGCCAGCCTGGTCTACAAAGTGAGTTCCAGGACAGCCTCCAAAGCCATAGAGAAACCCTGTCTCGAAAAACCAAAAAAAAAAAAAGAAAAAGAAAGAAATGAATGCTTCTGGCCCTAGGCGTGGAGCTTCCTACTCCAGGGGTGGCCTGGACCACAGTAGGTCTAGCATGTGCAGAACCTATCGCCTGGCAGAGCACCCAGTAAGCTGAGAAGCCAGGGTTAGGAGATTTTGGGGCTCTGTGTCACCTGGCTAGTAAAGAAAGGAGGTGACTAGGTTTTCTCCAAGAGGGTATAGTGTAGGTGCTGGACCTGGTTTTGAGGCTGGGTGCCTTGTGATGTAGACACGGGAGACAGACCATAATAGCTCTAGTTATGACACTTCTGCCTTGTAAACCTGATCTCTGCCCAGTGTTCCTGCTTCCTCTTCTGACTCCATGATCTCATTCCTGCAGACAGATGTCTTGTCCAAAGAAACGCTCCTTCCGGGGCTTGGGAATTAGCTCCTTGCTCCTGGAGCACTGACTGTTTCCCCCTCCTTCAGGGGAATGAACACTATGCTCCCCTCCCCCAGCAAGACCTCACCCATCTCTCACTGTCTAGCAAAAGTCAATCCTGTCCTAGTCAAAAGAACAGGCTGGGAGCTTAAAGCACCACCTATTGCCAGACATAATTAACCTACTGACACCTACCTGAGTTCCAAAGTCCAAGGCCACTGAAAAGCCTGGAATTGCACATCTGCCACTCATTAACGGAGTCTACAGTCAGTCTGTTAACCCCTCCCTCCACAGCTCAAGTCTCCTCATCCACAAAATGCAGATACTACTCACACCCAGGGATGGCTGGGCCGAGGATTAACTGAGACATCGCAGGATCTGGTGAACACTAGGTATTCAGCGAGATACGACCTCAGTGTTTAGAGTCCAGCTCAACACAACGGAAACACGCCAGGCAGGAACCAGCTGCCATATTCCTAAGTACTTAGCGTTTGCCTTTCAACTACACCTTTTATGTATTAATGTACTTCACAACATCAAAAAAAGAATAAAAAAGAAAGGGGTTGTTATGATAGAGGGGGATGAACCTTGGCGGATTCCATGGCAGGCGAGGGTGACAGAAGTGGGGACAGACAAACATGCCAGGCAGATGGCTTAGTGAGGTTTATTAGAAAGGGAAAGGGGCGGGGGTGGGGATGAGGACAGAGAAAAGAGGCATAAGTGGGTGGGGGGGGTCTTTTTTTAAAGGGGTCCTTTGTACCTGCGTGCAGACTCGGAACCCTGTGCTGACCAGGGCACTGTCTGAATACATTCTGCCAGGTGATAGGGGCAGGCCAGAATAATGCCTGAATCTTTACAGTGGTCCCTAGATGACTAGCAGAGACTGATCTTTTGAATCCTCTATCCTAAGTCTTTATTACCTAGCTCAAAAAAAAAAGTTCTTTTGGGGGTTAACAAAGACTTTTGAGTTGTTTATTCCTAACCCTAAACTGAGTTTATATCCCACATCTCCAGGTAAATCCCTCACTGCTGGAACTCTCTGTCATGTTCCCTTCCTCTTGTCAAGTGCTCCTTTCCTGACTTTGATCCAACTGTGAACTCCAACAAGCCTTGCTACTGGCCTCCTTTGTGGGAGTAGACATTGAGGGCAGCCTCCCAGGAAGGCAAGCAGGCAATGCCCATAAATCCAGAACGTTCCTGCCCATTGGCCTAGTAAGTTCACTTGTGGGAAGTTCTGTTATAGATAGACTCACACTGGTGGGCAAAGGATATATAAGAAAACCCATGGTGGCATTGTCAGAATTAAAGAAAACAGAAGGCAGGGGCACGGCATGACAGCCTGAAAATGGAAGCAAGTATTTCTTTTTTTTTTTTCTTTTTTACGAGTTGGAGGCTGTCGGTCCAGCCCGGCCTCAAACTCACAGCGATCCACCTGCCTCTGCCTCCCCAGTGCTGGGATTAAAGGCGTGCACCACCACCGCCCGGCGGAAGCAAGTATTTCTATTGGGAACTGGAAAAGAACTGTGATGGAATTGTCATGATTTCGTATTAAATGGGCAATGATGAAAAGGAGTAAGGTGCATCATTATGTAGACACCAAGCAAGGCCCAAGATCTAGTTCCCATGACAGCAGCTACATGTTTTAGAAGCGTTCAGGAGAAAAAAACCAAAACAATAACAACAACGAAAACAAATGGCAAATCGCTTTCAGAAAGGAGCTAGGGCTGTACAGAGGCTTGCTTTTTAAGTCTCATTTTCAATTTCCCCTATTTAAAAAAATTATCTGTTTGGCTAAAAAAAAAAAAAGAAAGTTAAACTAAAAATGAAACTGTCGAGGAGGCAATTTCACATGGGAGCTGGGGCTCTTGGGGAACGGATTCCTAGCTTCCTCAGCTAGCAGCCCTACCTTAAACGTCTGATCTGCATTTTTCCCAATCCAATCAATCCTTCTCCTTAGGCTCCAAACAAAGGACACCATTGTCTCCTCAGCTTTAGTCAGGCTGCGGTTTGTTTGCCTTCTGGCCTCTCTCAATGTAGCCCCTGATGTAAGATAAGGCAAGAGGGCCCCCTGGCCTGTGGGCAGCCCCTCCCCAGCCCTGACCTCAAATTGGAATTCCTCAGGTTCTCTCTATGGAACTCAGTCTACAGGAAAGGCATGGGCCTCTTACTACATCTGGAGCTTCAAGGTTTTGGTTTTTTGTTGTTGTTTTTTTTTTTTTTCTGTAGCCCAGGCTGGCCTTAAACTCACTGTGTAGCTGGGGAAAACTGTGAACACCTTGATATATCCTCCCTCCATTTGGGAGTTGAGGCCAACCTGGTCTACATACTGAGTTCTAGGTCAGCCAGAATTACAAGGTGAGAACCTGTCTCAAAACAAACAAACCAAAAAAAAAAAAAAAAAAAAAAAAAGCCCACAAAGTGTATTTATTATGTCTGCAGAAGTCAGAAGGCATCAGACCCCCAGAGAGCTGGAGTTATAAAGCTGGTAAGCTACCATTTTGGGTGCTTGAAACTGAACCCAGGCCCTCTACAAGAAAAAAAATGCTCAATTTGACACTAAATTTCAGTAATCCTCCTATCTCTGCCTCTGAGTACTGGGATTACAGGCATAAGTCACCACACCTTGAAAAACATGGGTTATCATTTTCCCAGGCCTAACCAACCCTCTCTCTCCAAGACTGAGCAGAACCTCACTGATGTGCTTGGCCCTATCAACCACTCATGGGAGCTGACACTTTCTATGCTATCTAAAGTCTTTGGCAGCATAAACATTCATTTTATCAAATAGGAAAATAAAATACTTTCAGTAAGTACTGTGTACAGTGAAGTTGGCACCTTGGGGCATCAAAATGTGTGGTTGTGCATGTCCACCAACTAGGTCCTCAAACCACACCAAATAGCGTAGGTGTGGACACTCGTATGGAGTCCTGCACATGCAAGGCTTGCTCAGTATTCTTCACTCAAATACACAGATCGCTCTCTCCTAAACATTTTTGCTAACAGGCAGCCATTCTTAGGAAGTAACCTGGCTGGCCTACGTATAGAACATTCAAGAGAATTCCGTTCTGTGGTGTTTTTCTCAGGTTGTGAATTGAACATACATATTGTGTTCCTTTAATGCTCAGGGCTCCTCTGTTTTGATGTGGATGAGTCTTGCCCCTGTGGCCCGGTCCCTGACACTGGACCAAAGCAATTACAAGTATGCAGAAGACAGTGTTGGCTCCCCCACCCAGACCCTCTTCTTGGGCTGTCACATACCCCAGTGGCCATGTGGGCTGGCAGCTCACAGCTCCTGGATGTCCCCTTCTCCAAGGTTTGAGCACTAAAAACTGACTTTCCCAATGTCCAGGAGTGAAAAGGTCTTCAGCTTTGTCTGATTGAAATGGGCACAGACAAGGCATCCACAGCACTGAAGTATCCTTCAAATCCCAGAGCCCTCTGGGATAGGGCTGAGGCTAGCACATTTTCCTCTTTCTCCAATTGCCTTCACTGCCTGACAAGTTCCTCCCAGGAGCCCTCCTTCATAAATCATTTTAATATGGAGCTGCTTCCAAGGCATGAAAATTGCCACTCATTTTCTGATTTTTATTGTTGTTTATTCTGGTTTGTTTGGGTTTGTGTATGTGAGGGAGGAGGTGTTTGTTGCTTGTCTATAAGTCATTGTGTAGCCCAGGCTGGCCTAGAGCTCACAATCCTCCTGTCTTCACCTCCCTAGTGATTATAGGCATATTCCACCACAGCCAGCTACTGACACATTAAAAAAAAATGCTATGGAGGTTTTCCTCCCCATCACTGGGTTTATTCCAATGAACCAGCATCTGGACCCTCATTCCCTAGCCCAGACACACACAGACACACACACACAGACACACACATACAGACACAGACACACACACATACAGACACAGACACACAAACACACACAGACACACACACACACACAAACACACACACCAAACAGGTAAGATTCTTTTTTTTTTGAAACAGGGTCTCAATATATTCTAGGTTGTCCTAGAACTCACTGAGATTCTCCTGCCTCTGCCCCTAAGTACTAGGGCTAAAGAGATTTTCTTCGATAAATCATTTTAAACTTTAAAACTTGAGATTGTTTTTCTTATCAAGTCTTAAACCACATCTAATTGTTACTAGTCCAGAGGCAGGGGCTCAGCAGTCACACTGAGCCAGTGACGTGGTGCAGACCTGACTAGTGTGGCCCCAGATTTCCACATCGGGAGGCACCTGTCAATCACTAGAACTGCTGCTTCAAGACGGGCCAGGGCTACTCAGTAAGTTCAAGGCCAGTCTGATCAACTTAGTAAGACCCTTCTCAAAATAAAAAGTTAAAATGGCTGGGATTACATCTCAGGGTTAGAGCACTTGCATTGTGTGTTCAAGGCCCTGGATTCAATTTCCAATACATATCAATTAGTCTTTAGAGACTGAAAAATGCATGTAGCCAGATTCAAAGGAGGTACAGATCCCTTGTATATCAAGTTAAAAAATGGTCATATATATTAATTAGAAGTCATGACAGTGACTCCCCTGAAGGAAATCAGGCTACTGGGAGAAGGTAATGACCTCCAGGGCTAGAAATATTCTTTTTAAAATTTTTAAAATATTTTTTTAAAATTTGATTTTAATTGCATGCATCTAAATCTAGGGACTTGTAATTTATGCATTTTTCTAGATATGTAATTTGTTTGGGGTTTTTTTGTTTGTTTGTTTTGTTTTTTCCCCTCAGGGTTTCTCTGCATAGCTCTAGCTGCCCTAAAACTTGTTCTGTAGACCAGGCTGGCCACTGCCACCGCCACCACCTGGTTATGTCATTCCAATGAAAAGTTCAGTTTAGAAAGAAATAATTTTATTTTATTTTTGGTTTTTGGAGACAGAGTTTCTCTGTGGGAGGCGGTCCTGGAACTCGCTCTGTAGACCAGGCTGGCCTCGAACTCATAGAGACCTGCCTGCCTCTGCCTCTGAGTGCTGGGATTAAAGGTGTGCGCCACCAACGCCTGGCAACAAGTATTTTGTTTTTAAAGGAACAGTATAGGCATGCATGTGGCAAATGACTTTAATCCCAGCATTCCAGAGGTAGAGAGAGGTGAATATCTGAGTTTGAGGCCAGTCTTGTCTACAGAGTAACTTCCAGGACAGCCAAAACTACACAGAGAAATTCTGTCTCCACGCCCCCCTCCTCAAGCAATCCCCCAAAAGAAAGGTATCTTTTGTAGACCATCCCACTTTATAAAATGGGGGACACTCTTTCCAGGCCAAGGAGGCAGCTCATGCCATCACGATAAGAAAAATAAACCATAGCAACAGCTGGGAAAGAAAATACAAAGTCCCTGGTTGAGACTGAGGAGCTGAGGTCTCTTTCTGATGGGCGAACCTTAAATTCTGAGAGAATCTGTGGGATGGGGCTATGTACACAGTGTAAGGCTGTCAGGAGGGTGGATGGTGGGTCAGGGCAAGACTTAACAGTTTAAGATGGGTCATGTTTGCCCAGCAGTGGTGACACACGCCTTTAAGCCCAGTACTCGGAGGCAGAGGCAGGCTGGTCTCTGTGAGTCTGAAGCCAGCCTGGTCTACAGAGCGACAGGACAGCCAGGAATACATGCAGAGAAGTTCTGTTTCGGGGGCAGGGGAGGGGGTCACGTTTAAATGGGATGGGATGGCATTAATGTATCCTTGATGACAACACCGCATGGTTAGAGGCCTCATGTGATATGGAGGCACCTGTATCTACTCTACCTGGAGTTGCAGAATTTTGAGCTGAGAAGTGGCATCCTTACAATTTTCCTCCAGGACTTACTGGGCCAAAGGCATAGACCGGGCCTCAAGTGGAGAAGCCTAGAGGCCAGATGTGCCTAAGATAAAACTAATGAAGCTTGTGACCAATCAGCAGGTTTTCGACAAAGGCAAAAGGTGAACACGCAAGAGGAGGTCTCAAATCCAGACTGCCTATATTGGAAAACAGGCTGTGTAGATCAGTGGTGAGTGCTTGTTTAGCATGCACAAGGTCTTAGGTTTTATCCCTTACATTAAAAAAAAAGAGAGAGGAGGAAGAAGAAGAAAAGTTGGAAAGCCAAGGAAGAGGCCCCAAGAAAGATGTCTGCTCCAGCAGGAAGCTCAGGGCAGCTGTTCTGCTGCTTCAGAAGGATCAGGAGGCCTGAGCCGGGCTTCCTTTGTGAAGTCAGCCAGGCACAGTGGCACATACCCGAAATCTCTGCCCTTGGGAAGCACAAAAAGGAGGACGGAGAGTTCAAAGCCAGGCTGCATGACAAAACCTTATCTTAAAACAAAACCACAGACAGCAACAAGAGTAAAGAAAGAGGCACAAAATATTTTAAAGTGGGCCGGGCGGTGGTGGCTCAAACCTTTAATTCCAGCACTCAAGAGGCAGAGGCAAGCAGCTCTCTGTGAGTCTGAGGTCAGCCTGGTCTACTGAGAGAGTTTCAGGAAGCCTCCAAAGCAATACAGAGAAACCCTGTCTCGAAAAACCAAAAAGAAAAAAAATTTTTAAACTGATAAGCATCCCATTCTGTTGCCAGACTAAGAGGGCTGCGTTACAGTAGAGACTTTCTGTGTTAGCCTCCTGGATATCATGCCCACCTTGCAGGAGCAAAATCAGACCATGAAAGGTGGCCTGTGTGTCCCAGGCTGGCAGGTGGCAGAGTCAGGGAGTAAACCCAGTTTGGATAGCCCCAAATGCCTCATCCTGTGTCCTTTCCAGAAATACCATCCTGCTGCTCTAAACTCCAGACTTGTTTGGGGGGAGGGGTGGGAGGAGAAGGGACAGGAGGAGACGACAATGGAACCAGAAGTGAACGAATCACGTGTGCAGCCTCACCTGTATGTGTGCGTACGTGTCTCTTTAGGTCGAAGGTGTCATTGAAGCCCTTGCCGCAGAAGGTGCACAGGTGCCTCTTTACCTGGTTGTGGCACTTGAGGTGACGATTGAGCATGCGCTGCAGGCGGAAGCCCTTGCCACACAGGTCACAGTTGTGAATCACAGAGTCATCGCACGTGCCTGTGGTAAACTGGGAGCAGAGAGAGAGCGTGTGAGATCACAGGGGTCTCACTTGGGAACCCCGAGACATGCGTTCTCTCTAGGTTGAGTCTGGCTATGGCTTCTGTTCCCTAAAGGCGCAAGCAGGCTCTGCTTTGGGAAAGGTGTACAGACGCCGGTACTGGTAAATGCTTTGCATGGTATCCTCCCCTTCTTCCTCCAGCAGACCTCTAACTCCTGTCTATGCACCATCTTACAGCAGATATATTAATAATTTACTTAACTTCATTTTATATGCATTGGTGTGAAGGTGTCACTGGAGTTACAAACAATTGTGAGCTGCCATGCAGGTGCTGGGAATTGAACCCAGGTCCTCTGGAAGAACAACCAGAGCTTTTAACCACCGAGCCATCTCTCCAGCCCCTTACAGCAGTTTTTTTTGTTGTTGTTGATTTTTTTTTTTTGAGACAAGGTTTCTTTGTGTAGACCTGGCTGTCCTGAAACTATCTCTCTGTAGAACAGGCTGGCCTTGAACTCAGAGATCTGACTGCCTCTGCCTCCAGAGTGCTGAGATTAGGGGAGGAAGAGAGGTTTCCAGTAGCCAGAGTCCCAGCAGCTACCCCAACTAAGGAAGAAGCCAACGCTGAGGATGGAGGAACAGAAGGAAGGTGTCTGGATCCTGGTGGCTCCCAAAGACAGACACAGCTAACTCTTTTTTCTGTGCCTCTGAGTACTGCTCCAGACACCAACAGAAACAGAGATAGTGAGATGGCTCAGTGAGTAAAGGCACTTGCTGCTGACTTTGCTGCCAAAGATTGATGACCTGAGACCAACATGGCGGAAGTAGAGAACCAGTTCCTGAGGGTTGTCACACACCACAGCATACCCCACACAATAACCAAATGTAATTCAAAGTTTTGAAAAGGAGTAGGGGAAGGATGGAGATGACATCTCTTCCCCTGAGCCAGGGCAGGGCTCAAGACTAACAGAGAGCAGAAATGATGCATGAATTCTGGGATACAGGACATTGGTAGTGTCACTGCCCCCCATTCATAAGCCAGTCTCCATGTGGGAAGCCAAGCAGGCTAAGCTGGCCATGTGGAGAGCCAGAACACCATGGTGCTAGCTATGCATAAAGCCTCATTGAACCTTCCAATGTAACCCAGGATCACCACCACCTAACCATTCAGATGAAAACCGCCAAGCTGGGCCATGCCCCAGGTCCAGACACCTAAACTGTGCACAAATAAAATCATCACAGAGATTTATTATCAGTGAGACCACAACTGAATTCCAGCCTCCAGACTGTACTCCATCTCAGCCACATTTGCTGTCTCTCTGGACAAACATTGGATTGACCATCCATGTGAGGTGAAACACCAGATCTGATGTGCTAAAAGTTCAGATGTGTGCCACCAGGTCAGACCCTGTAGATGGTCCAGCTGCTCTGCCAAAACCATCTATAAGAAGGCCAAGGACTGGAGGTGCTGCTCAGCATCAAGGCAATCACCTGGACATGCAGGGCCTGTATCTATCCCTAGTACCTACAAAAAAAAAAATATATATATATATATATATATATATATATATATGGGCAGTGGTGGTATACACCTTTAATCCTAGCACTTGGGAGGCAGAGGCAGGTGGATCTCTGAGTTCTGGGCCAGCCTGGTCTACAGAGTGAATTCTAGGACAGCCAGGGCTACACAGAGAAAACCTGCCTCAAATAAACAAACAAATGAGCATATAAATAAAGAGATGGGGTAGTTAGTGGAGGGTTAGGCAGGAAAAGGAAAAAGAAATGAGGCTAGGCACTAGTCCTTAGAGTCGGCCATCCTTTGGCACACAGAGATTGGTAGCAGGATCCTCTGCGGATACTAAATGCTTCGAGTGCTCAGGCCCCTAATATAAAACACTGTGGCTTTGTACCAAGTATGGCTATCATCCCATTTACATCTACACGACCTAAACAGATGTCTATAGAACCTTGTACCAATGTAGACTCTAAGTGACTAGTGTTAGGCTGCTCTATTTTAGGAATAAGGACAAGAGACAAGAAAAAGATCTGTAAATGTATAGCATAGACACTGTGTTCTTTTCAAATAGGTTGAATCCACAGGATGTGGAAGCCACGGGTATAAAGGGCTGCCTGTACTTCACTGCATTCCATTCCAGAGAGCATAGTATCTGGAGAGTTCATGTGGACTCCTCCACTCAAGGCCTTGAGACAGTCAGCACATGCCCACTAACACCACTGCCTCCCATCCCTCCACGCCCAAAGGCAGCACACAGTGCGCTGGGCAGCTGGGAGCAAGTAGAAGGATGCAGGGAGGACACAGGATGCCAGAGCAGAGTTTCCTCGGCTGCTTCCTCTCCTATTCATTCTCACTGGCTTACAGCTTAATTTGTCTGAATTAGCACTAAGTGACTGATTGAGTCCTATGGTCAAAGCACTGCCACAAAAGTAGCTTTTTCCCAAAAAGATGTCATAGTTGCTGGGACGTGGAACACCAAGGGAGAGGGCTGCAGAGAAACCAAGTCAAACAGAGATGAGAGGAGAGATAAGGGTGGGAATCTGGGTGGTGGCAGCACACGCCTTTAATCCCAGCACTTGGCAGGCAGAGGTAGGCGGATCTCTGTGAGTTTGAGGCCAGTCTTTTACATAGTAAGATCCAGGCTACACAGTCAAGGCAGTCGGATTTCTGTGAGTTTGAGGCCAACCTGGTTTACATAGTGAGCTCTAGGACAGGAGGGCTGTTACACAAAGAAACCCTGCCTCGAAAATAGACAGATAGATGGATGATGGATGGCTGGATGGATGGATGGATGGATGGATGATGGATGGCTGGCTGGCTGGCTGGAGAGATGCCTCAGAGATGTTAAAAGTACCTGTTGCTCTTCAAGAGGAAGGTCCCAGCACTCACATGATGGCTCCAACTGTGTGTAACACCAATTCCAGGAGATCTAATACTGTCTTCTGACCTCCTTGAGCATGAGGCACACACATGATATATGCACATACATGTAGCCAAACATTCATACACATAAAACAAATACTAATTTTTGTGAAGAGACAAAGACAATTGGCTAAGGATCAGAGCCAATAACTAGTTTCTGCCAAATTGTATCACTTCTCAGAAGGGAAGGGGTTTGGTTTGAAGGTGTATTTCATGTGTGGTGCTTTAAAACTTTGCTCTATAATGGCAAGAGACTGGATGCTATGTCTATTAGCATGGGCTTCAAAAGAAATGATAGGAGTACCAAACAGTCCAGCAGGGCCGTCTGGCTGCAACCTCCACAGAAAGTCGGCAAGAACTACCCAGCCATTCCACAGACATAGACAATAGGATATACACTGTTGTAGCTACTAACCTATAACTCCAGCTCCAGGTATCTGACACTGTCTTCTGGCCTGAGAGTACCTGCACTCACGCACACACTACCCCCATATGCACATAACTGAAAATAAATGGACTGGAGAGATGGCTTGGTGGTTAAGAGCACTGGTTGCTCTTCCAGAGGACTTGGGTTCAATTTCTAGCACTCACATAGTGGCTCACAACTGTATGCAACTTCAATATCAGGGAATCCAAAGCCCTCTCCTGGTCTATATGGGTACCAGGCACACAGATAGCCACACAGGCAAAATTCCTATACACATAAAATAAATTTTAAAAGATAAACTTTAAAGATAATGAATCAAAATAAAATCCTAAAAAGTCAACAACAGATGTTCCCCCAGAATATCAGCTTTGTCATATTGCTTGCATTTTTTTCTTTGTTAACTGGAACTGGAGATGGAACCCAAAGCCTTTGCACATTAGGAACACACTCATCGTGCAGCTGCATCCCTATCCCAATGTGCCATGTTCCTCTGTCCCCTCTCCCAGCATGGGCTGTACGACACGTAAGACGTAACTGACTCCTGGACCAGTTCTCCCTCCCCAGGTCGGGTGTCTGCTGTCTGGGCCATGTTTATTATGCTCTCACAGGTACACAACTAAAATTCTCTATCCTCGGTGTTCAAAGCAGAGATATCCAGTCTGGTTTCTTTACTTGGTTCTGTTTAAGTATTATACCAAAGTTACATCATGAACCAAAAATTAGACCACAATTACATCTTGACCACGTTAATTATAAAATGACCGTGGCGGACTGGGTAGCTAGCTCAGTAAGTGAAGTGCTGACAAGCATGAAGACAAGTTAAATGCTCAGAATGCCTAAAAATGACAGATGCCATGGTATATGGTTGGATCCCGGAGCTGGGGAGACAAAGAGGGGTCCTAGGGTAGGCAGTCTAGCCTAGCCATTGACCTCCAGATCAGAGGTAGACAGTGTCTCTGAAGATGACACCTGGGGTTTCCTCTGACCTCCACAGGCTACACCCACACATACATGAACACACCTGCACCATACCCACATATACACAATAAACAACCATAGTACATAGACAGGCAAAAAAGTGCCAAGAGATTGAATAAATATTTAGCTCTGACCATCTGTGTAATATCCCGGATCATGCCAGGCGTGTTGGTGCACACCTTTGATCCCAGCACTTGGTGGGCGGAGTTGGGGCAGATTTCTAAGTCCAAGGCCAGCCTGATCTGTGAATTCCATAACCGACAGGGCTACGCAGAGAAACCGTATCTCAAAAAACCAAAACCAAAATCCCAGATCACTGTTCCTCTATAGTAAACATACTAAGATGTACCACAAGCCGGGTGGTGGTGGCGCATGCCTTTATTCCCAGCACTCAGGAGGCAGAGGCAGGCGGATCTCTGTGAGTTCGAGACCAGCCTCCAAAGCCACAGAGAAACCCTGTCTCGAAAAACAAAAAACAAACAAACAAAAACCCAAAAAACAAAAACAAAAAAACCGTACCACAGTCTCCTTAGGAGTGTGAGAAGCTAAGAGCATAGCCAGTTTTCCAGCTTCCCACAACTGGAGAATGTAAGCAAGTAATTTAACTTCTTTAAACCTTAATTTCATCATCCATAAAATATGAATAGTGGTATTTGCCTCTTGGGAGTGAATCAAAGAATTAAAGAAAGCTACTCATTAAAAACACACACACACAACAGCAAAAGTAAGTCTTATACTTACAGCAGTTCCAAATTTCTGTAATGCTAAAGCAAAAGTAACTGAGGGCAGGTGAGGGAGATGGCTCAGCAGATAAGAATGCTTGTGGCCTGACGATTTCTGAGTTTGATCCCTGGAATCCGTATGGTAAATGAAAGCAGAAGAACCAATTCATGCAAGACATTTCCTAACACCCCCGCAATACACACTTTAACCATGGCAAGAAAACACACACACTAAGATAATTGGTCAAAATTCCGTTCCTTAATCTCTTTTTCAGTTTTGCTCTCTCTGATTAGAGAGAATTCTCCTTTAGTGTGAACCATAGCCCTGAGTCCTTCACCCAAAATTCTGCAATCCAAAAAGCTGTGGAGAGAGAGCAGCTTTCTTTCCCGCCTTCCAATAGACTCTGGACCCCAGCCTTACGGAAGTAAGCAGACTCTGCTCCCCTTGGGGTCAGTATCATTTGTTCTTAAAAAGGAACGAATGTTAATGAATGTTTCACCCACATGTAAGTATGTGCACCACATGTGCGTCTGGTACTCTTGAAGAGTACAGAAGAGGGCGTCATATCCCCTGGATCTGGAGTCATAGAAGGTTAGAAGTCATTTGTGGATGCTGGGAACTGAACCTGGGTCCTCTGCAAGAGCAATGAGTGCTCTCGAGACTGAGCCACCTCTCCAGCCCCCTGCCTGTGTTTGTTCGGAAGTTACCAATACCACTGGGTGCCATTTCAGGTCTTTCAGGAGGGAGGTCTTCTGGAAATGCTCCCTGGTCTCGCCTTATCTAAAGATAACACTTTGCCAAGGCTTATTAGTGAAGTAGAGAAACTACCACAGAGGCTGGGAAATGACATCAGCCTGGAAATTAATGCAGAGCAAGATAAAGAGAGGATGAGAGATTCGCCAAGCCTACGACTTGGCTTGTCTCTGCTCACAGCCCTGTTCTCTGTGGGATCTCAGCTTTCATTTAATAAAAGAAGCCAAATTCCAACTAAGTTCTATAAAGTAGACCTCAGTGGCCAAAAACGAAATACAGCAGCAACAACAAAAAAATCAACCCACAACAAACCAACTGTTGTGTCAGGACTGCTGGGAGTGTCAGTAGCATCCAGGCAGGCAAGGACCCCAGCTGGGTCTGACCAACTTTCCAGGTGTCTAAGATAGTTGCCTGCCAAATTTCTAAGGGAAAATCCACCCAGAAGGGAACAGCTCTTCATGTTCTACAGACTAGGCCACTAAACTAATGCTCTAAACAGATGCAGGAGAATCCTTCGTCCATGGATACTTTCTGGTGGGCATTTGGACAACATTTCCACTGTCATGCCTGTCAGTTACACCCGCCTGCTCAAAACATGCTAAATATATTTCTCCAACTCCTTTGGACTCCTGGGTCCATGTACTGTTACCTAAGGCTCCTCAACTTCTGCACATGACAGAATGGAGCACCTCAAGGGAGGAGATGATAAAGGAGATGTCTCATTATCCAGACGTGGAGCTAGAGAGATGAGATGGCTCAACAATCAAGATCTCTTACTGTTCTTGCAGAGACCCAGGGGTTAGCTCCTAGCACCTCAACTGTCTGTAACTCCAGTTCCAGATGATACAATGTCCTCTTCTGGCCAGGCGTTGGTGGCGCACGCCTTTCATCCCAGCACTTGGGAAGCAGAGGAAGGCGGATCTCTTTGAGTTTGAGACTAGCCTGGTCTACAAGAGCTAGTTCCAGGACAGTCTCCAAAGCCATAGAGTAACCCTGTCTCGAAAAACAAAAGCAAAAAAACAAAAAAACCAATGTCCTCTTCTGACCTTTTCGGGTCCCTGAACACACATAGTGCACATAAACTTGCACAGGCACACACACATACAGATAAATAAAAATAAATAAATAGCAATCCGGACTCATAAGTAAGAAACCAAGACTTGCTGAACAGTAGTGGCACACACCTTTAATCGTAGCACTTGGGAAACAGAGGCAGGTAGATTTCTGTGAGTTCAAGGCCAGGCTGGTCTACAGAATGAATTTCAGGTCAGCCAGGGTTTCAAAGAGAAACCTTGTCTAGAAAAAACAAACAAAAACAAGACTCAAGTATATGGGACTGACATGCAGACACATGGCTTATAGATGCCAGATTGCTTAGTCTAAGACTCAATAATGGCTCAGGGGTCAAAGCTGCATGTTTGGTTTGGTTTGGTTTTTTTGAGACAGGGTTTCTCTGTGTAGAGTTGGGAGCCTATCCTGGAACTTCATCTGCAGTCCAGGCTGGCCTTGAACTCACAGAGATCCGACTGCCTCTGCTTCCCAAGTGCTGGGATTAAAGGCGTGTGCCACCACTGCCCCACTCAAATCTACATGTTTGACTATGGCAAGGCACTACTGTAACAGTGAAATGATGCTTGAGCTGAGTATTGCCACTAGCAGCTATCAGGAACTTAGTGAAAACTCTTAGGGTTCTACAGTTCTTCCCCTGAAAAAGAGTCTGGGCCATACAAGGTCCCCATAGCACATCCTCCAAATGGCTACTGTCAATATGTACTCCAACTCCCTTTGGCCAGCCAGTTACAAACTACTTTTCTCAAACTCCTTTGAATCTAGGATTTGAAGCTTGAGCTGGGCTCTATCAACTGCACAACTCTGAAATGATCTGGGTTAGGTCTCTAGTTAACTGGGCGGAGGCAGGCAGGAGCTGATCTACCTGACCCCAGATTAGCAAAAGCATCAAATTGCAGGGATTTGGGGGCTGGGGGCAGGGCAGAAGAGAGTACCCTAAGCCAGCAGCTGCCTCAGTGTTTCTGTACTGCAGGCCTGAGTCATTCCTAGGAGTTCCATGTCCCTGGTTCATTCAATGCCATGTAATTAACCATTCTTTGCTTAAAATAGCTGCACTGGATTCTGTCGTCTGCAACTAAACCTGCATGGTCTCTTTCAACAATAAAAATCCACTTTATCTGTATTCAAATTTAAAACGTCAAGGCCGGATCGGACCATAGTGGTGCACACCTTTGATCCCAGCACTTGGGATGCAGAGGCAAGTGTATCTCAGCGAGTTCAAGTCTAGCCTGGTCTACAGAGTGAGTTCCAGGACAACCAGGACTGTCCTACAGAGAAACCCTGTCTAAAACAAAAAACAAAGCAAAACAAACACCCCCCCCCAAAATAAAACAACACAAAAAAACTGCAGCCGGTGCTGGAGTGTCTGCTGAGCATGTCTGGTGCCCTGGTTTGGAGTCCCAGTACCAAATTCAATAAATTAATTAATTCACTCATATTTCTCTATTTCCTCTTTTCCCTCTTCCACTGAGTTCATCAAGCATTTCTTCAGATTTCCTCTTTCTTCTTGCTATGATTGCCTACATATGGTATCACCCATGTCTGGGTGCTGTGGCCCTCTTCCTTCCAGGTCTGAATTTTTCTGTTTGTTTTCTGTTGGCTGGTGTTCTCTCACGGGTCAAACACTTAACTGGGTGCTGAGTCTGATCTTAAAGAGGAGTTTGGTTGGCCAAATGTGCAGCCATGAAGACGGTCAGAGTCCAGGGGGTAAGGACAGGCAGTGATTCTATCTACATACAGTTTCCCTTCTCTTCTAAAAAGCAAAAAGGTAGGGTTTTTTTTGTTTGTTTGTTTGGTTGGTTGGTTTGTTTTTTTTTGTTTTTTTTTTTTTTTTTGGTTTTTCGAGACAGGGTTTCTCTGTGGCTTTGGAGGCTGTCCTGGAACTCGCTTGGTAGTCCAGGCTGGTCTCGAACTCACAGAGATCCGCCTGCCTCTGCCTCCCGAGTGCTGGGATTAAAGGCGTGCGCCACCAACGCCCAGCGCTGTTTGGTTTGTTTTATTTTTAATTTTTATCAAGACAGAGTTTTGTCCTGGAACTTGCTTTGTAGACCAGGCTGGCCTAGAACTCAGAGATTTGCTTGTCTAGTGCTGGGACTAAAGGTGTGAGTTACCACTGTTCGGCTAAAAGTAAGCTGGTGGTTTTAACTACTAAATACATGATACAAAACTATATTTAGAAATGATTAATAATTAACATGAAAATACCTTTATGAAACCCAGCACTATGAGTACTCATTATTTAAGAGAGAGAGAGAGAGAGAGAGAGAAAGGGCCAGTAAGATGGGTGTGCAGTAAAGGTGCCTTCTGCCAAGCCTGAAGACCTGAGTTCAAGCTTAGGACCCATCTAACAGGAGAGAACTATCTCGCACAGTGTAGGCCATGGCACGCATACATACACAAAATAAGCAGAAATATAGATTCAAAACAAATTTTAAAGAAATAACAAATTAGGATCACCAAAGAATTTTTCAGTCAGTTGATAATCTTCATTCATAAAGGAAACTAACACTTCTTGTTGTGATTTCTTTATTTTTATGTTTTTGGTTTTTTTTTCCCCCCCAAGACAGGGTCTTATTGTGTAGCTCTGGCTGTCCTGGAACTATGTAGACAGTCTGGCTTCAAATTCACACAGCTCTGCCTGCCTCTTAAATGCTGGGATTAAAGGAGAGCCCACTATTCCCAGCTATAGTTTTGTGTTTTTTTTTTTTTTTTGAAACACAGTTGTGTGGTTACACAGTTTGGTTTGACAGAAACTACTGTCTTCAGCTTCCCAAAAGCTGGGATTATGGCCTGGATGCTGGGACTACAGGTGTGCAGAGTCACAATAAGCAGGAATCAACCAATAAACTATCCCGTGAAACCAAACAGAACGAGAGGGAAAATCTGTCTCTACGGAAATATGCCTTCCTGCTAGGTGGTGGTGGCACATGCCTTTGGTCCCAGCTACTTGTGAGCGGCAGAGGCAAGCTGATCTCTGTGAGTTCGAGGCCAGAGATCGAGTTTCAGGACAGCCAAAGCTACACAGAGAAACCCTGTCTCGAAAAACCTAAAAACAAAACAAAACAAACAAACAAAGAAGTGTGATGCCTTCTGGAGGTCTCTAAGGGTGTGACTCGGTGGGAAAGCATGTGATTAGCATGGGCAATGCCTCAGGGTCAATATCAGCTACAGTTAACAGATGAACAGAACTAGAGTATCACTATTTTGCAATACTAAAATATTTATGCCCTAAGCATCAACAGTTCCAACCATCACAGAAAGGTAACAAACACGCACAGCCTCTGTATGGAACCCAACCTTTCACCTTCTCACACACACTGTAACATATTCAAGCTGAACCAAATAACTGACCAAGCATACAGAGCAGTGCTGCCCCATACAGCTTTCTATGATGGGGAAATCTCCATTCAAATTGGCCAATTCAGCAGTACTAAGGACTTTTGCTTTTAATCCTATGTGACTAAAGCTACATCTGACTAGGACTACCCTGTTATACAGTGCACCCTTATCCCTAAAATCTATTTGAAGTGAACAGAGACTGAGAAATGCCCAAGGTGACTAACTGAGCAAAATCCAGACTGTTGGGACCTCCACAAAGCAAATGACCCATTGCTCCAACAATTAACTTGCAAGTACATAAAAAAGAGGAGGGAAAAAATGTGTAAATTAAAAGCAACTAAAGGCCATGCCAAATGTCAGTCACAGTGTGTGGACATTATGTGGACCTGATTAAACAAACTGGAGGAGGAGAGTAGGCATTTACAAGCCATTTAACAATGTGAACACATAATTCAAGTGGGTGTGATTGGGCACATTTGGAACCACTTCTCATTGAAATACAGTCAGCCATTGCTTAAGGATGGATCTATTCCGAGAAAAGCCCAGTTAGGCAATTTTACCACTGCGTGGACATTACAGAGTGTATTTACACAAGCTTAGCTGGCTAAGACGTCACGCAACATTATAATCTTACAGGATCACAGTTCTATGCATGGCCCATAGTTAGGTAGAACATGACTATAGTATATCTGAATATGACTTCAAGTCTTACATAGGAAGGTGGAGGATAGAAGCTAGTAAGGACAGGCTGGGACTAAATGACAGATATCTACTATTTTGTCTTTGAAACTCTTTATAATTAAAATTGATAGGAAAAAAAGAGCACACATTTGACACATACTATCACCACCCACTAGAGACCCAAATGAAATGTGGAATACTTTTTTTTAAAACTGAGACAAGGTCTCACAATATAGCCCTGACTGACCTCGAACTGCATAAGTAGACCAGGCTGCCTTTGACACACAAAGATCATCCTGCCTCTGCCTTCAGTGCTGAGATCACAGGCATGTGCCACCAAGCCTGGCTGCCCCTCTGCAGAACTCACAAGGAAGGGGAAGGCCAAAGGAAAAGAGAAGATTAGGATGGGGTAAGAACAGATTCACCTGCTGACAGTCCCTGCTAGCACCGGGGTCCTTCCTGCCAGCCACAGTGAGTCAACTCACAAAGTTCACCCTAGATTTTTGTTTGGGGGAATACTTAAGAGATCGGGGGCACCTGCATTCCCAGGGTTTGTCTAGCCCACAGTTAGAGATCTGCAAATGAGGTCCTTGATTGGCCCAGATGTGCATTTCTCCCCACCACACCCTGGTTTTTAAATTACAGAATCCTAAATCTTAAAGAGATCACGTCATAACCTGCCCCAGAGCCCACAATGGAGGTCAGACAAGCAGGGATGCGCTCTCTCTTCCCAGTCTGATTCCAAGCCTTCTTCCCAGACACCATACCACAGCCAACACAACGAGGTAGTGGAACCCCAGGTTCCTGCTGCAAGGCAGCAGCAATAACAAAACCTTCACCTGGGGCTGTCAGCTGACTTCCTGTTGGGCAGTCTGTACTAATGCCCCCCCCTGCATTTTTTCACTTAGCTCACACAATTCTTCAAGGATTTGAGGAGTAAGATGTTCCCAGTCAAGTTTTCCCACCTCAGAAGCCTTCCAAAGCTGCTGCTCTGCCCATGTAGAAACTGACCCTTCCACCAGCTCCCATCATCTCCTAGGCTTCATTTCCAGCCCCGAGTTGCCAGCTCTGTCCCTGATCCTAACGGGTACATTTCCTGTCCTTTGCTCATTAGAACATTGATTCCTTGCCTTACTCAAGCACAGGGCTCAGCCCACATCACCCTAAGACCAGTCACCCTCATTTCTACAAGACCCCTTCCCAACTCAGCAATCACATGTTTGCTGGTGCTTCCGGTCTGGACCTCACTCTCCTCTACAGAGATGCCGCAGGTGTCTCCCCTGCCAGACCAGAGAACATCCATGGTTAGACAGCATACAACGTATTGCACCCTTTGCTCATTCTGCCTCACACTGAATTAGGCAGAGATCCTGAGTGCTTCATTTTACAGACAAGGAACCTGAAACCCAGAACAATGAAGAACTGCTTAAGTTTGCACAGTTCTGAAGAACTTACAAATGCCAGTTCTTAGATACTTAACCACACTACTGCTAGTGTTCTGGAAGGAACACACTGGAGTAGGAGTGTTTTATTTCTTGGCTGTCTTGCACACAGAAGACATAGTGTATGTTGCTGGATGTTTTGTTTTTGTTTTTTTCCTCTGGACATGGCACAGGCTCAAACCTGCCCTTTCTTTGGTCCTACAAGCCCACTGCCCAATGTGTGTCTTCAGGTTTTAAAACTAAGTCGTTAAAGCAGTACACATGGCAGTTGCAACTCAGTTACATAGTGCTTATCTAACACGGAAGGTGGGGGCGATCAGGTCTATGGGGGACAAAAAATATGCCATGCCATGAAAGGACCTCATCTTCGAATGGCTTTCTTTCTCTTTCAGGCAAAAGACTAAACCTATGTAGCCCACTTTGGTTTGAACTCCACTATGTAGACCAGACTGGCCTAGAAAGGAAGGGTAGGAACTTGACCGTCTTCAATGAATAAAAGCTCCCTAGGAACCGGAGATGGGTATGGAGCAGGTTGCTTGTTAACGGTCTGCAATAGGCCCAAGCCCCTCCCCCACCACAGAGGCAACTTATCTTGGAAACGACTAGTTTATTGACTCCCTTAATCCAAAATTCCAACACTTGTGTCTGCCCAAGGCAGAAAAGAAATCTTCCAAAATCTCATGAGACTGGCTTTCTCTCTTTACCAACAAGGGGTTGGAGGAGGGGCAAACTAACTACTGCCCCTCCCCAAACAGCCTTACAATTGTCTTTCTAGCCTGGTGATAAATATGCAAGTGGGGCACTTTGTAGAATTTCCCAAAGGACAAGAGCTATCTGCTTCAGGAAAAATTTCCCTCCCACTTAACCCCACCTGGCCCAGCAGCCTCTGGACTGCTCAGCCTAACCCTCGGCGCACTCTGTGAAGTATACCCCACCAGCTCACAGCATCCTAAATCTTTCCGGTGCTCGTGCCTCAAATCCTAATTCAGAACCAAATGCGCCTCGGCGTACCCCTGGGGAAAAGTTAAGACTGCTCTGTTTATTTCCACCTAACTCTTGGGTTCACCCTTCCCTCCCCGCATCCGCCTGGGAGCCGATACTCTGTGGCACCCTAGAATTACGGCTCACTTTATACAAGATGACACTATAGCCGTCCAGGCTAGGGCCTGGGGTTTATGCATAAAACACGCCGCCTCCCCTCCCCCTCTAGCTGGCCGCGAGTCAGCGGGGCAGGATTCCTTAATCCTGGGGGTAGCGGATACCTTTGAACAGGTGGTCATGGAAGTTCCACCCAACAAAGCGCTGATGGCCATTCAGATAAGATGCTGCCTTCTATAGCTTTTAAGGGGCACAGACATTCCAATCCACTAGGGTAGGGACGCTAAAAAAATTCTGCAGGTGAGCCCTTTTATCTTTTACGTACTAATTTAATTCTTAAAGATTTGAGAGAAAAGGCAAATCTACAGTGCCCTGCGCAACAAGCGACCCGTCTAACAGGCTCCACCGGCACTGGGAATAGCGGTGACTGCGAGGCCCACTGTGTCCCAAAAAACAAGGAGGGAAACAAAACCCTTAGGACTTCAAGGTGCCAAGGACTGCGTCCCTGAGGGCATCACGTCTAAGATCTCCTTCTCCACCCGGAGTCTCAGGCCATCTAGTTAATAGTTTGGCCTTGGACACAGGGTGGGCAGCTGAACCCGGGCAGTTGGGCTCGATCTTCAGCCAGCGTCAGACAGCCACCACCCTGGGGGATGGGTCCGCTTAAGATGCTGGCAGCCCGGGCACTGTGGCGCAGAAGACAGGTCGCGCGGAGCCTGGCTGCCGCCCAGGGGCAGGTGCAGGAGTGACGGGCCCGCGTGCGGCGCCTGAACCCCGGTGCGCGGGCGGGCGCGGCAGGGAGGGGCGCCGGGGCTCTGGAGCCGGACGCCAGGGCGTGGTGCAGGTGGCGACGGGGGCAGAGTCGACACCCTACCTTGATTTTTGACCTGGCAACCGGGCGCTGCATCGTTGCCAGGTGTTCATCAGGGCCTTCGGCATCGTGGAGCTCTGGAGTTTCAGGCTCGGGCGCGCGCGGGGACGAGCTGCTCTCGGTGCCTCCGGGCTCCCCGGCGCTGCTGCTGCTGCTGCTGCTGCTGCAACCGCTGCTACTGCCGCCGTCGCTGCGGCAGTCCTCGGGAGGGTCGGGGAGCAGACAGCCCAGGCTCACTGCTGAGAGAGGGGGCCGCACCCCGACACTCAACCACACGCGGCGTCACGCCCGGGCGCCCACGGCAGTTTGACCTGCGGGCGGTGCCGCCGCCCCGCCCCGGACCTGGGCACTTCGCCAAGTGGGCGACGTTCGGAGGGTAGACGAGTCAGTCGGGCGATCGGCCCCTCGAACTAACTTAGTGTGCCCGGAGATCGGTCCTCAGGCCACCCCGGCTCCCACGAAACACCAGGGGCCATGCGCCGCGGAGAACCCCGCGCGCCAAGTTTCCTCTCGAGCCCGTGGAGGCGGGTGTGCCCTCGCCTTGCCTCGCTCCACAGAGGTTAGCGGACCTTCACGTGAGGCTTAGAGGACGTAGAGGGCAAGGGAACCCCCGGTGCCTTCCACCCGCTTCCAGGGCCACCTCGGCCCGCGCTGCAGCCAACGGTCCCGCCGCCAGGCAATTAGCCTCTGTCTAGGGAGAAAGCACCGGGCGTTCCAGGTTTCCCAGCGTGGTCCTCGAAACCCCCTTCCTCAAGACCCCCCCCTCACGACCCCAGCCGAGAAGGGAAAGGAGTGGGACCATCAGCTCTGGTCACGAGCAGGAGGGCCGCGGTCACCCTGCCCCCACCCAGGAGCCCCGCGCCCAGGCCGGGCCCCCGCGCTCCTCACCTGGGATGTAGGTGTCTGCCCTTTTGTCATCCGGGAGCTCATCCCAGCTGCGGACCGAGACTCCCGGGCTCTTCCTCTTCACCAGAAAGACTTTGGGCATGGTGGGATCCCCTCTCCCGACTGCGGCCCCTTCCTCCCCTCTGGTCCCCGCTAGTGGCGGTGGAGGCGCCTGGATCCCCCGGCTCCCGGAGTCCGGAGCCCACCTTCCCGCCTTGCCTGCCCTTTTCCTGCTACCCCCGCTGCGCTGCCCTGACCTCTCCCCTCACTCCGGGTGACTCGCAGCCTCCGGGCTCGTCGACACCTATGCCTTAAATCGCGCGTGAGACCACGCCGGGAAAAAAGTTTCATAAGGTGGAATAGAAAAGGCACCAGGAAACTTGGGAGTGAGCATGCGCCCTGCAACATAACGGTGTCAACAAGCTCGCTACCTGTCCGACCGGTTCCGGCGGCCAGGGCTGCCTGATCCAGCCCTTCCTTAGGCATGAATGTTTGCAAAAGAATTTAACGTCTGATTCTTCCCCCCTCCTCTTTTTCAAAAAGGAAGAACACTTTTTAAAACAACCCTCTGCCTCATACCTCCATCATACGCACTTTACAGGATAAACTCTTTAAAACAAGCCCCAGGTCCACTGCCCCGGGCACCCCTCCTACGAGTTGGGGTTTCCCAGGAGTTGGCCCCCACCTCTAAAATGGATTTGTCTCAGTCAAGCAAGTCAGAAATGGCTCTGGACCTTTTGGAAATGTTTCCAGGCTTTTCTGGAATCTTGGTGGTCGGATATGGGAGGGTCCTCAGGACGCTCGTCAGGTAACGGGAGGAGGGTTGAAAGTTTAAGTTTCCTATCATCTGAAACACCCCTCAATAATCTAAAAATATTGCATCTTTGGAGCACGTCCCTTTACTGATATGTGCCACTCAATCTAAGGAAATAAAGGCTTGTTCTACCAAAGCAGCTTTCACCCCAAAACCTTGCACCTCAGGAGTCCCTTCACCCAAGATAAACGCACAATCAAGACAAAAGCCAAGTACATGTCCTGAGAACGCTTATTTAAAGCGAGTCACTAGTCCTCAGCCTGTCCCATTATTGCCTACCGTAACCACTGGATCCTCAAATTCGGAGGCAGTAAAGGACCCATCCAGGAAGTCATGGATTGAAAATTGATACACCCTCCCCCCGCTCCGCCGGCGAAGACGACCGGAAAGCTTTGAGTTTTTTGTTTTTATTTTTTATTTTTCCTATTTACCTTCCTTCCTGGAGGGAAGTGTGTGTATGGGGGAAGGCGGTCTGGTAAAAAGTTTATAGGGGTGACCTGCTCACTTTGGGGGCCCCCGATACCTCTATACCAAGGCCCTGTTGCACTGCGCCCAGAGCAACCCACACTGTAGGCGCCGGGCTCCAGGGGGTGAACAAGTGCCAGCTGCTAAAGGCTGCCGGGGCGCGTCTGGTCAGGGGTGCTCAGGCGTCTGCGGTTAACCGACCCACCAGCCTCACCTGCCCATAACACGGCCCGATGCGCTCCCGGCCCACATGGCCCGGGGAATCAATACAGAGGTTGTCCCAGTCTTCTTCCGCCTTTGGAATGGCCTTTAGGGATACAGCAGCCTGGTAACGGATTTCTGGAGTTGGCTGGCGTATTCTCAGGGAGCACAGAGAGGGGGCGCAACTCAGGCGAGGCTGTGTAGTGGGGATAAGGCGTCCGCACCATGACTATCGATCTGCCTTCGAGGATTGACCCCATCTGGGATCACCTCTGAATTCTGGTTTCCTCCGAGAAAACTCGTCTAAGAATAAGACGGACTTTGATCCTGGTGAACTAGAGGAGGGAGACGAGTCTGTAACGGCAGAAGAAAATGAGGCTTGTTGGCTAAGGGAGTTGATGGCGCAGCTTCTGGGCAACTCTGCAGATGTATTTTTATCTGCCAACAAACTGGAGACTTGCTAGAAAGAAGGAGCGTGGTGAATGAAAGAGTAAAAATAAAACCACGAAGCCACAGAATTATCCTCCATCTTTAAGAACCTTCAAAACTCCATTCAAAATCCCTTATCTTTATTCAAGAACCAGTCAATTCTATTGATAAAGCTAGCTTTTCTGCCTTCCTTCCTTCCTCCCTCCCTCTTCCGGATTTCAAATCACTGAACCCCGGGGCCGTTATTTTTGTTATTTAAAAAGGCCGCATAGACTTGTGGTCTATATATTTAGAAACCTTAAAAGGTTCTGCAAACCTGGAGGCACTACGAATAAAGAATAAGATACTTGCTTTTATTCTACGATTTGGGGGGTATAAATCTATGATATTTACTAGATGTTTCTTTTTTGAGCAGTTTTTTGTTTGTTTTGTTTTTTCAGAACTGGGTATTGAACTCAAGGCCCCAGGCATGTGCTCTGCCACCGAACTATTTTCCCAGCACCTAGATGTTTCTTTTTTAATTGAAAATAATTAACAGAGTGAGTTCCAGGACAGCCAGGACTGTTTCACAGAGAAATCTATTTCAGAAAACCAAAAAAAAAAAAAAAGAATTATTTTTCATATATTCTGAAAACGGTTCCCCTCCCCCAACTTGTCAGATCCTTTCTAAAAAGTGTTTTAAGGGAAAGGAATGCTAATGCGTTTTTATTCTCTTATTTTTAAAACTCGGTCTTGATATGTGTTTAGCAATGTCATTAACATACAAAGGACCAGCCTCTGCCTTTAATGCAGCATCAAAAGCAATATACAGACAAACCCAATTTAAAAAACAAGACAAAACTTCAGGCTTGAAGAAGCAAGAAATGAGAAACAGGATATGGTTCACACCTGGTTAAATGCTGTGGATAAAAGTCTCGTATGGGATTCTTAGAATGGATACCCAGATCAGTAGAATGCTTCCAGTAATAGGATGCTCACTATCTCTAACAACTGTGTAGCCTGTGGTTAAACATATTTCCTTCAGCTTGTGTTTTCATCTCAACTCTCCTTCTGTCCTGGAGTTGACACACTTTTCTCGAGTCCCCTCCCCTGCCTTCTCTTCCCACAGTTCAAGTTCAGGTCAGCAGATTTATATATTCTTAGTTAAGGCTTCTTTTCTCCAGAAACTACTGTCAGGTTGGAAAGAGACAGACAGGTACAGACCTGCTCAGTGGTACTATAGAACACGTGGCCATAGGAAATAGGATGCTGCTTGAGGAATATTCCAGTTTTTAACAGACAAGTCAGAAGTATGCTCTCTCTCTCTCTCTCTCTCTCTCTCTCTCTCTCTCTCTCTCTCTCTCTCTCTCTCTCTCTCTCTCTCTCTGTGTGTGTGTGTGTGTGTTGTAACCAAATTCACCTGCACAAACAACACCAGAAAACAGAGGCTAAAGGGGGTCTCACTCCTCCGTTCAGTATTTTGTCAGTTTTCCTACCGGTGTATTCAATAGAAAAGAAGTAAAGCTGGGAGTGGCAGAGCATCCTTTAACACCTTTAATCACAGCACTTTGGAGGAAGAGGCAGACAGATCTCTGAGTTCAAGGCCAGCCTAGTCTACAAAGTGAGTTCCAGGTCAGCCAAGGAACACTGAATAACAACAACAACAAAAGTCAAGGGCCAGGCAGGGCATTGGTGGTGCACGCCTTTAATCCCAGCACTCAGGAGGCAGAGACAGGCAGAACTCAGTGAGTTTGAGGCCAGCCTGGTCTACAAGGTGAGTGCCAGGACAGGCTCCAAAGTTACACAGAGAAACCCTGTCTCAAAAAAATAAAACAAAACAAAACCCAAACAACAACAAAAAGCCCAAAAGTCAAGGTAGAAGGATTTTGATGGAAAAAGATACAACTACCGTTTATTATTGTCAGTTTGGATATCTATGTGAAAAGCCCAGGAGATCTGTGAGTAGATTATTAAATTAATATAATTTAGCAAGTTAGGTCATTGTATAGAAGATGTGAGTGCATGCCATGACTACATTTCTTTTTTTAAAAATAATTATTTATTTTTATCTTATGTTATACTAGTGTTTTACTTCATATATGTCTGTGTGAGGGTGTCATATCCCCTGCAAGTGGAGTTACAGATAGCCATGAGGGTGCTGGGAATTGAACCCAGGTTCCCAGGAAGAGCAGCCAGTGCTTTTAACTGCTTAGCCATCTCGCCAGCCCCATGACTGCATTGCTAAATGCTGGCGGCAGTCAGGAAAATAAATCCATGAAGAGGAATGGCTCACAGTAGCATCAACAACATGAAGATCCTGGAAATAAGACCTTTTTATATGTGCAGGTTTATTTGGGAGAAACTGAAAGACATTAAACAAGATGCTAATCAGTGAACACACCATGTGACAGACTGGGAGACTCCAAACCAGGAAGAAAGCTCAAGTCCATCTGTAGATTTCCTAAATTTTCATTTACTTTCTCATTTTGGAGTACTGGAATGCATCCCCAGTGCTCGCCCATGCCATGCAAATGTCCTGATATTGAACTACAGCCTGGCCCTCATATATAGATTTAATACAATCCTTTAGTGTACTTGGAACAAAAGGCTTTTTCTGGTCTGTGAGAAACTTGTTCCAAAGTTCTGTGGGAGCCAGGAGTGGTAGTGGTGCACACTTGCAATCCCACCACTTAGGAAGCAGTGGTGAGAGGAGGGCTCCAAGGTTTATGATAGCCTGGGCTACTAGTAATGAGTTTTTCAGATCAGCCAGGGTTGCATAGAGACTCTGGAAGTGTGTGTGTGTGTGTGTGTGTGTGTGTGTGTGTGTGTGTGTGTGTGTATAAGAAGAGTCAGTGTCCCTGAAGGACTATTGTATGGACTCAGTGTAAGTGAAGTTTTTTGTCTGCACAGACAGCTCCCAAATAACCACACAGAGATTTCTTGTTAATTATGAAAGTTCGGCCAATAGCTTAGGCTTGTTCTTAGCTAGCTCCTATAACTTAAATTAACCCATTTCTATTCATCTATGTGCTACCTCTAAGCTCATTTACCTCATCTATGTACTTTTCATGCTGCTGCTTCTACATCTGGCTGGTGACTCCCCAGACTCTGCTCTTCTTCTTCCCAGCATTCTCTCTGCCCAGAAAAATCCTGCCTAGTTACTGGCCATTTTGCTTTTTTTTTTTTTTATTAAACCAATCACAGAGACATATACTCACACAGTGTAAAGGAATATTCCACAACCCAATGGATCAGATGCCAATAGAACTGTAAAAGGAGTGGCATAAATTCTCCCCAGCTCTCAGCCTGGGTTCTGTAACATGTATAAAGCTCCCAGTAGGGCCGGGTGTTGGTGGCACATGCTTTTAACCCCAGCACTTGGGAGGCAGAGACAGGAGGATCTCTGTGAGTTCCAGGACAGCTCTGGTCTACAGAGCGAGTTCAAGGACAGCCTCCAAAACAATACAGAGAAACCTTGTCTTGGAAAACCAAAATAAATATAAATAAATGAATAAATAAATAAAGCTCCCAGTAGGGACCAGCAGGGCCTTTCCCACTTGAGCCAATAGTTCCAAGGGAAACCTTGCTGCTGTCTTCTCAGTGTGAAAATATAGTGTAAGTTTCCTGAGAAGGTCTCGGTGTCTGATCCTCTGGGGCATGCCATGGTAAGGGAAAGGCAGGTGAGTTTTCTCTCTTGCTCTAGGGCATGCCTTCCCTGTAGTCTTTCTCAATGGTAAACTGCTTTTTCCAGCTCCAAGCCTGTGTGGTTCTAGACCTCCTGTGAGAGGTGGACATCTCACCCAGCTAATTAGAGCCTCTGTCAACTTGGCCATAGTCTCATAGTTCAGTGTCAGACATGAGACCCAAACAGAATCAGCTCTGAAGATGAGCAAGAGATGAAAGCCCTGTCCTCTACGGTGTGGAGAGTGATCAAGCCTGGGGTAGGCAGCCTCCTGGGAAGCATGCCAACGAAGGAAGGTAAGGCTGGAAGCAAGGCCTTTTCCACTAGAGCTGTGAAAGCGCCATGAACCTTAGAAGACAATGGCTGAGGTCCAAGGTCTCTTCACTATTTCTACAGCCACAGCTGTGAGAGGCCTGATCCATGCATAGAGCTAACATCCTGCCAGTGACATCAGAAAGAATGGTTAGGGGACAGTACTACTTGTTCTAAAGGAAGGTGGCCCTTCAAGTAGGGGGGTCTGAGATCTCAAAGTCCTTTCTTGCTCTTCCTTGTTCTTTCCCCACTGTTGTAGACTAAACTATGCATACTGTCTGCCACAAAAAATTGTATATTTGTGTCCATTCATGAAAGCCATGGAAGAAACTATGAGTATGACTTTACCTAGAACAAAGGTCTTTACAGGTATAATTAAGGATTTGAGATTAGATTACCCTCAATTATCTGGGAGGACACTAAATATTTAGCATCATTATGAGAGAGAGAAGGGGCAGATTATACAGATAAAAAACTTGCCTTGTGACCATGGAGGCAGAGCTTGGAGTAATGGCACCATTCCTCCAAGAAATGTTGGTGGTCATGGGAACTCCAAGAGGTGAGTATAGGGCCCTGCGGACACCCTGGTTCCTGCTCAAGGGAACAGATATAGGACTGTTTTCCTCCAGAACTATGTAAGACTGCATTTCGGGTTTCTTTATGTACGTTGTATGTTTCTGTGTGTGGTGTGTGTGTGTGTGGGGGGGTGATGGTCAGCACACATGCCCTTGCAGAGGCCAGAGCAGAGCTTACTTCAGGTGTCCTCTTTTTCTCTTTGCTCTGCTCCTCTGAGGGTCTGAATCCAGAGCTTGCAAACCTCAGAGACTGTTCTGCCTCCATTCCTTCAGTGCTGGGGTCACGGGTGTTCATAGGACCACTCCCAGCTTTGAACATGGGTGCTGGGATCTGAATTTCAGTCCTCTAACTGTGAGCCACCTCTCTGCCCCAAACCTCCGCTGTTTTAAGCCACCAAGGTTGTGGCAGTTACAGCAGCCATGGGGAACCAATGCTCCCATAACCCCTGCTGGTCCCCAGTCCTCCTTACTAACCCAGCAATGGAAGTGTTAACTTGATAAGTAATGTCCATTCCATACCTCTATGTTAGGAAACTTTTGTTCCTGTTCTTGAATGTCCTCTGTGTTATTAGTCTCATTTGTTTTTCTTTCTTTTTTTTTTTTTTTTTTTTTTTTGGTTTTTCAAGACAGGGTTTCTCTGTGGCTTTGGAGGCTGTCCTGGAACTCACTTTGTAGACCAGGCTGGCCTCGAACTCACAGAAATCCGCCTGCCTCTGCCTCCCAATTGTTTTTCTTTTCTTTAAGATCTGATGCCAGGCCAGGCAGTGGTGGTGCACACCTTTGATCCCATTGCTCAAGAGGCAGAGGCAGGTAGATCTCTGTGATTTTGAGGCCAGCCTGGTCTACAGAGTGAGTTCCAGGACAGCCAGGGCCATGTAGAGAAAAATCTGTCTCAAGAAAAAAAAAAAGATTTGATTTTTATTTATGGAGGGGGGAGATAGGGGTGAGATACACATGTATGCACCTTCCTACTGGAGGCCAGAAGAGGGCGTCAGATTCCCATTAATCAAGCCATGTGACATTGTTTCATCCAATGAGTCATACACAGTACTGCTCAGGTACAAGGTATGGATTTTCAGCAGCCATGTTGCAACAATGAGATGTTAGGATGACACTGAAAATCTAAAAGCAAGAGTTGGCAAACCAGAGAGCCTGAGCCTTTGAGGGCTTGAGCAGCTGAAACAAGGCAGCAACTGTCAAGTTCATAAAGGGCATGAAGAAAGGGCTTTCTGTTGTTTAAACCAGCCCTATTTTTGCAGCAATGAGTACCCAGCACATTTAATGTGTTAAGCTTGATGAAGCCTCATTTAGATGATATCGGAGAAAGAACTTTCTTTTTTTGCAGCATATCCCTAATATTCATTAGTCATCTTAGGTGTGTGACTTATTTTATACACATATCAAGGAAGTTCATTATTTCAGTCTTTAATGACACAGGGTTTCGTGTTACTTCCGCTGTGTTAATTGTCAAAATGGGATTCATCTGGGCATGGGAACTCATACCTCTAATTTTAGCACTTGGGAGGCTGATACAAGAGGATCACAAGTTCAAGGCCAGCCTAGAGTACAAATAGTGAGACCTTGTCTCAAAAATCCTACAACTATAGGCTGGGCAGTGGTGGTACACGCCTTTAATCCCAGCACTTCGGAGGCAGAGGCAGGTGGATCTCTGTGAGTTCAAGGCAGCCTGTTCTAGAAAGTGAGTTCCAGGACAGCTAGAACTGTTACACAGAGAAACCCTGCCCTAAAAAAAAGAAAAAATCCTATAACTAGGAACTAGAGAGATGTTCAGTGGTTAAAAAGTACTAGCTGTTCTCCCCTGGGACCTGGGTTCAATTCTCAGCACCCACACAGCTCACAATCATCTATAACTTCAGTTCCAGCAGATCTAATACCCTTTTCTGACATCTGAGGTCACCTGGCATATGTGCAAACAAAACACCAATACACATGAAAAATAATCAAATTAAATTGAAAAAGTCAAAACTTATGGCTATGGAGGTAACACGGTAGTCAGATGCTGGCTTAGCATTCCTAAAACTACAGGCTCAGGCCTTAATTCCCAGAGCTACCAAATCTCCTTCAGATTCTTTGTTTATTTTCATTTTAGGTAACTTGGGCTATCCTCAAACTCACTGAGATCTATCTGCAATGCCTGTTTCTTCCACATGAGTGCTGGGATTAAAATTGTGTGCCATCACACCTGCCAGATTTTAAATAAATATTTATTACTATCAGCATGTGTGTGTGATGTGCATGTATGTTTTTATTTGTGTGTATTTGGCTGGGGTGTGTGTGTGTGATGTGCGACCTGTGTATGTGAGTGGACTGCACGTGGAAGTTAGATAAAGGATGGCTTCTGGGAGTTGGTTTTGCCTCCCACTGTGGGATGTAGGGATTGAACTCAGGCCATCAGGTTTGCACAGCAAGCATTTTGCCTGCTGAGTCACCTGGATGGTTCTGAGTCCCCGTCAACACTGCTGAGTTGCTGTTGTACTCAGATCAGTGCAGAGCTTTATTTCTTTTGTTTCATTGTTCTGGGAAATATTTGTCATATGGGTGCCTGAAGCTCCTGTGTGGTGGGCAGAGGGTCTTCCTCAGACTACCCACAGCGCAATTAGTTACCCACCTTCCTGGTCAGTCCATGCGCAGAGCAGTTAGTTAGTTACCCACCTTCCTGGTCAGTCCATGAGCAGAGCAGTTAGTTACCCACCTTACTGGTCAGTCTATGCGCAGAGCGGTTAGTTAGTTACCCATCTTCTTGGGTCTTCATGATCCTTCTGTATGCTCCAGGCACTTGCGTGATCATTTCCCAACTCTGGACTTTGGAGGTGTTCTGCTGCTCCCTAACTACTGAAAATAAAGGTCAACTTAGAGGCAAGCAACTTCCTTTCCTCAGTGGGTGACTCCAGAGTTGATGACATTGGTGTTTGGTGTCTCTGCCTTCACTAGAATCTGAGTTCTTTCTTTTTAGTCAGTAGAATAAAAAGACTTGGGATTTCCCATTCCCATTTGAAACTCCCAACCTAAGGACTGGAGAGGTGGCTCAGCAGTTACGAGTGCTCAGTGTTGTTCTAGAAGAACTGGGTTTGGCTCCTGGCACCTGTATGGTGACTCGAAACTACCTGGAACTGCAGTTCCAGATCTGACATCCTCTTCTGACCTCCATGGGCTTAATATTAATCATAAATGCTCGGTCAATAGCTCAAGCTAATTACAAGCTCACTCTTTTTTTTTTTTAAACAAGGGATGCATCTTTTTCTAATTATTTATTATGCATACATTTTTTTAAAATCTGTGTACATGCTTGTACCCCAGGAGAAGGCATCAGACCTCATTATAGATGGTTGTGAGCCACCATGTGGTTGCTGGGAATTGAACTCAGGACCTCTGGAAGAACATGCAGTGCTCTTAACCTCTGAACCATCTCTCCAGCCCCACAAGCTAACTCTTACATTTTAAATTACCCTGTAATTCTTATCTACCCTCTGCCACATGGCAGTAACTTCTTTCAATATGGGACATTCATCTTGCTTCTTTCTGCATCTCTCTCAACTCCCCTGATTCCGTCCCTCTTCTTCCCAGTGTCCTTAGTCTGGTTCTCCCGCCTAACCTAATCCTGTCCAGCTTTTGGCCAGCCAGAGTCTTTATTAAGCCAATCACAGTAACAAATCTTCACAGGGTACAAAGCGATTATTCCATAGCAGAGCACATCTGGGAAGCCAGGCTAGGCAAGATTTGGGAGATCCTTAAAGATGGAAAAGGACTCCGGACTGGGTGTGATGGCCCATGTCCATAATCTCTTGTTGAGCGACACTTTCTGGATAGAAATGAACACACATCTATTCACCCTAGGCAGGGCACCAATGATTCCACACCAGTCTAGTTTAGTGAATCAGGGAGTTAAGTGGGTTTCTTACACTAGCAGGGGTGACTCAAAGGCAGCTTTGTCACTGAGAAGACCAGCCCAGGAATGCTGTTGTGGTGCTGAGTATAATATTGTGGAGTCCTCCAGTGTCTTTGCTACTGTGGTGGTTTGAATGAAAACAATGGCCCCCATAAACTCAGATATTTGAAATGTTTAGTCCTCAGTTGATGAACTCTTTGAGAAGGATTAGAAGAATTAGGAGATGGAGCCGGGAGGTGGTGGCACACACCTTTAATCCCAGCACTTGAGAGGCAGAGGCAGGCAGAGCTCTGTAAGTTCAGCTTGGTCTACAGAGCGAGTTCCAGGACAGCCTCCAAAACAGTACAGAGAAATCCTGTCTCAAAAAACAAAAACAAACAAACAAACAAACAAAAAAAGAGGAGATGTGGCCTTGTGGGAGTAGGTGTGGCCTTGTTGAAGGTGTGTCACTGGGAGTGGGTTTGAGGTATCAAAAGCCCACTCTGTTTCTGTGTCTCTTTCTCTCTCTCTCTCTCTGCCTGCTGCCTGCAGATCAGGATGTGAAGGTCTCAGCTACTGCTCCAATGCCATGCCTATCTGCTTCCTGCCGTGATAATCATGGATTAACCGTCTGAAATGGTAAGCAAGCCACCAAATGAAATGCTTTCTTTTGTAAGGGTTGCCTTGGTCATGGTGTCTCCCCATAGGACAGTAACTAAGACAACTACCATAAGAAGCCAAGTCGAGGCTAAGGAAGTGGTTATCTCTGTCCCTTCTACTGAGTCCTTCACGTCAGAGATGGGCACAAACCACGGAAGTGCATCTCTCTCAAGACTGTTGGCCCTGCCTCTTCCACCTCCAGCCACTAAGACTACACCCACAGCCAAGGTCATCCGTAACAGCTCTGTGACCACCCAGAAGCCCATAAACAACCGCTCTGGGAGAGGTGGTGAGATGGCCATGGGACTGTCCATTATACCCCGTACCTGTACGATCTAGAGTTGTTGAGCCTTCCCAGAACTGAATGGATGACTTGCTAGCATAGCCTTCCATGTTCCTGCTCTTACTGTGAATGTTATGTATCTGATATGCTGCCTGGAGAAAGCTGCCAAGCACATGATGTCAAGAAGGCGGTGACCGCCAGGTGTGGTGGCACATGCCTTTAATCTCAATGTGGTACAGGCAAAGATGGGCAGATCTTTGTGAGTTCTAGATTAGCCAGGGATGTGTAGTGAGAACCTGACTCAAAACAAGCAAAGAAAGGAACAAACAAAACAAGTGGCACAGGCTTCTGAAGGGCCCCTGAAATGCATCCTTGGCTACACCAAGGGCTGTGT
Organism: Mesocricetus auratus; assembly: GCF_017639785.1. Classification (NCBI taxonomy): domain Eukaryota; kingdom Metazoa; phylum Chordata; class Mammalia; order Rodentia; family Cricetidae; genus Mesocricetus; species Mesocricetus auratus. The sequence goes on from NW_024429189.1 coordinate 110,501,307, forward strand.
TGTCTCCTGCAACTTTAACAGACATACCCATTCTTCCTTTGATGCTGGGGCCAGAACTGCCTTCAACAGTCATTTTGTCAAGCTCATCTAGAATGACAATGAGTCTGACTAAAGCAACTAAAATGGGAGACCTTGGAGTCCACATGGCTGCCATGAGTAAGGAGCCCTGCCCAGATTACCACCCCAGCAAAAACACTAGAGGATGGGGTTGTCCCTCAATTGCTGGGAGTTCCTGGCTCAACTCAGTTCCCAACACTGAGCATCTCCCCTCTTAGGGAGATGCTATCCCAAACCCCCAGACGAGGGGGAGGGGCTTAGGAAGCACTACTGTTTCACATACCATCACACCCCCAAACTCATACTTGGTTGTATAGGCAGTAGAGAGCTATCCAAGAGACTTGGAGCTGGAGGGTGAATGGCCAGACCTTTATTAGGATGAATTCTGCAAGGGTTTGAATGTAGAGTTCCCCTTAAATTTATTGTTGACAGATATCTGTGAGTTCGAGGCCGGGCTGGACTGATAGCCTCCAAAACAATACAGAGAAATCCTGTCTCATAAAAACCAAAAAAAAAAAATATTGTTGAAATTTAATCCCAAATGTAGTAGAACTGAGAGGTAGGGTCTTTTAGAAAGTGATTAGCTTTGGATGGTTACATTCATAAATGAATTGATGCCTCTAAAAAAGAGACCCCAGAAAGAGATCACCTATGCTGTTCTCTGCCTTCTGATGTGAGGATGAGGCAGCACACACCCATGAGAACATCCTGATCTTGGGCCTCTAGAACAGTGAGTGGCTGACTTCTGTGCTTTATAAATCATGCAATCTGTGGTATTTTGTTGTAGTAGAACAGATAGACTGAAACAGTACTGTATCTGTTATATTCAATGCTGCCTCTTTAGATGGTGTTTCAACACAAACCCTGGCTTAGTGGCTTCAACTCAGCTATCACTATTCATCCTATGTCTGCCTGTCTGTCCATCTATCTATCTCATTTCTCTTATCTTCTGTAACATAAAGCTGCCTCCATTGATTTTGATTGAATGTCTCATTGTGTACCTATGGATAGCCTGAAATTCACTATATAGACAACATTGGCTTTGAACTTGTGGCAATCCTGCCTCTGCCTTCTGAGTGATGATATTACAGGCATGTGCCACTATGCCTGGATTACCTCTAAACACTCCTGCAGTCATATTCCACACGTTGTGTTGTGACGATAACCTCATTATACTCCAATTTCAAATTTGTATATGTTTTGTGAATTTCCAAATATTTGTGCATTTTTAAAGTTTAAATACCCTACTTTATTTCTGTCTTTTCCTACACATCCATTGGTTAAAAAAATCTGCTTTTGATTGTAAGGAAACATCTTATTTTATCTGCATCTTTAAACCAACGTTTCAATTAGAAGTGGAAATAGTTGGTGGCTATTTTCTTCCAGCTCTTTAAAGAAAACCCAATGTATTCAGGGTCCCATTCTTTCTATCGTAAAGTAAGCTGTAAGTCTTCTTGTTGTTTTCCCAATGCTGCAGTGACCTTTTGCCCCTCGGGTTGATTCTTAAGATCATGTCCTGATATTTTCTTCTATTGCAGAGCTGCAGAATGCATAGTGTCCATGCATCTGTGAGCAATGCTAGGGAAACTCATTGTATCACACACACACACACACACACACACACACACACACACACACACACACACATCATTTTGTATGTCTGACTCATTCCTAAGGCTGATCACCAAGGCCCACCTATCAAAGCATCAAGGTCCAACAAATAAAATTCATTATTTTGACCACCCTAACTAAAACACCCAATCAGAAATTACCAACCCGTCCTAGCTCATTCAAACACAGACCTCCCCCTTTTCCCTCTTAAAATTAACACCTCGAAGAAAAAAAATTAATACCTGCAAAGTCATTTGTGGCTGCTTCTGCCAAATTCTAATCCATCCACCTTGTCTCTTTGCCTTGCTTAATAAAGGATCTCTTAGTGTCTGGTTTGTACTTGAAAACTGGTGTTTGAAACTAGGTGTGATGGCGCTCGCCTTTAATCCCAGCACTCAGTAGGCAGAGGCAGGCGTATCTTGGTGAGTTCTAGGCCAGCCCTGTCTACAGAGCAAATGGACTCCAAAGTCACACAGAGAAACCCTGTCTCAAAAAAAAATTGGTGTTTTGGTGTGGCCTGTGCCTAACAAATCTGGGTCCAGATAGGGAGCCCCTACAGTATGTACAGGTCCCCTTCAGAGAGACAGGGGACTTGGCATGGATTTTTGAAACCTCAAAGTCCACCTCCAGTGACACTCTTCCTCCAACAAGGCCACACTTCCTAATTATTCTAAACCTATCAATAAGTTCCACTCTCTAGTGACTAAGCATTCAAATCTATGAGCCTATGGGACTCATTCTTGTCCAAACCACCATAGACGTGTTCAGTCTTTTCAGTTTGTTTGTGGTGTTCCATTTAAAGGAATTTTCAACATGTGTCATGTTTTGTTTATGCTTTAAGAATTAATTTTTAAAAAATCCCTGTTATTTTTGTCTCTCTGTTAATTTTCCCTATTTGAGTCTAATCCACATTTAAAACTATCCCATTGGCTTTCATGTACATTTATTCTATTTTACAATTCTTATTTGACTCTTGATTTTCAAAAAGTTTAATTTTAGATGTCTGTGTGTGTGTGCCGCATCACATGTGTAGAGTTCTGAGGACAATCTGTAGGAATCGGTTCTTCTACAATGTAAGTTCTGGGATTGAACTCAGGTCCTCAGGCAAGACAGCAAGTGCCTTTAACCATTGACCTACCTGGTCAGCCAATTGATTATTTTTCATAGATTTCAACTATTTCTCGAACTTCTCTGCCATTGGTTCTCTTTTGTTTGTCTTTTAAGTGGCAAGGCATTTTCTCCAGGAGCAGAAAGAATTTTTTGAGGTAGGGTCTCAGGTATCCCAGGCTAGAACTGAACTAATCCTTCTGCCTTTACTTCCTAAGCACGGTGTTGAGGCTCTATCTCTTCCACTTGACTGGAAGAGATCATCATCATCATCATCATCATCATCATAATCATTATTCACACTTGTTTTTGATCAGTGCTGAGCATGCACGAGCCTGAGTTCAATCTCCAGACTCCTCAAATAAAGACCAAAACCACTAACATCTAGATTATACATTTGTTAGGCTACTTGTTTTTTCCTGTCTACTGTCTTCCTTTTTTCTTCTGATTTTTAGTCATATTGAGCACATACTAAGAGTTTGTTTCTTTGTTTCTGGACAGGGTCTCGTGTATCCCAGGGTAGCATTGAATCCACTGTGTGCCCAGCCAGGATGACCTTGAACTTTTTTTTTTTTTGAAACAGGGTCTCACTATGTAGCTCTGGCTGTCCTGGAATTCACTATGTAGACCATGTTGGCTTCAAACTCACAGAAATCCACCTGCCTCTACCTCCCAAGCAATGGAATTAAAGAAGATGGGCGCCACCACACCCAGCAGACCTTGAACTTCTGATCCTCCTGCCTTTATCTCCCCAGTATTGGAATCATAGGTATGCAACACCACACCCAGTTTTATGCAGTACTGAGGACTGAACCCAGGGCTTCCTGTATGCTTAGCAAGCACTCGATCAATGGAGCTTTGTCTCCAGCTCCTCATTTTTAATGAATGATAGGCATCGTGTATGAAGGATTTAGCGGCTTCCAATGATGGGTGTCTTTCTCCAGTGTTTCTCTAGTGACCTTTTTCAAAGGCACAGTTCTCCAATCTTTTTTAAGCAGGGTTTCTCTGTGGTTTTGGAGGCTGTCCTGGAACTCGCACTTGTAGACCAGGCTGGCCTCAAACTCACAGAGATCCGCCTGCCTCTGCCTCCTGAGTGCTGGGATTAAATCCACCATACCTGGCTTTTTTAAACAAGATTTTTGTGTTTATTTTATGTGTAAGATCGGAAGAGGGAGCTGGAGTTACAGTTAGTTGTGAGCTGTTCAAAGTGGGTGCCAGAAACTGAACTTGGGTCCTCTGCCAGAACAAGGGCTACTAAGACATCTTTCCAGCCTTACTCCAATACTTTCAACTAACTCCAATACTTTCAAGCCCTGCCCTCTGGCAGGTCTGACACTTTTTTTTTAATGTTGATATTTTGGGATTTTGTTGTTTGTTTTTGTTTTGAGACTGGGTATCACTATGTCAAGGTCTCCCCTTCAGGCTGGTCTCAAACTTGTGGCAGTCCTACCTCAGCCTCCCAATTGCTGGGATCTCAGTGCGATCTACTACACCCAGAGACATTGTGGTTTTATGCAGCTCTGGCTGCTCATTTGACCAGCAATCCGTGGTTTCATGTAGACACTCTAGGACAGACTCGTTATCCTTTCCTGTTCTGGAATCTTAGCTTTTCTTGGCTTGCCTTCAAAGCCATGATGGTAAGTCCATCTTTCCCATACTAGTCAGGCTAGCCTCTTCTGCCCTTTTCCACCTCAAGGGCTCACCAGGAACCCCTCTCTATTTTGTATACAGTTGCCTAGTTCCCTGCCAAGAGTGTGCTCTGTGAGATTCAACAACAGCCAGCTAAGCCAGAGCCAACAACCGCCCAGGGCCAGGGCCAACCTCAAATGTAGAACTGGAGTTGGTCACAGACTCCAAGACATTGGAGTGTCCTGGTCCTTTTGGCATGGTCCTTAGGCCGTTATTATGCTTATAATTAATTCAAAGGCAAATAACTCAAGTTGTATTAGAGAATTTACCTTTATGCTGGTTAAGGGAATGTAGATTTATGAACCTTTTTAGGGCTTCCTGATTTCACTTGCTCCTGGGTTATTGTGATTATGTCTTACCTGATCTCTCTCTCTCTCTACCTTCATTCTCTCTCTCTCTCTCTCTCTCTCTCTCTCTCTCTCTCTCTCTCTCTCTCTCTCTCTCTCTGGTTCTTTGAGACAGGGTTTCTCTGTATAACACTCAAACTGTCCTGGAACTAGCTCTGTAGACCAGGTTGGCCTGGAATTCACAGAGATCAGCCTGCCTCTGCCTCCCAAGAGCTGGGATTAAAGGTGTGCGCCACAGCTGCCAGACTCTACTTTCATTCTCAAATGCTTTTATTTCATAGGAAGCAAAAATAAATAAACAAACAAATAAATAAGTGAATTAAAATAAAAGGACATGGAGGAGGCTTTGGGTCTCAATATCCTCTTTAAGGACACACACCTAATGATCACCCTTCTTTCTAGTAACACCTGCCTCCTAAAAGTTCCACCCAATAGTACGCAGGCTGCAGGCACGTAGCCCCTTTGGAGAACATTATAGATCCACACTATAGGAGACTGAAAGCACTTAGCAGCTCTTTACCGCTGCAGCCCCCACCCTCAGAGCTATAGCCCTGGCGAAACAAAAACTCTACCTAAGACCAGCTTTGTACTCCTCAAAATGGCTTGGGTCATTAAAAAGCGCAAGTTAAACCTCAGGAACAGTAGCAGTGTAGATGTACTTACAAAAACGCCACAGCTAACAGTACTGGCCTGGCCTGCTGGGATCACAGAACAGAGAAAAACTGATGAAAACAGAATGAAACAAGGACTGTAGCTAACAATAACATATCCACATTGGCTTACTAATTGTGATGCTTGTCCCACAATAATGGAAGATATTAAGAGTCAGAGAGTCTGGACTGGAAATGGCTCAGCAATTAAGGGGTCTTACTGCTCTTGCAGAGGACTAGGTTAAGTTCCCAGAGCCCACATGGTGGTGCACAACTGTCTGTAACTCCAGTTCTAGGGGACCCAATGCCTTCTTCTGATCTTCAGAGGCACAAACGTGGTACTCTTACACTCAGGCACACACACATACACATAAAATTAAAGAAAAGTTGGATAAAAAGAGTGGGGAAATTGGGCACAGGATATAGGGAAGTCTATATATATTCCCACAATTTTTCTGTAAGTCTAAAACTGCTTTTTAAAAAGATTTGTGTATTTTATGTGCACTGTCTGCATATATGCCTGCACGCCAGAAGAGGGCATTAGATATCAGTATAGATGATTATGAGATGCCATGTGCTTGCTGGGAATTGAACTCAGAACCTCTGGAAGAGAAGCCAGTGCTCTTAGCCCCTGAGCCATCTCTCTTGCTCTCAAAACTGTTTATTTTTCAAAAATAAAGATTAAAAATTCTAAGTTCTCACCTGGGTGCACATCTTTAATAATAGTTCCCATAAGGCAGAAGCAAATGGATCTCTACGAGATTGAGGCCAGTTTGGTCTACATAGTGAGTTCCATGACAGCCAGAACTACATAGTGAGACCCTGTCTCAAACAACCAACCAACCATAACAACAAAATTCTAAGTTCTCATTTTAAAAGACAAAGACTCTTGGTTTGTTTCAATGTCACTTATAAACTCTTATTTTATTCATTTATTTATTTATTGTTTTTTTGAAACAGTGTTTCTCTGTATTGTTTTGGAGGCTGTCCTGAAACTTGCTCTGTAGAACAGGCTGGCCTCGAAATCACAGAGGCCCGCCTGCTTCTGCCTCCCAAGTGCTGGGATTAAAGGTGTGAGCCACCAACACCTAGCATAAACTCTTACTTTAAAAGGTGATAGAAACTGTTTAGAATAAAATAATGAGAATGAAAGTACAAACAGGAATAGAAAGATGTTCAATTGTCACATGTTACAGACTCACAGACTAATTCAATTCATATTTTGTACATCTATAAATATGAGTTGCGTGGCTTCTTGGCCTTTGGTTAAAATTGTGTGTGATAATTGTGAGCCCCTATTGCAGCCAGGATTGGTGGGAATCGTGGATCAAGCAGCTTTTACGCACTCTGCTTTGGGAACCACTCTGATTTTTGGTTTTTCCCCCTCATCATCCATGATTGTTTCAGCTGCTATTCAGCAGTAGAAAACTAATATGGTTTTAGTAGTTGCCATCAACTAACTAAACCATACATAGGGCACAGGAGGAAGGAAGACGGGGAAATGGTTGTTGCAAAGGCATCGTGGGCCAGGTTCTTTTCTTCCTCCCTTCCTCCCTTCCTTCCTTTCTTTTGATTTTTCAACACAGGGTTTCTCTTTGTAGCCCTGGTTGCCTTGGAACTTGTTCTATAGACCATGTTGTCTTTGAACTCACAAACACCCTTCTGCCCCTGCCACCCGAGTGCTGGGATTTAAATAAAGTTGTTTGCTTCTACCTCTGGGTTCTGGGTCAGGAGAAGCAGAAAATACTGTGTTGAGGAACACTCACAGGAAATCCTGGAAATGTGGGCATGAGGAAGAAAGGCCAGAGAGGATGTGCTTCCAGGAAAACCACGTTCAGTCTGAAAAACTCTACCAGGTTTCAGTCAGCTTTTCACTTGGTCATCTTGGGAAGTGTATGTGTGGGGTGGGGGCGGTGAGGGTAAGGGCTGTACTTCCTAGCAGGGGCCAGTGTCAAAACTGTGTTGCAGCACCTGTTACCCAGAGGCAAGCTCTAGGTCAGTGATTCTCAGCTTTCCTGATGCTCCGACCCTGTAATACAGTTTCTCATGTTGTGGTGACCCCCATGAATAAAATTATTTTGTTGCTACTTCCATAACTGCAATTTTGCTGCTGTTTTGAACTGTAATGTAAATATCTGGTATGCAGGATATCTGATAGTCAGCCCCCTGGAGAGGGTCATTCAACCGCTAAAGATTCCGGACTCACAGGTTGAGAAACTCTGCTCTGGGTGAAGGGGCAGATGTGAGCCCTTGGCATTTTCACCTGTAACAGCTGAGACTGAAAAAGGGATCCCATGGGAAATGGGCAGGACCGTGGCAGCATCTGCTACAGAAGATGACTAATTCTTCCCATGATTTATGACAATGATAAAATCTGATTTGCATGCGCACCTACAAGAATGGCTGAAGTGTTACACATGAACGTGGGTCAGAATGCTTCCTAAATGTGGGTGGAGGCAGTGCCTGGAAATATCTTAACATTTCTAGCTTAGCCACTTTGGAAAAACATTTGGCTGAACTCCCTATAAACATATGGTGACCCCATGATAAAGCAATTCTATACTTTGAATTACCCAATAAAAATGACTGCTCAAATCCACACATCAAAAGGTGGCCTGGTTCTGTATGCCTAGAATTTCAGTACTCAGGAGACTGCAGCTGAAGGACCATGAGTTCAAAGGGAGCCTGGGCAAATTGGTCAGACTCTGCTTCAGAATTCAAAGTATATTTTAAAAGGATGCCCATTGAGCCGGGCGTTGGTGGCACACGCCTTTAATCCCAGCACTCGGGAGGCAGAGGCAGGCGGATCTCTGTGAGTTCGAGGCCAGCCTGGTCTACAAAGTGAGTTCCAGGACAGCCTCCAAAGCTACAGAGAAACCCTGTCTCGAAAAACCAAAAAAAAAAAAAAAAAAAAAAAAAAAAAGGATGGCCATTTATCTTGGTTGGCCATGCTCAAGGATCTAGATTTGATCCCTAGTACTGTCCACAAAAGAAACAGAAGCCAATATCTACTGGTTGTTATGATAAAGCAACCTTGGGAGATTCCCTGGCAGGTGTGGGTGGCGGAGGCGGGTGGTGACAACACACATGCTAGCAGACAGCTTAGTGAGAAGTTTTATTAGAAAGGGAAGGGAGGAAGGAAAGAGAAAAGAAGTAAAGAGACACAGAGACAGAGAGAGGACAGAAGAGAAGAGGGAGACAATAAAAGTCCTGTCTGCCCTAGGGAAACAGCAGGAAAGAGGGAAAGAGAGGGACAGTGGGAAGGGGTCTTTCTTTTAAAGGGGTCCTTTGCTCCTTGTCAAGACTGGTAGTCATAGAACCCTGAGCTGACCAGAGTACTGCCTGCGTGCATTCTGCCAGGTGACAGGGGCAGGCCAACATAATGCTTGAGTCCTTACACTGGTTACATGAGATAAGTACCTGATTTCATAACTATGTGATTATTTTTAATATTTTAACCTATCATTTAATAATTTTAATTCAAATATAATTACATAATTCCCCCTTCTCTTTTCTCTGTCCAACACCTCTTCCTCCATGCCCTCTTAATGCCCCTCAAATTAATGCCTTTTCTTTGATTATTATTTTTGCATATACTTGTGCATAAATATGTAAATATAACCTGCTGGGACCATTAGTGCAGCTTGAGTGTATACAATTGGATAACCAATTAGATGCTTATCCTTGGGAGAGGCTAATTCTCTCTCTCAGCAGTTATTGCCTGTGGTTATTTGTCTGGGTGTCCTGTCATTGCCAGGAGATACAATCTCACAGAATTCCTGGTCCTCTGGTTCTCATAGTCGTCATCCCCCCAAATGTTCCATGGGCTTTAGGAGGAGGAGTTTTCTTGAAGATTTGTATCCATTGGGGGGGCAACTATTTATTTATGAGACAGGGTCTCCTTATGTAGCATTGCCTCACTATATAGACCAGGCTGGTCCTGAACTCACAAACGTCTGCTTGCCTCTGCCTCTGGAGTTCTGGGATTAAAGGCATACCCTATCACATCCAGCTTAATTTTATTTTATTTTATTATTATTTTTATTTATTATTTTTTGGTTTTTCAAGACAGGGTTTCTCTGTATTGTTTTGGAGGCTGTCCTGGAACTCACTCTGTAGACCAGGCTGGCCTCGAACTCACAGAGATCTGCCTGCCTCTGCCTCCCGAGTGCTGGGATTAAAGGCGTGCGCCACCAACGCCCGGGTAATTTTATTTTTTAGTTGTGTATATGTGTGTGCATCTGTTGGGCATATGCCCCATGTGTGTAGGCCACTGTGGAGGCTGGAAGAGGGCACGAACTCCCTTGGAGATGGAGTTATAGGTAGTATGAGCTGCCCAAATATGGATGCTGAGAAAGGAACTCTGATTCTTTTTGAGAGCAAGTGCTCTTGACTGCTGAGTCGTCTCTCCAGCCCCCATGTATTCTTTTAAGAGACTTAATGAGTTCGTTATTGATGCCACTATGTGCATGAAAGTTAGGCTATCTACTGTGCAACCTCTCAAAGCTGCATCGCTGAAGAAAATGCATTCTCCCTCCCCCATCTACAACATTCTCAAAAATATCAGAGTATAGTGATGGAGAAAATAAGGTCTAGGGTTAAAGGGAGGGAGTGGCCACACAGGGGTAGCTCTAGGGAGCTTTTGCAAAGGATGAACTATAAGGGTTTTGTTTTGTTTCGTTTTGCTTTGCTTTTGTAAAGATTATATATATCTACACATGTTAAAATCTGTAGAATTTCACAACAAAAAGATCAATAAAAACAAGTTTTTGTTTCATTTTTAAGATTATTAATAAGGAACTGGAGAGACGGCTCAGTGGCGGAGAGAGTGAGGTGCTCTTTCAGAGGACCTGAGTTCTGAACCTGGTACCCATTTCCGGTGGTTTAGCTCCAAACAGAAACCTTTGAGGAGAAACGACAACCCCACTTCTCTAAACCAGTGCAGTCCCTAACTACATGGGAAATATCTGTCCTTTTTTTGTTTTGTTTGGTTTTTTTCAAGACAGGGTTTCTCTATGTAATAATAGCCCTAGCTGTCCTGGAACTTGCTCTGTAGACCAGGCTGGCCTCTAACTCACAGAAATCTGCCTGCCTCTGCCTCCCAAGTGCTGGGATTAAAAGTGTGCGCCAATGTTGGGAAATGTTTGTCCTTGTATACACAGATAAGTATAGTCTTCACCCCTAATCAAGAAAACTTCTCTTTGCAAAAGACAAAGACAGTTACAGAAAACCACAACCAATCAAAATGCAGAGTTGTGGAGTTCAGTCCCAATTGATACATCTACAACACAACTCCTGTTCCTAAGCCTTAGGGACCATTACAAAAGAGGGGACAGGAAGACTGAAAGAGTCCAAGGTACAGGGAATTTTCTATGAGATCCAGTCTCCTGGGAATGTCAGAAGCTACACCCACATGTCTTACCAACATCTCTGCCTAAACATGAGCTGACAAGGACAACACTAATAGACATGCTAATGTGTGTCATGGTGGGGGTGAGTCAGTCCTACACAGAGAAAAAATAACTGGGCAATAAAGAATTTGAAGAATGGGAGAAATAGTCTTACCCAGGCAAGGGCACACCAATTGATTTTCCGCTATCAAATTGTCAGCCCTGAAAACATGTGCAATCAAGTAACATTATACAGACTGAATAGGTTGCATTTTTGTATTTTGGGAATACACACACACTTGTATCAATCATTAGTGAAAACAAGGAGGCCCTGAACTTTTATGAAATAGAACAAGAAGGTAAATATGAGAGGATTTGGAGGGAACAAAGAGAGGAGGGAAATGATGCAATGATAATTTCAAAAACTAAAGAAATAATTTAAAAAACAATAAAAGGGCTGGAGAGTTGGCTCACTGATTAAGAGTATGAACTGCTTTTCCAGAGAACCTGAGTCTGTCCCCATGTCTGGTGGCTTCAATTCCAGGGGTATCTGGTGCCTTTGGCCTCTGCAAGCACTGGCACTAATATGCACATCTTCACACTCAGACACATAATTGGGAAAAAAATCAAGAGACCAGAGAGGTGGCTCATTTGCAGAGGACACAGGTTTGATTCCCAACACCCACAAGGTGGTTCACACCTTCTTTCACTCCAGTTCCAGGAGATCCAATGATCTTTCCTAACTTCCATGGGTATCATGTGCATACCTGGTACATTCACACATGTAAGCAACACACAAATATAAATATATCTAAAAATAATAATAAAACTTTACCAGCTATTAATGAGAATGTTCATAGTGAGGCTGGAGAGATTGTTGAGTGGCTAAGTGCATTTGCTATTCTTGCAGAAGACATAGGTTTGGTTGCCAGCACCTACATGGTCTTCATATTATATGATGGCTTCTGGTAAAAGGTAGGCCCAAGATGGATTCTATTTCATGAAAAGCTAATAGCATCTCCTCCAAGACAACACTTATCTTCTGGATCTGACCAACATGGTAGCCACTAACACATGTGGTTAGTGAGCACTTGAAATGTAGCTAGTCTGAACTGAGATGTACTAGGAGTGTAAATCACACACCATTTAGATAAGTTAACATCCTCCTAAACATGTAAATATCTCTTTAATGAATTTTGTAGTGATTATATGTTGAAAGACTATTTTGGATATATTGGATCAAATAAAATGTGAAAATTAGCCTCTTGGTTTTTTTCTCCCTCCTTCATTCCTCTTCCTTTCCTCCTTCCCACCCCTCCTCCTTTTCTTTCTTGCCTTCTCTTCCCTTCTTCCTCCTTCTGTCCTCCATCCTTCTCCTCTCCTTCTACTGCTTGCTACTTTTTTCCCCTTTCTTCTCCCCTAGTTTCTGCCTGTGTGATTTCTAGAAAAAAGGATCCACGGTTCCGATCTGTCTCTTGAAAAACAGACTTAGATCAGTGGTTCTTAACTTGTGGGTCACGACTTCCTTTAGGGATGGAACAACCCTTTCACAGTATTGCCTAATAACATCAGAAAACAGTAGGAGTATATTTAGTAAGAAACTGCCCAGCTACCTTCCAAATTGAGCCGTCTTGCATTTTCTCCCAAAAAGAATCAGAGTTTCCATTGCTCCTCACCTTTGCCAGCATTTGATGATGTCATTGTTCTAGGTTTGGACTAAATTATCATTGTTTTAGTTTATTTCCCTGTAACAAATGATAGAGATCATTTCATGTTTCTGTTTGGTGTTCGTATATTTTCTTTGGTGAGGTGTCTGTTAAAAATCTTTTGACCACTGGGCGGTGGTAGTGCACGCCTTTAATCCCAGTACTCAGGAGGCAGAGGCAGGTGGATCTCTGTGAATTCGAGGCTAGCCTGGTCTACAAGAGCTAGTTCCAGGACAGCCCCCAAAGCCACAGAGAAACCCTGCCTTGAAAAACCAAAAAAAAATCTTTTGATCATTTCAGTTCTGTGCTTTTAAAAAAATGTTCAATTTTAGCAGTTTTACATATATTTTTGGATATTAGTCCTTTAGCAGATTTGTTTTTTTCCCCAATTTTCTACTAACCTACAGCTAGTCATTTCATTCTTGATGTATCTTTTATAGAGCAAAAATTCTTTACTTTAATGAAATCATTTTTTCCATGGAATTGGTACTGTATCTAAAATCACATTACCAATCCCAGAGTCCTAGTTATCTCCTAGCACTTTTATCGTTTTGCACTTTTTGCTTATGCCCACACCCATTTTGAGTTAATTCCGGTGAAGGTCTGGATTCTTTTTTCCTTGTGGATCCTCAGTAGTTCTGCCTCCATGCCATGGACGGTGTTTCACTTTGTCCCATGACATTTTCTCCGCTTTGTCACATCTCTTGACTATACTTACGTGAGTCTTTCTCTGTGCTCACTCTTATGCCCCATTGGTCTATTTGTCCATTCTTTGGCCAATGTCACACTGTTCTGATTACAGGGCCTTTTTTTTCCTACTGCATATTGAACTTAGGGCCTCACACATGATACAATGTAGTCTACCACTGAACTGTGTTATAGCTGGACCAAAGATTTCTTTTCTTGTTCTGTTTTCTTTTTATGTATGTACATGTTGTGTTTATTAATGCCTTACTATTGTTATTATCATTATTATTATTATTATGTGTGGGTTTAAGTGCAACAGTGTGAAGAAATAGACTTTTTTGTTTTCTTGCTTGTTTACCTTACTGGGGTGGGAGCTGTTGACTCACACATGCTTGGCAAGTGCTCTGTCACTGAGCTATAACCCAGTCCTTTAGAGTTCTTTGTCTAATATAAACATTAGGATAAGTTTGTCAATATGTGAAAACTGACTGACTGGGCTTTTTATTTCATTAAAAAATATTTGTTTATTTTTATTCATTTATATGGATCAAGGTAAGAGGAAGTGATGTCTTGACAGCACTGAGTTTTCCTATCTATGAACATGGAAAAACTCTCTATTCTTTAGTGATGTGATTTCCTTTATCTAGTTTATAGTTTTACTCATTTAGATATTGTCCATATTTTGTTATGTTTGTACCTTACTATTTAATTTGGCCGTATTAATGTAAATTGAACTTTGTTGCCTGGATTTTTGTTTGCTTTAGACAGGTGTTGCTATACAAATGAGGGCATGTAGCCCAGGCTGGCCTTGAATTTGCAATTATCACAACTCAGTCTCCTATGTGTTGGGATTACAAGTGTGTACTGCCACACCCAGGTTTGTATTGTATTTTTAATTTCAAATTCTACATTTTAAATGAGAATTCTTTTATTTTATGTGTATGAGTGTTTTTCCTGCATGTATGTATATTCAACTCATGCTTGCAGAGGTCAAAAGACGGTAGATACTACAGAAATGGAGTTACATATTGTTGTGAGCCACCATGTGGGTACTGGGAATGAATCTGAGTTCTCTGCAAGAACACTGAGTACTCCTAACTACTGAACCGTCTCTCCAGTCCTAAAGGTTTAACATTACATTTATTTATCTATTTATGTGTGTATGTGTGTGCACACATGTGAGGCCAGAGGAAAACTTGTAGGAATAGGTTTCTCTTTTTACCCTGTGGGTCCCCAGATAGAATTCTGGTGGTCATGCTTGGTGGCTATTGAGGTTCACTATTAGTTCTCATCTCTACATTAAATTAGAAACAAGGACTGGAGAGATTACTCAGAGGTTAGGAGCACTGCCTGTTCTTCCAGAAGTCCTGAGTTCAATTCTCAACAATCACATGGTGGCTCACAACCATCTATAATGCGATCTGGTGCCCTCTTCTGGCCTGCAGGCAAGCATGCAGGCAGAACACTATATATAATAAATAAATAGATCATAAAATAAATAAATAAAACCAGAAACAAGCCAGGCAGAGTGGTGCACGTCTTTAATCTCAGCACTAGGAGGCAGAGGCAGGAGGATCTTTGAGTTGGAGGCCAGCCTAGTCTACAGAGCCAATTTTAGGACAGCCATGGCTACACAGAGAAACCCTGTTTTGAAAAACCAAAAAAGAAAGAAAGGGAAAAAAAAGATCATATAATCCAATATATTGTTGCCATGATTTTTTAAAAGATTTATTTATTTATTATGAATACAACATCCTGTCTCCATGTATGCCTGCACACCAGAAGAGGGCACCAGATCTCATTACAGATGGTTGTGAGCTACCATGTGGTTGCTGGGAATTGAACTCAGGACTTTTGGAAGAGCAGTTGGTGCTCTTAACCTCTGAGCCATCTCTCCAGCTCTGTTGCCATGATTTTGAATAAACTGTTTTCTCCTAGGCCAAGTACAAATAAAAAAATCTTATCTTTTCATTTCAATTATTGTTTGCTTCAATAGGTTTTTCAAAAATTTTTCTATTTCATTTAGAGTGTCGATATGTATGTTGGCTAGTTTTATGTCATCTTGACACATGCTAGAGTCATTTTGGAAGATGGACTCTCAATTGAGAAAGTGTCCCCACCAGATTTAGGTGGGGGCAAGCCTGTGGTGCACTTTGTTGATTGATGAACGGTTCAGGAGGGCCCAGCTTACTGTGAGTGGTGCCACCCCTAGGCTGGTGTTCCTCGTATAAGAAAGCATGGTAAGCAATCTATAAGAAGCAAGCAAGCCGTGGCTGGAGAGATGGCCCAGTGGTTAAGAGCACTTGGCTGCTATTCCAGAGGACCCAGGTTTAATTCCCGGCACCCACCTGACAGCTCACAACTGTCTATAACTCCAGTTCCAGTGGATCTGATACCTTCATACCAATGCACTTAAAATAAAGTTAACTAAATTATTTTTAAAAAGGAAGAAAAAAAGAGAAGCAAGCCAGCCATTAAGCATCACTCCTCCGTGACCTCTGCATCAACTCCTGCCTCCAGGTTCCTGCCTTGAGTTCCTGCCCTAACTTCACGCAGTGATGGAATGGGACTGTGAGTTGTAAGATGAAATAAACTCTTTCCTCCCTGTGGTAGTTTGAATGCAATGGCCCCCATAAGCTCATGGGGAATGGCACTATTAGGAGGTGTGGCCTTGTTGGAGGGGTCAGGTCTGGGGTCTTCTTTGCTCAAGCTATGCTCTGTATAACAGTTGCTTCCCATCACCTGTGGATCATGATGTAGGACCCTCAGCTCCTTCTCCAGCACCATGTCTGCCTGCATGCTGCACCAATTAAATGTTTTCCTGTATAAGAGCTTTTGTGGTCATGGTGTCTATTCACAGCGATTGAAACCCTAACCAAGACACTCCCTGAGTTGCTTTTGGTCACGATGCTTTTATCACAGCAATAGAAACCTTAACTAAGACTGTGTGTGTGTGTGTGTGTGTGTGTGAGAGAGAGAGAGAGAGAGAGAGAGAGAGAGAGAGAGAGAGAGAGAGAGAGAGAGAGACAGAGACAGAGACAGAGAGAGAGAGAGACAGACAGACAGACATGTCTATAGGAGTCAGTTCTCTCCTTCCACCATGGGTTTTGGGGATTGGACTCTGGCCATCAGGCGCGCTGTGTTCTTCCCAATCACATCTAAAGTCAGTGTTTCTCCATCATAACTAAGCACCTTTAAACACCATGGCTATGATTTTGGTGGCTTGGGGTGCCTTTCTTTTTACTTCCCAATGTGAATGAGGGGTGACTGAGTTTGCCATGGCACACATGTGGTTCTCTCCTTCTGCTGTGTCAGCTCTGGGGGTCAGGCTCAGGACAGCAGTCTTAGTAGCAAGTGTTCTTGCCCACCGACTCATCTCGTCAGCCCTTGCCTTTGCCCTTCTACAGAGAGAAGATTATTATATCTCAAAAACTAAAATAAATAACAACAATAATAATAAAGGCTGCGTGTGGTACACATGCTTGGAATCTCAGCACTCAGGACACAGAAGCAGGAAGATCATAGCCCATGCTATTCCCAGTTTGTTTTCTCTTTCTCCCTCAAGATGTAAATTGTCAGCACCATGACTGTCTGCCTACTGCCATGCTCCCTACCACAGTAATCATGAACTCTAACTCTCTGAAATTGTAAGAAAGCCCCCCCATAATAAATAAACTCTTTCTTTATAAACTGCCTAAATTGCCTTGATCATGGCATCTTATTAAAGTAATAATTTAAAAAAGTGTTTAAGACATTCACTGCTGGAGCCAGAGTTTACAGGAAAGCGGTAAGGGGCTACCTAGAGCTGGGGACATGAGAACAGCTTTTGCTTTACTGTCTATAAGTTCGGATGGCGGCATGGAGGTATCATGGAAGAGACACTTGTGCACACACAGGTTAGTGTGTACATTGGTTCCCTCTCTTAGATTAAAAAGGCCTAAATGAGACCGTTGGTCACAAAGTGGGTCCCAAAATGGCGTTGCTGATGGCAATGTTTTAGGGTGACAGCGCATGTCCCACCTGGGCTGGGTTTGACTAGGAATCAGAAACCTAAAACGTTTCTTGGAAGCCCTTCATGGCTGGCTGAACACTTCTAACTGCCACCCTCAGCACCTCCTCTGTCTGGCAGGGTCCCATGCCCTGATCCCCAGCTGTTCCAACTCCCAGCTGCCTCCCGGCATCATCTCCTCATATAAACCCCAACAAGCCTCTGCAGCTGTTACTGCCCTTCACTGTCTGAGGCAGCCTGGCGGCTTTGCCCTTACGAACTGCTTTTCTCTCTACATAGTGCCTTTGTTTCGGGGTTTCTTGCTGGGCCTGTTTACAAAGACAGTCCTCCAGAAGCACCAAGCATTCCTAGGCTCAGCTCTTGGTTTGCAATGCCCTACTCAGATCCTTGGAGAAATGGCTGACTGGTAGGACTAGGGCAGGAAGCACACGGGCCTGGTGCTCCTTAGCGCCAGAAGCAAGGACGTACTAAAAAGCATTGAAGTGCTCACTTCAGCAGCAGTACATGTGCGAAATAGTGCAGACAAGATTCTCATATCCCCCCACCCTCATGCAGGGATGACATGCATATTCATGAAGCAGTCCTTCTTTTTGTTTAGTTCTTTGAGACAGGGTTTCCCTGTAGCTTTGGAGCCAGTCCTGGAACTTGCTCTGTAGACCAGGCTGGCCTCAAACTCACAGAGATCCGCCAGCCTCTGCCTCCTGAGTGCTGGGACTAAAGTCCTGTGCCACCACTGCCCAGCAGATTTTAGTTTTTTACAAGTGTATTTATATGTGTGAATTTGAAGGTCATGAAACTAGAAAGGTACTATGAGAGGAAAAGAAGCAATATTAAAATAGCTGTGGGGGTAAACAATTTCCTCTGACATTAAAACTTTCAGTTTTTTAGGGGCATCTGTTAAGACACATAATATTAAAGGGGAGGTAAAACAAGAGGGTGTTGGGGAGGTGAACTATTCCATCCTGCAAGAAAGCTCCTTAAACTCAGGAAGTAAACAACTTAATAGTCACAGGATGTCCCTGATGCTGAGCAGATTCACTAGACACTCCTCCCCAAGCACATGTAAGCAGTGAAACCTGGAGAGAGATAGATACTTTCAGTCAAACTGAGCTACAAAGAAGATGCTCAGACCAGCCAAGCCACCTAAAATAAGCAGAGACCATGTAGCTGCTTGGATGACTGGAGCTTTGTGAAAGAGACACAGATTTTCCTAGAAGATAGATTCTCTCCTGGTCCTAACAAGGTCCCTGTCGTAGTCCCTTCTGGAGAGGAATTTATGAAAATACAGTCTTTTGTGTATTGGTTTGGAGTTTTGTTTGTTTGTTTGTTTTGTTTTGTTGTTTTTCAAGACAGGGTTTCTCTGTATTGCTCTGGAGCCTGTCCTGAAACTTGATCTGTAGACTAGGCTGGCCTCGAACTCACAGAGATACACCTGCCTCTGCCTCCCAAGTGCTGTGATTAAAGGCATTTGCTGCCAACACCCGGGTGTGTCTGGATTCTTGCACTCTGCATTAGGTCTGTAAGTTCTTCCATGAATCTCTTTGTATAAGAGGAATTCATTGTTTCTTCTCTGAGACAGAGTTTCTCTGTGTTGCCTCAGTTGTCCTGGAACTCACTTTGTAGACCAGGCTGGTCTTGAACTCACAGAAATCAACCTGCCTCTGCCTCCCAAGTACAGGGTTTACAGGCAAGCGCCACCACTGTCTGGTGAATTCATTATTTCTTAAGGCTGTTTAGTATTTGCCTATATGACAATCCCACAGCTTCTCTGTCCTTTTCCTGCTGATAGATGTTTGGGTGGTATACATTTAACATTTATTTTGCATTATTAAATAATTTAACACTTATTTTTGTGTTTGGTGTGCATTTTCTATCTTTAAAAATTTTTTAATTATTATTTTATATGTATAGGTATTTTGCCTGCATGTATGTTTGTGAACTATATGTTTACCTTGATGCCTGAAGAGTGCATTGGATTCTCTAGAACCAGTTACAAATGATTGTGAGTGAACACATGGATGCTGGGAATTGAACATGGGCTCTCTGGAAGAGCAGGCATTGTCATTTTTAAAAAAATTAATTTAAATTTATTATTTTGTGTGTGTGTGTTTTATGTGCACGCATCTCGCTGTGCGCCACATGAATGCAGTGCCCTGGAGGCCAGAAGACGTTGACTCCCCTGGAACTGGAATTATGTATGGTTGTGAGCCACCATGGGTAGTGTTGGGAATTGAACCTGGGTCTTCTGCATGAACAAGTATATGCACCATAACTTAGCCACTGTACCATCTCTCCAGCCCTGCAGGCATTATTCTTAAGCACTGATCCATCTATCCATCCCTTACCTATCTTTTTTTTTATTTGTTTACATTTATTTATTCATTTATTTTGAGACAGGGCCAGTAGTACTGACTGTCCTAGAGCTCACTATGTTGAGCAGACTGGCTTCACACTCAGATTTTTCTTCCTCTGCCTCCTGAGTGATGGGATTAAAGACATTCTCACAATGCCTGCTTTGCCTTACCTTGTCTTTTAGGGACATACACATGCAGCTCTGCTGGCTGTGGGAATCATGGAGCATTTGCTGTATTATGGGGATCCAGGTGTATAGAACATTCCAGCTGCTCCATGTGTTTGCCAACACAGAATATTGTATGGTCAACTGTTGTCAATGCTCATTTAAGCAGTGGTAGATAACTTTTAAGTATATTTAAAGGGCCTAACAACTCTTTCCTGTTATCAACTAATGCTGTGGGTGGTTGCTGAATCTGAAATAACTCTGTCAAATCATGTACAGAAGGTACCTGACTTAAGATGTTTCCACTATTTAATCCCAGCACTCGAGAAGCAGAGGCAGGTGGGTCTCTGTGAGTTCAAGACCAGCCTGGTCCACAAGAGCTAGTTCCAGGACAGCCTCCAAAGCCACAGAGAAACCCTGTCTCAAAAAATCAAAACCAAAAAAAAAGTTTCCATTTACCATTTTTTGGACTTTGTGATACTGTGACATCTGCTCAGTAGGGGGAAGTGACTGCCTTGTAGCCTAGCATTGAGCTAAACACCCAGTTCCAATTTGAATTTTAATGTTTTCCTGCATTCCTTTTTCATGATGCTAGTCAGTGCAGTAAGTCACAGCTGCTGGAGAGCCTTATAACCATAAGGGACCAACTGACATATTACAGTGTACTCTGTTGCTGGGCCAGGATGCTAGGCAGGTGAGATACCTACATTGGATACCCAGTTTTTTTCTCAGCACCATTTGTTGAAAAGGCTATCTTTTCTTATCCTTAAACTATAATTTTGCCCTTGGTTCTCAGTACTTAGAATTTTTAAGTCCTGTCACTCCACAGTAGAGAGCCCTGATGATGTTTGAGTAATCTCTTCCAATTTATTTCTTGTTGGCCAAAGTTGGGTGAAAAGAAAGCTTGCTGTTATCTGTAGCTTTCCCTTCTCTGAGGGATGTGGTCCCTAGGATAAGCCTGCTACAGGGAGTCCGCCAGAATGACCCCTGAGCCACAATTTATAGGCAACTGAGAGTTTTTAGTCCAGCTGGCTGAGATTGCATTCAGGTATTTAGGACCCAAATGCATCACTCAGTGTTTAGGGTAAGGGGTTTTGAAAGCAAAAACACTTCCTGGTATCTCATATTGCACTTTCAGAGGGCGGTTTTGCATAAGCAAGCCACTTAACAGAAGCCAAGATAAGTTAACTGGGGCACTGTGACCTCAGGTTCCTAGTATAGATCTGGGTAACTTTCTACAGGATTCTCCATCAAGGAGATCAAATTCTAGTTAAACCTATATTCAGCTAGAATACAATCTGGAAGAATATCTGCATTGTTTAGCCCTATCACACACCCTCCTAGCATTTCAGATGAGCTTAAAACATAGGAGTTAACTAAAGACAGTAAAACATGTTCATCAACAAGCTTTCTCTGAAAGGTCTTGGCATAAAAGAGAGAAAACAAGAAAATTTATTTAGTAGGTTTTCTCTGTGTAACACTGTATTCTGGCCAGGCATTGGTGGCACACACCTTTAATCCCAGCACTTGGGAGGCAGAGGCAGGTGGATCTCTGTGATTTCGAGGCCAGCCTGGTCTACAGATCAAGTTCAGGACAGCTTCCAAAATAATACAAAGAAACCGTGTCTTGAAAAAAACGAACCAAACAAACAAACAAAAAACACCCCACTATATTCTGTTTTTTAAAATCTTTCATACTGGGGGCTGGAGAGATGGCTCTGAGGTTAAGAGCACTTGCTGTTGCCGGGCGGTGGTGGCGCACGCCTTTAATCCCAGCACTGGGGAGGCAGAGGCAGGCGAATCTCTATGAGTTGGAGACCAGTCTGGTCTACAAGAGCTAGTTTCAGGACAGCCTCCAAAGCCACAGAGAAATCATGTTTCGAAAACGCCCCCCCCAAAAAAACCCAAACCAAATCAAAAGAAAAAGAAAAAAGGAAAAAACAACCAACCTAGAATACATTTCAAGAAGATAAATTGAAAACCTAGTCACAATAAAATGAAAGACCATCCAACTTTTTGTTGTAATTTCGAGACCATTCACAGGTATTGAGCTCACTGATTTACTGGATGAAAAATCTGGGGTTACAACAAGAAATATTGTGGCATAATTTTTTATTTATTTAATTTTAATTTTTTTATTACAGTGGTATTTTTTCATGCCACTTAGGTTCACTTAACAGAGAATGGAAGAGAAATGCTTATTGTTTGTTTTGCTTTTCAAGAGTGGGTTTCTCTGTGTAACAAGCCCTGGCTGTCCTGGTACTCGCTCTGTAGACCAGGCTGGCCTGGCTACAGATCCGCCTGCCTCAGTCTCCCGATTTGTTGGGATTACAGGTGTGCATTTTGAACCGAGGTGAATGTTGGAGAAGCCCTGGGGAAAGCTGAATTAGCCCTATCAACACCATTTTTGTGGGTCAGAGTGATTTAGTGATCCACTGCTCTTCATTGGCAGCTTGTTTAAAGTTCTGGGAAATCAAGCCTCTTTAATTTTAGGGGTAAGTACAAATGACACCATCCTTAGCTTCTTGTGAACTACTCTAGTCTCTAATTTTCCTAGTTAGTATGACATATCCGGCAGGCTATGGGAATCAAAGACAAACGGGCTACACATTCCGTATGCTTGCCTGACCCAGCGCACTCCCCAAAGTTGAGATGTGAATAGGCGACACGATGTAGCGGAGGCTGAGGCCAGTCTGAGCTGCCAAGCAAGACGTTGTCAAAAACCAACCACCCAGCTTTTAGATCCTAAGAAATTCAGGGTCTGATCCAGTCGCCCCATAGGGTTAAACTGTTCTCTGCTCATACTCCTCAAGGTCCTCCCCAAGCCGAACCTCGCGTCTCCAAAGCTGCCCAGCACAACGACTTCCTAGTGCAGGCGTCCCCAGTTGGTGAACCCCACTGCTCCAGGGCCCCAGCAGAAGCCGCGGAGTCAAGTTGGGCAGGGTCTACGCTCGGCGCTCGATTGCTCGAGCCTGACGACGACAGCGACCTTGCGACAGCTCTGCGCTCGAGGGGTCGAGCCTGGGCCGTGGCGGCGGCGGCGGCGGCGGGCGCGGGAGCGAGTCCGCGGCCGGGAGCGGGAATGTCGAGGAGTTCGAAGGCGGTGCTGGGCCTCTCGGTGCTGCTGACGGCGGCCACGGTGGCCGGCGTGCATCTGAAGCAGCGGCAGGACCGGCAGGTCGGTGTCACGTGACCGCGTCTTCCGGAGCGCGGAGCCCGCAGCGGTCCCCGCGCGCATGGCGGGCCGGCCCGGCTTCAAGGGCGCTTTCGGGTTTCTGACTCCTCTCCTCAGCCACGAGGCCTAGGGCTAGGGCGGACACCTGGGGCGGGGGTGTATCCCTGAGGTAGAGAGCAGTGGTAGGGCGAGCACGAGGCCCGGGGGGGCGCCACACCCCACAAAGCAATACCCAGTAATTGTTAAATCCCGAGATAACGCAGCTCACACCTAGCACACCCCAAGTGCCTTTGGTCAATGTAACTTGAGATTTTTGTAATTCCGGCGTTAAGTGAGCAGTCTGCTATGGAAAGCAGGTTCTGGAAACGGTAGAAGATAGCGCCCTCGACGTTTTCTTTTGAAGCTTTTATTTCGGGGACTATCTGGCTTATTGATCACGTCAGTTCTTATGCTCTCATTCAAGTTTGCAACGGTTAGTACGCTAGGCACTTTGAGAACGCATAGTTAATAATGGCCTCTCTAGAGTCTGTTCTTTTTCACAACGGAACTACACTCCGCAGGCCAGTATTTGTATTTGGCCTGACAGGTATTTCACTTGAACCGGATTTTACCAAAGGCAGATGTAATGCATTGAAAGCATCAAGAGTAAACAGCCTCATTGACTTTGGAATTAACAATCTAGAAATCGGAGAGGAATCTTGAAATGGCATAAGCATTTTGACGAGCTGGGTGGGATTTAGAGGAGAGAGATCAGAGATTTGGCGTTAAGAATAGTTCCATGGGGATATCTTTTGGAGTAGAAGCAAGAAACTTCCTTCTTAACGAGGAGGAAAAGGAAAAGATGGTTGTTCTGATTAAACTTGTAGGCTAGGACAGGATGTCTGTGTCGTCCTGGTGTGTTTTGAAGATGGGTTGGAATTAGAGCTTTGTCTCAAGCCGTGTTCCAGAGAAATTTTTACATGCAACCAGATTCCTTGAGGCACGGAGACTCAGCTATGTTCCAAAGCTACGCCAAGGTCTTTAATGAAACAGGGTTGAGAATGGAAGTGTGGGAGAACAGAAAGATTTAGGCATTTTGTGAAGTTAGTGATAAAGACTGACCAAATACCTCTCTGTAGATCTTCATTAGCAACTGACGGTCTAACATCGAGGAAGGCAGGATTGGTATGGTGGATGTGTTGAAAACCTCAAGGCAGCAATAAATGAAATAATGACTTGTTTTCTGTCTACACCAGGCATGGTGTTTTTCACTTTACATACATTGTCTTTAACCCTCGAAGCAACTTAGTAGAAGCCAAGTACATATGGGCCCTAACTTATAAACCGTTCAAGAGTTGGTTTTGACTATGATGATAGGAAAGCAACATGGTTTGTATTTAGTGAAACTTTCTTTGCATATTGAATTCTGTTATTTTCCTGGGCTGTGGATGAATGACAGGATTCTTTCAAGATGCTGGACAGCAGGACAAGCCACAGACCCTCGGGAGCTGTAGGATGGTGGTGTTCTGTGGTATAGTGTTGCTGAGTTCTGACATTCCATACGTTAGGTTAGACTCAGTATCCCTTTTGACTTTGTTGTTTTCAGTTTATTATGAGTTTTTCTGGGTGTAGTCCTATGGTAAGTTGAGGATGTTAGTGATTCTACAGGAATCACAGCTCTAGACGTTAGTATTAGGTTAGTAAAGAGCTGTCTTGGGGTTTCTACTGCTGTGATAAAACACCATGACCAAAAGCAACTTAGGGAGGAAAGGGTTTCTTTCAGCTTACAGTTTCATATCGTAGTCCGTCATCGAAAGAAGCTGAGGCAGGAACCTGGAAGTAGGAACTGAAGCAGAAACCATGAAGAACGTTGCTCACTGGCTTGCTCAGTTTTGCCTCCTTGTACATTCAGGACCACCTGTTCAGGAGTGGCACCACCCACAATGTATCAATCATTTATCAAGACAATACCCCACAGAGTTACCTCTAGGCCTGTCTTAGGAGGCATTCTCTCAAGGTTCCCTCTTTCAGGTGTTGGAGAGATGGCTCAGCAGTGAGGAGCACTGTTGTTCTTCCTAAGGGCCCATAAGCATCTATGTCAGGTGACTCACAACTGTCTCATTCCAGTTCCAAGGGATTCACTCTCTTCTGGCCTCTGCTACACACACACACACACACACACACACAGAGAGAGAGAGAGAGAGAGAGAGAGAGAGAGAGAGAGAGAGAGAGAGAGAGAGAGAGAGAGTAAAATTAAGAAATGTTCTCTTCAGACATGTCTAGGTTTGTGTCAAGTTGGTAAAAACTAACAAGTACAATTGATCCCTCATCAGCTTGATACAACATATCACTTATTAAGTTGTGATCTTTTCCTCTTTGTTCCTTAAGATCTCATATTAATATCAGTATCACAATATAAAACATATTCCTAACTTTAAAAGTCTCTGTCTTTAAAAGTTCAGGTTCTTTCTCTTTTGTGAGACAGGGTTTCTCTAAATCAGTGCTTCTCAACCTTCCTAATGATGTGACTCTTTGTTATGTTCCTTGCTACTTCATAACTGTAGTCTTGCTATGAATCTCAGTGTAAATATTTGTGGTTTTTGATGGCCTTAAATGACTCCTATGAAAGGGTTGTTCCACCCAAAAGGGTCACCCACAAGTTGAGAACCACTGTTCCAAACTGTCTTAGTTGTCCAGGAACTCATTTTGTAGGCGAGGATGGTTGCTAACTCACTAGATTTGTCTGTCTCTGCCTGCTGAGTGTTGAGATTAAAGTCATGTACCACCATTTCTGGCCCATGTTCAGACTCTTTAAAATGTCAAATGTCTTCTTCAGAGTTCAACCCTTTCTAAAATATCCAAAGTCTCTTAATTGTGGACTCCTGTAAAATCAAATGTAAATTAAATACTTTCTTACTCCAGTAAGGAAGAACCAGGGCACAGTTACATTCTAAACAAAGCAAAACCAAAAACATTAGTGTAGAAAGTTCAATACTTGACATCTAGTACCCATTCACCATCCTTTTGGGCTCTGCGGGAGCCTTAGCTGTGGTATTTTTCCAGCTCTGCCATCTGCTCAGGCTGGTTCTGTTCCATAGAAGTTGCTGTTCTTAGTGGTCATCCCATGATATTGGTATCTCCAAAATATTGGGGTCTGCACTGCAACTAGGCTGTATAGCTACCAATAAGCTCTTCATGACTCTCTTTAGGGACTCTGACCCTGAAATGTGCAAGCATTAACTTCTCCCCATGATCCTTGGGACTTGAACTTCAACTAAACCTGGGAGACTTACATATAATCTGTAAAGGACTCTCAAAGTTTGGCTGCTAGCACAAGGTAGACAATCTTGCCTCCCTCTGGACCACAGCTTCTGTGTGCTGACCCTGAGGAAATACTTCTCAGAAGATTTCACCTCACTGATGTTGGTCTGTTCTCAGCTCCAGCCAGCCCTTGTAAATTGTCCCAGTATAGGTCTTACTTCAGTGGTGCTGGTCTCTTCCTAATCACAGCTGGTTCTTAAACCCCAGCTGACCAGAGCCATATATTCTCAATTCAAAATATTATACAAACAGCCCTCATATAATCTGTAAAGGACTCTCAAAACTTCTCTCTTTAGTTTCAGCTTCATAAGCTGGCCTCTACCATTTGCATTTCTCTCAACACTCTTCCAAGATCCCAAAGAACAACCTACTGAACTCTGAGCACTCAACAGTATTTACAACCCCCTCTCCCAAATACATCAGGTCTAGCACAGCAACACCCCACTTCTGGTACCAATTTCTGTCTTTGGGTTTCTGTTTCTGTGATAAAATCAACCTGGGGAGGAAAAAGTTTATTTCTGCTTACAGTTCTGTATCACAGTTGATCACTGAGGAAAGTCAGGGCACAGGAACCTGGGAGAGGAACTGACAGAGAGGCTGTGGAGAGGTACTATTTACTAACTTGATCTTGGCTTGTGAGTTTGTTTTCTTACACACCCAGAACCACTTGCCTAGGGTGGCAGCACCCATAATAGATTGGGCCCCGTCACATTAACCACTAATCAAGAAAATGCACCATAGGCTTGCTCACAGTCCAGTCTGGTGTGGGAATCTTTTAGATTGAGGTTCCCTCTTCCCAAATGACTCTTGCTTGGGTCAAGTTGACATAAAGCTAACCTAGACAAGACATCTTAGGTTAGGGTAGCAAGTGAAAGTTGGAGGACTGTGGGTAGAGATGAAGGTCTTAGCACATGCTAATGTCCTACAAAAGAAGGGATAGAGCTGGGTGATTAATATTGAAAGAATTTTGAGGCATATCCTGGTATCAGGAACACTGTAACAAGAAGATCTGGGGATCTAAGAAGGTTGAGCCAGTACTTGGGAGGCTAAAGCAGAAGGGTCTTGACTATGTCATGGCCATCTTTGGCTACATTACAAGAACTCATCTCAAATAAAACAAAAATTGAATTTCTGTTAAGTTGCCATCTCAAACAAAACAAAAATGAATTTCAGTTAAGTTGCCATCTAGGCAGTTTTTTAAAGGTTTTATTTTATTTTGAGACAAAGTCTCCCTGCGTAGTTTTTTGTCTGGCCTGGAATTCAGAGAGATCTTCCTGATACTACCTCCTAAGTGCTGCAACTAAAGGTGTGTACCACTATGCTGGACCTTAGCCTTGACTCTTATATTTCCCAACTCCCTTGGTGTAACAAATGAAACTGTAGATCTGGGAGAGGCTCAGCAAGTGCTAGGTTAGTCTTTTTTTTTTTTTTTTGATAAACTGTATTGTAAAAATAACAGCGAAAATTAAAACATCTTGCAAATAAAAAAAATCACATACCAAAGTAATGAGACTCAAAATCTGTATGACTCAATAAACTTCTATAGTTAGTTTTAAATTTTTCTTTAATAATTTATTTTATTATTTTATATTTATGAACGTTTACATATATTTATTAACATACACAAATGTCTGGTGCCCATGGAGGTCAGAAGAGGGCATCACATCCCTTGGACTGGAGTTACAGACACTTGTGAGCTGCCATGAGAATCGAATTCAGGTCATTTGCAAAAGCTAAGTGCATTTAACATCTAAACCATCTCTCTAGCCCTTCTGTACAGTTAGAATAGGCATTCAGAACAGAAGCTGTGAAGCTTCACATTAAATTTTATACTTTCAATATTGAATATATTTTATGCACTTACCACCAAACCCCCAAAATCCATGACAGAATTAGTACTAGAAAAACAGTTAGCTTATTTTATAACTCATGTCCACTACCATCCAGTTCTTCCTATACCATCCTGTGTATAACCCTTATGTATTAGCCTTTCTTGTTCTTCTTCCTTCACGTTATACTATACCCACATGTGCATTTGTTTGTATATATATAAATATCATTGGCTAGATTCTGCATATGAGAGAGAACACAGATTTCTTTCTGAGATTGTGTGACCTTGCTCAATATTATACATTTAATTCTATCCATCTTACTGCAGTTCTTAAACTTTATTTTTCTTTAGAGCTGAGTAGTATTCTGTGTGTGTGTGTGTGTTTGCACATGCACACCAGATTTTTGTTATCCATTCATCTGTTGGTGGACAACTAGGTTGATTCCAATTCTTTCTTAGGCAAAGTCTTTGAAAGTAGAGATAGGTGGCAGGCAGAAGCAGAAGCAGGCAGATCTCTGTGAGTTTGAGGTCAGCCTGGTCTACATAAGGAGTTCCAGGACAGTAAGGATTACATAGAAAGATACTTAGAGAAAAAAAAGTTGCCGGGTGGTGGTGGTGTACGCCTTTAATCTCAGCACTCGGGAGGCAGAGGCAGGTGGATCTCTGTGAGTTCGAGGTTGGGCTGGACCGACAGCCTCCAAAATAATACAGAGAAACCCTGTCTTGTAAAACAAAAAAAACAAAAAAACAAAAAAAGAAAAAAGAAAAAAGAAAAAAATAGTTATAGGGAATGGAGAGTTGGCTCAGTGGTTATGAGCACTTGCTTCTCTTACAGAGGAACTGGGTTTGATTGCCAGCACCCATGCCATAGCTTATAACCATTTGTAACTCCAGTTCCAGAGTATTGAACACCCTCTTCTGGCTTCTACAGTCACTGTACCAGCATAACTTGTAGACAGAACACCCATACACATAAAATAGAATTAAGTGGTTTTTGTTTTGCTTTTTGAGACAGGGTTTCTTTTTCTTTTTCTTTTCTTTTCTTTTTTTTTTTTTTTTTTTTTTTTTTGAGACAGGGTTTCTCTATATTGTTTTGGAGCCTGTCCTGGAACTCACGTGGTAGACCAGGCTGGTCTTGAACTCACAGAGATCCGCCTGCCTCTGCCTCCCAAGTGCTGGGATTAAAGGCATGTGCCACCAACACCTGGCCTGAGACAGGGTTTCTCTGAGTAGCTTTGGAGCCTGTCCTGGAACTAACTCTTGTACACTAGGCTGATCTTGAGCTCACAGAGATCCATCTATCTCTACCTCTCAAGTGCTGAGATTAAAGGTGTGAGCTACCACCACCTGGCTCAGAATTAAAGTTTTTAAAGTGAAAATAATAATCTTATGAAGCTTCTGTTAAAAATGTACTCTTGTGAGCTACAAACTATAAAACATTCGTAATAGTAACCAAGTAAATATTTTAAATTTCATGTTAGGCCTAGGTTCACATTCTGAGATTCTGTTTTTTAGAGTTTATCAAAGTAATGATCGTTGAAGAACTTACTTTTTCACTAATAATAGTCCCCCTTTTTTATTTCTAATCAAATTGATTGGAAATTTTATGTTTCTGCCTTTTCATGATAGAAGTCCTTTATTTTCTCACATTCTTCCTGTCTGTGTTTTCTCTTGATGTTTGTTGTCTGTCTCAGGTCACTGATTATAGGAAGGTAGTTCACAGTTTTGCTGTACCAACTCATCACATTTTAAAAGCAATTACATTTATAAAATCCAAAAGAGTGCCTGTTTTATTATTAATTCCCACAAGTTTTCTGTGTTCAGGAATTTCTTAAAATGTGGTAAGAATTCACTTCAGTATTAACATAACACATTACCAGATTTACTTGGTGGTTTCTTTATTTACAATGTACAGAAGTTAAAATAGTAATTGGGTATTTGGAATCGGAACATTCTGAGTGTATTTTAGTGGCACTGTTATTTAGATTTGGAGGCACAGGATGGGAGCCACCTGTTCAGAGAGTAACTAAAATCTGCTTCTTATGTTTTTTAGAGGCTTCGTGATGGAGTGATCAGAGACATTGAGAGGCAGAATCAGAAAAAAGAAAACATTCGTCTTTTGGGAGAACAGATTATTTTGACTAAGCAACTTGAAGCAGAAAGAGAGAAGATGTTGGAAAGAGGATCTCAAAATACTTGACTATGAAAAATTGATGGGGCAGTGCTGGGTTTATGTGTATATATGTGTGTGTGTGTTGATAGAGAATAGTTAGTGAAAGCTGTCCTTCCCCTCCCCCCCGTCACTGTCCACTTAAACTTTATTAAATAAAGGACAGTGAATCCTGTCTTAAATCATTCTTTTAAGAGTCTGTTCTGTCTGGATAAAGTAGTCGTGGGCAGATACTCTTGTGAAGTTGTCTGGGGGATTCTGCAGCAGCCTGTCAGCTTAGGTGTGCTTGTGAGCAGGGAATGATGGAGAGTAACATCCACCTGGGTGGTCTGCTCAGCCGGCATGATGATGAAGCCACCAGAACATCCACCTCCGAAGGGCTGGAGGAAGGGGAGGTGGAGGGAGAGACTCTCCTAATTGTTGAATCAGAGGATCAGGCATCAGTGGACTTATCTCACGACCAGAGTGGGGACTCCCTCAACAGCGATGAAGGAGATGTATCGTGGATGGAGGAGCAGCTGTCTTACTTCTGTGACAAGTGCCAGAAATGGATCCCAGCCAGTAAGGAGCTTCTCAATTCCTTTGATTGGTCGGTCCCTGTGTGATGGTTTGTCTTCCAGTCTGTGAAAAACACTAATAAAATAGACTTGAAAAAAAAAAGATAATTATTATATTTATTATTATTAGTCTAGTTGACCAAATGTAAATTTGTCAAAACCACATTATTTTGTTTTTAGTTTTTTAAACATTCATTTGTTTTATATGTATGTGTGTGCCTGAGTGTATGAACACCATGTCTCTGCAGTGCTTGCAGAGGTTAGAGGAGAGGAGCTCTGACATGGTTGTGAGCCACTGTGTGGGTGCTGAGAACTGAACACGTAGCCTCTGCAACGGTTGTAAGTGTTCTCAACTGCCAAGCCATCTCTCCGGCCTCACAAAACCACCGTTGTACTAAATTTATTAACCACTATCCCATTGTTAAATTAACATTCTGGGTGGTAGCCTAAGAAAAACTAGGACTCCTATGTCACTTAAGGAATCGGCCGTATTTTTCTAAAAAGATTATGCTGTGGGTTGGGGGACACATTCTGTTGTTGCCAGTATAGAATTAAAGGTTCAAGTTCATAGAACTTACTGTGTTATGTTTGACATTTGTGGAAAACTGCTATTGTCTTCTGATGGGAGGTTAGAATTGGCAGTGCAACAGTGTTTGCTTCCTGCCTTTGGACTAGGCTTATTTTCTAGTGTGGGCCTCCTTTATCTGCTGGAAGGAATCACAATGCACAGATCTTGAGGTATTTGGCTGCCTGCTTCATAGCATGCTTTGTCAGCCATCATGATTTGTACCCACACAGTATTTTCTAGTAGGCAAGAGACAAGGCATGTGTACTGGAGGAACACTGTTAAAGTTCATAGTTGGTGAAATAGAGATATGATACACTTAGTTAAGTTGGTCATTTTCTTGTTAAAAATGGATCCAATTGTTCTAATTAATAGCTTCTGTAAATAGGTTAATAATTTACTACAGTTCATAGAAAACAAACCTAGAATTGACTATTTAGCTAGTTTTTGATTCTCAGCTATCTAGTAAAACTGGGTTCCTCCCCATATTTCTGGCTTTCCTATTGTCCTCCCAGGGTAAATTTTAAGGTGACTTTCATGATTGGGCTCTGCTAACTTTTTTCAGGGAGGTAGGTGAACATTTCATTCTTTCTAAATAACGCTTGGCTCCCAGGACTTTGTACCTTTTTGTTTTCTCTGGAATATGCACCTGGACTGCTTCCCTGCACTCCTGATCCGCATGCAGCCTTCCCCTAGGCCCGGTAGATCCCTTTTCGCTCCCCAGTGGGGTTGGACATCCCTTTTTCCTCCTATGCCCTTACACTGTCCTGTGATGCATATATAGTCTACTCTGGAAGTTTTCTTGGTACACAAAGCCTCAGTGTCACCTAGGAGCTTTAATGTAGAGCCTAGACCTGGGCTCAGAAACAGAAGCACTTCATCTGGGGCAGACATGGCTGTAGTAGGGATATAAAGCCCAGCCGCCTGGTGGTTCTGATGCTCCATGAGAATCCAGAACCAGTGCAGTTGTGTTTACCTGTGTTCTCTGCTGCCTCCAGATTTATGAGCCCACGAGAGCAGGCGCCGGTCATGTCATGTCTGCCTTAGACATTGCATATCTAGCTCCTAGCCTGGTGCCTGGCTGGTACTACAAGCTCAGGTATTCCCTGAAAGAATGTTTGAAGAGACCTGCCTAGAGAAGTCAGGAATGCGGCTGCTGGGAAATCCAGTTAGAGCAATCTTACCTGCTTTTCCAGGAACTTTCTCCTTAAAAGCTAAGGAGCCACGGGTTCTAGGAGGGGCATGCGCCTGACTTTAGAAGGAGAAACACCTTTTTCCTCTCCTCTGCTACTGTCCTGGGTTGATTGCAGAAAATGAAAAAGCCCACCATGGGAAACTTGGAAATCTGGACAATTAACTGAGCCGTTGGGTTGCCACTGCATGAGATAAATCCATGATGTGACTTTTGTTTTTTCTCGTAGGTCAGCTAAGGGAACAGCTCAGTTACCTTAAGGGCGATAACTTTTTCAGGTTTACTTGTTCCGATTGCTCAGCAGATGGCAAGGAGCAGTGCGAGCGGCTGAAGCTGACATGGCAGCAAGTGAGTACCAAGCTCTTCTCAGACGCAGCAGGTTAGCTGCCCAAGAAATTGGAACGATTATCCAGAGAGAGGAACTTCAGAGTGGTCTGGGGGTGGGGTGCTTCACGCTTCACAATGAAAAGGGGTACAGTGTGTGGAAAGAACACTTCGTGCTTTAAAAAACAAAACCTCGATGCTGATGTAGTGAATTCTTGAGAATCTGAATCAATTTCGTTTGTGTCATACTAAGCTTACAGTCGACTGAAAACCAGGCCCACATTTTCTGGCAGTCATTTCTGGCATAATAAAACCAGAGGTGGCTACACTGGAAATAGATTTGGCAGAAACAATTTGAATTGATAACAAAGACAAAGTAACCAATTGATTTAGCCTTTCTGCATTTGGAAACAAGTCTTTATTGATGGATACTTTTTTAGCAGTCTCAAGTACCAGCACTCTAGATAGTAACTTTTTACTGATCTTCAGGCTATATGGTTTGGTTTTATTTTATATATATATAGTAAGGTAACAAGTTAAAAATAAAGAACTACAGGAATCCCTGGTTTTGTTGATGTTTGTGATGCTGGGGTCAAACTCGCACGACCTTGCTTACATTCAGTGCTATCCCTGTGGACTGTGTTCCAGACCCCCCTGGGTGTCTTGCTTTTTAGTTTATTTTTATTTATTTGACACATACTGAATGCCTACAATAAACCAGGTACTATTTGAGGTCTGGAGAGTACTGTGGTAGATGAGCCAACTGAAGCCTCCACCCCTAGGCCTTAGGGGCCACTGACATTCCACAGGCAGATAAATGTGATAATTGCCCTAGCACTCTTTGCCTTGAAGAAAACAAACGTTTGGGGGAAGATTTTAGATGTGCTGTGTTGGCTACTTGGGGTGTTTCTTGTAGACTGTAGTAGCCATAACAATCTGAACAGCTGTCCTCATTGCCAGTGCTTTATTAGGTCACCCCAGGAAACCTGTCTCTTACCTTAGGAAGCTGCTTTGACTTGCCAAAAATGCATAGGTAGAAAATGAAGGAAGTTTGAATTGAGCATATAGTTTCATGAGGGGTCACAATTACACTTTACCCTCCTGTAGATGGCATATTATATGTAGGCTAGGAGTGTTACTACAAAGAGAAGTACAAATACATGGACTTGTATTTAGCCTGCAAGCAGCATCTCATAAAAGCTGTAAAATGGAGGAAAGCAAATATAAGGGGTCATTTTCAAGAATGTTAGTTTTCTAACATGTTAGAAATGTAATGTTTTTGAAAGAAAACTTTGTCTTGGGGAGGGCATTAGGGTTTCTCTGTGGCTTTGGAGGCTGTCCTGGAACTAGCTCTTGTAGACCAGGCTGGTCTCAGAGATTCGCCTGTCTCTGCCTCCCAGGTGCTAGGATTAAAGGCGTGAGCCTATACCACCCGGCAAAAACTTAGTCTTCTAATCCTCAGAATATGGATTATTGACCCCCATTATTTTAGTACCGATTGGGAAGACTTTTTCACTTCTAGATACATTGGCTAGATAATACCCTGGAAGGAAGAAGTGATGAATTATGTATCTTAGATATGCATAAGACTTAGGCATACATTCTCATAAACTACCAATGTTTCTGGCAGCAACTGGAAAAGCTTGTCTTACCGGAAACCTGAAAGAGAACCAGCTAGTCCTCAGTGACTTCAGTAGGGGTCCAGATACTTTGAGCATTATAATCTGTGTTTTCAGCTTTTTAAACCTCAAACTTTGATTTACTGCAGAAGTAAGGAAGATGCTTGCAACACATAGCATTTTCTTTGCATTACAAAATCCCTCCAGTAAAGGTCGCCCTCTGGATTGAAGACCCCTTTCTTCCCTCCATGCCCCTCTGTGTCTTCTCTTCTCGGTGACTCTTGACTTGCATGCAGTACCGAGGAGAAACTTGGAGAAACTTCGAAACACATGGGGGCCAGAGACATTTGCACATTCTTGTCCGGGGCCTCCTTCAGCAGGCAGCTCCCGAGTGTCCGCCGTGTCTCCAGTTCAGACAGCCTTATGGGCCCTGGAGATACTGTCCAGAAGACCAGATTCCTTACGGTGAATTTGGTCTGGTGTTGCGAGTAGAAAACTGATCTGGCTTTTCAGTTTTTAGATCATGATCTGGAAGAGGAGGAACAATAGATCCTTTCAGATTAGGATTTAGTGTGTCCAACGAATACTGGTAACAGAAAAGCTGTTTTCAAGTAAATAACTTGTAATTCATGAAATATGTTAAACATACTGGAAATAATAACGAGCAGGCATCTGTGCTTGAGATTGGCAGTGAATACATTTTATGAGTAAGAGTCTGAGAATGGCAAAGCTTATTCCATAACTAAAGTGTATGTTGAATGATAATTTTCTCTTTCTGTATAAGAGATATAGAATATAAGATGTACTGTTTTTCATTGTTCAAGT
The DNA here is from genome assembly GCF_017639785.1 of Mesocricetus auratus. NCBI lineage: Eukaryota > Metazoa > Chordata > Mammalia > Rodentia > Cricetidae > Mesocricetus > Mesocricetus auratus. Next base: position 110,536,636 of record NW_024429189.1, read on the forward strand.
GTAACCATCTCCAAAACTTGATCTCCTCAGACTGAAACTTCACGTCCATTAGGTGACTCTCCATGAGTTTTAACTATTGGCTGAAGCTGACCTAATGTAAAAAGAAGTAGGAAACACCTGAACAGTCTGTTTGGGGGGTTCAGTATGCTGTCACATGCTAATGTACGGAAGTTGAAACTTGGTGGCATAATGCCAGGGCCCTATGCATGGTATGGATGTGGACGTTCTCTTAGAATCGTTGAGGGCTTAATGTTAACACACCTGGGGGTAGCTTTAACTGCAGTTCATCAGATCTCCTTTAAGAATTCTTTTTTAGACTCTGTTCTCTACTCAGTTTCTTAGGCTCAGTTTAAGTTAGCATGTTATATTAGATTTATTCGATTTTATGTGTCTGTGCACATGTGTGCAAGTGCCTGCAGAAGCCAGAAAAGGGTGTTGGGTCCCCTGAAGCTGGAGTTACAGGCAATTGTGAGCCACCTGACATAGATGCTGGGAAGTGAATTTGGGTCTTCTGGAAAAGCAGCCATTTCTCTAGCTCCTATGTTTTTTTTTTTTTTTTTTTTTTTTTTTTTTTTTGGTTTTTCGAGACAGGGATTCTCTGTTGCTTTGGAGGCTGTCCAAAACTTTGGAACTCGCTTGGTAGTCCAGGCTGGTCTCGAACTCACAGAGATCCGCCTGCCTCTGCCTCCCGAGTGCTGGGATTAAAGGCGTGCGCCACCAACGTCCAGCGCTCCTACGGTTTTTATTGTAGGAAGAGATCATGATTTTCAGTTGCTTTTATAGTTTTATCCATTTCTATAAAATTGCATATATAAAATATCTGCATAAATATAGATGCTAGGAATTGTCTGAAAGCATAGCCACTGAAATGTTAAAAACTGGCTTTTTATTTTTCCTTTGTTCTTATTTGCTTTTGTTTTTTTTTAGACAGGATCTTCCTATATGTATCTAGGCTGTCCTTAAGTTCACAACCCTATCCCAGTCTCCTAAGTAGTACAGTAATAGGTACCTAACTGCTCATAGCAAAGTACATGCTTCTTTTTTATATAGAAACTTTAAAGGAATTAAGATTTTATTTTATGTGTGTGTGCACACATGTGCAGGTGTTCATGGAAGTCAGAGGACTGTTGGTGGATCCCCTGCAGCTGGAGTTGAAGGCGGTTGTAAGCGGTTGGTGTGGGTGCTGAGAACTGAGCTCTGGAAGAGAAGCAGCATGGGCTCTTGACTGCTGAGCCAGCCTGCAGCCCCCAGTGTTTATTTCCTGATAGTAGATTTCAGATGCTTTTTACTCTTATTTTCCTCTCTTCTGTGCTACTGAAGTCTTCTATAATGGCATGTGTTTTTGTATTTCTGGACCGCACTTCTCATAGTAGGCCAGGAATCATTGTAAAGATAACAGGATTGGACTAGATAGCAGTTGGTACACTGAGCTTCAGAGTTCTTGGAGCCCTCTGTGAATGGGATGGGCAGCCAAGCCTTTTAGTTCCCGCCCCTTGTTTAGTGTTTACTCCATTTGAAAAAAGGTATCGGCCGGGTGTGGGGGCTCACACCTTTAATCACAGCACATCGGGAGGCAGAGGTAGGCAGATATCTGTGAGTTCGAAGCCAGCCAGCCTGGTCTACAGAGCGAGTGCCAGGATGGGTTCCAAAGCTACACAGAGAAATCCTGTCTCAAAGGAAAAAAAAAAGGAATCTACAGCTCCAAATGGCTGTGTCATTGAGTAGATGCTTGCAATATTGCCCAGATGTGAATTTTTTTAAAGATTTTATTTATTTATTATGTATACAGCACTCCATGTATGCCTGCAGGCCAGAAGAGGGCACTAGATCTCACTACAGATGGTTGTGAGCCACCATGTGGTTGCTGGGAATTGAACTCAGGACCTCTAGAAGAGCAACTATTGTTCTTAACCTCTGAGCCATCTCTCCAGCCCCAGATGTGAATTTTTGAGTCTTGTCTTTGCCCTGTAAAATGCTTAGAAAAGTATGCATTTAGAAGTGATTTTTAAGACATTGAATAAAGGCTAGCATCATCAATCAGAACATGCTGTATGGAGTCAGCTCCTAGAGGTCTGCTGCAGCCAGCGGTAACCCCTGTTTAGAGCTGCTGTGACTAGCAGGGAGCTTGAGACAGTGCCCCCTGGTCAGTCCAGCCACTCATCAGCCCTTCGTGTGTTTCCTCCATTCCATCATTCCTACTTGGAATCTAAAACAGAACAGCTTTCCCCCATGGGTCTCTCCTCAGGCTACCCTCCCAGCCCGTCTTCCGTTTGTGTTTCAGGTGGTCATGTTGGCAATGTACAACTTATCTCTGGAAGGAAGTGGACGTCAAGGTTATTTCCGGTGGAAAGAAGACATCTGTGCTTTTATTGAGAAACATTGGACATTTTTACTAGGAAACAGGTAACATGATTTTAAAATATCTTATACTAGAAGAAAGATGTAAGCAAGGTATACACAAACTGACAACCTAATGTAACCCTGATTGGATTTAACAGTGTAGCTCAAAGAAGAACTGTATACCAGAAAATGTGGGCTTACATTGTTTTCTTATTCTGCACTAGAGGAGAAGGTAGGTTTATTGAACATGTTGCTTTTGCAGAGATTCTTAGTGTTTGGTTTTGGTTTTGGTTTTTCGAGACAGGGTTTTTCTGTATAACTCTGGCTGTCCTGGAACTGACTCTGTAGACCAGGCTGGACTTGAACTCAAGAGATTCACCTGCTTCTGTCGCTGCCTCCATTAGTGCTGGGATTAAAGGCATGTGACACTACTGCCTGACTGTCTTCTTAGGTTTTTTAAAATGAGTTTGAGTAGCTAACTTGAGGAAACAGGACTGAGATGTCCTTTTAAAATGGGGGACATAGGATCAGAAGAGAAACAGAAGAGGCGATTAATACCTGCAGGTTACTCTAAATTAATCGAGTCTTACAGTTTTTTCTCTTGTTAACTCCAGAGGTGCATCCACACTTATTGCCTACAGTGCTAAACAAAGTTTGCCACGTTAACACACATGTGGCTCATTCATTAAGTGCTCTTGCTGTAATTGTGGTTTAAATTTTGCTTCTAAGCCTTCTTGCTGGCTGCATTGCTTTAATGGGGTTAGGGATGAACATTAGACTTAGACCTGCCCAGTGGAGACCACATACTGAAGGCCATGTTGACCTAAAGAGCTCTGAGTATTAGGGGTGAGTGTTGCTGCATAGGTGAATTTGGAACCCTGGTTCCTGGTTGCTCTCTGAGGTCCTACTTAAGATGCATAAACTGCAAATTAGGTCATCATAGAGATGACACTGGCTCTTGATCACTGCAGCAGAGCAACACTGGACTGAATTCTGAGCTCTGGTAGCCTTTTCCCTGTAGTACTGAGAAGTTAGCTTTGCTCAGGTTTCCTATAGGCCTGAAAGCTGCTGTGAGAGTAGAACAGACCAGACATTTACAAAAGGGGCTATTTGAGTTCTTGAATTCTTTAATGCTCCTGGAAAAGAATTAACACTCATAACAAAAGGAAATCTGATGTTTTAATTTAGTGTCCCAACACATGTTAGGAATTTAATATGCACTATTTTTATTTATAAGGGACCAGAATTAGGGAAAATGGTAAAATTAGGTCTTGGTATGTTTTCATTATCTCTAAGTGCTTTCTGTTTAGTGAGTTATCGTCTGGAAGACAGTGAATGTAAATTGTCTGTTTTTAAGATTATTACTTATTTAAATAGGAGCTGTTCGCCATGTTCCAGAACATGTTCTGAGAGGAACCGGCCATGGCTTTTTTGTTTCTGACACACCAGTGAGAAGTTCTCACTACCCAGCAGTTTCTGTGTAGTTAACCATTAAACCAATAGTATGGGGTTATACTGGAGTGTCACTTGAATTATATACTTAATCTACCTACTTAAAGTTATTTGTAAAAACATGCTTATTTCTGGGTGGTCATGGCGTATGCCTTTAATCCCAGCACTTGGGAGGCAGAGTTGGAAGATCTCAGTGACTTCCAGGACATACTCCAAAGCTACAGAGAAACCCTGTCTTGAAAAAACAAAAGCAAACAAACAAGCAAAAACATACTTATTTTTAAAAGAACATTACACTGTAAGTGGAACACTGTATGATTTGACCATAAATAGAATATAACTCTGAACGTCAGTCCACTAATGATAACCCAACAGTATGACATTGTAGCTGCATTCCATGCTATAAGGACAAGCCTGGCATTCTGTATTTTGGTCAGAAAGACCACAAGTATAGTGAGAGTATACAGCAGTATGCTTTCTGTAATCTACCCAGAGAGTAGGAATAGAATTAGAAGTCACTGTGACTCCATTTCCTGAGTGTCCAGCAACAGTGCTGTCACTCACTTGGGAACTGCTTTAAATATCAAAGGTTCTCAGGTGGTTACCAAGTAAGTGCCCAGGTGTCTCTCTGAGTAGGGTCACTGTCCACAACAGAAGCCACCTGTAAGCACCTTTAAGTTAAACTTTTTTGAGTTATTTTAATTCTGTTCTCTGCAGGACAGTCCTTTTTATTTTATTTTTTAATGATTTATTTTTATTTTATGTGCATTGGTGTTTTGCTACATGCATGTCTGAGGGTGTTGAATCCCCTGAAACTGGAGTTACAGGTATTTGTGAGCTGCATGTGGGTACTGGGAATTGAACCTGTGTCCTCTGTAAGAATATCCAGTGCTCTTACTCGATGAGCCATCTCACCAGCCCCCTTTTTTAAATATTTGAGATAAGGTTCCATGTAGCCCAGGCTGGCCTTAATCTCACTATGTAGTTGAAGATTTCTGATCTTCCTGCCTCTTCTAGAGTGTTGAGAGTACAGGCTTACGCTGCTATGCAGGGATGGGTGTAAAACTCAGATCTTCTGGCATGCAAAGTAAATACTCTACCTGATGAGTTATATCCCAGACCCACTCTTTTTTTTTTTTTTTTTTGGTTTTTATGAGACAAGGTTTCTCTGTACTGTTTCAGAGGCTATCGGTCCAGCCCGGCCTCGAACTCACAGAGATCCTCCTGCCTCTGCCTCCCGAGTGCTGGGATTAAAGGCGTGTGCCACCAACGCCCGGCCCAGACCCACTCTTTAAAATTTTAAATATGGTATCTCCTCATTTGTCACAGAAGCTAAGGGAATAGTACTCTATGTAATGAACTTTTAAATTTGGCTAGACTTCTCACTCATGTTTTTATTTCATGCCTTTAGTGTCTTAGTAGTTTAAATATATGAACGTTTATTTAAGAATAACTTAAATTTTTTATGTACACACGAGAACTTAATTCAGATTAAGGTTTTTTTGTCTTGTTTTTGTCTGCTTTTTGTTCTTTGTTTTTGAAATAGGGTCTCACTATGTAGCCCTGGCTGTCTTAGAACTCAATATATAGAGTAGACCCACCTCGAACTCATAGAGACCTGCCTGCCTCTGCCTCCTGAGTGCCCAGATTAAAAGTGTACTCCTACTCCACATCAGGCAGTGTTTTTGAGGCTATATTTTACTGTGTAGCCCTGACCCACCAAGTTGTCTCTGTGTAGCCTAGGCTGTCATTGGACTCGGAAATATTCCTACCTCAGCATTTCAAGTGCTGGAATTGTAAGTGTGTACCACGTCTGGCTCTTATAGATTAGTTGCCATTGTATATAATTTTGTTTAATCTGCTTTTACAGTTCTAGTCTTGAATGCTTATAGAGGATACTGTGTACGTGTGTCTGTTTGTGTGATGTGAGAGAGAGAGAGAGAGAGAGAGAGAGAGAGAGAGAGAGAGAGAGAGAGAGAGAGAGAGAATGAATTTAGGTATAATACATGCCTGCAGGTACCTACAGATTGGAGGGTGTTGGATCCTCTGGAACTGGAGTTGCAGATAGTTGTGAGTCACCTGATACGGGTGTTAGAAATTGAACCTCTGCAAGAACAGTAAGTGCTCTTAACTACTGATCCATCTCTGTAGCCCCAATAAAATAACATCTTATTTTGTTTGATAGTTTTGTTTTGTTGTAGTTTAATAGGTAACTAGCATCTTATTTTCCTTAGTTGTACATAAATATGAATATGAAAGAACATAGTCATAACAGTTACATTTTAAAAAAATCTGAAAACCGAGTATGGTGGCATGACACTTTAATTCTAACACTCTAGAGGCAGAGTTAGGAAGATACCTGTAAGTTCAAAGCTAACCTGGTCTATAAGTTCCAGACCAGCCAAGGCCACATAGAAAAACCCTCTCTTAAAAAGAAAACCAAGAACAAACAGCATCCTCTGGAGAGTTAGCTCAGTGGTCAAGAACACTTGTTGCTCTTACAAGATACCCAGATTGATTCCCTGTAGCCACATGGCAGCTCCCGCTTATCTGTAACTCCAGTCCCAGGGACTCTGAAGACCTTTTCTGAATGTCACAAGCACCTGGCACACATTGTACAAATACAAATGGAGGCAAACAATCATGCCCATAAAAAAATAAAGTAAACAAATTTAACAAAACAAAACCTCAACTACTTGAAGATGATCCTGGGCCAATACTGTTCCCACCTATTACAATCTTACTTGTAGAACTAGTTTAAGGAAACTATGTTTGAGATCTGGACTTAATAAAGGCTTGTATCTTCTAGAGAATTCGGTGGTCAGTTTTAGTTCTAGCACTACAGAGGGTAACTGATTACATATCACCTACCTCCAGCCTGAGACAGGAAGCTGTATTCATCTGATTTTGTGTCTGCTTGCAAATAGACTATAAGACTATAAAGAACCTTCTGTAAATACTGTGTGTTTGTGTTCTGGTCACTGTTTGCTGCTTCTCAACACAGCAGTGTCCAGAGACAGCAACCAGTGTCACTGCATTTCCCCTCACTGCAAATGTGGGTAACAAAGTTACAAAAGTGATGAATAAGCACATAAAAAGATGCTCAAAGTCACTAATCACTAGGAAGATGCAAATAAAACTGCTATGAGGCACCACCTTATCCTATAGGGTAGCCATCAGAAAATAAATGGGCATGGTGGCACATATCTGTAATCCCCATTTAGGAACATGAGGCAGGAGGATCATGTGTTTGAAACTAAGTAGGATTATCGTGCATAGAGCTCTGCTCTGGTCCTCAAAATACCTAAAACGAGGAAGCAATACCAGACTATCCACACATGAATTTATAAGCATAGTATGTACATATAATAGAATACATATTTAGTCTTAGGAAGAAGATTCTGCCATGTGTTACAACATGCACAAATCTTGAGAGCACTACGCTAAATGAACTCACTCATAAGTATACTGTATGATTCCACTTACACTAGGTAATTTACATAGATCCAGGAAGTAGAATGATGTTTGTTGTCAATAGGGGAGCAGGGTAGACTTTGAGAGTTATTTGTTTAATGAGTATAGAATTTGTTTTGTACAATAAAACAAAGGTGGGTGATGGTAATGGTTGTAGAATATGAATGTACTTAATGGCCACTGAACTCTGCACTTAAAAATGGTGATGATGAGCATAGTCTGCTTATTTCACCACAATAAAAATTCGGTTTAAGCCGGGTGTGGTGGCGCACACCTTTAACCCCAGCACTCGTGAAACAGAGGCAGGAGGATCTTTGTGAGTTTGAGACCAGCCTGGTCTACAAGAGCTAGTTCCAGGACAGCTTCCAAAGCTACAGAGAAACCCTGTCTCCAAAAACCAAAAAAATTTTTTTTGGTTTAGAGAGGAGTAGATAGGTGAAACACCGGAATAACTAAGAAAAGGTGGAAGAAGCAGGATTTTTTTCAACTTCTTAAAAAGACTAACTAGTCAAATGTTCAACTCAAGAGGAGTGGGTGAGCCACTCAGAAAGAAATCCTAACAGGCAGTGTGGTACATGCCTTTTATCCCAGCACTCAGCAGGCAAAGGCAGGCGGATCTCTATGAGTTCCAGGCCAGCCTGGCCTACAAAGAGAGTTCCAGGACAGCCAGACCTGTTACACTAAGAAACCCTGTCTCAAAAAACAAAAACAAAAAACAAAACCACCACTACCGCCAAAAAAAAAAACAAACCAAACCAAAAACAAACAAACAAAAACCCTTAAAAGAATTTCTGGTTTGGTTGAGCTTGAGGAATGTTAGCTTTTTTGGGAGGCATGATACCACACTTTTTCTTGTTATTTTTTGGATCCCAATAGCTACATTAAAAAACCTTCTTGATAGGGATGGATGGGTGGGCATGAGAAAGCAGGAGAGACAGTTTCTCCCATGGTCTTAGCTCTTGGGTGATAGGGCATGTAAGAGAGATGCTTGGAGCCCAAAGAAGCCTTTGCCCATGGACTGGGGGACTCACCTAAGCCAAGTGTTGAAGGTTTTTCCTTCGTTTTTTAGTATATGTTTGTTCCTTTTGTTTTCTGACTGTTAGATTGTTCCCCTTTAGTGAAAGTTTTTGAGTAATTGATTTATGTTGCAAAGTGGAAATCGTGGCCTTTAAAGTAATTTTCAGTGAATGAGTAGTTGGCCTTCCGCATGTTTCTTTACTTTGCTATATTTGCTGTCTGTGAAGCATGCTTGAGTCACTCTAGTATGTCAGGGCACTCTGAATCAGAGATGTGTTCTCCGGGTGAAGCAGCTATTCACTAGGGCTAATGATTAAATATGTTACCTGTGCCCAGACTCAGTCAAGAAAGCTGGTTGCTTTCTTGATCACCCCCCCCCCCATTATTAAGTAGTTGGTTTTTTGAGACAGGGTCTCTCCTAGAACTTGCTTTGTAGACCCAGCTGGGTTTGAACTCACAGAGAGAGCCTACCTCTGCCTCCTGAGTGCTGAGATTAAAGGAGTGTGCCCCCATGCCTGGCTGTGATAAGTGTTCTTGTGTCTGAATTACTTCATTTGATCCTTAGCCACCCTATAAGGATCCTCTGTTATCCTGGTTTCACAGATGAGGAAACTAAGGCAGCTGGAAGGTGACAGAGCATGGACTTGACACCAGGCAGACCCCAGACCCTTCTCTGGGCTGCAGTGCTCTCTCTACTTGACATCCTGGCATCAGTGAGAGTTTAAATAGAATGTATTTGCTGTGCTACAATCAAATTGGAGTGTCAGTAGCTTTTAAATTATCTGTGTTTTAGGAAGAAGACTTCAACCTGGTGGAGCACGGTAGCAGGTTGCCTCAGTGTGGGAAGTCCTGTGTACTTCCGTTCAGGCGCTCAGGAATTTGGAGAGCCTGGATGGTGGAAACTTGTTCATAACAGGCCCCCAACAATGAGACCAGAGGGAGAGAAGCTGTCTGCCTCCACTTTGAAAGTGAAAGGTAAAGTGTGAGAACTGCCAGCACTCAGGCTGGAGACTTACCCAGCCTTCCAGCTGCATCTGGAGCTGTGAGGCTGGACAGTTTCAGTCACTGGGGTTGTTGTAATTTATAGAAAAGCTGTGTTCAAGAAAAAGACACCATGTGACAGACCTCACGTGGAGGTTTTTTTTTAAACTAGGGGCAGGGGAATGGGAAGAGTGGGGAGGGCAGGGGAAGACCAGCCTCTGGAGACAGGAGCAGAAGAGGTAGAGTGTAGACAGAGAGACAGGCAGAGAAAGAGAGAAAAACAGAGAAAGAAGGGAGGTGGGCAGGGCCCTTTTAAAAGGCAACATAGTGAATGTGCATAGGTGGTGCTGCTCTTAGTGACTGCAGCTGAGGACAAATCCTGTCAGAACACCAAGGGCAGACCAGTACAGATGCCTGAATACTAACAGAGGTGGGTAGATGTGTGGGGGGGAGTGTTACTGTATGTAAACACTAAAAAACATTTTATCATTTCCATAACTACTTTACTAGTTCATTAACTAATCAAGTTTTATCATTTCCTTGGTGACTCTCCAGTCCCCTCATTCTGTTTGCCCATCTTCACATGGTTCTTTAGCCAAAGCCACCCTGAAACTCACTCTGTAGCAGATGTTGGCCTCTAACTTTGAACAACCCTCCTTCCCCTGCCTCCCAAGCTTTGGGATTGCAAGCTTGAACGACTACACCAAACAGAAGATTGTCTTCAATCTGATTACTTTTTAGCTTTTTGTTATGGAGATTTAAACTCACCTGAAGGTGACTAGAGCCTGGACTCTCCTTCCTTCAGCAGAACCATTCCCAGTGTTGCTCTTCATCCAGTTCTCTGGGGCTCTTCTCACCCTTCTCCCGTCTGTACCCTTGACTTCTTTAGCCAGATCTCAAGTGTCAGCCTTTTATCCATAGATATTCCAGTATGTGTCTTATGTGTCTCTAGAGATAATATTTCTTTCTTGTTTTGTTTTGCTGAGACAGACTTTTCTCTGTATAACAGCCCTAGCTGTCCTGGAACTCACTCTGTAAACCAGGCTGGCTTGAAACTCACAGAGATCCATCTGTTTCTGTCTCCTGAGTACTGGGACTAAAGGGGTATGCCACCACCACCCAGCTGAAAACCTTTTTAAAGCTTATAAATTAAAAAAATATATAATTGGTGCATGCCTTTAATTCTAGTACTCTTGGTAGAGGCAGCTTGTTCTACATAATAAGTTCCAGGACAGCCAGGACTATCCAATGAGTTCCAAAAGACAGACAGACAGACAGACACACACACGCACACACACACACACACACACACACACACACACACACACACACACAGAATTGTAGTTTTTTCTTCTTTTTTTTTTAAAACTCTTTGGGGACCAGCTCCCAAATAAATACACTGAGACTTATTTTTACTTATAAATACCAGACCTTAGCTTGGCTTATTTTTAGCCAACTTTTCTAACTTAGATTATTCCATTTCTCCTTAACTACATTTTGCCTCTGGGCTTTTAAACATTTCTTTATTCTAGATATCTTTTTTTCCTTCTTGCTCCATGGCTGGCTCCTAGCATTCTCCTCTCCTCCTTCTCCTTTTCTTGTTCCTTGTTCCTCTTCTTCTCTCAAGCCTAGATTTCTCCTCCTATTCATTCTTTCTGCCTGGCAACCCTGCCTATTTCTCTCTCCTGCCTAGCTACTGGCCTTTTAGCTCTTTAGTAGACCAAGCAGGTGTTTTAGACAGGCAAAGTAACACAGTTTTACAGAGTTAAACAAATGCAACATAAAAGAATGCAACACATTTTTGCATCATTAAACAAATACTCCACAGCATAAACGAATGTAACACATCTTAAACTAATAGTCCACAACAGGGGATGGGGATGTCATATAGCATTGAAGAAAGTATAGCCTCTATATTCTTTCTCTCTCTCTCTCTCTCTCTCTCTCTCTCTCTCTCTCTCTCTCTCTCTCTCTCTCTCTCTCTCACACACACACACACACACCACACAGCATAGCTAGATATAATGGAACACAATTTTAATCCAGCACTAGAGACTTGAGCCATAGTGATTATGATTTCTAGGCCGTTCTGAGCTACAGCAAGACTGTCTCAAAATAAAATCAATACAAAGCAGAAATATATTGTAATATTAACTCTCACATTTCCCCTTAAAATGCTTGGACATCTTTCATTTGTAGTGCATATAGATGTACCCTGTTTTTGTTTTTAATTTCATTGACTACATTATATGACCATATTATGGTAACACCAAAACACTTTCCTATTATCTTAGGGTTACTATCGCTGTGATGAAGCACTATGGCCAAAACAACTTGCAGAGGAAAAGGTTAATTTAGTGTATGCTTTCGAAGCATTGTCATCATCAAAGGAAGTCACGACAGGAACTCAAGAAGGGCTGCTGCTTTCTGATTGTTCTCCATGGCTTGCTCAGCCTGCTTGCTTATAGAACCCAAGACCACCTGCCTAGGAGTGGCACCACCCACAATGGGCAAGGCCTTCCCAAGTCAATTACTAATTAAGAAAATGTCCTACAGGCTGTCCTATAGCCTGATCCTATTGATCCTCCCTCCTCTCCATTGACATTAGCTGTGTCAAGTTGACATAAAACTAGCAAGCATAGCTGGACTGGTCCGACAGCCTCCAAAACAATACAGAGAAACCCTGTCTCGTAAAACCAAAAAAACCCCCCAAAAAACCAAAAAAAACTAGCAAGCACACCTGTCATGGACATTTTGGCTGTTTCTTCCTTTGTTGTTATTGTGTGTTTGGTTGGTTTGAAACAAGGTTTCAGATAGCCAAGGCTGGTCTTGAGCTCATGATACTCCTGCCTCCACCTCTTCAATTCTGGGATTACAGTTGTGCCACCATGCCTGAGCTTTTATGTTTAATTCTTATATTTATTTGTTTATATGTTTATTTATTTGTTTGTTTGCTTATTACTATTATTATTATTATTATTATTTTTTTTTTTTTTTTGGTTTTTGGAGACAGGGTTTCTCTGTATTGTTTTGGAGGCTGTCCTGGAACTTGCTCTGTAGACCAGTCTGGCCTCGAACTCACAGAGATCCGCCTGCCTCTGCCTCCTGAGCGTTGGGATTAAAGGCGTGCACCACCAACGCCCGACTTAATTTTTATTTTTAAAATAAATTTGTATATAGGAGGAGGCGTGCCAAATACACCCGTGGAGGTCAGAAGGTGACTTGTGGGAGTTACCTCAGGATGGAACTCCGGTGGTCAGCCTCAGCAGATGCCTGGGCTCTTTGAGGCAAAGTCTGCTGCTAGAAACTCAAATATAGCCCAACCCCTGTGGCAATCTCATATAGCCTAGGCTGACCTTGAATTCTGACACTCCTGCCTTTACATTCTATGTACTATAAATATACATGAACCCCTGAACTCATCTTTTCCCCTCTTATGTTAGTATTTTAAACAGTGCTAAAATTTTTCAAATTTTTGTATAAGTACATAGTATGATAAATTACTGAAAATAATGTTGGTAGATCAAAGGGTATATGTAGGTAAAAATGTCAGTGGTAATGCCAAAATACCCTCCAAATGTAAAAATTTATGTTCTACAAAAAAGTCAGGAAGGCAAACAATATTCTTGGTGACCATTACAAAACTTTACCAATCCCAGTATATGAAAGATAGAATTGATGGTGTTAATTTGTTTAAATTTGCATTGTAGCTTTTGTTTAAGAAAGTTCTTGCTATATAGGCTGGTGTTAACTCAATATTTATCTCTGGCTGGCTTTGAACTTGAGATTCTCATCCTTCTACTACTGAGATAACAAGCATGCACTATCACACCCAGCCAAAACTGTTTTTTGAAAGTGAGGCAAGGTTTTGGTTGGGGTATTCATTGAACATTTCTGTGTATTGAGCATGGTGCCAATAGTAAATTATGAAAGAAATAGTTAACATTAAAAAAAAAAAGTTAAGGGATAGAGAAATGGTTCTGCCATTAGGAGCACTTGAGACTTTTGCAGAAGGCCAGAGTTGAGTTCCTAGTACCCACAACCAGGTGGTTCACAACCACCCAGATCCAGCTCCAGGGAATCTGGCGCTTTCTTTCACCTGTACATAAATGTCCAGAAACACATACATGTACACAGAAATACATTTTTAAAAAGAACACTTAACATAGAAATTAGATGTTTATTCTTTTCTGGCAGCCTCAAAACCAATGCTGGATCCCATCATCACAGTCGAGGGACTCAGAAAACGGGCAAGCCGGAACCCTGTGGAATCTGCCATGGAATTGAAAGAGAAGCGTTCCCGAACACAGGAAGCAAAAGACATCAGAAGAGCACAGAAGGAAGCAGCTGGCCTCCTTGACAGGAGCACCTCTTCTACTCCTGTCAAGTTCATAAGCCGAGCTCGGAGGCCAGATATGGTTCTGGAGAAAGGGGAAGTAATTGACTTTTCATCCCTTAGCTCCTCAGACAGAACTCCTCTCACAAGCCCATCTCCTTCCCCCTCTCTGGATTTCTCTGCCCCGGGGACACCAGCCTCGCATTCGGCCACGCCTAGCTTGCTTTCTGAAGCAGACCTCATCCCAGATGTGATGCCACCCCAAGCCTTGTTTCATGGTACGACTTTCTTGTGTTTTACACCCTGGGGGTGAATGAGCCTTGTAACACGAATAAATAAAAGACTCAGAGACTGATATTTGGGTTCAGACTTCCAAGCTGAAGATCAGAAAAGCAAAGCAGCTGGCCACTAGCTCTCATCTCTAGCTCAGGCTGAAAGGGCTTATCCACGCATGAGCTCTTCACCAAATCTCAAGCTGCTGCCTCTCCACAGTGTGGCTGGAGAATGAATGTCTCACTTAGACTTTGTTACTGTCTTATATATTTCCTTATTGCTGGGATTAAAGGTGTGAGCTATAATTCTCTTTTAGACTGGTTCACTCTTGTGTAGATCTGGGTGGCCTTGGACTCACATAGATTGTTCTACTCTTAATCCTGAGTTCTAGGATTAAAGGTGTGTACCACCACCTCCACTTCTGGCTGCTGGGATTAAAGGTGTGTGCCTGGCTTCTATGGCTTGTGGCTGACTTTGCTTTTCTGAATCCTGAGGCAAGCTTTAATAAATTATAAATAATATATCACTATAGAGCCTTGTGCCTTGCTTCCCTGTGGCTTGACAACAGTACTTTCTACTTTGCACAGATGATGATGAGCTGGAAGGAGACGGAGTTATAGACCCAGGCATGGAGTACATCCCACCCCCATCTGGGTCAGCAGCTTCTGGGCTGGTTGGGAGCAGAAAGAAGGTCAGAGCTCCCGAACAGATAAAACAGGAGGTGGACAGTGATGAGGAGAAGCCAGACAGGATGGATGGAGACAGCGAAGACACAGATTCAAACACTTCTTTGCACACTAGGGCTCGAGAAAAAAGGAAGCCACCCCTAGAGAAGGATGTGAAGCCCAAGGGGCCCAGGTATACCCCTGTGAGCATTTATGAGGAGAAGCTGCTGCTCAAGAGGCTGGAGGCGTGCCCCAGTGCTGTGGCCATGACTCCGGAAGCCCGGAGGCTAAAGCGGAAACTGATCATCAGGCAAGCTAAGAGGGATCGGGGTTTACCGCTTTTTGACTTGGATGAGGTTGTGAATGCTGCACTTCTGTTAGTCGATGGGATTTATGGAGCCAAAGATGGAGGAGCTTCCCGGCTTCCCGCTGGACAAGCTACATACCGGACCACCTGCCAGGACTTCAGGATCCTTGACCGGTACCAGGTGATGTGGAGTAGAAGGGGGATAGGCAGCACCCGGAAGTGGGTACTGTTAACTGTGTCATTTGATATCATGAGTAATTTGGGGAGAAGAAAGCAATGCAAAACTTGCTGGGCTTCCTGTTCCAAAATTTCTCATCATTTAATGCCCCTTCTTATATCTGCGTTTCTTTCTCACCCGGCATCCGAGGAGTAGCCTAGACATTTCTTGTCTCTCTCTTGAGGATAGCTGTATGTGGTCTGTTTTATGGTTTTGATTGACAGATTTGTTGAGGACATGTAGTATCTATCCTAGACCCTAACGAGTTGGAGCTGTGGGTGTATAAATATCTGTGTACTTAGGGCTAAACATGAAGAACTAGGGAGTCAGCGTTACTCACAGGGTGAATTCCAAGTGCTCTGACAACATCTAATTCCTCTTAAGACAACTAGGCCTCCCCACCAGCAGCAGTGATCTAGCACTTGATGCTCATCTGCCTTAACTTTACTATTCCAATGGCTATAAGTGTAATCTCGTGTCATATTTACATCTCTTTGATTATAGGGGAGGGTGAACATTTTGTGCTTCCTATTTGTTTCTCTGTGAATTGCTTGTTTAGAGTCTCTGACATTTTTCTCTTGTCTTCTTTTGACTGCCTTGGAAATCTGTCATATGTCTGATTGTCAGTGACATGCCAGCATCATGGTGTGCTTGGAGCTTGGTGTGAGGCCCTTTCCATTTGGTTATCTCCTTTCTGGAGCTCTTCCTATTTTCTGCCGTCTGTTTCCTCTGTTCTGTCCTTTAGGACTTCCTATTGCTTTGAATTGGCATACCTTCTGTGTAAAAGTCCTGAGAGTAAGTACTGCAGGCTCTTCAGGCACACAGCCTGGGTTGTAACTGTGATGGAAGGTGCCATAGTAGTGAATGACTCCAGCTGTGGCCCAGTGAGTCATATTACTAAGACTGTGCTCTTTGAGGTCCTGACTTAAGATGTGTTTTTCTGGCCAGGCAGTGGTAGGTATCTCACACCTTCAATCTCAGCATTTGGGAGGCAGAGGCAGGCAGATCTCTGTGAATCCAAAGTCAGTTTGGTCTACAAAGGGAGTTCCAGAACAGCCAGAGCTACATTCAGGGAAAGCCGTCTAAAAAAACAAAACAAAAAAGACAAGTTTTTCCATCATGTTAAATGTTATGCTGATTGCCCCTCCCTCAAAGTACCTTTTCTTGTTCTCCTCTCTCCTCTTGGGTTGCTTATTTAAATGATAGCAGACTGATTTTTATTTTTCCTTATATTAATTTCTTACTTGAGTTATTTCTCCAGCAGTTCTCTATAACATGGACTCTTTTAACATTTGTTTATTGTGTGCCTGTGCATGCCATATCACATATGTGGAGGTCAGAGATCAGCTTGCTGTAGTTGGTTGGTTCTCTTTTACCATGTGGGCTTTTAGGTTTGAACTCAGGTTTCTGGCTTGGTGGAAGTGCCTGTACCTAATGAGCCATTTCACCATCTCTAAATATGATCTTTTTGAGAGACATCTTGGAAATCAGTATGTCTAGAATATCTTTATTTCACTCTTGCATTTAAATGATAGCTTACAAAGTTGTAGTTTTGTTTTTTCCTTTGACATTTTTGAAGTTGTAACTTCATTATCATCGTGTGTCACAGTGTTGGTCATGAAAGCCCCGTCTTCTTTTGTTTTGGCTGACCTGGAACTCGGAGATCTGCCTGCCTCTGCCTTCCAGGTGTTGGAATGGAAGATGTGAGCCACCATACCTTACTGTGAGAACACCATTCTTAATCTTCTTTTATCTTCGTGGCCTCCTTTTAAAAATGCCCCCTTCTGGAAGCTTTCAGACTTTGTTTCTGAGCTTCAGTGCATTTCCACTGTTTTTTCTGTCTGTTATCTTACCTGAAAATTCTACTCAGGTTAGCAGTTGTTGTGTAAGCGTTTTCTAGGGAGAAACAAACATCTCTTTGTCCTACATAGACCACCAACAATAGACCAAAATAACAGTTCACTCAAGTCTGGTGGTAAAGACAGTGAGTTTAATTAGGGTTACTGTCTCAGTTTCTTTACCTATTGCTATGAGAAAATGATTATCTTTTGACTCATGGTTCCAAGTACAGTGTGTATTTGTATTAGGAGGTTAGAGCAGGGAGAACTGATCAGATGGAACGTGTTACAAGGAACAAAGAGAATAAGTCTGCTGCTCATTCTTTTTTCCTATTATCCCAACCAGGTGATGGCCCCACCCACTGTGGGCAGGTCTTCCCATCTAGATAACCCTCAGCATGTATTCCTAGAGGTCAATCTCTGAGGTGCTTTGTGTCTAGATCAGCAGTTCTCAACCTGTGGTTTGAGACCCTAGAGGAGTCTAAAGACCCTTTCACATGGGTCACCTAAAACAGAGATTTACATTCTGATTCATAACAGTAGCAAAATTACAGTTATAAAGTGGCAACAAAAATAATTTTATGGTCAGAGTCATGAGGAACTGTATTAAAGGGTCGCAGCATTATAAAAGGCGAGAACCACTGTGACCTAGATTGAGTCTAGATGACAGTTAACACTAAACAATACAGCTGCTTGCAGAAATGTGGAGTATTACTTATGGGAACATGGGCAGCTGATGGGCAGCTACACCATTGGAAGGGGGAAATCTATTAACTGTTTATAAATCTTGAGAAGAAGAATGACCTCATGAGCACCTTGTATTAACCATTTACTATCTGTAAATCCTTAGGGGAGTGTAGAGATCATTTCCCCACTGTACGTGAACAGGTGAAGAGCCCAGTCTTGTTCAGGTCTCCTTCAGGTAATCACAGCTGCTGATAGGTCTAGAGGGCACTGGCATCGCATGCCTAGAGGATGGCATTCCACAATAGTGTACCTGTGTGATATTTATCTAGCCTGGTATCATCTGAGCTTCCTCCATCTGTGGTTTGGTGTCTGACATTAATTAGAGTTGTAACTGCTTCACATGTCTTCTGTTCCCTTTTCCTCCTGCGTTCTCCTTGTCATACCTTTTATAGTTTCCCACAATTCTTGGGTTTTCTGTTCAATTCATTTTTAGTCTTTTTTTTTTTTCTTTTCTCTGCTTTTTGGTTCAGGAAGGTCTTATTGACAGATGCTCAAGCTTACAGAGTCTCCTTTAAGCTCTGCAGGTTATTGATTAGTCCACTGTCAAAGACATCCTTAATTTCTAAGGATGTCTCTAAGCATTGAGTTCTTTCTTAGGATGTCCAGCTCTGTTTAAACTACCATCTGTTCTTGCACGCTTACCCCTTAGAGCATGGAACCTAACAACTACAACTGTTAAATGTCTTTCTCTGGAGTCTCTGCCCCTGAACTGAGTGTGCTTCTGGAGTTTGCTCTGCCTCTTCAAGGGGGGACTAGAGGCGGCGTCTAGCCATGCCCTCTTAGTGTTTAGTAAGAGGCACTGGGCTGTCACCTTCCATTCTTTCTTTTTTGCAAACTCAGGCAATCTCACCTTTCAGGAATACCTGCTGCTGTTTTATCCCTCTGCTGTTCTTCCTGGGATGTGGACTGCTTAGTTCTGACTACTGTGGTTCCTCTTCTCTGGCTCAGGAAGATTCCAGCAAACAGTTTCCTGGCAAATTTCGTTGGCAGTTAACCTCCCCGAGTAGCCACTGAGAGGAGTGTAACCAGGCCTTTCTGGGCCATCTGGTGCAGAGCCCTGCTCTGTTTTCACTTTGTTATTAGTCCTAGTCCCCTCTTCCTTCCTGGGCTTTTCCTCAGCCTGTGTTGATCTCTCTGGCCTTTCCCATGCTGGTTTGGGAAGGGACCCAACACACCTAAAGAAGCATATTTAATAGGCTAATCACACCTTACTTGACTTTGAAACAATTTTCCCCTATCACTTTGTGTGATGTGTGCCAGGCAGTATTCTAGCTGGGGATACCACAGCAAATTAGTGCTAAGTAGGTTTCTACCCTCTCGAGCTGATATCCTCAAACAGTGAAATGACAGTGTTAGCTTACTGGGCCCAGATCTCTTGACTCAGAGTGCGTGTGTGCATGCATGCATGCATGCATGCATGCGTAGGACCACTATGTTTCTGGCAATTAAGACTGGCCTCTTGGGCTGGGTGGTGGTGGTGCACATCTTTAATCTCAGCACTCGGGAGGCTGAGGCAGGGGAATCTCTCTGAGATCGAGGCCAGGCTGGTCTACAGAGCGAGTTCCAGGACAGCCTCCAAAAGAATACAGAGAAACCCTGTCTCGAAAAACAAAAACAAACAAAAAGACCGACTTCTCAGTGGAGGTAACCTTGCAAGAAGTGCTGACTAATAAGGAAATGCCAGGAGGAAGAGAAAAGGCCATAGGCCCCAAGGCAACAGAAAAACTGGTAGATGTCATGGCAACATCATGACACAGAAGTATAGTCCCGGGAGATGAAGTATAGTGTAACAGGGTTGGGTCTTGCAGGTTCCCCAAAAGGCACAGGTGAGGACCTTGAAATATATTCTAAGCATACAGTGTGAATTCATATAGGAATTGTGAAGTGGGGGCAGCAGGTGGGTAGTGAGTTGATATTTGCTTTTTAAGTAGGGTTTCACGGTGTAACCCTGGCTGGCCTGGATCTCACTTTGTAGACCAGGCTGTCCTTGAACTCGCAGAGATCTTCCTGTCTCTGCCTCCCAAGTGCTAGGATTAAAGGCGAGCACCACTATGCCCTGTTAGTTTATTTTTAGACTGTATGTGGAGACTGTTTGGTGTAGGGCAAGAGTGGGCCAATAGGAGGCAGTAGTGGTCCAGGCTTGGTGGAGGGTGTTTTGGAGAGGAGTAGAAGCTTCAGAGGTGGGAGGAACATCCACTGGGCTCACCTTGACACTGTTAAAAGGGAGAGATTTTGTAGACTGATGGGTCTACAAATGACCTGACACCACATTGAAAGCTACCCCAAACTTAATGACTTGCTGTACTAACTACTAAATATTTCTTGTACTTCTGTGCCTGACTGGACTCTGCTGAATGGTTTTTTTTTTTTTTCCTGTAAGCTGAAGGGTGGGTCACTTGGGTCGTGTCTGTGGCTGCATCGCTGGGGAGCTGATTGGGACTGGAGTGACTGGGACACTGCCCTTCTTCCAGGATCTGGCTCCAGGACCTAGTTGGAGCCATCTGGCAGCCCACACAACAAGGTAGAAGAAGCTGCCAGTTGTCTTAAGATTTGGGCTTGAAGTTCCAGGTGTTACTTCTGCCCCTCTGATAAGTCAAAGTTCTTTACAAAAGGCTGGGTTCAGGAGTAAACTCTGCCTTCTGATAGGAGGAGCCATTATACCTGCAAGGGTGGGAGTTGCTAGCTTGGAGACTGCATGCCACAACTTTGAAGATTACTTTGAAATTCACTTGAAACCTTGGAAGAATTTCAAAGTTGGCTTTTGGGGAGTTTGGTGTCCAGGCTGGAAAAATCTGAAAGCAAATTACAAAGGAAGAAACCTTGTTCTTTCAACAAGTTATTTTATAAGCTAAAAGCAAACTGACTCTAAAAGACATCTTGGTTTCTAAGGTTCTTCTTGGCACCCCTTTGTAAAGGTCTTTTAATCTTTGTTGGAGCTCTTTGCTGTTACAGCCCTAATTGCAGTGTTCTGTTGCTACATGACCTAGGGCGCCAGGTTAGCAACCCTCACTGATGAACAGTTTACCATCAGTGTGGCCAGTGCAGAGCAAGTATGTAAACCAACCAGTTCTGCCCCAATCCCTAACTAACTAAGGCCATGCCTTTGCCTAGTCTTGCTGGGCCTCCTTACTGTGGTGACAGGTTTTAGGGCTGGTAAGCAATATAACTCCTGTGTTTGCCATATTTACTTAGTGAAAATGGGACACAGAAAAAAAATAGTTCGTTGATTTTGATGGCTCTTAAGATAAAACTGTGGTTATACAATAAGCACTAAATAGCCCACCCATGTTAGCTTTAGGCAAAGACCTGTGGAGTTTATGTCAGAAGTTGGCTTTCCAAATAGATAGTGCAAAAAGATCTACTCCTGACACACAGAAAGATCATTAGACATGGAAGATAGCCATTTTTGAGTGGTTTTGCTTTTATATAAACTGTTTCTTTCCCACAGACTGCCTTACCAACCAGGAAAGGATTCCGGCACCAGACCACCAGGTTTTTGTATCGTTTGGTGGGATCAGAAGATCTGGCTGTGGACCAAAGTATTGTCAGCCCTTATACTTCTCGGATCTTGAAGCCATATATCAGGTATCCATGAGTGATGGCTGTCAGGAGGGGTGATGCTGGTGACTTCTGTACCCAGTCAGCAGGTGTAAGTATGTCCTGACACAGAGCAGGTTCAGGCAAGGGCAGGCAGGATGGTCCTTAGAAAGAGGTATGAAAAGCAGACTGAGTTAACTTTGATTTCTAAGTTTTCGTCATCATTACCATCATCATTTTTTGTCCTTGTTTTTATTTTTTGAGTCAGGGTCTCTCTACATTGCCCTGGTGCTCTGAAACTCACTATGTAGACCTGGCTGGCCTTTAATTTACAGAGATCCGCCTGCCTTTGCCTCTGTTGTGCTGGAGTTAAAAACACCAGGTACTACACCTGGCTCTTGTTTACTATATCAAAATTATGTATCTTTAATAGTCTGTGAACTGAAAAGTAAGAAAGGAAAGCATTCTTAGTTGAGCCAGTATCTGAACTGAGCACTGGAACAGTTTGTTTTCCATCCTTTTGTGTGTGCATGTGTGTGTGTGTGTGTACATGTTTGTGTGTGCATCTGTGTGTGTACATGTATGCATCTGTGTGTGTGGACATATGTGCATCTGTGTGTATTCTTGTGTGCATGCACATGCATGCAGGTGCGCTCATCTGTGAAGAGCTGTGATTGACTTTGGGTATCTTTCATTATTACCCTGAGCCTTTTTAAAACAAATTCAATTAATTAATCTTGAGGCGGGTCTCCCTGTATATCCTTGGCTGTCCTGGAACTCATTATGTCAGCCAGGCTTGCATGACCTCACAGAGGACTGCTGCCTCTGCCCCTTGAGTGCTGAGATTAAAGACCTGTGCTACACTTTATTTTTTGAGACAGAGTCTCTCAGTCAATCTAGAGTTGACTGTTTTAGCCTAGGCCAGCTGGCTTGTAAGCGCCAGGGTTTTATCTGTGTCTGCTCCCCTGGCACTGGCATGCACTGTCACACCCCACACGGCTGTGGGGGATTCAAGTCGCCATGCTTCCATAGCTAGCTCTTCACCTTCTCAGCCATCTTCCTAGTCCCAGATTTTCTTCTTGTTGGACAGCTTCTAATGAATAATGTCTGGGCAGTGAATGGAAGCCGATTCCTGGAGAGGCCATACTTACTCTACAGCTCTACCATTACCCTGATCTCCCTCACCTACAATTCAGTTCCTAGGCAAACCTGTGGAAAGGCCATTTATAGGCCTGCTGCAAGTAGAGTGGATAGTCCCTCTTTTGGCCTCTGCTCATGCTAGTGAAGCATCCCTGTGTCAGGCACTTCTGAGCATATCTAAGTGCTGTTTCTGTTTCTCACTTCACCTCATGTAGTCCCTGGTGGGTACCAGAGGCCTCTGCCTTGTTCTGTGTTCAGAATGAATTTAGAAAGCATTAAATTGCATCCTGGCTAGCTAGCATATAAATTAGTATGACTTAGTATGATATTATAAGCAGTTCAAAGTAGCTGTAAGTCAGGTAACTAGCAGTAATGAGTGCTTTTCTTGACTTGAATTTGTTTATTTTTCTGTGGTGCTGGAGGCGTGATTATGAGACAAAGCCACCCAAACTACAGCTCCTGTCACAGATTCGTTCCCACCTGCACAGGAGTGACCCTCACTGGACACCTGAGCCTGATGCACCTCTCGATTACTGCTATGTCCGACCAAATCACATCCCGACGATCAACTCCATGTGTCAGGAGTTTTTCTGGCCTGGTATGTTTCTACTCCCACACCAGGCAGATTGGTTTTTCTCTCTATATCACCTGGGTGTGTTTTTAAATAGTGTCTGCCATGTGACCCTAAGCTCTTTATTCTTGATTCTATTTAGTCTGTCTTTACTAACATAGAAATATTAGAGCATAAATGCCTCTTGCTTTCCTAAGATCAAAAAGCCAGCAATTAAAGTAATCAACAGTGTTTTTGTTTGTTTTTCTGTCCTGTTTGTCTCTGCTTCCAGAATAAAAGATCCATCCTGTTTTGCTTCTGCCTATGTTTAGATACCAGGTAATGTCTCTCCAAGGTACACAGACTCATAGCTGGGCATGTGGACACTTTTGTTTTTTTGCCTAATAGTTCTTTAGGTTTTGTTGTTTACCTATTTCTTAGAAAGTTAGGACACCCAAAAGGTGTTTTTAAGAAGCCAAATGCCCCCTGACTTCAGGAGTCAGAGTAAACCAAGGTGATTTGTCATTTCATTAGCCAAGACCTAGGTCATCAATCAGCAATACCATTGCTAAATATAAGCATACTCTCTGTGGGCCTGCTCTGAAACCTACAAGACACATCTGTCTTGGAAATGTCACAGGTTTCATCAGGGTTACAGCCCTGCCCTGCTTGTGATCTGACTGTGGTTCCATGTCTTCTGGGGTGGTACTGGACCTAAAAGTCACATTCTGGGTTCTCAGCTGCTTTTGCCTGATGTTAGGTATTTGTCACACATTGTACACATCACCTTTACAATTTTTATTTTATTGTGAAAGCTTTCATAGAAAGCTTTCAGTGATATATGAGTGGGATAAAGAAAATAATATTAGCAGGCTCATGAGATGGCACAGCAGGTAAAAGTGCTTGGTATGTAAACCTGCATCCTGAATTCCATCCTCAGGTCCTACAGTGGGAGGAGAGAACAGATTTACTACCGTTTTGTCCTTGGACCCGCCCCACCCCACCCCACACATACCTACTATGGCACATATGTACTAGTACTCATACATACACTCACAACAAGAACAACAATAACAATAAACAAAATTGGAAGAAAAAAAAAGGGAAAATGATATTGGCACTTTCAGGGACCTTTACCCCTGCTCTGTCAGGGCTCAGTGTACCTCGGCTTAACACATTGCAAGAAATGAGATATTTTTAAATGTGCCAAACCAAACACATGGTAGATGAGGCTGAGTCAAAGCCAGGTGTGTCCATCCATTCTGAACCTGGAGTGCTCTCTGCTACCCAACCTGTCCTGTCTCTCTGCTTTTAGCATATGTACTTAGAAAAGACTATGTTAATTTTGATATTTTCTAAAATGCATTTTTCTGGTCTGAATGTGTGGTATCTATGGTAATGTCTTTGCCTTCAATTTGGGGAAATTTTTTTAGCATGCAGGTATAACAATAAGTACAGGCTGAAGTTATTGTTAGTTCCAAAAGGCACATGGTCTGAGTGTCTGGCTGGTTCTTTTTTTTTTTTTTAGGCATTGACCTGTCTGAGTGTCTGCAGTATCCAGACTTTAGTGTTGTAGTCCTTTATAAGAAAGTCATTGTTGCCTTTGGCTTCATGGTTCCAGACGTGAAGTACAACGAAGCTTACATTTCATTTCTGCTTGTCCATCCTGAATGGAGAAGAGCGGGGATTGCCACATTCATGATCTATCATTTGATTCAGGCAAGTTTTCTCTGCTCATGATTATCTAAATTAGGTGATTTATCTCTCAGGGCTTCCCTGAAAGACTTGGAGGAAGCATGAGGCTGAGCTGGCTTGTCCAGCATAGTCCAAGCAAAAGGAAGGCGTTGTCATCAATCTTGAGACTATGGAAGCTCCTGGAGTAAACTTCCAGCCCCTAAAATAAGACTCTATTCTTAGCTTCAGAGAAGCCCCTAGGTGAACATGTATTACAAATGAAACAACAAAGTACCACATGTGAAACTGTAAAGCATATGTGCTGTCTGTATTGATGCTGTTCTGCTCTTAGAGTAAGTCTCCAGTGACTTTGAGGGTATATTACCTATTTATAACCCTTTTGTCACAATTGAATCAGTAAGTAGTAAACTCTGAATGAATGAATGCAATGAATTTTTTCTCCCACAAGCAAAATACTATTTTGTTTTGCTTTTTAGGCAAGATATTGATATGATATGCAAGATATTGGCATGGGATTTACTGTGTCACTGTAGTCAGTTTTCTGTTGCTGTGAAGAGACACCATGATCATAGCAACTCTTATAAAAATTGGGGTGTGCTTACAGTTTGAGAACTTTAGTCCATTATCCTCATGGTGGAAGTATGATGGCTTGCAGGCAGACATGGTAGCCGAGAGTTTATTGCTGGTCTGATGTATCAGGCATGAATAGAGAACCACTGGGCCTGGCTTGGGCTTTGGAAATCTCAAAGCCCACCCATAGTGACACACTTCCTTCAACAAGGTTACAACCACTCCAACAAGGCCACATCTCCTAATACCTTCAAATAGTATTATTCATTGGTGACTAAGCATTCAAGTCTATGAACCTATGGGGGCCATTCTTAGTCAAACTACCACAGTCACCCAGGTTAGTTTTAAACTCATGGCAGTTCTCTGAGTGCTCAAATTATAGACCTGAGTTACTACACCCAGCAAGGATTTTTTTTTGTTTGTTTTGAGGCAGAATCCTATGTAGCATCGCTAGCCTTGAACTCACAGAGATCTACCTGCCTCTGCCTCCCATGTGCTGGTATTAAGATGTGTGCTACCACTCCTGGCCCAACAGTGATTTTTTTTTTCTCATAAAGCAAACATTTTTATTGCATGAGCTAATAGGTGTAGCAACTTACTTTCTCTTTGAATCTTAAGCTTCTGAGGTACAACACCATGAAGTAAGAACCTATCTTTTTCTCAAGAATTCTGGTAAACCCTATTTAGAAACTATTTGGTATAGAAGACTATGAAAGCTGGGTGGTAGTGCCATATGCCTTTACTGCCAGCACTCAGGAGGCAGATGCAAGGAGACCTCTGGAGTCCAGCCTGATCTACACAGAGAAACCCTGTCTTGAAAACAATAGCAAGGATTATGCAATATTAATTTGGTCAAAATTCTTTGTTTTATTTTGAGATAAGTTTTCCCTGTTTAGCATAACTGGTCTAGAACTTGAGAACTTCTTGCCTCAAGAGAGGATGGAAATGATAAAAGTGGAAATGTTTAACCAAGCTTGTCTTTCCAATTGTTAATGAAATTCACTTAATAATTCCTAGATATGGGGAGGAATCTTGAAAAGCATCTTTCTAGAAATCACTTCTAAGGCAGCAACTGTAAGACATTGCATAATGTTCACACATGCTGTCTTCAGCTGATTAAGTTGAAACAGGCCTAGTTACTTTTCTACATCCTTTCTATGGTTTATGCTCCTTCCAGGATGCATCTCCATATATTCACCTTTCTCTTGCAGAAGAGTGCCTACGCAGTTTTCTGGCTCCTTTGTTACTAGCAGGGGCTGGAGTAGGGTGGACTGATAGCTCAGAAGGCATCCTTGGTGCTTAGTGTGAGACCTGGCATGGGACGAGTCCTTGTTAACTGTTTGCTCAGCATCAGTACGTGTGGGCACTTTGTCAGCCTGTAAGAGAAGGCCCAAACATGGGCTCAGTCCATAGTATCTGGTGATGGCCATGGTGAGATGTCTATATGGGCTATCTAGAACCATTGCCATCACCCCATAGAATTGCTCTGTGTGCTCACAGCATGCTGCTGTCCTTGGGATACTAGTTATGTTCTCTTGTCTGATGTGTTTGAAGACACAGTGTAAAGTTAAGTAGAAAAAGAAGGAAACTTTGGTTACCTTGTACTGTGTCCTTGGCAGCCTGAACTCATCAATTTTAAGGATTGTCACCAGCATTTTGATACCTTTCTCATTAAACAGTTCATACCTGTGTGGTCTGGAGTACAACATTCTGTGCGGCTGATGAAAGAATCTAAAAACATGCCTTTATGTTCATAGAACCTTCTCCACTTTTCCCCCCTAAATACAGAAACCTCAGTTCTGGAAAGTTAATTATGTTAGATTTAAAGGAATCTAAGGACTTAGATGTACAAGGTCTTCAGGCTTTATAACTAAGATTTTAGTATTTAGAAGTTACGCTTATGATTTAGTATGTTTTCTAGCATTTCTAGGAAAGGAAGTGTTATTACAGGTTGTGAAGAATGGAGACTAGAATTTCTCGTTCTGTAGTTCTTTAAGACTGTTGTATTGTTGGTACTTACTGATATATCTGATATTTAAACTGAATTATAAATACAGTAATATAGAAGATGATTCAGCAAAGTAAAAGCACTTACCCCTGAGCCCGATGGCCTGCATGTCATCCCTGAGACCTACATCTATGTTGTGCACTTGGCATGCGTGGGCCTACACACATACCATCCCTGACACACAACACTAAATAAGTAAAATGTAGCTGAAATAATAAACAGGACTGGAGAGATGACTCGGCTGTTAAGAGCACTTACTGCTTTTGCAGAAGACCTAGGTTTGGTTCCCAGCACCCACATGGCAGCTCACAACCATCTGTAACTTCAGTTCCATAGGATTAACACCTCTTTTGCCCTTTGAAGACTCCTGCATTCATGTGGTACATAGACATCCATTCAGGCATATAGTAAAATAAAATAAATATTATAAATAAATGTAATACAATGTAACAAAATATACTCTATGGCCTTTGCTTCAGGGTAGAGACACACCTATCCTCCGCCCGCTTCCCCCCCCCCCCCCCCCCCACTCCGCCTGCCCTCAGCACATGAATCCCTTTAGTCTTGGGGACACAACAGCTCAGTGGCAGAGTGCTCCTAGATTTCCAGCTGCTGCTACATGCTCCAGTGCTCTGGGCTTCCAATGGTTGCTAGATGTTGCCCTGCCTCAGCCCCAGCCCCCAAAACCCCACTTGCTTCCTTCTGAAGATTGTGTTTGTTCATTCTCTGTCCCTGTGGCTTCACCTTGTACTCTCCACTCTTTGACAGACGTGCATGGGCAAGGATGTGACTCTTCACGTCTCAGCAAGCAACCCGGCCATGCTGCTGTATCAGAAGTTTGGCTTCAAGACTGAGGAGTATGTTCTGGATTTTTATGATAAGTACTACCCACTGGAGAGTACAGAGTGTAAACATGCCTTCTTCCTGAGGCTCCGACGCTGAGGGGAACCTGTTCTTCCCAGAGAACAGTGGGTGCTGTCAGAGAATGGGCCCTCGGGCTGTGCGGGCAGTCATCCTCAGTGGGCCCTGGTCTCCTGTGGGTAGTAGCCGCCACATGACCCAGCTGGGTGAGTGAAGCCATGTGCAGTGGTACAAGCAGGCAGCTCTTCCATCCCAAAACCGTCTAGCCCTTCCTGGAGTGGCCTTCCAGCAGCATCCTGGACTCCACCGTTAACCAAACCAAGTGACTCTGCCATCCACTTTCCACACAGTAATGAGTGAGCACGAGGGAGCTGCTAAACCGGAGCATTTGAGAAAGGGCCTGTTGTCCTGTGTTAGAGCTCAAGAAATGGGAAAGGTGTTAAAGGTTCGAAGAGCCCGCATGGCCTTCTGCTGTCCTGGGATGAGAGCTTATAAGGTGTCAGGAATGATTCTGACCCTGTTCCTGGCCTGCTGTGTGCCGTCATTGAATCTCTTGCTGACTTAGGTCCCAGTCAGGAAGAATAAATTCAATGTTTATCTCCATGCTGCTTTCCCTGATCTACCTGTTAGCATCTCCTCCTGGGACACTGACCTGGTATAAGGAATTCATTCTTGGTGTGTCCTGGGAAAATAGCTTGAGAGGAACAGCCAGGCTTGATACATTAGATGCCATCCCTGGCCCTTCTCATGCCCAAAACAGTTGCACCACAGGAGTGGAGGCGTGGAATGGTGCAGGCAGAAATGGATGTCCTGTCAGCAGCATGAAGCTGCTTCCTATGTTGCAAATGTTTGAGATGACCACAGGTATCTTTGGACCCTATAAGTGCATTTCCAAAAACATCAGATATTCTCAAATAAAAACCTCACCATGTAACAACTCACAGCCAGGGCTTCAGCCTGGTCATTTGCACTCGGCTTGTCTTTAATTAGGAGCAGTGGCTGCTTTTTTCCTTGGTGGGCTTTGGGTTGGGTTGAGAATCCAGAGAGCTGCATACTTCATAGGACACTGGCATGCAGGTTTAAAACTTTATACATGGAACACTTTTTAGACCCTCATCCCATGGGTTCTGCCTGCTTCTCAAATCTCTGAGTTGAGGGCAGTGTTTCTCTGTCACCTGGAGCAACAGTTGAGACTGTTTCTTTGAGAACTTAGCAACCTCTAGCATCTTCCTAGTCTCTTCTCCCTTCCTCCCAAGCCCTATCTTAGTTACTTTTCTATTGCTCTGATGTGACACCATGACCAAAGCAATTTAGGGAAATTAATTTGGGACTTGCGGTTCCAGAGGTTTAGAATCTATGGCCATTATGGTAAAGGAGCATGGCAGCAGGCATGTGGGCACCTATGGCGCTGGAATAGTAGCTGAGAGCTCACATCTTGAGACACAAGCATGAAGCAAAGAGAAGGCTAATGGGGATGGTGTAGGCTTTTGACATCTCGCAAAGCCTATTCATGGTAGCACACTTTCTCCAATAAGCCCACACCTCCTAATCCTTCCCAAACAGTTCAACCAACAGGGGCCGAAGGACTCAAACATATGAGCCTGTGGGGGCCATGCATGCATTCAAACCACCGTAAGCCCCATGCAGTAGAATTGAGAAGTCATATTTCCCAAACATGGGAATCAGCTTGCAGCTTTCTTAGGTGATTGTCAAGCACCAGTGTGGCAGTGTGGCTGAGGGGGTGGGTGGAGGTGGGGGACTGTCTCCAGTTTCCTGGTGCTGAGGAAGGCTATGCTTACTTTAATTTATATCTGTTTTTAAGGACTCCACCTTTCTCTTTTATACAGTACAGCTTTATCTTCCCCTATTTTACATATTTTAATGATTTTTTAAAAATTTTATGTTTATGAATGTTGAGAGTAAATGCCAGGTCTCGTGTGGTTACACCACCACCACTTATTTAGGTAGGTATTTCTTACAATTACAGGTATCTTTTTATTATCTCATATTGATGCTTACTCTCAATCTTTATTAGTCAGGGTTCTCAAAAGGAAAAGAACTGATTGTGTGTGTGTGTGTGTGTGTGTGTGTGATGTATATGTATAGAACAAAATAAGACACACTTGTCAATTATGATATACATATATATATGATATATATATATTTAAGAAAGATGTCATCTGTGTACTCTAACAATGTCTGTCTCTTGATGGAAAGGCTGAGAATCTAGTAGTTGTCCAGTTCAGAAGACTGGATGACTTTGAGTCCCTGTCTAGTGCTGGAGACCTGGACGATTCCTGGAGTGCTACCAGTCTCTATTGGAATCCTGAAGAAGTTGAATTTAATACTAGCCACAGCAACAGGGTAGAAGAGCTTTCCAGCAAAGGTGAGGACAAGCAGGCAAAAAGCAAAACTTCCCTTTCCATGTCCTTTGATGAGGGCTGCTACCATAAAATGTGCTCCAGGTTTAGGGTGGGTCTGCCTTCTTCAAATAATCGGATTAAGAAAATCCCTCACAGGAGTGCCTGGTAGTTACCCCCAGGAGTAGTCAAGTTGAGTCAGTCAAGGTGAGATTAGCTGTCACAGGTCTATTTCTTGTTTTGGTACCTTGACTCATATACACATTTCCTTATATCATGCTTAATTTCCAAATGAAAACAATAATCAGACCATAATTCTGCCTAACATTGTACAACTATCCCACATACAACTGCAAACATATTAGGTGGCAAAGTCCTTTGAGGAATGCTTAGTTTTTTAAATTATAATATAGATTTACAACATTTAGCCAGTAATGCTATCTCAGTGTTACATTAAGTGTTAATAAAGGGAAGAACACAAATATCTGCTTAATATATGTATGTGTGTCGATGTGTGTGTGTGTGCGCAAACATATTCTTATTAAAATAAGACAGAAATACATGTCATTTACAATCTTTGCTTCCTCAATTTGTCTTGTGGCTTTGGCTGGCAATAGTTAGAGTAAATACTGTACTTCAGCTGCCTTGCCTGTAAAATGTAGGCAGACTTTTCTGTCCCACCAGCCAGTTCCCAAATAACCACACAGAGACTTATTAATTATAAGTGCTTGCCCGAAAGGTAAGGCTTCCTACTAACTACCTCTTACATTTTAAATTAGCCTGTATTTCTTATTTACACTATGCCACATGGTGGCACCTTTTTTCAGTATAGGAACTTCATCTTGCTCCTCTCCACATCTCATAACTTTCGACTCCGCCCTTCTTCTTGCCAGTGGCCTCTTAATCTCGTTCTCCTGCCTAACCTTATCCTGCCTAGCTATAGGCCAGATAGCTCCTTTACGAACGCAATCACAATGACATATATGCACACAGAGTAAAGGAATATTCCACAGTAAAATGAGCGCTTTGTAGCAACAGGTACAGGAAGACAATCTAAAACAGCTGGGCGCATGTAGCTCAGTGGAAGAGCACTTGGCAAGGATGTGCAAGGGTTGGGGTTTCATCCTCAGCACCGTAAACCCAAATTCCAGAAATCAGAGAACTCAGTTCAAAGCTTAGGAGACACATGTCAGAAAGCAGCAGTCTTGCTTGCTCTGTCTGCACCTAGGGTTGGAGGTGGAGGGTTGTGCTCAAAACTGCTTGCTTGAGCAGAACTCCACATGCCTTGGCTGGGTAGGAAGGAAGTGCTGTAGCAGGCACTGGGCCAAGCGAGCTGCTAAACTTTGCCTCTTGCTCTGTTGACTCTTCTTTATGCCTAGGATATTTGCATATATCACAGATTGTCTCATAGTGCCCACCCCCTTCACTTTCCCTGTGCTAAGAGGACCTCTGCAAAAGTGAGTAAAACCTGAAGAAGTTTGGTTTCTGTGAGCTGAAGAGAAGCTGGAGGGAGGCCTGTGCCTGTGTTTTGTTACTTCAGCTGACAGTTTCTTCAGCCTGGGCAAAGTGATCTGGCAGCTCACCTAGGAGTCACATGAGTAGTGGGGCCCATGAGCTGCTTCTAGCCTTGACTGCCCACAGGGTCAGGAGCCAGGCAAAGAAGGAGCCGCCTGCTAAGATCTGTCATGCTGCCTAGAGTATCAGGTGGAGTGGACCATGAAAATCAGCTTGAACCATGAAAGTCAACTAGGCCTCTGGCAGCTTTGGTCACAGCCTCAGGAACATTGCGTTTACAGAGGTGTGTGTGACTGTTGTGCTGGCTCTAGAGAGAGCACTTCACTGTAGCACACAGCCTGTGGCTGTCAAAGGGAAAGAGCCAGAGGATAGATGAGGTAGAGATCAGCAAGGCTCCCATGCTGTGCTTTTCAGCTCAGGTAGCTGGGATGTATTGGGCCACACTGAGAACTCCAGACAGGGCTTAGCTTACTCTTGCCCTAGTCCTGGCCATTCAGGCCCAAGTCCTATCATTCAACTTCCCAAATATCCCTTGACCCTGGTCTCTCCTCTCACGCCAAGCCATGTCTTAATATCTCTGCTCCTTGCAAAGATCAAATTATATGATGGTACTAAGAGTTTTTCAGAGACAATTGAGATCTGGAGGACACAGCAGAGCACGGTGGTGTGTGCCGGCAATCCAAGGGGAGCCTGGGCCAAGACCCTGTCTCAAAAGACAAGCAAAAAGTTTGCCCTTCCACGACGAGAGGACACGCCCACTGGCTCTGTCTTTGAAGCAGAGTAAGTCCTCACCAGACAAACCATCTCAAACATAAAGCTCTTCCAAATGTCTGTAGCATCAGTTACCCAGTCTGGTATTTTGTCCTAAATGTTCTAGGATACTAGCCATTCCCCCATTCCCCCTTGGCCAGCTCTCTAAGTTGCTATGCCATCCTCTAATTGCTTCCTGTTATCTGCCTTCAGTCTGATGCTGAGTGCTTGTATTTCTTTAAAAAAATATATATATATAAAATATGTACATATTACATATACAATAGAGAAAATTTTAAAGTAAAAAACTAATTTTACTCTCGAGTCACTTTATAGTTGACTTTTTTCTAAAAGCTTCATAGTACACCTATAGTTTTCATGTCCTATTTTCCTAACACTTTCTATCTTTTTTTTTTTTTTTTTTTTTTGGGTTTTTACGAGACAGGGTTTCTCTGTATTGTTTCAGAGGCTATCGGTCCAGCCCGGCCTCGAACTCATAGAGATCCGCCTGCCTCTGCCTCCCGAGTGCTGGGATTAAAGGCGTGCGCCACCACCGCCCGGCCAACACTTTCTATCTTAACTGTGTCTTCATAAATAGCATTATAATTAACATATTTGTGCTTTTTTTTCCACCATGGATTTGGGCCTTTTACTTTTGGATAGATTTCTGAGAAGTGGAGTTCTTAGGTCAGAAGTCAGAGGGTAGTTTCTAATTGCCAACATTTATAAATTAAGGTACCCGTCATACCTGAAATCTACCAGTGTTAGAGGCTGGGAAGATGCAGTTCTAACCCCCCTTTGCATCTCACAGAGCTTGTTTCCTCTCCTAAGTGTGAGGCCATGGACATCACAGAGGTGCGGTATGATTATAAAAGCCTGGCCTGGATATTTGGGCCTGAGTCCTGCGCTATGTCATCGCATCTCTGAGATAGTTTTCACTCAGCCCCACGGCCCTCAGCTGTGGTCACTTACTTGCTCAGAGAGACCACAATTCCTTTCTCATCTTCAGTCTCTGTCCTTTCTTCCCTGCCCTTTTGTTGATAGCAAGATGTGTCAGAGGACAAATGCCTTGATGGCAAGCCTGTGGATCTGATTGGTTCCTAGGTTCCACATGATGTAAGCAGATTTGAACCAACTCCTACATGTGTCCACTGACCTCCATGTGTGTGCTACATATTCAAGTACACACCCCAACATAAATGAACGTAATTAAGAAAAACAGACTCCTGGTGTGGTACTCCAAGAAGCCTTAAGGCCCAACATTTGGAGGCAGAAGCAGGCAGACCTCTGAGTTAGAGGCCATCTTGATCTACAAATAGAGTTCCAGGCCAGCTGGGGCTGCATAATGAGACCCTGTCTAAGAAAAAAGCCACACTCACTGACTTTGGTTGCTCCAAAAGTGTACACCCTTGTGAGAGTTATAGAGGACCATGTGGCCAGGTGATGTTTGAGAAAGGCAGGTCAATGATTCCTTGGGGCTGGAGAAGATGAGGAGGGGAAGTGAGAGCCATGAAGCTGGAGAAGACAGCTGAATTAGGCAATAGCCTTTAGTCAGTAAATAGCAGAACCATATCTCAAGGTGGCTTTTAAACTGGCCATCCCCGGCCAGGTGTGACGCCACACACCCTTAATACCAGCACTGGGGAGGCAGAGACAGGGGGGTCTCTTGAGTTTGAGGCCAGCCTGGTCTACAGAGCAAGTTCCAGGACAGTCATGGCTACAAAAAGAAACCTGTCTCAAAAACCAAGGAGGAGGGGAAAGGCTATCATCAGTTGTTATCACGCCTGGAGAAACCTAGAGGCAGTGTGTCCCCAGGCCTCAGAACTTTGTAGCTCATTAGCAATGTGACTTGGGCAAGTAACTTAATCTAAATTTCCTTATCTGCAAAAGGATTGTAGGTATCAAGTGACTCTCTCTCTCTCTCTCTCTCTCTCTCTCTCTCTCTCTCTCTCTCTCTCTCTCTCTCTCTCTCTCTCTCTCTCTCATATATGTATGTATGTATGTATGTGTGTGTGTGTGTGCATAGCAATCCTTAGTATTGTTTTCTGAGTATTTTTAAACAATTTTTATTTTATTTTTATATATTTGTGTGTGTGTGGAGGGGGTTGTTGGTTAATACACCTGTAAGTGCAGGTGCCCGAGAGGGTCAGAGATGCTCCAGGATTAACCCTGGAGCTAGAGTAGCAGGCAGTTATGAGCTGCCATGTTGGTACAGAGTACTGAACTCGATCTTCAAGAACAGTGTGTAATCCTGACTACTGAGCCACATCTTTCTAGCCCCAGAAGTGAGACACTTAATTTCCTTTCCTTTGGTCCAGTTTGCGCGCGCACACACACACACACACACACACACACACACACACACACACACACACACACACGTTTGATTTCTAGCACCTACGTGCTGCTTCACAACCATCTACAACTCCAGTTCCAAGGGCTCCAACTCCCTCTTCTAGTCTTGTGGATCCAAGACACACATGGTGGTGGATAGACATACATGTAGGCAAAACACCAATATACATAAAATAAAATTTGTTTTGGTTGGTTGGTTGCTTGTCTGTTTGGTTGGTTGGTTAGTTGGTTGGTGGGTAGTTTTGGGGCAGGGTCTTGATATACATAGGCTGGCCTTAGAGTCAAGTTCCTCTTTCCTCACCCTCCCCAGTGCTGGTATTATAGGCTGCTAGGCAAAAACTGAAATTAATATTTCAGTGAGAGCCAAGACACACAACAAACACTTCAGGATCCATTAAGCTCCAAGCTGGTTTGCTGTGGGTAGAAAGGTGGTCTTCAGAGGCAACTGCTCCCACGCTAGGTTCAGCTGCAGGAAAGCCCAGTATTTTCTAGAGGTGAGCTGGGGCATCCTTCAGGAAGCTAGACCCACCAGGTTTCTCTTCAAAAGATAAAGTGTGCTCTCTGTGGCAGATTCCCCATATTTGGTAGGTGACTCGAACATAACCATATGTCTGCCAAACCCTACATATCTCTTCTTAGCTACTTTATGAGTGCCCACTGGTGATAAAACTTTAAAAAGTGTTTGTTAGAACTTCTATGCGGGGACTAGGTTTCTGTAGGTGGGCAACATATGTTTCATAAGCAGCTGACTGGATGCTCAGGTGGAGCCAAGTCATAGTTTTGATCTCCACATGGTATACAACATCTCACACCAAAAATAATAGACACTCATGGAATGTTGCCTTGTGTTAAGCATTCAGCCACGCACTTTTACATAGAGCATCTCATTTAACTCTGTCCATAGCTCTGTGGGACATAAAACTTGTGTAACCTCATGTCATCACTTACCTATTACCATAGTAGTTCTATAGAAAACCCTCCGAAAAACTTAGTGGGTGAGAAAAACCACTTACTATTTGTTTATCATTTGTAAGTAATTCAGGTCAAGCCAGTCCTGGTTTCAGCCGATGGATGGTTAGCGAGGCATTTCAGCTTCTGGAAGCCGGCTGGTTGTGCACTAGGATGACTGTGGGTTTTGATCCACGCAGTCTCTCCTCCAACAGGCTGATTTACATGGAGGGAGGTAACATAAAGCTTGAGAGTGGGAGACACATGGAGAAAAGAGAATGACAAAGGTGGAGGAGGTAGCTTACAGAGGTCACCCCAGGATTGGTCTATCATTTTGCCACATTTTGTAGTCAAAGCAAGTCACAGAGCAGCCCAAATTCATTGGCTTGGAGACTTGACCTCACCTCTTAGAAGGAGCTGAAAAGTCACACTACATAAAACATGGATTCAAGATGCTCTGACAGCTTTGTGAGTGGCATATGTCTTTAATTCCAGCACTCAGGAGACAGAAACAGGCTGATCTTGTGAGCTCAAGGTCAGCCTGGTAAACATAGTGAGTTCCAGGACAGTTGGGGCTATGTAATAGAGGGACTAAAATAATTTTTAAAAATAAACGTTCATAGTTAGGCTCTTGTCTTTAAAAAAAAAAAGGTTTGTCAAACCTTTTGTCATCTACTTGACCTGTTTTTGTAAGTCAAAAGAAGGAAGAACTGAGCCAAAAATGGTAGGTAGGTTGGAATGCAGAAGACCAGACAGTAAGGCATAAGCAGTCAGCCCCTTCTCCCTTCTGTCTGGGCATGTGCTGGCTTCCTGACCATAGCAACCTTCCATGATCTGGACTCAGAAAATGGTAGCACATGAGTGGGCCTCAGAAAGAAAACTATCTTCAAAGAGCACTGGGTCCTTGAAGGGGAGGTGTGCGGAGAGGTGGAAGGTGGCATGCGGATGGTTTGTGGCCACACAGATAGGTGGTGGATTGCAAAGGTGAGTGGCTTGGGGGAGTGGGACGAAGTGAGCTCTGTGGCCAGGACCTGGATGGGTGCTGGAACACAGGGTTGCAGGTGGATGGGTAGCAGAACAAGTGCTTGGGTACATGGATGAGCTGTTGGCCAGTAGGTAGGAGGGGTTGAGGATAGCTCTTCATCTTCTCTGCCTGGTTTTGACTGGTTTAGAGGCAGGAAATAGGACCAATAGGAGGCATCTCTTGGATTGAGATTCTATAACTAAAGGAGACTGGCTTTCTCGTCAGAAATGTGACAACCTGGGACCTGAGCTGGAAGTGAGCTGGCTCAGAGCTTCCTTCCTTCAGGGAGAATGTGCAGAACCACTTAAAGATGCCACTTGGCACCAGAGCACAGGCTGATCAGTTTCCACGTCTCACTTCCCACATGCTACCACTGACCTGCAAACCTCCCTATGCAAGGTGCTGGGATCCCAAGAGGACCCTACTCGAAGGAGCTGACAGTCAGGCCTCCCCTCGCAGGGCTAAAGGTAAGGTGGGGAATGGGTTCTGCAGGCCTGTGTCTAGGCTGATAACAAGTCTTTCTCTCCCTTTTGGTGGGCCACTCTGGATGGATGGCTCTTTTGTGGATCCATGTCTAAACAGACCTTTTGTCAAGCACCTCAGACCAGCCTAAACTGCTTTATGGGAAAGGTCTGAATTCTGTCCTGGAAACTGGGCTGCCCTACAGGGTGGCTCATTATGCCATTGTCCAAACCCAACCCCCCCCCCCATAGAATTCCGAGGAGATGGGTTGGGCCACAGATGTAAGGGCCGGACAGCCTCCTAGAGGAGTCCCCAGGGAGCTGTGGCTTCTGCCCCACCTGCTCTGCTCCACACCTGCCAGTCCCAAACCTGTGTCCCTGGTTCCTTGAAGCGTTTCTGGTGTTTGTGTCTGCTTGCTGACTTCTTGCCTGGGTACATCAGATGTTTAGATACAGGTCAGGCCCTGTGCCTCTCCAAGATCGCCACTTTTTGGCCTCTCTCCCCACAGGTGATTTGTGTCCCCAGCTCTTGAGTCCCCAGCCTGGTGTGCTGCCCATTTGCATCAGCTCCTCTCCACAGGCTGCTGCTGCTGCTTGAGGTGGGAAGGAGTCCTCTTTACCTCTGTGAACCTCGCTGCTGCCTCCAGCCTGAGGCAGATCATGGTGCACAGTGCCTGTTCCTCCACAGAGAGCAGAGGGAGTGGGAAAGAGCATCTGTCACCCACCTTCAGATCCAGCTTGCATTTACCACTGTGGGACCCTAGTCAGGGTCCCCAACCACTTTTTTACAGTTACGGTCACAGAACATAATTGTGCAGGCTTCTAGGGTCGTTGAGACAAGGCTCTTATGAACAGCTGGACTACAGTTGGATAGGTGCAGATCTGAGTCTAGAGGGCAGTCGCCAGATTTCCCAGTTCCTGTGCCTCTTTGCAATGAATTACCGGAAAGGAGATATTTATTAAGGGAGAGACACAAAGGAGTGTAAAAGGTGTGTTCCTCACCTGTGGCCAGGCAAGAAGGGACAGAAGAAGGAAGGAGGGTTTGCAGTGACCTTTAATGGGTTATTAATATAGTACCCACCCCTCCCAAGTTCCTATAACTTGGCCTTTTCTGAGCGTGCTCCCATGGCTAAATGAAACTCAGGTAGACTAAGGCCTGCAGGCTGTGGCTGTCCCATTTCCTAGTTCATCTCTGAGGCATCCATCTCCAGTTTTCTCCTGCCTCAGTACCATGGAGATGTTTATCAAATGAAGATACGGGTTATTTTACACCTCAGTAGCTGAGAGTAGGCCTAGCTTCCTTTTTAGCCACTGTGCCCAGAGTAGAGGTCTTCGGACATCTGTCAAAATGGCAATCCTTTTTGTGAATGGTATTTTATTGGTGTATGCACTGCCTGATCTTTTGTGACACAGGCTGGGCTGTTACCACACAGATCATATGGTTCACAGGGGCTAAAATGTTTGCTACAGGTCCCTTCAGAATAAGCCAGCTGGTTCCTGCCCTGAGTTCTCCAAATAATCCCCTAGAAAAGATATGTTGTACCTTTAACGTAACCTGGCCTTACCAGGGGGAAAATTGCCTCTGTGATTGGGTCATGTTCAAATGTCTGCCTCTTCCCTTGAATCCCGAGGGCATCCCTGGCTTCCCTCATGGCTCTGAGAGACACTTGTGGGCCCAGCCTTTTTTGGCTCTTGTTGGGGGAGGTGGGGTGAGCTTGAACTTGTGATCTCTCGGATGGGAACAAGTGAGAGGAGAGCAGACAGGCCCTGTGGGAATCTAAGGCCACACACAGAGAGGCTGGCTGCCTCCCTCTGCGAGGCAAGGCACAAATAGCCTTGTTTGACGTGAATAAGCGCTGTCCTCAGGGCCAAACTCTGGTGAGCCTGCCATCTCATCTAGTACTTTCTACCATGGCTGCTGTTGGAGATCACTCTAGAAGATGCCAGAGACAAGAAAATAAGATCCAGTTATTATGTAAACCTAAGCCTGGTCTTCACAGCTTTGACTTTACTGGGCTTTTTGCTCAGCACCTTGTTATTGTCATTCTTGAGACTAGACCAAAGAACTGGAAATCACTGAGTTTGGTGTAAGGAAAAACAAAGGAGGAAAGGGGAACTCCAACTTTTTCTCTTTCCCTTCTTTCGTGTGTGTGTGTGTGTGTGTGTGTGTGTGTGTGTGTGTGTGTGTGTGTGTGTGTGCTCACATTTAGAAACAGTCTCTTATGGTCCTGGAGCTTGCCAATTAGGCCATTGAGCCCCAGGGATGTGCTTGTCTTCTGCCTCTCCGGTGCTGGGATTATAAAGGCACAGCACCAACCTGGCTCTTTTTCATGGATTATCTCCCCAGTCCCAAAAGGCCCAATTCTTTTTTTTTTTAAGATTTTATTTATTTATTTATTAATATGTATGCCAGAAGAGGGCACTAGATCTCATTACAGATGGTTGTGAGCCACCATATGGTTGCTGGGAATTGAACTCAGGACCTCTGGGAGAGCAGCCAGTGCTCTTAACCTCTGAGCCATCTCTCCAGCCCCCAAAAGGCCCAATTCTTAATGTGCTTATTTGGAACCACCTACAAGATGTACTGAACTAAAAGGGTAGAATTCAGAATAGTTTGTTACTACTTATATTGAAGGTGGGATGGCTGGAGGATGACTTATTGAGTAGAGATCCTCAGTACCCATGTAAAAGATGGGCAGAGTGGCTCATGTCTGTAACCCAGCATAGGGGTGGGGTGGGGTGGGAGTGGGGTGGGGTGGGGTAGTCTAGGCTTCCTTGCCCCAGTTTAGCCTAAACAGCAAGCACCAGATTCACAATGTGAGAGAGTCTGTCTCAAAAAACAAGGTTTAAAGCCGGGTGTGGTGGCACATGCCTATAATTCATCACTTGAGAGATAGAAAGATCAGAAAGTCAGAGTCATCTTCAGCTGTATGATTGTAATTTAAAAAAAATTCTTTGACAGCCTGCTACCCATCTCCCAAATAAATACATGAGGACTTATTCTTACTTATGAATGCCTGGCTTTAGTTTGACTCCTTTCTAGCCAGTTTTTCTAGCTTAGATTATCCCATTTCTCTTTAACTATGTTTTTGCCTCTGGGCTTTTTACCTTTTTTATTCTATGTATCTTTCTTTTCTTTTTAATCCATGGCTGGCTGTGTGGCTGACCTCTGGTGTCCTTCTCTCCTGCTTTCTAACCCCTCCCCTTTCTTCTTCTCTTAAGCCTAGATTTCGATTCCTATTTATTTTTTCTGCCTGGTAGTCCTGCCTATCCTTTCTCCTGCCTAGCTATTGTGGTTCAGCTCTTTATTAGACCAATCAAGTGTTTTAGACAGGCAAAGTAACAGCTTCACAGAGTTAAACAAATATAGCATAAAAGAATGCAGCACATCTTTGTATCATTAAACACATATTCCACAGCATAAATGAATGTGACACATCTTAAACTAATAGTCCACAACATACAAGTTCCAGGATAGCCCAGGCTTCATAAGACCCTGTCTCAAACATACCCTCAAATATATACATGTGATATGTGGTGGAAAGCAGAGAAGAAGCATATTTCAGAACATATAGAGAGAACATATATATTATATATACATATATGTTGTGGAGAGTATAGAAGAAACATTTTAGAACATATGTAGAGAGAGCATATATATGTATAATACAAACACATATACATATACATACATACATATATGGTTTACCTCTGACCTCCACATGTATTTATACTGGCTAGCATACCTGCATACACACACACACACACACACACACACACACACACACACCAATAAACTCCAACTCTCCTTTTTTTAAAAAGGCCTTCAAGGGGTGGTGGAGGTAAAAACCACAATGAAAATCACCTTATGACAAAGCCAATGTCTTGAGGTTGTAGGCCCTCCTTTAGTGTGCATGTTTGCAACTGGGATGGTGCCCTGGGCCTTAGCTTCTGATGGAGTGGGAGGACCTAATGCAGCTTCAAGAATATTTAATGGTATCCTCACCATGAGGAGGCACAGCTACCAAGATGTAGCTGTAGGTTCCCTGGGTACCTCCAAACTAACTCCTTGCCTACTTGGTCTCAAGTCAACTCCCAAGGATCTGCTATGGAGATTTGTTCTCAGGAAAGTCACAGTATCCTAAGGGAGGTGTTCCTTAACCCACCATGATATGCTGTTCTGAGAGTCTGGCCTGGGTGTTCATTCACCGAGACTCTGTAAATGCATCGTGGAAGGCAGTGATTGCCATACAAAACCTGCCCGGGAAAGGCTGACGACAAAGTTCCTTGAGTGCCCACCTTCAGCTGTGGCATTTCCAGTGTGAGACACAGGGGTTCTGTTGAGAAACTACATTTCACCCCGTGCCACGTCAAAGTGGATGAAGCATCTTCATGGGTGCCCTCAGCCACTTACCTTGTGGCAAGTAATACATATCCTTACAGAAAGTCAGGTCAGGGAGGATCAGGTGAGTCCCTAGGACAGTGGTTCTCAGCCTTCCTATTGCTGCCACCCTTTAATACAGTTCTCATGTTGTGGTGACCCCAGCCATAAAATTATTTCCATTGCCACTTCATAGGTGACATTTTGCTACTGTTATGAATTGTAATGTGAATGTCTGTGTTTTCTGGTGGTCTCAGGCAACACCCATGAAAGGGTTGTTGGACCCTCTGGGGTTGCAAACCGCAGGTTGAGAGCCACTGCCCTAGAATGTATATTGGAAGCAAAGGGTGGGGGGCAGAGCAGAGAGTCTGTGGTCAACTTGAACTTGATTCGTGTTTGCCAGACATTAATAGTCATCTTGTTAGCAGTCATTCTGGTGCACAGGTCTGGTACAGGGCCGATGTTCTCTTCATCCTGCGAGTCTCAGGAGGCCACCACTGCTGGTCCATGGCAGAGGAGTGAGGCTGCAGACAGTGTTCTCTCTTTTCTTTCATTTTATTGTGTGTGGATGATGTGTGCACAAGCACACCTGTGACAATCAGAGGACAACTTTGGGAGTCGGTTCTCTCCTTCAACCTTCACAAGGGTCCCAGGTTGGGGGAACTGAACTTGGGTTGTCAGACTTTAATGCTAGTACCCACTGAGCTATCTCACAGGCACCACCTCAAGATTGTAAATCTCTTTGAGTTCTGGGCTAGCCAGATGTACACAGAGAGACTGTCTCAAACAAATGAACATCGCTCAGAGCTCCCTAATACAACTGGAGCAAGAGCATTTCTGGGTATTTGGCAGGTCGAGTGTCTTATATGATAATGGTAATAACAAGGCTGAGTGGCTGCATAAGGAGAAACCTTGGCTTTACTTTTTAATGTAGATATGTGAACCTCCTTACTACAGCTTACACAGTGCACACAGTACAGACTCCTGGTGCTAAGGCCTGGAGGCCCGAAGTCTGGAACAGAACTCACTAAACAGAAATCAAGCATGGCCCAGGACTGCTGTACTCCTAAAGGCTCCAGGAGGGCCTGACACTGCCCAGCTCTTGCAGTTGCTGCCTGGCATAGCAAGCCCTTTACTGAAGAAGCCATTTCCTCCACTTCCCAAGTTTATTCAACAACATCAATGTAGCCTTGGCTGGCCTGGAATTCAATATATAGACCAGGCTGGCCTTGAACTCACAGAGATCCTCCTGCCTCTGCCTCCAGAGGATTAAATACAGGCACAACCAGTGAAAAGATTTTTTTAGTTTGTCTTTTCTTCCATTTCTTGCATTTTTTGGTTTGTTTTCTTCCATTTCTTGCATTTTTTTTTGTTTTTCTAGACAGGGTTTCCCTGTGGCTTTGGAGGCTATCCTGGAACTCACTCGGTAGACCAGGCTGGTCTCGAACTCACAGTGATCCGCCTGCCTCTACCTCCTGAGTGCTGGGATTAAAGGTGTGTGCCACCAATGCCCGGTGAAAAGACTTTTTAAAAAATTACATTTGTGGGGTTGGAGAGATGGCTCAGTGGTTAAGAGCACTGGCTGCTCTTCCAAAGGTCCTGAGTACAATTCCCAACAACCACATGGTGGCTCACAACCATCTTAATGAGATCTGGTGCCTTCTCTGGCACACAGGTATATATGCAGGCAGGCAAAACACTGTATATATAGTAAAGAAATCTTAAAATCTCTAAAAAAGGGCTGGGCATTGGTGGCGCATGCCTTTAATCCCAGCACTTGGGAGGCAGAGGCAGGCAGATCTCTGTGAGTTCGAGGCCAGCCTGGTCTACAGAGTGAGTTCCAGGACAGCCTCCAAAACAACACAGAGAAACCCTGTCTCAAAAAACCAAAAAAAAATCTCTAAAAAAAATTGTGTTTGTGTGTGTGTGTGTGTGTGTGTGTGTGTGTGTGTGTGTGTGAGAGAGAGAGAGAGAGAGAGAGATCTGTGATGGCACAAGTGTAGATGGCAGAGGATAACTCTCAGGAGTTGCTTTTCCTCTTCCACTATGTGGGTCTTACCCACTGAGCCATCTTGCTGAAACCCTGAGAGACAAGTTTAACAGATTAAAAAGTAATAGTTAATATAGAGGACATCAGAAAGAAAGTAAGACTCACCTGAGAACATAGGTGTAGGAGTTTCTAGAACTGACCCTTCTAAACTGCAGACAAAGGTAAAGCAGGCTGCTCTAAAGGGGGTGAGTAGCTGCCAATAAAATTCTATGGGTGGAGTTCAAAGTTTTTATGAATATTCATGATGGCATATTCATGGGGATATGCTCACCCTTCTTTCTGTCTGTGGTATGTCAGATTCTGTTCTCTTAGAAATTACATTGGGACCTGGTATGGAAGTTTCTAGTGTGGGGTCATTAATGACGCCAGCTGATCGCCTCCTTGCCAATGTGTCCAAACAAAAACCCTTTAGGGATCATCCCATGATTCTCTTAAAAAGCCCTTAAGGCTCAAC
This sequence comes from Mesocricetus auratus, assembly GCF_017639785.1. NCBI lineage: Eukaryota > Metazoa > Chordata > Mammalia > Rodentia > Cricetidae > Mesocricetus > Mesocricetus auratus. The sequence continues at coordinate 110,580,942 of NW_024429189.1, forward strand.
TCTTTCTTTAAAACAATCTTAAAAATTTAGACAGCAAGGAAAGTTGATCACAGGAGGATAATTAGCATCTCTAGCTCAATTCTTTTCACTTGTAGCCTCTGAAAAACTCCCTTGCAGTCTGACTTTTCTGTCCTACCAGCCAGCTCCCAAATAACCACACAGAGACTTATTAATTATAAATGCTCAGTTGATGGCTTAGACTTGTGACTAACCAGCTCTTACAACTTAAATTAACCCATTTCTATTAATTTACATGCTGCCATGTTGCTTTATTTCCTTTACTCTGTACTACCCGTGCTGCTTCCCCGTGAGTCCTGACATCTCCTTGCGACTCCTCCTTAGACTCCGCCCTCTTTCTTCCCAGTGGCCTCCTAGTCTGGCTCCCCACCCAATTTCTTCCTGTCCAGCTATAAGCCAGTCAGCTCTTTATTAACCAATAAGAGTAATACATATTTACAGTACAAAGACTGTTGCACAGCAGTCCCTTCTAGTTTCCCATCAAATATACAACATAATACATATAATACATACCATAAGCCATAGTCACTTGAACTTCTTCTTTCCCTCTTACTCTACCTTGCTGTTTGGGTACCCATTACCCAATATCCATCTAAGCTGCCCCCATCCGCAACTTTTAGTCAACACTAGTTTTGAACATTTGAAAATTTAAAAATAAAAAATAATTTTTTCATGTGAGAGAGAACATAGTATTTCTCTATCTGTGTCTGGATTATTTTATAGCGCATTGGCCTTCAATTCCATCCATTCTGCTACAATGATGTGATGTCATTCTTTTTATGCATGGGTGCCATTCTTTTGTGCACATATTTTCTTTAACCATTCATGCGTCAGTGGCTATACTGATTCTTTATCTTGGCTACTATGAATAGTGCTGCAGGGCACATGGGGCTGCAGGTGTCTCTGCAATGTGCTGATGGCATGTCCTTTGGCCATGTGCCTGAAGTGGGACAACTGGATCATGGGATTGAGCTAGTTAGGCTTTCATGGGACATCCATATTGTTCTCCACAATGGTGATACTTACAGAGCCTGCAGGTGCATTTTCCTACCAGCTTGATCTCCTTGTGAGGGCTGCATCTCTCCTGAGTTTATACTCACTCAGCTAGAATTTTCTGGGAACATAGCCAGGAACCAATAAATGTTAATTGCCTCCATTTTAACTTGTCATCTTTCCCATGATTACTCAATCACCATGAGGTTTAATCTCTTGCATGTGTAGTTTCTCTTTTATATGGATTTTTAAAAAAATCTATTTATTTATTTGTTCATTTATTTATTTATACTTTATGTGGATGGATGCTTTGCCTGCATGTATGTGCATACCTGTTAGATCCCCTAGAACTGAACTGGGGCTATGCATATCTATAGACCACCAAGTGCTGGAAATTGAACCTGGGTCCTCTCCAAGAGCAATTACTGTGTACTCAACTATTGAGCCATCTCTTCAGCACCCTTATATGGATTTATCAGAAGCATCTCCACATAGCAACAACTTAAAAAGTTATTCTGGCTTAGAAAGTAAAGCCACCTTATGCTAAGCACAATGACCTAATATGGTAGAAGGAGAGAACTGACTTCTTGCAGACTGCTCTCTCCCTACATAAATGAATGAATAAGTAAGTGTTAAAGGGGGCATTATAAGATTACAAGATTGGGGAGACCTGAGGACTGTGCATGGCAGATCCCAGCCTGACGGGATTCAGCCCATTCAGAGACTGCCAGCTACCAAGTCTCATTCTCCACCCACAGGACAGGCAAGGGTCCAGCCTACCCAGAGATTGCTAAGGCCCTGATACTAGGACAGCCTCCATCCATGCAAGAGGAAAGCCACCAGGGTATTGGATCTGCTCCCACCCACTGGAAAGGAACCGTGGTTATATACCCACCAGGAGAAGAAGAGAGTCTTTCTGCACCCATAGGAAGAAATGATGAGAAAGAGACAATATAAAAGCACACCCAGCAACAGAAAAAACAATATGGCACCACCAGGGGCTAGAGACTCTAGACCCGCAAGACCTAAACAGCTCATTGCAGATGAAGCAGATGAGAAAGACCTTAAAAACAACCTCATGAAAATGATAGAGGCCCTCAAAGAGGATATGAGAAGATCCCTTAAAGAAATGGAAGAAAAAAACAAGCCAAAAAATGCAAGAAATGGCCGGGCGTTGGTGGAGCATGCCTTTAATCCCAGCACTGGGGAGGCAGAGGCAGGTGGATCTCTGTAAGTTCGAGACCAGCCTGGACTACCAAGCGAGTTCCAGGACAGCCTCCAAAGTCACAGAGAAACCCTGTCTCGAAAAACCGAAAAAAATGCAAGAAATGGAAGAAAAGACAAACTAAAAAAATCCAACAAATGCAAGAAAGAGAGGAAAAGACACAGCAAAAATTGCAAGAAACAATTCAAACAGTGAGAGGGTTGAATGCTAAAATAGAGACAATTAAAAAAAACACAGTCTGAAGGAATGCTGGAAATAGAAAAGGTGGGCAAACAGCCAGGTACTACAGGTGCAAGCATAACCAACAGAATACAAGAGATGGAAGAGAGAATCTCAGGCGTTGAAGATACACTAGGGGAAATAGATTCATCAACCACAGAAAATCTTTTTTTTTTTTTTTTTTTTTTGGTTTTTCAAGACAGGGTTTCTCTGTGGCTTTGGAGGCTGTCCTGGAACTCGCTTGGTAGTCCAGGCTGGTCTCGAACTCACAGAGATCCGCCTGCCTCTGCCTCCCGAGTGCTGGGATTAAAGGCGTGCGCCACCAATGCCCGGCAACCACAGAAAATGTTAACTCCAACAAATCCCTAACACAAAATATCCAGGAAATATGGGATACCATGAAAAGACCAAACCTAAGAATAATAGATATAAAAGAATGTGAAGAAAACCACCTCAAAGGGGCAGAAAACATATTCAACAAAATCATAGAAGAAAACTCTCCCAACCTAAAGAAAGACATGCCAATGAAAGTACAAGAAGTCTATATAACACCAAATAGAGTGGACCATAAAAGGAAGTCCCCTCGCCACATAATAGTAAAAACCCTGAACATACAGAATAAAGAAAGAATATTAACAGCAGCAAAGGAAAAAGGCCAAGTAACATACAAAGGCAAATCTATCAGAATCACACCTGACTTCTCCATGGAAACTCTGAAAGCCAGAAAGAAGGTCCTGCATAGATATTCTACCAACACCAAGAGATCACATATGCCAGCCCAGACTGCTCTACCCAGCAAAGCTTTCAATCACTATAGATGGAGAAAACAAGGTATTCCATGACAAAACCGGATTTAAACAATACGTATCCAGTAACCCCGCCCTACAGAAAGTTCTGGAAGGAAAAGTCCAACCCAAGGAAGTTAACTACAACCAGAAAAACATAGGCAATAGATAATACTACCTTACCAACTGCCAAAAGAAAAAAGACGTGGAAATCTACATATAATTCCACCACCATCAACTATTCCAAAACAAACAAGAATGAGCAATCAATGGTAATTAATATCCCTCAATATTAATGGTCTTAATTCACCCATAAAAAGACATAGGTTAACAGAATGGATTTGAAGACAGAGCCCATCCTTCTGCTGCATACAAGAAATATACCTCAGCCTCAAAGATACACATTACCTCAGAGTTAAGGGTTGGGAAAAAAATTTTCCAATCAAATGGACCCAAGAAACAAGTGGGGGTAGCAATCCTAATGTCTCACAAATTAGATTTTAAAATAAAATCAACCAAAAGAGATGAAGGAGGGCACTTCATACTCATCACAAGAGAAATCCACCAAGATGAAGTTTCAATTCTGAACATCTGTGCCCCACATACAAAGGCATCCACATTCATAAAAGACACATTCTAAAACTCAAATCATATATAAAGCCCCACACACTTATGGTAGGAGACTTCAACACCCCACTCACCAATAGACAGAAACTTAACAAAGAAGCAAAGGAACTAATAGAAGTTATGACCCAACTGGAATTAACAATTTTCTGGATAGCTATCACTTGCCAAAATTAAATCAAGAACAGATAAGCAATTTAAATAGACCCGTAACCCCTAAGGAAATAGAATCAGTCACCAAAAGTCTCCCAACCAAAAAAAGCCCAGGGTCAGATGGCCTCAGTGCAGAATTCTACCAGAAATTCAAAGAACAGCTTATACCAGTTCTCCTCAAAGTTTTCCATGCAGTAGAAACAGAAGGGTCATTGCCAAACTCTTTCTTTGATACTTCAATAATCTTGATACCCAAGCCACACAAAGACACACCTAAGAAAGAGAACTTCAGACCAGTATTCCTCATGAACATTGATGCAAAAATACTCAATAAAATACTGGCAAATTGGATCCAAGAACACATCAGAAAACTCATCCCCTATGATCAAGTAGGCTTCATTCCAGGAATGCAGGGATGGTTCAACATACAAAATTCCATCAAAGTAATCCACCATATAAACAAGCTGAGAAACAAAAATCACATGATCATCTCACTAGATGCTGAAAAAGGCTTTGGCGAAATCCAACACCCCTTCATGATAAAGGTCTTGGAGAGATCCGGGATAACAGGAAGTTACCTTAACATAATAAAAGCTTTATACAGCAAACCAACAGCCAACATCAAACTAAATGGACAGAAACCCAACATGATTCCTCTAAAATTAGGAACAAGACAAGGCTGTCCCCTCTCCCCATACCTCTTCAATATTGTACTCGAAGTTCTAGTTAGAGCAATAAGACAACAAAAGGAGATCAAGGGTATATAAATTGGAAAGGAAGAGATCAAACTTTCACTATTTGTAGACGATATGATAGTTTACATAAGTGACCCAAAAAACTCTACTAGGGAACTCTTACAGCTGATAAACACCTTCAGCAAAGTGGCTGTATATAAGATCAACTGAAGAAAATCAGTAGCCCTACTATATAGAGACGATAAATTGCTGAGAAAGAAAGCAGAGAAATATTGCCTTTTACAATAGCCACAAACAGCATAAAATACCTTGGGGGTAACACTAACCAGACAAGTGAAAGACCTGTATAGCAAGAACTTTGAGTCATTAAAGAAAGAAATTAAAGAAAACACCAGAAAATGGAAAGATCTCCCATGCACTTGGATAGGTAGGATCAATGTAGTAAAAATGACAATCCTGCCAAAAGCAATCTACAGACTCAATACAATCCCCATCAAAATTCCAGCACAATTCTTCACAGACATTGAAAGAACAATTCTCAACTTTATATGGAAAAACAAAAGACCCAGGATAGCCAAGACAACCCTGTACAGCAAAGCAACGTCCGGAGGCATCACCATCCCTGACTTCAACCTCTATTATAGAACTATAGTCCTGAAAAACAGCTTGGTATTGGCACAAAAATAGACAGATAGACCAATGGAATCAAATTGAACACCCTGACATTAACCCACACACCTATGAACACCTGATTTTTGACAAAGAAGCTAAAATCATACAATGGAAAAAAGTATCATCAACAAATGGTGCTGATATAACTGGATATTGGCATGTAGAAGACTACAGATAGATCCATGTCTATCACCATGCACAAAACCTAAGTCCAAACAGATCAAAGCCCTCAACATAAATCCAGCCACACTGAAGCTGTTAGAAGAGAAAGTGGGAGGTACCCTTAAACGAATTGGTACAAGAGACTGCTTCCTGTACATAATAACACCAGTAGCACAGACAATGAGATCGACAATTAGTAAATGGGACCTCCTGAAACTGAGAATCTTCTGTAAGGCAAAGGACACAGTTAACAAGACAAAGGCAGTCCACAGAATGGGAAAAGATATTCACTAACCCTATATCTGACATAGGCTGATCTCCAAAATTTACAAAGAACTCAAGAAGCAAGTCTCCAAAACACCAAAGGATCCAATTAAAAAGTGGGGTACAGAACTAAAGAGAGAATTCTCAATAGAGGTGTCTAAAATGACTGAAAGACACTTAAGAAAGTGCTCAACATCCTTAGCCATTAGGGAAATGCAAATAAAAACAACTCTAAGATATCATCTTACTCCTGTCAGAATGACTATAATCAAAAACACCAATGACATCTTATGCTAGAGAGGATATGGAGAAAGGGGAACGCTCCTCCACTGTTGGTCAGAGTACCTACTCGTACAGCCACTTTGGAAATCAGTATGGAGATTCCTCAGGAAAATGGACTGATCTACCACAAGACCCAGCAATTCCAGTCTTAGGCATATTCCCAAAAGATGCACATTTATACAACAAGGATGTCTGTTCTGCTATGTTCATAGCAGCATTATTTGTAGTAGCCAGAACCTGAAAGCAACCTAGATGACCCTCAACTGAAGAGTGGATAGAGAAAATGTGGTACATTTACACAATGGAGTACTATTCAACGAAAAAAAAAAACAATGGAATCTGGAAATTTGCAGGCAAATGGATGGCACTAGAAGAAACCATCCTGAGTGAGGTAACCCAGTCACAAAAAGACAAACATGATATGTACTCACTCATATATGGATTCTAGACATGGATCAGGGGAGTGCCACCCTGCATTCCCATTGCCAGTGAGTCTGGGAAACAGGGAGCTTCCCAAGAGAGATATGCAAGATACTCCAGAGAAGGGGAATGAACCAAGATCTCATGAGCAGATTGGGAACATGAGGGAAGGGGAGAGGGAGCTGGGAAAAAGAGAGGGAGAGAAGAAGAGAGGAAAGGAAGATATGGGGGAGCAGTAAGGTTGAGTCGGGGGAAGAATAGAGGAGACCAGCATGAGAGATACTATAGTAGAGGGAGTCATTATAGGTTTGAGGAGAGAGCTAACACTAGTGGGATTTCCGGACATCTACAAGGATGACACCAGCTGGCAAACTAAGCAATAGCTAATTGCCCCTCCCTGTTAACGAGACTGAGGACTACCTTTTGTGCCATCCTAGAACCTTCATCCAGTGGCTTTTCGAAGCAGAGGGAAACACCCACAGCAAAACATGAAATGAACTCCTGGAACCCAGTGAGAGAGAGGATGGAGTGATGAGCCAAGGGGTCAAGACCGTGCTGGTGAAACCCACAGAGACAGCAGACCTGACAAGGGGGAGCTCTTGGACCCCAGACTGATGGCTGAGAGGCCAGCATGGGACTGATCCAGACCCCCCTGAATGAGGTGTCAGTGAGGAGGCCTCAGCAATCTCTGGGGCCTTGGGTAGTATTTATCCCTGGCGTACAAATAGACTTTGAGTGCCCATCCCACAATCTCTTGTGGGAAGGCCTAGGCCCTGCCCTGGATGAAATGACAGACTCTGGAGATCCACCACGGAGGGCCTCACCCTCCCTGGGGATCAGAGTGGAGATTGGGTGGGAGACTGGGGGTCTGGTGGGGAGGGCAGGGGAGGAGGGGAGGGAAAGTGAGCTGGGATTGACAGGTGAAACAAGCTTGTTTCTAACTTAAATTTAAAAAAAGGAAGATGGAAAAAAAGATTATAAGATTGGAACAGGGAGCACACAGCTATGAACTATATAATCTCAAGACTAAGAAGGATCAAAAGTTTATGGTTGTCGTTTGACACTATTCCTTGAAGGCATGGCAAACATCTAGTTACTCCAAATAGAAAACCAATGATGATGCTGGGCATTGGTGGTGCACGCCTTTAATCCCAGCACTCAGGAGGCAGAGGCAGGCGGATCTCTGTGAGTTCGAGGCCAGCCTGGTCTACAAGAGCTAGTTCCAGGACAGTCTCCAAAGCCACAGAGAAACCCTGTCTCAGAAAAAAAAAAGAAAGAAAAAAAGAAAGTCTGTAAAGAGAAACTTTTTCCTTGAGAAGAGCCTTCCCGCCAGCCTGGTTCTAGAGCCGCATCAGTCCCAAATAAACACACTGGAGGCTATATTAATTATGAAGCTGTTGGCCTTGCTTGTTTCTTACTGGCTAGCTCTGACTTAAGTAATTACCCCATAATTGTTAATCTAAGTATGTTTCTTACCAGAGAATAGTTCTGGGCTTCCTACCCCATGGCGTTACATGTTGACTCTCCTGTGTTTCTCCTACCCAGAGTCCTTCTGGACTCCTAGTCCCTCCTATCTAGATTCCCTATTGGCCAGACAGTGCTTTATTGACAAATAACAGGACTTCCCCAACATCTCCTCTTTTCTGTTTAAACAAAAAGAAAGTTCTTAACTTTAGCATAGTCAAATTATATATAACAGAACAGTTATCAAGTAAGAACAGAGTTACAACATTTTGTCTATCAACATTCAGCAAGATTTAAAGAAAATATCATCTATCCCATCCTTGTGAGTCCAAAGTTCTATATGTAGCTTATCTTTTATCATAACTAAGGAAAACTATAATTATAACTATCTATCTTCAACTCCATCAAAGACCACAGAAGGATAATATATAAACACTAGGATTGACAGAGACATCTTACTGCCTGGACAGTTACCCGAAGTTCCACTGTAACGTTGGAGCATCCATCTTCAGCCCATAGGCCACAATGTGTCTGGCCTATGGCCTCTGTGAGTTCGAGGCTAGGCTGGACCGACAGCCTCCAAAACAATACAGAGAAACTCTGTCTCGTAAAACCAAAACCAAAACAAAACAAAACCAAAACATAGCAAAAGGCCCAGCACTTGGAGGCAGAAGTAGGCAGATCTCTGAGTTTGAGGCCAGCCTGGTTTACAGAATGAGTTCCAGAACAAAACAAAACAAAAAACAGGATTTACATTTCTTTTTTTTCTTTTTTCTTTTTTTGGTTTTTCGAGACAGGGTTTCTCTGTGGCTTTGGAGGCTATCCTGGAACTCACTCTGTAGACCAGGCTGGCCTCGAACTCACAGAGATCCGCCTGCCTCTGTCTCCCGAGTGCTGGGATTAAAGGCATGCGCCACCAACGCCCAACCAGGATTTACATTTCTTATGTCTATGTTTCTGTGCAATGGGGGAACAGTATGTGCACATGAGTACATTTGTCCATAGATGCCAGAGTGGTTAGAACCCTCTGAATCTGGAGTTAGAGGTGACATGGGTTGCTGGGGCTCTAACTTGGGTCTTCTACAAGAACAGTATATGTTCTTAACTGTTAAGCCATCCTTCTAACTTCCCTGCATCAGAGATGTTAATTTTAGTCAAGGATTTTATTAAGCCTAAGACTTCAAGAAAAAATAAATTAATAAGTAAAAGCCTGATGAAACAAATAGAAAAATGACAATTCAAGCCCAATTATATTAGCAAGTACATTAAATGTAAATGAGCTAAATACTTCAGCTACGAGGAAAACATCATCAGACTACATATAAAAGCAAGTATCTGTATCCTTTCATTAGATCCTTTCACCCCACAGCTTGATACTATCACCTGGGAAAGGAAATTCTAGAACATTCAGGGCTTGGATTTAGTGTCATCAAAACTAAGCATGTTTCTCTCCAAAGAGCTCTACTCTAGGGAAGTGACAAAGACCTTACCTCTTTGTGAAAAAGAATTTGTGGTCATTTAAAACACAATGCTGGTGGACAGTGAGATAGCTCAGTGGGTAAAAGCACTCTCCCTGACGACAAGAGTTTGATCCTTGGGACCCCAATGGTGCCAGGAAATAACTGACTCCCACAACTCGGCCTCTGACATATACACACATGCAATGTGTGTGTGTACGCACATACACAAATTCAATTAATAGATGTAATTTTAAAAATCTAAAATTTAGCACAGCCAGCACTCAGGAGACAGAGACAGGTGAATCTCTGAGTTCAAGACCAGCCTGTTTGTACAGAGGGAGTTTCAGGTCACCAGGGCTATACAGAGAAACCCTGTCTTGAAAAAACAAACAAAAAAGTCAAATTTAATGTTGTAAGAATTGCTATAATTTAGACCTTGAATGTATCAGGATCAAAGCAGACCCCCAAATAGCAATGCTGCCAACAATGTTCTAAGGAATCTGGTAAGGTGGAGTTTCTGTTACCAGGAAGGTCACTACTTCCTTATCTGCCCATAGTCAACTACCTTCATCAAAGGTATCTCTGTTCCTAGTTAATCTTAACCCACACTACTGACCACCATATAAGATAATCTGCTATACTCTACTCTCTGGTGCAGTCTGGAAGTGTGTTCCACCTATAAACTTTTCCTTCTACCCACAGAGTGGTCTAGTCCGGTGGTTTCACTGTACCCTCACTTAAAGAATGTCCCCACAGAGGCCAGTGTGTTCTCAGCACTGCTGGGAGACGGTGTGACCTTTAGGAGGTGTGACTTAGTAGGAGAAATAGAGGTTACTGAGGCTAGGATGTATCACAGGAAATTTGATCCAGTTGTGGTGTGGCTCAGCCCTAGCACACACCTTTACTCCAAGAGCTTTCTGCTTATTGTAAACAGGATTAAATAAAGTCACATGGGTCAAGAGGTAGAGCAAGCAACCAGTTGACAGGAAGTGAATGAGGAAGAAAAAAACAGAGTAAGAGGGAGTCAGGAGAGCAGATAGATGCACAGGAACTAGAAGGGAGGGACATTTAGTTTGAAGTTTGTTTGTTGGAGATATCGTAGGCGAGAGAGTTTTCTAGGACATCAGTGAAGGAGGAATGTCAGCTGGGTGTTCTGTCTGTCTCTCTCAGCTAGCAGGCTCTCACCCCAGCATCTGTCTCCTGAGTCTTTATTGGTAAAATTGAACGATTGAGGCTTTGTTAAAAACAACAATGCTGTTGGGATCCCATGCCCATTTCTATACTGGTGCTTGAACCTGGGGCCTCATGTGTACTAGGCAAGTGCTATTCTGTGCTCCATACCTAGTCTGACCCCTTCCTCTCTTTAGCTGCCCGGTTCCCGTGAGATGAGCAGCCTCCTCCACCACATGTGCCACAGTTATGTTCTATTCAGCTACAGGCCCAAAGCAACAAGGCTAAGTGGCTTTAGGCTATAAATTTAATGCCATGGGGTTAATAAAATTTATGAGCCAACATTAACCTTTTCCTTCGTTAGATTGATATTTTTCAGGTGTTTCAGTGATAGAAACCTAACACAAGGTCAAAGCTACCTGTTCTGTATGAGAATTTGAGTTGAATATGGTGTTGATATCAGGCACATGAACAAGGGGTAACTAATAATCATATATGTTAAAATAATGAATGACTTGAGTGCACAATCTGGCCAGTCCTTTAGGCTTCCTGTGGTATCTCTTCACCAAATGACATTTAGAAGACAGAGTTCAATGTGATGGATGTGAGGGTAAGTGGCTCATTAAGAATGTGTTTGTTAGGAAGGCCATTGTGGGAGGAGGAAAGACCACACAATGGTGTGATGTCAGGCAAAGCCTGTGGCTTCAGATAGATTCCTGGATCCTGAGGTGGATGCCACAGGTTTCTCTGAAGCCAGGCCAAGGAGTGGCTGCTCCACTCCTGCACCCTTCAAGTCTCAGTCACAACTCCCCTGTTTGGAGGGTGTGACCTCTTAGACATGTGTGGCAGCCTGAGTATGGAAACTGTCTTCAGGAGTCTGAGAACAGACCACTGGACAAGATCTCAGATGTGAGCCTGTCAATGCTAAATGGGCTCAGAGGGACCTGGGCCCGGCTGGAGCATACCCTCTTTACGAGATATCCATGGGAATACCAGATACAATCCAAGACCAGATATTAGTGCTCTGCAGAGGACTGCCATGGTGCTGTGGTACTCCATGGAGTCCCACACAGGTGAAATGTGTGTTCTATGCTGACATGCTGTGTTGAGTTCACATCCTGTTGATTAATGGTAAAGCTTTGCCCTTTGACGAATGCTTCCAGGACAGTTAGGAGGTTGCCCAAAGTCACATAGATAATTGTGAGCTCGGGGTCTGTGCTCTGTGTGTCTGCCAGACACTTTCCTGAAGTTTTACTTGAGAAACTGATGACCTCTGTCAATCCTTAGAGGATCTTATATTCATCTCACCAATACAGGATTTAGCTACACTGAATTCATGGTTTCCATTGCTATGACAGTTTTATATGGGTGACAGGACACATCTGTTAACCACAAGATGCATGACTTAAAACAAAAATTTATTGCTGTACAGTTCCAGAGGATAAAACTCCAAAATGGAGTTATTGGCACGGCCCTGCTTCCTACTAAAGTGTCAGGGAAGAGTGACTGCAGACCCCCTGCTTCTGGAAGTCTCAGTTCCTCCTTGGATGCAGTTGCATTGCCCCCATTTTCTGTATCATCCAACCCTCCACACCCTCCAATCCACTACACCTCCAGACTTTCAACCTTCTACTGCAGCACTTCTCATGTGGGCGTCAAGACGTCTTTGAGGGTGAACAACCCCTTCAAAGGAATCACCTAAAACCATCAGAAAACACAGCTGCTTACATTAAGATTCATTAACAGTAGCAAAATTACAGTTATGGAGTAGCAGTGAAATAATATTATGGTTCGGGGTCACCACAACATGAGGAACTGCATTAAAGGGTCACAGGGTGAGAATCACTGCTCTAGATCCTCCAACCCTTGAACCCTCCACACCCTACCTGCGACTCTCCATACCCCCCCAACCCACTACATGCTCCAAACCTTCAACCCCTTATACCTTCCAACTTTCAACCCCCCAGCCCTCTACTTCCTCCAACCCTCCAATTGCCCATACCTCTAACACTGTATGCCCTACAACCCTTCAACTCCCTACACCCAACACTGTACTCCCTACAACCCTGTGTACCCTCTAGCCTTCCACACCCTCCAATCCTCCACACCACACCCTCCATACCTCCCACACCCTCCACCTCCCATAACACAACATTCCCTGTGTGCCAGTGACCTCATCCTGGTTTGGCTAAATCTGAAAGGATGGGATAATAGTCTGAGGACTGGGGTTAGGACTCCAACATGCGTGCTGGAGACGCAATTCAATTCACAGCAGCACCTACATTTCCCTTGGTTTCATTCTTTTTTCTCATCTGGTTTCCTATTTTTAAGATTGTTGGATTATGAGCTGGAGAGATGGCTCAGCAGTTAAGAGCACTAACTGCCCTTCCAGACGTCCTGACTTCAATTCCCAGGAACTAGATGGTAGGTCACAACCATCTGTAATGAGACTGATGCCCTCTTCTGGCCTGTAGGCATACATGCAGGCAGAACACTGTATACATAATAAATCTTTTTTAAAATGATTATCGAGTTGTAAAGAAGCTCAGAGTTCTCTTACACATGTTACACTCAGGGGGGAAAGACAGTCATGCTTGATCTCAACAGACAAACCAATGACTTCCCATCCAGCAGTCTCTCAATGGCTGGAAAAAGTACCTAAATCCAAAGCTTCAGACAGCTGAACCCGGTGGATTAATCTCGAAAGTCCTACTTCTTGTTGGCTAACAGGCTAGAAGACACTGCCTCAGAGCAGACAGTACCGTCTGCCCTTGTTTTGTTACTGAGACTAGATCTCCCTGTGTAGCGCACTGTCTTCCCACGGTGGTCTCGGAGTCCTGGGATTGCAGGTGTTCTCACCACCAGGACAAGCTTCCCGCCCTCTCAGAGTCCTGGCTGCCTCCCCTGGAGAACCTCTCACCTCAGTCTTCGTGTTTTTTAAACTTGTTTTCTTGTGTCAAATACTTCTCGGCTCTGCGGCGGTTCCCACGGGGCGTCGCCTGACCACACCTGTCCCACACTTCTGCTGCAGTGACAACGCATGCAGGCACAGAGCTACAGGGGAGCCCCGGAGGGCAGAGATTACACCACCTCTAACTTTTTCACCCTTGTCGGCAGAAAAAAAGCCTGTGAGCCAAAGGGTGGCAGGTTCTGGCCACGTGATGATGGTTCTTGAGCCAAATCTGTTTTCCTTCGCAGGAAGCCTGGACAGAACTATCCTATCCAGGAAAAACATTCTCGGATGTGTTGCCTTGTTCTTCCTCAAATAGAACTAAAATTGAGCAAATCTAAGGAAAAGCAACCGCTACTGTAGAGAATAAAATATGATGGAGCATTTTCAAGACAAAGAAGTATAAGGATTCAGGCATTATGCTGGCTGCCCCTGTCACCTGACAGAATGCACTCAGGCAGAACCCTGGTCAGCGTGCAGGTACAAAGGACCCCTTTAAAAGAAAGACCCCCACCCACTTACATTCTCTCTTTCCGCTCTCTCTTTCCTGCTGTTCCCTTGGGGCAGACAGGACTTCTCCTGTCTCCCTCTTCTCTTCTGTCCTGTCTTTGTCTCTGTGTCTCTTTATCTCTTTCCTCCTCCACTTTCCCTTCCTAATACAACTTCTCAGTGTGTCTCTCTGCCTCGGTCACCCCAGCCTGCCGTGGAATCCACCAAGGTTCCCCACGAGTTTTATCATAACAAAAAGTGCTTCAGGGCATCTAAGGTTTATGAATTGCAGATAAGCAGCCAGCACCGCTTAGGTTTATCTTAGATGAAGATTCACAGGCAGCTGCATACGTGACTCAATCCACTCACCTAAGGTCCAAGTAACAGATGTGCGTTATCCACCAGGGAAGACTGCTCGGACCTAGGCTGAAGCCAACAGAAAGTCTTCGTTAGTGTCCAGTAGCTACACTGGATGTTTGGGACCCCAGTGTAGCCCAGAGCCTTTCTCAGGGTGAGACTTTAAGTGCAAACATGTCCTGTGTTGACATGCTTCAGGTACCAAGAACAGTTAGCCAGAAACAAAACTCTCCAGAAGCCAAAAAGCAAGGTTAGTACATTTAGAGACTTTCCCAGAATTATGGACTTTGCGGGATTAGGTTTTCTTTTGTTTTGTTTGTTTGTTTTGTTTCATATTTTGGCAGGTGGTGCTGTGTGCTGAGTTTTACAGCCTGAATGGCACTCCCAATATGGAGTCAGTTGTGCTAAGGTGGGGGGGGGCTACCAAGGTTTGTGACTCTGTTACAACAGGATGCGGGGAACAAAGAGAAGGTCTAATTGTATACTCCAGGATTAGATGCTACCTATTTGGTAAATGGTTGGAGGGCATTGGAAAATTGACATAACTTAGAGACAGCAGATCTGTGGAGAAAATTTGTTTATGCTTCCCTGTCTTTCTCAAAGTCTGGGCTACACGGCTGGATCTCCTCTTTCTCCCTTGGGTACCTGCCCTGGCACCTTCCATGTCTGTGGATAAGAAACAAAAACCTGACACCCTTGCTGATTCAGCATTATCTGGTCATCTTACTTTTCCAGGTTTGTTCAGATGAACCCATCACTTAGTCAGGGTGTGATATATACTACACCTTGTCCTAAACAGCCCATCAGGGCAGGGCTGTGGCTGAGGCCAAGTGGCAGAGTGCTTGCTTACAGTGTGAGGCCCTGACTACTGCCCTAACCCTGAAAACCAAGGCAGCATAGAGCCTAGTGCACATGGACCATGCTTCTACCTTTTTGCTTGTCGTGCATATATGTGAGTGTACATGTGTATGAATGCATGTGGAGAAGGTTGAGGTCAGGTATCTTCCATTATCACTCTCTAACTTGTGTTTTGAGATGTCTCTCTGTCTCTCACAGAACTTGGAGCTCACAGATTAGGTAGAATGGCTGGCCTGTAACCCCCATGGGTCTGCTTATTTCTACTCTCTCTCTCTCTCTCTCTCTCTCTCTCTGTCTCTCTCTCTCTCTCTCTCTCTCTCTCTCTCTCTCACACACACACACACACACACACATATCCTCATACTTGCTCAGCAGCCATCTCAGCAGTCCCTACTTCCCTGAAATCACACGTGTTGACTGTACAACTGCTTTTGACCTGACATTGGTGGATCAGCTTTGGAGAGCAGGGCCAGAGATGCCCCATCCATTAATACATGACTTGTGTTACTAGGAGCCAGCTGATGAGCAGGAAATAGAGAAAAACAGACTTTTCCCCACTGTCTAATCTCTTAGGGCATTCTGAGATGGAGGGTCAGAGTTCAGGAACCCAGAACGTCTTGCATATCCTTGTGGTTGTGAAATAGCAACCAGCAGTTAGGAAGAGATGTAGCTGTATATCATCCATAAAACAACTGAAAAGAACAGATCTTGATTGAACGTGATTTTCAGAGACAGCTGTTTCAGGAAGCTGCATTAAGCTTAAAAAACTTGCATTTTATTTTTTGTTGTTTACTTTGTAATTTTGAAAGGCAGTGTCTTGCTATGTAGCCCATGCTGGCTCTATATAATATAAGGTCTATAAAATATAGCACTGTTCTGATTGGAAAGTGTGGCTAACGTCACATGGACAGTTGTTCACGGCACTCACAACAGAAACTTCCCAGCTGAGAGGCAGATGCAAATGGAAACCCATCTTCTTCTCTGTGCCCTCCACGCAGCTGGCGTCTTTCCTGCTCATAGGGGTGGATGCCCTTTCCTAACCACCCAGAATTGTATGCACGTGGATATGCATAATAGGAGGGAGCAGAAGACTGAAAGGTGTAAATTCTGGTATGACGAAAGGGATTTTGATGATTTATGATTGCTGAAAACACTACCATATGATGACCCAAATCTTTTAAAAAGTCTGATCTATTTATCAAAAGTCTAAGACTCTGCTGTCCCAGAAACAGGCAAGGGTTTGTTATGGCTGGCTGTTTATGAAGGCATCTAGTCCACCATGGCAGGGTAGACATGACAGTAGGAATATGATACATCTGCTCTTCAAGTCTTCTCAGAAAATAGACAGGACAAACTGGGACCAGGGTGCTGATCCTCAAGTCCTATGGCCAGTGACTCCCAGCTAGGCCCTACCTCCTAACAGTTCCACAACCTTACAAAACAGCAACACCAGCTGGGTCCAAATGCTTAAGCACATGAGGCTATAGGGTGCAGTTTACATTCTGAACATGATTTAGATCAGTCCTTTTGTGTCTGGCATGTCTCACTTGGCATAAGATCTTCTTCAGGGCTCATCCATGTTGCTTATGTCCATGGTGTTTATTGCATTCTTTGGGGGATCAAATAACACTCACTGTGTGTCTACACTGTACCTTTCCTACCCATTCCCTCATCGGTGGACATGTCCACTGCATACCCTGGCTTCTGGGTATGTCTTAGTTTGGATTCCTACAGCTGTGAAGAGACACCATGAACGCAGCAGCTCTTATAAAGGAAAACAGTTAACTGGGGCTGTCTTGAGCTTCTGAACATTTATAGCTCAGAGGTTCAGTTCATTATCATCATGCCAGGAAGCATGGCAGCACACAGGCAGACATGGTGATGGAGAAGGAGCTGAGGAGAGTTCTACATCCAACGAGGACATGCATCCTAACAGTACCACTCCCTATGAGCCTGTGGGGGTCATTGTCACTCACACCCCCACACGGGGTGACCTAGAGGTGGAACGCAGAACCAACGATGGCTGTGTCTGTTGCTTCGTCAGAAAACATCCTTCTGTTCCCTACAGCAGGGGAATCATTTAGGGACTCCACTCTGTCTGGCATCTCCCCAGGGCTCATTATTGGTTTTGGTTTTGGTTTCGGCAATAACCACCCTAATTGGTGTGAAGCCATATTTATTGTGGCACTGCTTTGCATTTTCCTAGTAATTAGTAATGTTGGGCATCATTTCATCTGTTTAATGGTGCATCTTTTTAAAAAATATATGTTTACTCAAGGTTTTTGCCCATTTTTAATTGGGCTGTCTTTTCATTGTTGGGTTTTAGGAGCTTAGGTTATTTGTCTTATTTTGTTGCTGTTTACATTTTTAGGAACTCTTATATATTCAGGATATTACTCCTTTGTTAGGTAAGTGATCTGGAAACCAAATGTCTGTGTGGCACAATGAAGCATAGTGCAGGGGTCTTGTTTCTTCAGATCCTACCAGCCGTCTTTGAATTCTGTTTTTTGTTTTTTTAAAGCAAGCAAGCAAGCCAGCAAAGGAACCAGAAAACCCTTTCTGAGGACTGGGAAGATGACTCAGTTGGCAAAGAGCCTGCCATGGCAACATGAGGACCTGAGTTCATATCCCTAGTACCTATATAAAGTAAAGCCAGGCATGTTTGTAACCCTAGCACTTCTGGGGGAGTGGTAGGCAGAACTGAAGAGGGCGGATCCCTGACCTGCTAGCCTAGCCAGTTGATGAGCTCGATTTCAGTTAGAGAGCACTTCTCTTAAGGAGTCTACCACCTCCCAGTATACATGATGGTTTATGTTTTTTTTTTAAAGATTTATTTATTTATTACATATACAGTGTTCTACCTACATGCCAGAAGAGGGCACCAGATTGAATTGTAGATGGTTGTGAGCCATCATGTGGTTGCTGGGAATTGAACTCAGGACCCCTGGAAGAGCAGTCAGTGCTCTTAACCTCTGAGCCATCTCTCCAGCCCTACATGATGTTTTATATGTCATTCCAGATCTGAACTCTAACAAAATCTTTGTTCATTTGCTTATTTGTTCTGAAGACATGCTTCCATTATGTAGTTCAGGCTGGCCTTGATTTATAATCCAGCTCAGTCTCCTGAGTTCTGGAGTTACACGATGTATCATTGTGCCCCTGAAACATCTCAACCATATTAAATCTTCCTGCCCCTGAACCCAGGTAGTCTTTCCATGTATTTATCACCTGTAATTTCTTCAGTAGTGTGTTGTAGTTGTCACTGCACAAATCCTTCACCTCCTTAATTCCTAGATACTTTGTTATGCTTCATGGTACTCTAACTGAGATTTTCCTAAACTTCTTTTCTGGAATGTGCATATACTATGTAGAAACAGGATGATTTTTGGTTTGTTATTTTTGTGTCCTGTTCTACCTCCTATTTAAAAAAAAATGTAGAGTTGGGATTTTCCTATGTAGTTGGAGTTTCTCTGTGTCCAGGCAACTGCTCCCAAAATAATCACTCAGAGGCTTAATATTAATTATAAATGCTAGGCCAATAACTCAGGCTTGTTGCTAGCTAACTCTTACATTTTAAATTAGCCCATATTTCTTATCTACCCTCTGCCACGTGGTAATAACTTCTTATCTTCCTCTCTCTGTGTGTCTGCTCCATTCTTCTTCCTCCCAGAATTTTCTTTGCCCCCAAAATCCTGCCTCACTATTGACCAGTCAGCTTTTTATCAACAATGAAAGCAACACATCTTCACAGTGTACAGGTTTTTCTACAGCATTCCTATGAAATCAGTATTTACGTATATCTCATGATACCCTGCCTAGTTTTACATAGTGTGAGTATTCTAGAACAGAGGTCAAGATTTTATAGCCCTCAGACCCGAGCTCCCCATTGCCCATAGTCTACCATAGTATGGTAATAAAGTTTAAGTTACTGCATCCTACATGATGTTTCTGACTCTCCTCTTGAGCCACAAAGCACAAGTATGTTATGTGACCAGTCAAGATGGAGTTTGACAGCACCATTCTAAGCCAGTCTTATATGGAAAGGTCGTTTCTAATCCCATGCTACTCTGAAATACAACCTTGGTAACAGCCATCCAGGAGCACAAGTGAGTTAAATGCCAGGAGAGAGAGCACCCTAAGGAATACCAGCTGTTTTGTTTGGGGTAGCTGCAGCTGTGAAAGGGAATCAGTTATCCACCTCTTTATACATTTATGCTGTGAATTTTGTATTTTATTTTTCTTGTATCAGTTTTGGAATTTCTGTTTCTTTTGCTAGAAACTGGGTGGAGCAACCTTTCCTTTTGCTCAGTTTCCTTTTGCATGTCTGGGTTATTGATATTTACTAGTTCTTCTTGTGCTTTTTGTTTGAATTATTTGTCTTTGTGTGTGTGTGTGTGTGTGTGTGTGTGTGTGTGTGCGCGCGCGTGCGTGCGCCCAGGTTAGAAGACAGCGTGCAGGAATCATTTCTCTCCTTCCAGTATGGGTTCTGGGAATTGGACTCAGTTTATCAGGCACTCTTACCTACTGAAATGTCTCATCAGCCTGCTCTTGTTTCTAACAGTAGTTCTTTATATATTAAGGAAGGCAGATTGAGCCATTGTCACCTGAGTGGGCTATTTATTTTCCAACTTTGTTATTCTAGAAAACTTTTGAAAATTTTACTTATGCCAGGTGTGATGTTGAATGCTTTTAATCCCAGCACTCGGTGGGGAGGCAAAGCAAGTGTAATTTTTGTAAGTTCAAGGCCAGCCTGATCTATATAGTGAGACAAGATCTCAAAAGGAACCATAGCCAGGTGGTAGAGCACATAACTTTAATCCACCTGCCTCTGCCTCTGGAGTGCTGGGATTAAAGGCGTGCGCCACCAACGCCACAGGATTTCTTTTCATAGCCTTGGTTGTCCTAGAACTAGCTCTGAAGATCAGACTGGCCTGGAACTTAGAAATCCACCTGCCTCTGCTTCCTGAGTGCTGGGATTAAAGGCATGTGCCTACACTGCCCAGCTGTATTTTATCTTTTGTGTGTATTAAAAATAAGATTTTGAGGTAAGAGAGATAGCTCAGTAGTTAAGAGCACTTACAGCTCTCTACATTTAGGTGGCTCAAAATCATCTGTAGCTTCAGTCCCAGGGATCTGACTTGTGGCCTCTGAGGGGACTCATGTACATACACTTTCACAGCATACACAGTTAAAATACAAACATACAAACACACATACAGGTTAAAATTAATTTTTTTTTTTGGTTTTACGAGACAGGGTTTCTCTGTATTGTTGGAGGCTATTAGTCCAGCCCGGCCTCGAACTCACAGAGATCTGCCTGCTCTGCCTCCCAAGTGCTGGGATTAAAGGCGTGCGCCACCACCGCCCGGCTAAATTAAATGATTATTAAAATGAAAGAAAACCATAAATCTTTAAAAAGGAAACATTTGGTGTTTATTTTGCTGTTATCTGTTTGGGTTTTACATTTTATTTTAGTTTTGTGTGAGTGTGTGTACATGTTCATGTGGTGGGTCTTGCTGTCTGCCGGCCTAGGTTCAATGAGAGGCCCTGTCTCAAGAGAATAGGAGCAAGTGGTCCAGCAGGCCACTGGACGTCTTGCTCTGGCCTCCACGTCATACACAGAATAATCTGCACACATGTGTGCACAGGCCTTACACTCATCTCTCCCACCCCGCAAGTCCAGCAAACATCTTATCTCCATAGTTTGTTCCAGATACCACAGCCGCCTCACTGGAATCCTGAACTATGGAACCCTTTCAGGCTAGCCTCCTTTCACTGAGTAAGCTACACCAGGGCTTTCTCCATAGCCTTTCATGACTGAATATTACACCATTCTCCCAATACTCCACATTTTATTCACTTACCTAATGGTTTCGACAGTTATGAACAAAGCGGCTATAAACATTTGAGTGCAGGTGTCTGTGTGGGTATGTTTTTTTTTTATTGTTTTGGCCAAATGCCAAGGATTTCATAGTAAGAAGACTTTTATAAGAAAATACCAAGGTGTATTCCAAAGTAGTGTTCTGTTTGTATCCCACAGCCGCAACTCAGAGTTCCGCTTGCTTCACCTCCTTGTCTGAAGCTGGTGGTGTTAGTGTTCTGGGGTTTTGCCAAGCTGATAGACCTGCATCTCATTATCTTTTAAATTTACATTTCCCTGAGGACATAGGGAGAGGAGTATCTCTTCATATGTTCCTTTGTGGCTTGTGTGTCTTTTTCGGGGAGTTATCGGATCAGATCGTTTGCCTTTTGTTCTCATTTATTTATTTATTTATTTATTTATTTATTTATTTATTTATGTTTTGTTTTTGGTAGCCAGGTCTTGAGAGTTCTTAGTATGTTTCAATAATCTTTTTGTTTGGTTGGTTTGTTTTTTTTTTGAGCCAGCCGTAGACTAGGCTGGCCTCGAACTCACATAGATTCACCTGTCTCTGCCTCCCCAGTGCTAGGACAAAGGTATGCGCTACCGCTGCCAGCTGACCGATGCATCTTTATGTCTTAGTTAGGGTTTCTGCTGCTGTGAGGAGACACCATGGCCACAGCAACTCTTATAAAGGAAAACATTCAGTTGGTTGGCTTACAGTTCAGAGGGTTAGTTTATTATCATGGTGGTAGGACGTGGCAGCATGCAGCAGACATGGTGCTGGAGAAGAAGCTGAGAGTTTTACATCTTGATAGAGGCAACAGGAAGTGAACTATCTCACAGGCATGGCTTGAGCATATATGAGACCTCAAAGCCCACCTCCATAGTGACATACTTCCTCCAACAAGATCACTCCAAAAAGGCCACCCCATGTAGTAGTATCACTCCCTTTGGGGGGCATTTTCCTTCAAACCACCACACTTTGGTAGGATGAATTTTCCAAACTGAACATGACACCATTGCTGATACCAAGTTAGCCAGTAAAAGAGTTACCATCCACCATTATCTGGACTTCTGTTATTGTTAATGTTAGTTATAAACTTCACAGGCTTTAGAACCACTAGGAGGCAAACCTCCAGACACACCTGTGAGGGATTATCTTCGTTGGGTTAGTTATAGTGAGTGGGAAGACCCATCCATTGTGGGTGGCACCATTCCCTAGGCTGGGGTTCTGACCTGTATATAAAGGAGAAAGTGAGCAGAGTATAGTCATGCATCCAAACTCTTGACTTGAATGAAGTTGGACCCCTGCCTCAAGCTCCAGGTGCTGTGATTTCCTACTGTCATGGGCTGTCCCCTGGAACTGTGAGCCAGCATGAACCTCTTCTCTCTAAATTTACGTTAGCCAGGGTATCTTTTACATCACAGCAATAGGAAATGTAACCAAGACATTTAACTGTATGTGTGCCCTGCCTGTTTTCAGACTATACATAAAGGTAATCCCAGAGTGGGCACTAGGCTAGGAATGGATTTGGTTCTTTATGTTACAGTTCTGTAAACCATGCCGTGGAGTTCACACCCACATAGCAAAAGTTTTTATCACATTCTCACTGCAAAGTATTACACTGAGGTAACAAACCACAATTCACCCTTCTGTTCTCTTGGTGGATACTTGAGTAGTTTTCAGTTTGAAGACAGTACAAAAAACAAATGCAGCCGGGCGGTGGTGGCGCACGCCTTTAATCCCAGCACTCGGGAGGCAGAGGCAGGCGGATCTCTGTGAGTTCCAGGCCAGCCTGGTCTACAGAGCAGTTCTAGGACAGCCTCCAAAGCCACAGAGAAACCCTGTCTCGAAAAACCAAAAAAAACAAAACAAAACAAAAAAAAAAACCAAAAAAACAAAAAACAAAAAAACAAAAAAACCCAAATGCTTTGTACTCTCTCTGAACCAAATTGCTACCATCGTAATGAGTTCTGTCAGGCCTGTTTGCAAAGGATCATCACAACTTGGACAGCTGGGACTCCTGACTACCCACCTTCCCTCTTACAAGGATGGGGCAGGAAGGGTCATGGAACTTTCACCTCAGCATCCAGCCTCTCTCTTCCCAACCAATTGTATGCAATGCTACCTTAATTGCTCACGGCCTTGGGGCCTTGGGGAGGGCTGGAAAGCCAGAGGACTAGGGGAAGGGGCTCCTCCATCTGTGCAGTCATGGGGTCACCATCATGCTGGCTTCAGACCTTCCTTGGTGGCTGCTTTAAGGTCACCCATGCTACTTCCTGTAACCCCCTACCTATATGTTCTGTAAGTAAGCCAAATACACTGATTGGTTCCCCAGGGTGAACTTTGAAGGAATTGAACCTTAGTTTGTCATTGTAACCTTGTAAGGAGGTAGATGTTGCCTAGTCTTGGCCCCAGGGAGAAAATTCTCACAGCCCCATGCCAACAATATTATTTTTTTAAGTACATTAAATTTTTTTCTTCATTTTATTATAGAATAGGATGCTATTGGAAACTTTTTCTTTTTTAAAAAGGGATTTGTTTAAAGTATTTAAAAGTTTATTTTTAATCATGTGTGTTGTGGGGGGCTATTTTAACACGAGTGAAGCTGCCATACAGAGCCTCAGATTCCTTGAATTCCTTGGAGCTGGAGTTACAGGCAGTGCTCTTAACCATGGGGCCGTGTCTCCAGTACCTGTTTAAAGTTCTTTAATTGGTCTCTAATAACCGTACACATTTCTGGAATATAGTGTGATTTTAACTCTGTATATGTAATACCTATAATGCCCTGTCATCAAATCATGGGAATTGGCATATCTGACATTTCATATATTTATTATTATTTTGCACTGAGAACTTTCAGAATCCTCTTTTCTGTTTTGTAATATGCAATAAATTATCGTTAGCTATCACCCCCTTCTTCAGTCCCAGCAAATCCTTTCAACCACCTCACCTCTCTATTTCCTGTCCCCTCTCCTCCCTTCTCCTCCTCTCTATTTCCTGTCCCCTCTCCTCCCTCTTCCTCCTCTCTATTTCCTATCCCCTCTCCTCCCTTCTCCTCCTATTTCCTGTCCCCTCTCCTCCCTTCTCCTCCTCCCTATTTCTGTCCCCTCTCCTCCCTCCTCCTCCTCTCTATTTCCTGTCCCCTCTCCTCCCTCCTCCTCCTCTCTATTTCCTGTCCCCTCTCCCCCCTCCTCCTCTCTATTTCCTGTCCCCTCTCCTCCCTCCTCCTCCTCTCTATTTCCTGTCCCCTCTCCTCTCTCCTCCTCCTCTCTATTTCCTATCCCCTCTCCCCCCTCCTCCTCTCTATTTCCTGTCCCCTCTCCTCCCTCCTCCTCCTCTCTATTTCCTGTCCCCTCTCCTCCCTCCTCCTCCTCTCTATTTCCTGTCCCCTCTCCTCCCTTCTCCCCAGTCACTGGTTACTACTATTTATTCACATCCTATGAGAGTAGCTTTTTTTCCTTCTGGGTGTGTTGATGCCTGCGTGTGATCCCAGCATTTTGTTGGTGCCTGCGTGTGATCCTGGTATTTGGAAGGTAGAGGCAGAAGGGGTAAGAGTTTAAGGTCATCCTTAGCTACATAGCAAGTTTGAGGTTAGCTTAGGCTATGTGAGACCCTATCTCAAAACAGAAGCAACTGGGCCAATGAGATGGTTCAGCAGGTAAACACACTTGCTGCACAAACCTCATGACCCACACTTAATCCCTTGGCTTCCCATGATGGAAGAAGGGAGCTGAATCCTGAACATTGTTCTCAGACCTCCATATGTGTGCTTGGGCAAATACACTCAAACACACACACACACACACACACACACACACACACACACACATTAAAAACAAGTTAAGGGAACCGGAGAGATGGTTCAGTGGTTAAGAGCACTCTTGCAGAGGACCAGGGTTTTGTTTCTAGCACACATATGGCATGTCATAACCATCTATAATTCTTGTTCCAGGGAATCAGATGTGTTTTCTGGCCTCCACAGGCAGCAAGCACAGACACACAGTAAGCTGATATACATCTAGGCAAAATACTGTTAACTAAAGATTTAAAATATTTAAGTAGAAAAAACATAGATGAGTAAGAATATACTGTATATGTTTCTCTGTGCCTGGTTTATTTGACATACTGATGTCTACTGTGATTAGCCAGGTTCTGCAAGCAGCAGGATTCTATTCTTCTTAAAGAATTGATTAATATCCAATTATGTACATATACTTCTTAAAATGCATTCATCAAGGCTGGAGAGATGGCTCAAGTGGTTAAAAGCGCTGGCTCATCTTTCAGAGGACCCAGGTTCAATCCCAAGCACCCACATATTGGCTCATAACCATCCATAACTCCAGTCCCAGGGGACCTAACACCATGTTCTTCCCTCTGAGGGCAGGCACTGTGTATATGAGGTATACATGCAGGAAAAGTACCCATGCTCACAAATGAATATATTTTAAAAGTACATTCATCTATGAGTGGATACCTCATTTCCCCACCTCAGCTAATGCTGTAACAAATGAGAAAGTACAATAAGACTGTCGGGGGAAATGTTGGATCTACTTTTAGTTCAGTAAGGCGAACCATTTTTATGTTTATGAGACAGGGTCTCATGTAGCCAGGCCTTGAACTCCCGATCCTCCTGCCTCAGCTTTCCAAGTGCTGGGATTGCAACCTGTGCTTCCATGCTTGACTTTGGCTGAGAACATTCTGGAAAAACCATCTCTGTTGGGCACACAACCTCTGTGTACTCAGCGTATGTGTGTAAGAGTGGCATTGCTGGGTCAGAGCATAAGGACCTGCTCAGCTTCGGGATGTTATGCCCTGCAGGTTTCTAGGTGGCTGTACCAGTTTCATTCCTGCCTCAAGCTAAACTTAAAGGTACAGAACTGTATTTCATAACTGAGTAATGCAGTATTTCATTTATCCCAACGAGGCAGTGGCCTGTAGCAATTTGAACTACCTTCAGTTTCAAAAAGATTTTAAAAAAATACCACTGAGGACTATGCTTTACTTCCTTTTGCTTGTAACAAAAGAGAGAAATAAAGTTCACCAAAGCCCCAGAGCCTGATGGAAACAGCTCTCTTGAATACCTTCTTTAAGTTAAAAAAGATTCTTTATTATTTTATGCTGTGGGTGTTTTACTTGCATGTATGTTATTGCACTTCATGTTTGACTGGTGCTCTCATAGGACAGAAGAAGCTGATGGATCCCTTGGATCTGGAGTTATGGACAGTTGTGAAATACCATGTAGGTGATGAGAATTGAACTCAGGTCCTTTGGAAGAGCAGTCAATGCTCTTAACCACTGAGCCGTCTCTCCAGTCTTTTTGAACATCTTCTCATGTGTTATTAGTTCATTAGCAGATGCTGATTATGGCATAGGGCTCTGCAGCCAAGTCCCAGGGTACAGGCCTGTCTGCCCTGACAATTTCTGGACACCCCAGG
Organism: Mesocricetus auratus; assembly: GCF_017639785.1. Taxonomy (NCBI): domain Eukaryota; kingdom Metazoa; phylum Chordata; class Mammalia; order Rodentia; family Cricetidae; genus Mesocricetus; species Mesocricetus auratus. The sequence goes on from NW_024429189.1 coordinate 110,607,504, forward strand.
GCAGAGATCTGGTCATACCTGCCTGGGTCTTCATTTGTAACAAAGGATATGATTTTAGGAGTAGCTGCTTCCTAGTGTCACTATGGAATTGAATGGTACAATATATATATAGTGTTCCACAGATGCTCAATAAATATTAACCACTGTTGTTCTGATGCTTAAAAAAAAGTGAGGAGTGGTGGTGCACACCTTGGGAGGCAATGGCAGGTAGATCTCTGTGAGTTCAAGACTAGCTTGGTCTACATAGCAAGTTCTAGACCAGCCAGGGCCATGTCTCCACACCCCCACCACCCACCCCACCCATACCCCCTAAAAGAAAAGAAAGACCAATACTTAAAAACATGACTTGTAGCAAGTATGTTCAAATGATACTGTTAACACCATTGTCTGTTTTTCTTTCTGTACACTCATCTCCCCTGGCCAGCACCAGTTCCTAGATGCACGCCCCAGTAGACCTAAGGCGTAGCAGTCAGGCTGAGGTCTAAGACCGGAGCAAAGCCTCTTACATACGCTTGCACAGCACACTGGGGCCCAAGTGAGCAGTTCCTGCCAGCCCACTGCTGGCCAGGGGAGAAAGGAGGTCATTGCAGGCAGGCCACCAGAGGCACAACACCAGGACCAGCAAGACCTTGGTAGTAGCCACTAGGACCTTGAAAGGATTTCCTGTCTAGCAGAGAAGGAAAGTGGTGTTCAGAAGGTGCCTAAGTAACATCCAGTAACACTGGTCTGGCTACAAAACCTTGACCTTTTTTATTTTCCTGAATTTAGGTTTCTTCAAAACAAAAATTATTTGAAGAAGGTAAAGACTAAAGGCAAACTTTAGGATGTTTACAAATCACATCATGGCTGGGGAAGTGGCTCTATGGGTAAAAGCAGTACAGAGGACCAGAGTTCAAATCCCCATCACCCTTCTGAAGATGCTCACAGTCGGAGACAGGGGGATTCAGTGGACACAGCCAAGGAGGAGGCCCTGAGGGTCGGTCCTGCCCAGCTTCTCAGACAGGCAAGGTATCCTGCTTGCCTTCCAAGGCTTGGTGTCTTTATCCACACTTCCTGATTATCTGTGACAAACCCTGGGAGAGCCCTGGGCCCACCATTGTCTCTGAGGGTATATCTAAGGGCTTAGTCATCAGAGGAGCCTTGGCCCATTTGCGCAGTTACTGCAACAAAGAATGGCTCCACACCAGCACCTTCTGCGGTGCTGCTGACTCTTGTTTTCTCAGGAAGCCACAGCAGGCATTTGGGGTCAGAGCAAAGAGCCAGAAACAGGGGCAGCAACCTGCATGGCCACAGCTGTACAGGACCTGGCACCACTCAAGCCTCTGCTGCCTTCATGCCCAGATTCTTGGCTGGCTTTCTCAGGTTTACAGGGAAAAGTTCCTTTCTGCTAATTTGCTTGACAAATATTTTTTGGCTGGTGTTCAGAGACGATCATAAGAAATGTGTAAAGCCAGATGTAGTCCCCAGAGTGGCTCCAGAAATTTCCAAAAGGCCTCAGGGCTGGGCTGGTGAGTCGTGGCCCAAAAACCTGGTGGTAGAGACAAGTTGAGGGTAGAGTCACAAATCCGTGCCCCCGCCCCCGCCCCACCTATAGGTTGGGCAGCAGGCAGCCAGCCTTCTGTGAACAGACCCCAGCATTTGGGTGCCTGCTGGAGAGAACCCTGCCTCCCTGGGGATTGTCCAGCCCGGCGAAGCCGTCAATTGTCAGTTGTAAAATTTCCAAAATTCTCGCGTCAGCAACTCACTGGAAGCACACCTAAACCTTAATACAGGCCTGAGGAAAGACTCACAACTGGTTATCAGCAAAACGAGTATCAAAACCAGTGCGACCGCAACTATCAAAGCAAAGCAAAATAACCGGAGCTGAAGAGGAGGTGGAGAAACAGGAACCCTTTGCACACTCTTGGAATGTAAAATGACACAGCTGCTACAGAAAGCAGTGTCACAGTTCAAAACAAAACAAAACAAAGCAGCATCTGGGGGCCCGACAGTTCTACTTTTAGATCCATACCCAAAAGGAAAAAAGATATTTGAAAATATCCATTTTCTTTATTTTTGTTTTTTACTTATGTTTCTTTGTGTATATTCCCACAGAGGCCAGAAGAGAGGGTCAGATCTCCTGAAGTTGCTGTTACTAGTAATTGTGTATAGATGTGTGTGTGTGTGTGTGTTCAGTATGGAATATTATTCAGCCTTAAAAACGAAGGGAATTCCAACATGTGCTGTAACTTGAGGACATTGTGTCAAGTGAAATAAGTCAGTCACAGAAGGACAAATGTCACACAACTCTATTTAAACAAGGCCCCCAAAGTTCTCAAATTCACAAAAACACAAAGTACACACACACACACACACACACACACACACACACACACACACACATGGGTGGGGGTGGGGGAGGACTAGACATCACATAATTAAAAAGAAAAGAAAACCTGCACACGATTGAGTCAGTCAACACGTTGCCCTGGGGCTCGAGATGCCTTATACTTACTTATCTGCGTCGCTGTTGGCAGCTGATGGCTGCTAGAGAAGGGAGAGAGTTTTCTTCAGTATTGTGGTCCATGGTAGGTCGCCATGGTCCAGTGGATGGCATCTGATGCTCATATACATACAGGCAGCACTAATAGGACACAGGTGTTGTGGAATAATCTTTTTGTACACTGTGAAGGAGGGTCACTCTGACTGCTTTAATAAAGAGCTGAACAGTCAATAGCTAGGCAGGATTTGGGGGACAGAGAGGTAATGGGGGAAGTCCTCTGTGTATATGTTGATTGGTATAAATAAAACATTGTTGGCCAATAGGGAAGCAAGATAGGTGGGACTAGGAGTCTAGAAGGATTCTGGGAAAGGTAGTAAAGAGAGGCGATCCCCAGAGGAGAGAAAGCAAGTCTGGAGTTCTCGGAAAGACAAGTCCTTATAGAAATATATATTGGTGGCCGGGCGTTAGTGGCGCACGCCTTTAATCCCATCACTCGGAAGGCAGAGGCAGGCGGATCTCTGTGAGTTCAAGGCCAGCCTGGTCTACAAGAGCTAGTTCCAGGACAGCCTCCAAAGCCACAGAGAAACCCTGTCTTGAAAAACCAAAAAAAAAAAAAAAAAGAAATATATATTGGTGATTATGGGTTAATGATTAAGTCAGAGCTAGCTGATTAGAAACCATAGCAAACAGCCAACAGCTTCATAATTCATATAGTGTCTTGTGTGTTATTTGGGGGCTAAAGCGGCATTGGGACCCAGGAGGGATTCCCACAACAGAGAGGACACTGGGAAAAAGGCGGAGTCACCAGTCTGACATGCAGGAAGCAGGGAAGCAGCATGAGCATACAGAGTAAAAGTAATGGAGCCACGAGGCAGAAAGTAAATGAATAGAAATGGGTTAGTTTAAGTTGTAAGAGCTAGATAAAACAAGCCTAAGCTGTCAGCTGAGATTTCATGACTAATAATAAGTCCCCATGTTGTTATTGGGGAGCTGATGTCTGACTACACGTATGATTTTTTTTTAAAAGAAGACATGAAGTTGGGAAGGGAGTGGAGGGGTTCTAAAAGAAGTTGAAGCGGGGAGGGGCAGTAGATATGACCTAAATACACTGTATTCATGTATGAAGTTACTAAAGAATAATTTTTTAAAAAAATGTGCGTACCCGCATCATTCACCTAAGGAGACTACAAAGAGATTGTTCATTGCCTGGTGGCAGAAGAATAGAGAAAGCAGGTTACTAATGTGTGGTCACTAAAGAAAACTGAAATCCTCACCTAAGCTTGTCCCTAGGCTAGCTGTGTGGAGTTGGGTGATCCCAGGGTGTTTCTTCAGTGTTCTGAGTGCCTATGAAAAGGCTCAGTTTATAACATAAAGTAGTTTTATGGCTGCTCCCTTAGTTCCTCTTTCTATATAATGGCTATCAGGACTGAACATTCTCCTGGGGCATGATAAGAGATAAAAGGTAGATGATAATGCATCCTGTAAAAAACCTAGATAAAGCACTGTATACACAATGAGATAGCCAGGCAAGAGAGACAAGCTGTCCAGAAAAGGGTAGAGGAAGCCAAGAGCCTGGCAGGAGATTCTAGAGTCTGGAGGGTGGGGTGGGGAACACTGGGAGATATTGGCCAATGAGGACAGTGCTTCTGTTAGACAGGACAGGGACATTCTGGAGGTCCATTTTCAAAGTTTGAGTTGAGGAAGCAACAATGGGATTAAAAGAGCTACTTTTACACATAGTTTTGCATTTTGTACCAAAGGCAGTCCCAGTTATTAGCAAGATGCTCTGAGTAGTCTTTAGTCATAGTGCGGACTGTCTTCTGCTGTTGGTACAGACTTCTGCCCTCAAGCACATGTAGGTGTCTGCTGTGGACTGGGAAAGAAAGGGTCCCACCTCGGAGTTTGGAAATGCATCTAGGGTCTCCTGATGGGGAGAGTTCACTTTAGGGGCACAAGGCTAAGAGACCCCACCCACTCCACACAGGAGAGTGCTGTGCTCCAGGCCACCACCATGACAATAGTCTTGGCTTGCCCTGATGGTGTATGAGTTTCGTTAGGAAGAATGTGGTGGTGTCATATAATAAGAGGCGCTTATAGCCGGGCGTTGGTGGTGCACGCCTTTAATCCCAGCACTTGGGAGGCAGAGGCAGGCGGATCTCTGTGAGTTCGAGACCAGCCTGGACTACCAAGCGAGTTCCAGGACAGCCTCCAAAGTCACAGAGAAACCCTGTCTCGAAAAACCAAAAAAAAAAAAAAAAAAAAAAAAAAAAGAGGCGCTTATTTGATCACTGTTCCACTGGCTCCCGGTGTACAGCACCTAAATTTCTTGCACACTGAGACACTGGAAGAATCTTTTGTTCTAACATGTGACCTTTGCCCTTGGCTCCTGAGACCTTTGTGGTTTCCTGAGAGGTAATGTGTGGGCAGAGCTTCTAACCCCTTTGGAATTTCCTAGTTAATAGAAGCAGTCTTTGTTCCAGAGCAGTGGCTGTTGGTGGGCTCCTTCGTAGCCCGAGGGTGGGATCTGCTTGCCGGGAAATCAACTCAGAAGCCTGGGACTTTCAGCCAAATCCCATATAAACACCAATGGATACTGGAGGGAGATGAAGGTTGAGTTGACCACTAGGGTCCGCTGATTAGAGGCTTTGTGATGAAACTTCCATGAAAACCCAGAAGAGACAGGTTGGGAATAAGCCCTGAATTTAATCTCCAGATCCTCAGCACTACATAAATGATGCGTGGTGGCACACACTTGAGGTTCCAGCACCCAGGAGTAGAGGCAGAGGCATAACCCTCTGCCGCATACTTAGTTGGAGGTCATCAAGGGATAAATGAGACGCTGTCTCAAAAAATTAAATTAGAGCAGCTGGATGTGGTGGTGCACACCTTTAATCCCAGCACTTGGAGGCAGAAGACAGAGGACAAGGCTGTGAAGAGTAAGTGAGGCACCTGGAGAGGATGCAGTACACCCCTCCCCACAAACCTCACTTGGCATCTCTTCACCTTCATCTGGCCGCATTCTGTATCTTTGCGGTGTTCCTTTTCTTTTCTTTCTTCCCTTTTTTATTTTTATTTATTTATTTATTGGTTTCTCTGTATTCTGGCTGTCCTGGAACTAGCTCTGTAGACCAGGCTGGCCTTGAACTCACAAATATCTGCCTGCCTCTGCCTCCTGAGTGCTGGGACTAAAGGCATGTGCCACACGTTGTTTATAATGTTCTTTTAAGTGGATTAAACACTAGTACCATGGACTTCTCTTGCAAACCCAAGGAAGGGATAGTGGGAGCCACAAGTCTGCATCTGAGCTGTTTGATCAGAAGCCTAAGTGACAACCCAGTACTTGCACTGGGATCTGAAGTAGAGGCGGTCTGAGGGATGGAGTCCTTAACCTGTGGAATCTGACACCATCTTCTGGTAGACAGTGTCCGAATTGAATGGCCAGGTGGAGTCTATTGGTGAACTGATTGTTCACCTCCATCCTGAAGTACTGTGTTGGATAGTGTATTGACAGGGGGGGGAGGGGGATGTCCTTCTGTATGCTGCAAATATGTGTTGCTTTTATTGGTTGATGAATAAAACTGCTTTGGCCTATATTGGTTAATAAAGTAGCTGATTTGGCCAATAGCCAGGTAGAATAGAAACAGGTGGGAAATCAAGCAGAAATACAGGGAGAAGAAGGGCAGAGTTAGAGAGATGTCAGCAGCCACTGGGGAAGCAAGATGTGAGGTAATAAGCCATTAGCCTCATGATAAAATATAGACTAATAGAAATGGGTTAATTTAAGTTGTAAAAGGTAATTAATAATAAGCCTGAACTATTAGCCTCAGAGTGGTTATTTGGGAACTGGTGCACGGGAGAGAAACCTCCAGTTATAGTGTATGAACAAACACTGGGTTTTTCCTTCTAGCTTTATAAGGTATCTCTATGTTTATTCCCTTTACCTTTCTCCCATTTCCTTACTAGTAAAGTGCATACAACAAACTTTACCTGTCAGGATGGGTCTGCAGATTTTAGACTACCTACTATACTGGAAGTAATTAACTAGGGGTTTTCATGGAGGTAAGTTCACTGTCACATGGAGGAGATTACTGTTGTGTAATTTTATTACAGACATACAGCACCCCATGATACACCTCTGGCCAAGGTACATTGTTCTCTTAGCAGTGAAGGTTTCCTGAAAAGCCAGGCCATATATTTCTTGTGTGTGACTATCATCAGACGAAGGGGGAGCACTCTACACAGAATACAGCTGAAGTTAAAGTCTCCTAGGGTGGAAATTGACAATAATGTGACTCCTTGGTCCAGATTCACTTTCTTTATGTTCTAATTTCAAGACACTGGAAATAAGCCTAACCTAGACTACAGAGTGCTAGGCAGGATCGTGAGGCGCCCTCTGCAAGCAGGGATTTGATTGTTAAATTCTGGGATGCTCACACTGATGTTGAGGCTGAGCAATTGATCACAACCCTGGCTTCTACTTCTCTACCCCTGCCAGAAGGAGTTGCCCTCCTTGCAACATTGCAGGACCTCCTGGAGAGCATGAAGATGTTAGAGTAGGTGTAAGGAGAAGGCATTCCACTGCTCACGCTCAGGAGTCCCCATCCTTGTATGTCCCTGTAGAACACCACACTGACTTCCTTTAGGGAGCTCCCCATTCTTAATGACCCACAACAGGAAGACAAAAACCACCGCAGCAGATCTTGTTAAACCCAGCTATTCTTGGCTGCTGTCATCACTATCATCTTTTTCCTATGATAAGGCCATTTGCAGCTGTAGCTTTAAGGGATTCATCTGTGCAGGTACCTGGGTGAACTTATCCAGCAGTGTGGACCTGCTCTTTGAACCATCACTGTGAAGTATAGAGCTAGAGCCAAACCAGAAGACTCTTTTGTGAACCTGGTTATCCTTGAATTTTCTTGACTAGACTAAAGGAATTAATTGTGTACCTTTATTTTTTTTCTTTTGGTTCAAACCAGGGCCCAGTTTGTGTCTCTGTTTGTGACATATACCCCAGCAATACCAGAAACCATCCAGTTGAACTCTGTACACCAACAGAATATTGGAGACCTTTCTATACTTCCTCTGTTGCCTTGTAGATATGCCTTTGCCCCCACACACACCAGCCATAAAACTCATAAAACTGTGAGTATCTTTGGTGCAGAACAAGGTCCAAGCTGACCAGGATACAAAGAGTGTCAACAAATAACTGTGGGCTGTCTCCATTAGAATAGATTATAAAATCAATAAACTAGTCATCCTTGCTCTTGGGCTGTGTAGGCAGAAGGACCAGCTCAAACAAGATACTGCTTAGTAAGTTTGAGGCAACTTAGGCTACACCAGACCCTAATGAAGTACTTGATGTGCAAACACAAGGACCCAAGTCCAGATCCCCAGCGCTCATGTAAAAAGCTGGTGTACACATGTCATCCCAGTGGTGTCAACTCGGTGAGCTCCATGGTTGGTGAGAGATCTTGACTGAAAACATAAGGTGGATGATGGCCTGGAGAGATGATTCAGTGGTTAGAGCACCTGTTGCTCAGGCAGAACACCTGGGCTTGGTTTCCAGAACCCACATGGTGGTTCAAACATCCATAACTCCAGTTTCAGGAGATCTGGTGCCCTCTTCTAATCTCTGAGCGCATGCATGGGTAGACAGAAGTTTTGTCCCACCTAGCCCTATAGCAATTTAGTCCCAAATAAACACACAGAGGCTTATATTATAAACTGTTTGGCTGATGACCCAGGCTTCTTATTGGCTAGCTCTCTCTTAATTATTAACCCATTTCTATTAATCTGTGTATCTCCATGTGGCCTTGGCTTACCAGTGATGCCCGGGTCTCTTCTTTCCTCAGCAGCTACATGGCATCTCCCTGACTCTGTCTACTACCTTTATCTATCCCTGTTTGGTTTTCCCACCTGGCTAAATCCTGCCTGTCCATTGGCTGAAACAGCTTTATTCATCCACCAATAAGAGAAACATATATTCACAACATACAGAAAGACATCTCCTATCATGCATGTGGTGTACATACATAAATACATGCAGACAAAACACTTATATACAGAAAATAAAATAAATAAGGTGATTGAGTTCAAGGCCAGCCAGAGCTATGTGGTGAGACACTGTCTTAGAAATTAAAATAAAAAATGGTGGACAGGAATTGAGGAAGACAGCTGACATCAGCCTCCCCTCCCACATGTGTGGATATGTTGACATGTGTTCACTATACACACATCTATCAATTTAAACAACCACCACATATAAATTAAGTCTTTTGTGGAAGAAATTTGTCTTTTTAAAAATTAATCTACTTAAACAGTGATAATCTCCCCAGCCCATAACATTTTTGTTTTTCAAGAGAGGAAGCTTTGAAAAAATTTTTTTCATTGTTTTTCCAAATGACTTTCTCATCAATGAATTTAAGCAGTGAAAATGAATAAAACCCATTTATTTTCACTGGGCAGTGGTGGCGTACGCCTTTAATCCCAGCACTCGGGAGGCAGAGGCAGGCGTTTCTCTGTGAGTTCGAGGCCATCCTGGTCTACAAAGTGAGTTCCAGGACAGCATCCAAAGCCACAGAGAAACCCTGTCCCGAAAAACCAAAAAAACAAACAAAAAAAAAAACACAAAAAAAAAACCAAAAAAAACCAACATTTATTTTCTTTTAGAAGAATCTCAAACTCCAAAGAACTCAAAATATGTAACAAGATTGAACTCAATTTTATGTAATATGTTGAAAGAGAGGAATACAGAACCATTTAGTGTCTGATACTTCAGAGAAGTCCACAAATTCCTTGTGGCATACTTTGAGCTCACTGGTGTTATATAGAGGGTCATTGACTGTGACCCCTCAGTAAATCAGCCTTTCAGGAGGAAGCTCTTTTAGTAACACACCTATCCATCCCGTTGCCACCTTTCCATTTCAAGGTTTCAGCCCACCACCGAGCAACTCTGTGTGTTGGACACAGGCAGTACTGATACCTCCCTAGGAGGTGAAAACACTAGCAAATATGGTGCAACACAATAAGATGAAAACACTACATCAGCAACTGTAAAAAGTGCTAAGAAGCCAACAGAAGAATGGTGAGGCTGGAGGCCTCTGAGAGCTGGTCATGGATTGCAGAGGTAGCTCAGCAGTCAAGAGCATTTGCTGCTCTCGCAGAAGACCTGGGTTTGGGGAGGGAGGGAATGAGGTGAATCTGAGACACACTGAGGTGTGTGGTGACCATTCAAGCGAAGGCAGAGACTGAATCTGCCAGCTGGAAATAGTTATGGTATTATCTTGTGCGGGTGAGGAGACCTCGTTTTGATTCTGTGTCTTGTTTATTGACGGATCCTTAGTGTGAAATACAGTGTGGGGCATATAGAAGGTGTTCAGTAAATGTTTTGACTGGCTAAGCAAAACTTTCACTCTTTGAAACTGAGATCAAGAAGAAATAAAGATAAAATCAGAAAGCGAGATGATTAAAGACTGTACCTATCCCTGGCATGTCATGGTTAATATTTATTGAGCAAATACCATGTTTACAGATAGTTTAGATACAGACTCATAGGTCCCCATGTGACTTTGTGTTGGTTAAGACTTCCCCTCAGTATTGCAGCTTTCACACTGGGGCAGCCTAACCCTGGAATATGCTTCATTACTACGTCACATGCCTTCACTACTGTAATTGGCCCAATAACCCTGTCACTCACTTTAGTCCTGGGGCTGATAAATAGGGTCAGACCTTATGTCATGCTCCTGTCCTTTTTCCAGCAGTAATGAGTGTGTGCATATAGCTCAGCCCTTGGCCATTTTCTCAGCTGCCGCTCTCTGCTAGTAGAATAACTCCTGCACAGATAAGCACCCAGCCTCCAGGAGCTTCGTTTGACACCATGTAGTGCCTATGCAGTCTACATTCTTGTCAGGGCAAATATGGTTCCATACAAATGTCCCAGTGCCTAAGGCTGTTTCACCATGAAAATGCTTACACGATCCAATGTCCGGGCCTTGTTTTGTTAATACTATAAACAAATAGCACTTGGCACAAAGTACCTCCTCAAAAGTGCTGAATCATTGACTGCAGCCATGCTCTAAGAACCCAATGACAGCATGCTCCCCCTCTCCCTAAATGAGTGGTTGTATTAATTTACCTGCAGCTCATTTTAGAGTAGTGAATTACTGTGGAATAATAGCAGTGGTCCCTCCTCCACATGCTCTCAGTTATAATACAATTATTCTTAGTGAGAATACAATTAATAGTTTCCATTCACAGTTATCTGGAAAGTTGAAAAGTCGGCAGAGGCTGGGTGGTGGTAGTGCATGCCTTTAATCCTAGTGCTTGGGGAGCAGAGGCAGGCAAATCTCTTGTAGCCTGGTCTACAAGAGCTAGTTCCAGGACAGCCTCCAAAGTCACAGAGAAACCCTGCCTCGAACCCCCCCAAAAAAGAAAAGTCAGCCGATTCCCCAGAGTTCTTGGGGACCCATACTGCGCAGGGAAAAGCTGGATAATTGAACCCTAATGGTTGAAAAATCAGCCTGCTGGACTGCAGAAAGAACACTAGGCAAAGAAGTAATCGCTGTGTGTAGGGCGACCCCTGCTGTTCAAAGGGTAGGAACAGGTAAGAAAACGACCATATGGAGCAATGGTTTTCAACATACCTAACTCCGTGACATTTTAGTAAAGTTCCTCATGCCATGGTGACCCCCCCAACAAAAATTATTTCTGTTGTTACTTCATAGCTGTAATTTTGCTACTGTTACGAATCGCAATGTAAATACTTGTGTTTTCTGATGATCTTAGCCTATTTCTGTGATATGGTCATTCTACTCCAATGGGGTCAAGACTTGAAGTTCAATTTTGAGGAAAAACTGGAATCCCTGATGCCGACTTCCCTTGAGGGAAATGGAATTACTAATTACAGTCTCTTCTGCCTTTGTAAAAATTAGCAAGCACATCATAAATCCACTATGCCCGTGTATCTAAAAAGTTGTAAATTACTTATTTGTGCATGTTGCCATGGCTTGTGAAGGTCGGAGGACAACTTACGGGGTCACTTCTCTTCTTCCCACGTGGTCCAGTGGATCAACTCAGGTCATCAAGCTTGGCAGCCAGTGCCTCTGTACAACAAATCATCTTGTCTCCACTTTCCTTTTTAGGCGTGTGTGTGTGCGTGCATGTGTGTGTGCGCGCGCGCGCACACACACACACACACACACACACACACACACAATATCTTCCTCAATCATTAGACCCCAGGAAGTCTGGCTTCCGAGGGTCACTCAAAATTCCTGATTCTTAGTAGATACTGCAGAAGGGGTGCCATTGCTTAATTATTTGACAAGTAAGGACTGCTATGACTGAAATAGTGCCTTTTTAACTTCCCCTTCTTTGGGTCTTTTCCCGAAATATGGGATGAGCATGTAACAGTCAGACTGTCAATCTTCATGTAACACTCCCTACTGGGTTCATTGTGGTCCTCACAGGGATTCTTTGTTTCTGTTACACTCATTTTGATGAAGAACCATTTCAGGTTTGAACTAATGGGCTGGCAGCTCAACCCAAGTTTTAGTACCCTGACAACAACACACTTGACAACAGCAACAATTGAAAATGAGGAGGAGAATTACAAAATGTATGGAAAAGGTTTTTCAACCAACTTCCTATTGGTGAAGTTACGTGAAAGAAAATTCAAAAGTTGAGTTTATCCTCCTGCAAGTACCAGCTGACTTACTCTTGAACTTACTGTTCAGAGGCAGTTAGCCAAATACAACTGAAAGTGACAGCCTGCATATAAATACCACTACTCAGTCCATAAATATCTTAAAATAATTCCTTTGTCCAGGAGCTAGGAGGATGAGACTTAAAAGTGTTTTTGTTTCATTTACATGTAGACACTAATTACATGTGCCATGATTACCATGTTTAGTGATGTTTCAAATGTACCCTGGGGGGTTGAGGGTATAGCTAAGTAGTTAAGTATAAGCTTAGCATGTGGAAGGAACCCCTGGGTTCAGTCCTCAAATGAAGCGAAACCTGTATCCTACTAAATTCATGCATTTAATGCTAAGGAAGAAACATGGGCACAGAACCATGGAAATGGATACCCAACCCCTAGGAATTCTCCACTCCCTTAGGAATCAATGAGAGAGGATTATGTTATTTGTGGTCTCACCAAAAAATACAGATACACTAAACCAGATAGTGACAGTTTCCCCAGGGATAAACTCCATCTTCTCTCCAAGGATGACATTGTGTAGTGATCATAGTTGACATGGGTACATTAAGTAAGGAGGGGTGAAACCAGAGTAAATCTTATACGTTCTAAAAGTGTGTTTCTCAGATATCAGTATGACAAAGCACACTTATAATTAAAAGGTAACTGCAAGCAATTCAACCATCACAGGGACATGGATTAGTTGGGTATAAAGAATATAGATATATTATGATAGAAGACTTTACAGGAAAGACAAAATCCTGGTTAACTGAAACATTCATGATGTATCTCCAAGCAAAAGAGTAATACCAATCAGGCACCATTAACATTTTTAAACCACTGAAACAGCTTCTGCTCTCATGCCATGCGTTCCCACCATAATGACTCTATCCCTCTGGAACCCCAAACCAAAGTTCGTTCTTCCTTAAATTGCTGTTGGCCATGTTGTTTTATTACAGCAACAGAAAAGTGACTGATCTACGAGGCAAGGACACTATCATTTGAGCTACATCTCTAAACCCCCAAATCAACTTTTTTTTTCAAGATATGTAACCTTGGCTCTCCTGGAAGTCACTCTGTAGACCAGGCTGGACTCAAACTCAGAGATTCACCTGTCTGTCTCCTGAGTGCTCGGATTAAAGGTGTGCACCATCATTTCCTGAACTTAATTCTTTAGATGACCCTTATCACACTATGGCTACTTTTTTATGTAGGATACACTATTGGTTATTTGGAGGGAATAGAGAAAGGATAACAAGTCCAATTCATTTAAAGTTCCGTATCTATCAATGCCCTTATTGACTCTCACAAACTTGTTGATATATAAGGATTAATAAGGATTAGTTCCAGCATCAGGATCATGAGAAAGATAACCAAAAATGTTGTGATTTAAAACAATGTCTGATAAACCAGCCTGCTTCCATTTAGTCTTGGAAGCCATCCTATAGAAAAGAAAAGGAGATTCATTCCTGTTTATGATTAAATACTTTCTCATTAATTGGGCTGTGCTCCACTCATAACCTTAACTACAAATGGTTCTGTTCAGCCTATTCCAGGAATAGCAACAATACCTTTGTTTCAAAAGGGTATTATGACCACCTGCTCTTATGACTACCTTGAAAATATGTCTTTGTTTTAGAAAGTTGTTATAACCAACTTGTTATGCTTAAGTTCTGCTTCTGTAACCCCACCTATTTGCCTGCCAAGTTCCCCATCTGGAAACCCACTTCTGGGCCATAAAAGTCTTTATCTTCTTCTTGTCTAATGCTGATCTCTTGAACCCTGCTTTTAGGTAGAGACAGTCAATGTACATGAATAAAAAAGCTTGTTTGATTAGTTTGGCCATTATGATTTGGGTCAGTCGTCCTTCTCCTTTCATCTGTGGGCTTAACATATCCTGGTCTTTTTTGTTTTGTTTGTTGTTTTCTTTTTTTGTTAACTTGGCACAATCTAAAGACACCTGGGAAGAGGGAACCTCAATGCAAGAATTTCCTCAATCCATTTGGCCTGTGGCCATGTTTCTGTGGCATTTTCTTGATTACTAATTGATGACAGAATTACTTTTAAATTCTTTTCATTTATCTTTGTGTATGGGTGTTTTGTTTGCATGTGTGTACAGTAGTTTCCTGCCTGGTGCCTGTGCAAGCCAGGAGTCAGAACCCTTGGGACCTGAGTTACAGATGGTTGTGAGTCATCATATGGGTGCTGGGAATTGAACTGAGGACATCTGTAAGAGCAACCAGTGTTCCAACATTACTTCTCTATACAGGGCCTTTTGAGCAAGACCCTGTGGGCTTCATAGTTTCTAAATGAAATCCAGAGTCATGGCCATGACCGTAATGAACCTGCTATGCTTTGCACAGCTGCTGCCATTGTCCAAGACTCAGAATGAGAGAGACGGTGGTTCAGGACCGGAATCACAACTACTCGAGGCTGATGCAGGAGGACCACAAGTTCACAGCCAGCCCGAGGAATACGGGGGAGTGGCCACCAGTTGGTCCAGCCAAATAAGCCCAGATTTTATTGTTGATCCAATCTTAGGGTCTGGGTTTAAAACTTTCTCCCCTGGGCTTTGGGGAGGAGGCAGTCAAGCTGTAACATACTGGTCAAGTTTTTTAATATCAAAGACTTAGAATCCCAGGATTTAAAATTCCTGGATACACAAGCCCCTCTGTGTTAGGGTTCTGCTAGGTCCTGCCTGGACAACTTAAGTATTTCAAAAGAAAAAAAGTAAAATAATCTCACTCTTAGAGTTTTTGCCTAACAGATACATGGCCCTGGCTTCAAACTCTCGCAGGTTCCCAACCCCACAGCAGGTGCTGAGAGACCACGAAAGCCCTAAAAAGTGCTCTACTGAGTAACCAAGAAGCGTCTCTGGGGCGCCATTTCCCCTCGCAAGTGTGTTTCTCTGTAAAAGGGATTTTGTGTGTGTGTGGGGGTGGGGATCGGATGCGGAAATCGCCGCAGGGGTCACTGGGGAGTGTAGTTCCTCAGGCAAAGATGCCGCGAGGAGAGCGACTGCGTTTTAGAAACGTGGCCTTAGGAAAGAGGATAAGGCCCCCAGAAGCCGAAGCATCCACACTCCTGCTAAACGAAGCATGCGGCCCCAAAAAACGACCGACCAGAGAACAATGGGAGCTGTGGCTCCCATTGTAGTGGGTGGACTGGGGCATGCTGGGAGGCGTGGTCCCTGTGCCCGGAGGACTCTGGGTGGTGTAGTCCCGGCGCGTGCTGGGGATGGGGAGGGGGTGTCTCTTCCCAGCTGATGGCTGGAGCAGCTCCTTGTTCTTTGGTGGCGTTGGTGAGTTCCTCTACCGCGGGTCCTGTTCTGACCGAGAGGAAGAACCTACAGGGATGGTCTAGGATCTAGCCTGGGCAGTAGTGCTGGAATCTAGGAGCTGAGGGGACGCGCCGGATCGGGTGTATTATCTTGGGGGTGTGAGCACGCATCTCTTGAGGGAGTTGTGTGAGCCTCAGTTGTGAACCCCAGTGTTATGTGGGTGCAAGGCTTGGCCCTTCTGTGTTAGGGTTTTTGTGGGTGGGGACAGGTTCAGCGTTGGTTGAAATCGCAGTATTGGTAAAGGGTATCGCTCATGTAGGTGAGGCTTGAGTGAGGAGACTTTTAGGCGTGCGATATTTACCGGGTGTTGGGGCAGGATTGTCTAGGTCTATGTGCCTCTACAGTTTTTTGGTGTTTTGGGGAGCTTGTGGACTTTGGGTCCCACCACTCCTCAACTCTGATGGGATGTGGTGAAGGTCTCCTGCCCTAGCCAATAAGCCCAGATTTCACTGAGTATTGAGGTGGCTATGTTGGCCTGTTCTTAGGAACTCGGTTTAGTGTTCCCCACTCCAAGTTAGGACATGGAGACTAGGCAGTCAAACTGGGACCAATTCCTCAAGTTTTTCAAAGCATCCAAAGACTTAGTGACTACAAGAAATCTAGGACTTTAAATTGCATTTTAATATTTTGTTAGGGAGAAATTTCAAACAGCCAGAAAGATATAAAACTCCAAAGACTGTTACCCAGGTTCAATGCTTGCTACCATGTGACTAATCACGAGTTGTCCTTACAACCTAAAGACTCTGGTCTTCACAGCAGTGTCACTTCATAGTTTTGTCACCTTGCCGAAGGCCTGATCTCATTTTGTCTCTAGTTCCACGTGTAAAATGATAGTAGCATCTACTTTGAGTTGTTGTAAGGTTAGAATGAAGACTTCCTGGAACAAGTCTATGGAATGTTCTAAGTGTCCAGTAAGTATTGACTTTCATTATATTACTGGCAGAGAGGGTTATCTTACACCACCCATCAGCAGCATGCCAGGGAAGGCTGAGTTCTTAGATTACATGGAAGCTTGCTTTCTAGGAAATACCCACAATTCTTTGCCTCTTGACTTCTGTGTCAGGTCCATTCCTATGCCTTTAAAGAAGAACCTCGCACTGCCCTGCTGGAGCTTGCCGGTTTCCAAGGACTTCCCTGAGCTTTTGTTGTTTGTTTGTTTGTGTTTTGTTCTTGTACTTCCTGGGGCCCCAGCTGCCTACAGTACCTCCTGCTGGGGAGAACACTTTTGGGCTCCCGACTGCCCAGCTTCAGGTGAGTGTCGTTCTCTTTTGCATCCTGAACCAGGAGTAGTTTCCCTTTGCTCTCTTTCAACACCTTGTGTCTCATGGGAACCAGAACCCCAGCTGGCTCCTCCAGGAAGATCATCTTGTTCTAAGGGTGGCAGTTTTCACAGGGAATTTTGGGCCAGGTGCTCACCTATCTCACCTCCAGTCCTGGGGCTTGTCAGGAGTCAGCCTGTGTCTGTCCTCATTTACTGTTTGTCCTGCTGGAATAGCTTTTAGGAATTTTCAGTCCCACCTACTTCAATAGGCATCTCTAACACCAAATGACATCTGCACACACAATTTTACTTTAAAAGATGTGCACCTTTAATGTGTACAGTTTCATGATTACACCCAACATTAGTAACTTTTAAATATGATGGTTAATACTCCGTCCATATGGAGTTTCCCCAGTTGTTTAAAAAGTATGTTTTTTGTTGTTTTCTTTTTCTCTTCAGTCACAACATCTGTCATCAAAGGCAGGTAAAGGAGAAGTATGTGGGATTCAGCAAGCTGGCTTTCTCTTTCTGTGCCCCTCCTCCTGTCTCTGGGCTTTGCTGGTCCGTGTTTAACAGCTGCAGCTTCTATCTGGTGATGTAAGCTGGCTCTCTGAGTTTGCCTTGCTCCTTTTTCCTTTCTCTTTGATGGGCTGTGGAATCCTCTAGTTCCACACGTGCTCACTCAACTCCTTGAGCTGTAGTTGTATCTTCTGTCCTCTTGTCTCTTACACACTGCACACCAGGATGTTGCCTTGTCGAGGATCCGATCTGATTTGATCCTGTTCTTCTGCAGATATGCTCCACCAACTATGGTAATTCTTTAAAAGGGAGCTGAGACCTGGCAACTCCTTTTTAGGTTGCTCAGACTCAAAACCTTGGGGCCATCATCGATTCTTTCTGTTTTTACAAGCTGTCCACAGCAGTCAAACCTGAAACTAGTGACTCCAACCCCTGCTGCTTTCACTGCTGTCTGAGTCAGCATTTTCTAAGGGTGATCACTGCCATCTCTTGACCCCCTGCACTTATTCTCTGATTTCTATAGAACCCACGAGGATCTTTTCAACTATAAATCAAATTATGTCATCCATTTACAAAACCCCTTCCCAGTGGCCTTTGATCCTAATCAAAGTTAAAATCTGTGTCCTCCAACGCCAGGGTTCATTGCCCCACATTTACATTTGGACTTCATCTCCACTTCCTGTCATGTCATGACACACATCAGCCAGTCCATTGTTCCTTTACCTTTTCAGCCTCTGCCTGGACTCTTGTCTGAGATATTTACCCCTCACATCCTTCAGATCCTTTGTGACCTTACAGAGGTCTCTCTAATCACTCTATTTAAAACTCCTGAATCCAGCCACTTCCGTTACTGTTTTCTTCTCTGCTTATCCATGTTTGATAAACTGTATGTCTTATTCATTCATCTATTCACCTAGACTGTAGTCACTTAGGTTGAACCATACAAGACAACACCTTTGGTGCTTTAGTGGGTTCACTAGAAAACTGTGGTCAGCAAAGACGTTTAGTCTCACCCTCTTCATGTAGCATCTAGAACCTGGCCACCTGCCTCTATGTGTTCTCTCCAGGAGGGTGATTGGAACTTCATACATGGTATCCATGGATTCCCGGTAGTAAAAGCTATCTAGTGTTCTTATGATATAAGCTTGTGGTACAGTGTGACCTGAATCATGTTTATCAGTTAAAGCAGAGGCAACCCAAAGCCAATGTTTAAAGCTGGGATAATTTGAACAGCAGAAAACATAGTAATTATATTATATTATAACCTCAGAGATAAGAACATCTGGACACAAATAACTGAATTCAATAAACAGGGAGATGGGGCAGCTTACAGCGTTCTAATTAATGAATTTAGGATGGAAAAGGGTAGGACTACTGCCACTTTGTACATACCACAATGACAGCTGGTGTGATGGGTTTCACACCTGTGTTGTTAGGTCAGTGAGTGGAGGTATGAAAGGACACAGGTTACTGGCACAATCTCCAGGTATCACAATGTGACTGACACTGCTGTACATACCAGTGAACCAATACCTGCTCAAGGTTCTGCTCCCAATGCTTTGTGTATTTGTTCAGAGTAGCATGGTGGACCACAGAATCTTTTTGTGAGGAGCACTGTGTGAATTTGGCTGTGCCATTTTACATTCTTGCCTATAATGTGCATTGGTGGAGTTGTGATTTTTGAACACTTGATTGAAGGCTAGTTTCTTTTGCTTGCTGCCTCTGAGTTCTTCCAAGACTCCTAGAGTCTCTAGTGATGTCTTGGGGTTAAGAGTCAGCTTTTCTCACCTGTCTCATATTACTTTCATATTTGATTCAGGTCAGTCATCTGCTTTGTTTTGTTTTGCTTTGGAGATCTCTACATAGCCCTGGCTGTCCTGGAACTCACTATGTAGACTAGGCTGCCCTCAAAATCAGAGATCCACCTGCCTCTGTTTCCCAAGAACTGGAGTTAAAGGCGTGCGCCACCACATTCAGCCCCAGGCCTTTGTTCTAGAAATGTTTTCTTCTATCACACTCTTGAATATTTGTTCTGCTCATTGTTTTTTTTTCCAGGAAGAGTAATTATATGAATATTGTACTTTTTTTCATTTTCCTTTCTCATCTTTCTCTCTGGTCCTTTTGCATCTTTATTTCATTTTTTACTTTCAGGTTTTTTTTTTTCCTGGTCATTCTTAAATACCTGTCATTTTTATTTCAATCTATTTTTCTTGAATGTCTTGTAATTTATTCACCACTTTTCATAAGGGATCCTACAAATAGGCTTTATCTGTGTTTTCTTCAGAAGTCTAGTCAAGTCTTCTTGGTGTCTAGATTTTGTCCATTTCTCAGCTTCTTAGTTTTTGAATTTTTGATTCCAGATGCTATCTCATATATGTTTCAAGATACTTAATTCAAGCTGCAGTTAGGATTTTTTTTGTTCTTTTCTTTCTCAATGTGAATCTTTTTTTTTAAAAAAAGGTTTATTTAGTTATTATGTATAAGTGTTCTGCATGTATATATGCCTGCATGCCGGAAGAGGACACTGGATCTTATTACACATGGTTGCCAGCCACCATGTGGTTGCTGGGAATTGAACTCAGGACCTTTGGAAGAGCAGGCAGTGCCCTTAACTGCTAGCCATCTCTCCAGCCTCAATATGAATCTTTTAATGAGGTCATGTTTTGGTTGAATTCTTTGGATTCTTATTTTCTGCTTTACATTTTAATTTTTTTTAAGATTTATTTATTTATTACATATACAGTGTTCTGCCTACATGCCAGAAGAGAGCACCAGATTGAACTGCAGATGGCTGTGAGCCACCATGTGGTTGCTGGGAATTGAACTCAGGACCTCTGGAAGAGCAGTCAGTGCTCTGAACCTCTGAGCCATCTCTCCAGCCCACATTTTAATTTTTAAAAGTTTTTTTGAGATTTATTTTTATTTTATGTGTATGGTGTTTTGCCTGTATGTGTGTCTGTGCACCACATTTGTCCAGTGCCTGTGAAGACCAAAAAAGGACCTCAGATCTCCTGGAACTGCAGATGGTTGTGAACTGCCATGTGGGTGCAAGCAGTGTTCTTAACTGAGGAGCTGTCTGTCATTTTAACCCCTCTGCTTTGCATTTTAATAGATTACTATTTACATGTCTGCATTTCTATAAGCAGAATTGCCAGATCCTAGTGTTTGTGAGGCCATCTCCCACCCTAGCTTGAGAAAATGTTTTTCTAAGTTTAAATATGGTTTCCATATTTGGCTGCAGAGGAGGGAGAGGTTGTAAGTCCTTTGGTGTTTGTTTTCATCTGTTTTGCATTGGAGAAACCCGGATTACCCTGGTTTGTTTCCCCTTTACCTTGCTCTTTCCCAGAAGGTACTTTTCTTCACACTCCTTGTAGAGAAAACATTCCACTTGACACCCTCTCATTTCTGTTTTCCTTACCCAGATGTACTTTCAAGATTCCGTCCTTCTTTGGGGAGGCTGGGAAAGGTGACTCCAGGGTCCCAGAGAGCCAAGGGAATAGTGGTGAGTGCCTCCTGTCTTCACACTAGCTGTCCTAGGATGGACACGGACTGGTCTCTGGTCCCGACTGTCTTGTTGGTGCTCGCCAGGGTCCAGGGCCTGTTCTGTCTGAATGACCACACCTGCAGGCACGACTGAACGCCCCTTTGTGCTTAGCCCATGTATCAGTTATTTTCCTAGTGATGAACTCTGCATCACACTGTTCTTCAGTTTAAAACAGTGTCCACATTCCTTTGTTCATCTTCAAACCTCCTGTTGACTGAGAGTGACTCCACAGAAAAGGACAGGAAGAATCAGGCATCTCTCTCCCTTATAGACTACAGTTGGATTGCTGGGATATGTCAGCATGCCTATTTTGGAGGAGTTTAGCTCCAGCCTACAACTTCCATTGGGAAGGCATGAATGACATGTCAGATGGTTTCAGCTCTTGGTAGAATATAGTAAGTAGCCTTCTGTCCCTTTGCCCCTCATGGCTAGCATCCATGTTCGTGTTGCTGGAGCAGCTTACACAAGCTGAGAGCCACAGTAGACAATAAAACATTTTATCCACATATCGAGGATATGTGTTCTGGTTGTTACTGATCTCATCTTCACTAGCTAAAGTGGCTACGTAATGCCTGTCAAGTTAGAAAGATTTGGAAGGCAAACAGGAATGAGTCACTGAAATTGAAGACAGGACAATTGAAATTAAGTCTAGGTACCATGACAAATATTACAGACAAATAAACAGAGACTTAGCGATCTGTTGGAACACCAAGAAAACCAATATATATACTTGTGGGGTCATCAGCTCTTTTGTTTTCTGTTTTTTTGAGACAGGGCCTCACTATGTAGTCCTCTGTGTAGACCACATTGACCTCAAACTCACTTAGATCCACCTGCCTCTGCCTCCCAGGTGCAGGGTCTAATGGTGCGTGCCACCACTCCTGGCCATGTGGTAAGGAGAGGTAGTCGAGGAAATAATGGCCACATGTTTGATGGATGACATGAATATGAATGGACAAGGAGCTCAGCAAAGTACTAGGTAGAATAGACTAGGAAATCTCCACCAGGACACTGGTAAAGAAAGAATTAAACCAGGCTTCAGAGACTATTTGGAAAACAGTAAGAAGAAACTAAATACCTGGGATCCTAAATGAGATGATAAGCAAATATCTTATTGTACATCTCAGAGGGCAGGAAGCAGTGGGTGGGTATTTTTGTTTTGATCATATTGTGTAAAGATGAACAACTGTAAACCAACGAGATCTAACAGACATACCTAATGAAACTGAGTGCTTGCCCTCTCAAGTGCATATGGATAGTTTTCAGCATAAACTATTCATTGCACCACAAATTATCAGTAATCTTAGAATGGTATAGATCATCCAAAGACTCTCCACCCACAGTGAAATAAAGCTATAAACCAGTAACAGAAGAAAAACCAAAAGATTCTCACATACCTGGAAAGTAAATAGTATTACTCAAACCAATGTGTGAAAGAGGAAATCACAGGGAACTTTTTAGAAGACAAGTGAAGACAAAAACATAAATTATGTGGTGGAGTGAATGTTGAGCAATAATTTTAAGTATAGTACTTATATTTAAGGAGATGAGCTTGGGCAGAGGTGGTGCACACCTTTAGTCTCAGCACTCAGGAGGCAGAGGCAGGCGGGTGGGTCTCTGTGGGTTTGAGGCCAGCCTGATCTACAAAGCAAGTTCCAGGACAGCCAAGGTTGTTACACAGAGAAACCCTGTCTAGAGAAAAAAAAAAGATGAGGGCCTTGAATGCAGCTGGGTTGACACAGTGGTCTCCTAGCCTACTACTAAGTAGCCCTGGGTTGATCCTCAAGACCACATAAACCCAGGTATGGTGGCCCAAGTGTGTAACTCCAGACTGTGTGGGGATGCAGGGACATCATTTTCAACTACATACCAGATTTGAAGCCAGACTAGACTATGTGAGAACCTGTCTTTAAAGAGAGACAGGGAAAAAAAAAAGAGTCTATGGAAACAACTTAGTTTTACAATTTAGAGACCTAGGAAACAAACTAAATCCAAAGGTAACAGATAACAAAAATAATAAATATTAGAATAAAAACAAATGAAACATAGAAACTGGGTTTAGTGGTGCATACCAGTGTTTCCAGTACTTGGAGATTTGCTTTAAATTTGAGGCCAGCCTGGGCTACATAGCGAGTCTAAAAACAACCAAAAAAAATTAATCAAACTTTTAAGTTCTCTAAAAGGCATCAAAGTTTATAAACTATATAACTTATTGACTTAGAATGTAAAATATTACAATAAGATCTGGAAAATAATGTAGAAATGAAAAGGATTATAACCAACAAACGAAATAGACTTTGAAGAGGGGGTAGTGAAGAAATGGAAGGCTTGACTCAGTCATTGAACCCTGCTCACTAAGCAGGGCCTCTGACCTGTAGCTTCATGGGTAAATTCTGCCAAACACTAAAGAAGAGCTAATACCAACCCTTAAACTTTCCCCCAAATATGGAAAACTGGATAAATTAGTGTTTGAAGTCAGCATTACTCTTGGTGCCCAGACCAGACAAGGACACAAGGAAAACTACAAATTTGTTACAGCTGAGAAAAAAGGAAAAAAAAAACCTTCAAGATAATGCTAACTGAACTGAAAAGCACATTAAAAGAACAATGCATTCTAGGAAGGACTGATTCTTGGGATGTAAAGATGATGGTTCAACATTTTAAAAAATCAATATAATATATCACAGTGATAGTTGAAGGAAAAGTCATATGGTATTCCTGCTGGATGTGGAAATGTACTTGACAAAATTAAATACCTTTATATTAAAACTACTTAGAGAAGAGGCCATATGAGAAAGTCTCACAGTGTCTGTATGCCAAGATGAAAGGCTAAAAGCCATAACACAGGGACAGGATAAAGACGTCCACTTTTGCCAGGCAGTGATGGCACACACTTTTAATCCCAGTACTTAGAAGACAGAGGCAGGCAGATCTCTTGAGTTGGAGGGCACTTTGGTCTATAGAGCTAGTTCCAGGACAGCCAGAGCTACACAGAGAAACCCTGTTTTGAAAGCAACAACAAAATATGTCCACTTTGTACTTATGGTCAACAGCCTATCAGAAGTTCTACCCAGTGAAACACAAAGCATTGACTTTAGAAGAAAACAGCAAAATTACCTCTTCACAAATGATGTGATCTCCCATGTTGAAGATCCTATAGATTACATGCACTTAAACACAACTGTTAGAACTCATTTACAGCCAGGCGTTGGTGGCTCACGCCTTTAATCCCAGCACTTGGAAGGCAGAGGCAGGCAGATCTCTGGTAGTTTGAGGCCAGCCTAGTCTACAGAGTGAGTTCCAGGACAGCCTCCAAAACAATACAGAGAAACCCTGTCTCGAAAAACAAAACAAACAAACAAACAAGCAAAAAACCCAAACAAACAAACAAAAAACTCATTTACAGCAGTAAAATACAAAAACCCATTTGATTATCTGTAGACTAACAATGGGCAATCCTAAAAGAAAATTAGGAAAACAACTCTATTTTCTATGCATCAAAATGAATAAAATATTTAGAACTAATCAAGGATATGAAAACTACAGAACATCGCTGGAAGAATTAAAGATATTAGGGTTGTGGTATGCCTCAGTGGTAGAGTACCAGCATTTATGAGAATCTGAATTCACTCTTCAGTACCACAAGAGTAAAAGAAGAAAAAGAAACAAACAAAAGAAGTCACAAATGAAAAGGTGCCATGTGCTACTGGACTGAAAACTTAAATGTAAAGCCCATCCTTCAGGCTCAGTGAAACATCTGTCAAAAACTCAGTGACTTGTGTTTTACAGAAGTAGATTTGTTCACCTCAGAGTTCATGTGGGATCTGATAGACTCTGAGGGCCTGAAGCAATCATGAAAGAGAACAAGGTTGAAGGACTTACAGGTGTAGATTTCGTGAATTTCCACAAAGCAATTCTAATCCCAGCTTCAGCCCTGCCATAGACAGACAGATGGACAGAACAGAAGACATCAAAGTCAAGCCTTGCATATGTGGCCAAATGGTTTTCTGCAAGAGTTCAGAGCCATCCAGTGTGGAAGAGACAATGTCTGTCAGAAAAGAGATGGTGAATGCAGCGTGTGCCTTGTGCAAGGGAAGGGAGGAGTCAGAACACAGCATGAGCACCACTGTTTACCTCTTCAAAGGAAACAGGTGTGCGGGATCCTGAACTTGGTGATTTCTTGGAAATGGTATCAAAAGCACAGACAACAAAAGAAATAGAAATACTGGGCTTCGTTAGAACTTTAGATTTTTTCATCAAAAGGAAAGAATACCATTTGTAAGTTACATAACGAGAAGGAATGTCAAGAATATAAAAGAGCATTTAACAAGATTCAAGCAATGTATTCACATGGTTCCTGTAAGCATTTTCGAAAAGAAAATGCAAACACGATCAACATATTAGCGTTATGTCACTGTAGTGTAACACCTGAAGTAATTGACTTACAAATAAAAAGCTTTATTCTGACTCGGGGTTGGGGGTTCTAGTCTATGGTAACACTATTGCTTTAGGCCTGTGGTGAGGCAGCAAATGGTCATGGGAGTGAATGGAAGAGCAAAATTACTTACAGGGACCAGAGAGCCGTGAAATGGCCATGGTCTCAGAGTTCTCTTTGAAGGCTCTCATGGACCCCACATCTTAAAGGATCCGCTACCTCCCAATAGAGCCATTCTGGGGTCAAGTCTTTACCCATGAGCCTTTAAAGGACAGTTAACATACACACTTGCCAGCCAGTAAGCACATAAAAAGTAACCAGTTTTGAGACACACGTAAAGACCACAAGGAAATACCACTGTATTCCCACATCTGTTATTAAAAAGGGGGTGGGATGGGGAGATGGCTCAGTTGCCAAAGTGCCTGCTGTACTATTGTGAGAACCTGAGTTTAAATGTCCAGTACCCATGTAAAAAGCTGGGTCAGCAACACGTGCCTGGAAGCACAGCAGTCACTGGTGGCAAGGCGAGGGGCCTAGGTGGGTCCCTGGCGCTCATTGTCATCCAGCTGAGTAGACGAATAAGCTCTAGGTTCATCAAATGACCCTGTCTCAAAAAACAGGAAGAGTGGACTGGGAGTGGTGGCACATGCCTGCAACCCCAGGACTCAAGAGGGCTCTTGTACAAACTCTCTAATCCCATTATTGTGTGATTTATATGTATGTTGGGGGTGCATGCATTCGTGTATATGGAGGCCAGACAGATATTTATCTACTTATGTGACAAGATCTCACTATATAACCTTGACTGGCCTGGAACTCACTACGAAGGCCAAGTTGGCCTCAAACTCAAAGACTCAAGAGGGGTGTAGAGGTCTCAGACATATGGCATCAGGGTGGCAGTCGAAGCAGGTTCTATGTTTCTCACTGCCTCTAGTGGGGTAACCTCTCCCTGCTCCTCACCTTGTGCCATATCAAGGGTGGCTTAGGGGCAAGCGGGTCTGTTCTGTGTTACAGGTACACATGGCATTCAGAGATGTGGCTGTGGATTTCTCCCAGGAGGAGTGGAGCCTGCTGAGCCCTGCTCAGAGGTCCTTGTACAGAGAGGTGATGCTGGAGAACTACAGCAACCTGGTCTCTCTGGGTAAGCACTGTCTCTCCCAGGCCCACATTCTCCATCAGTGCATATGTACCTGGTCTCTGGGTAAGCGCTGTCTCTCCCAGGACCCACATTCTCCATTAGTGCATATGTACCTGGAATTTTAGGCAGTGCTTTGCAGCAGTCATCTTACTTTTTGGCTTGACCTTTGGGTTTGACATGAGCAAAGAAGTTTTGTTCTCTGCTTTCCTAGGGAAGTCTGGTTTTGTAGAGTTGAATGTGACTAGAGACCGTGCGTGCCTGTGTGGTTGTACTCTGCATCTCTAAGCTTTCCCTCCAGTCAGGATTCACTTTAGCAGAGTTTTGTCCACCCAGCATGGAGTAGAATCTGTGAGTCCTCACCTGAGTTCACCATCCTGCTAATCTTAAGTAACCGTTACCCTCGGCACTGCCCTCTGAAGCTCTTTCCTCAGCCTTTGCTTTTGAGTCTATTCCAAAGATCAAGTCAGAATTCCCTCCACACCCTGACCTCCAGCCATTCTGTTTTCTTTTCCGGTGAGCAGGAATTCCATTTTCAAAACCAACACTCATCACCCAGCTAGAACAATCGAAAGAAACATGGCCAGAGGAGAGGAAATGTCCGCAGGTTGCCTGTCAAGGTGAGTGGGAAAGGCCTAGGCACATAGTTCACAGGGCTGTTAGCCACACAGGGTGCTGAAGAGGTGGTGATGAGGAACTGGAGTAGTCTTTGGCCCTGAGGGCCACCATGTCTTCCCACTGGAGCATTCTTGGTGTCTCTTGTCTCTTTTTTCTTAAAGCCTTTGGGCTGCCTGCCTCTGCTTTCTGAGCGCTAGAATTAAAGGCATGCACCACCATGCATGCCTGAGCTTTTGAAATTTAAACATATATCAGTATTGATTAAATCTGTATAAGCTATAAATATAGGAGCACCCGTAGATTTAAGATACTTTATAAGCTAATTTGTTGAACTGATAATATTTTGTGTTCAGTTTGTCCCCAAACTAAATAGTCCAAAGTGTACACAAGTGACAGAGTCACAGTCAATGAAAAAGATCATTCAGTGGAAAATTGAAATGTTGTTTTCCTGTTTTTTCATCACTCCATATAGATGTTAAAACAATGTTGAAATTTCTTTGAAGGGGCTAATTTAGTTCCAAATTGTGTTGACTGCAAATAAAAGCCAGCCACTTTGTGTGTACCCACAGAAGTTAGAAGACTCAAGTTGCTAGTCATAAAAAGAAACACAGGCTCATCTGTGTTACGAGTTGTGTAACACCTTAGATTACACAAAATTAAGTTGGTGAAAGCAGTGTAACTTCAGATACACTCAAGGAGCAGGCCTGAGGCACTGCTGGTTGCCTCGTCAGGGTGTTCCATAGTAGTAGGGGCTGGGGAGGGATGGGCATCAGGTTGGATCAGTGGCTCCCAGACTATCATTCGCACCTGTAGTGACCATCAGTGGGGCTGCTGATGGGAAAGAATTGCGCCTAGGTGCTGGAGAGATGACACAGCAGTTAAGAGTTGTCTTTGCTAAGGACCCAGGTTCAATTCTCAGCACCCACATGGTCTCTCACAATCACTGAACCCTACAGGCACCAGGCACATACATATATGCAGACAAAGCATTTATACACATAAACATTTTAATTAAAAAAGAATTGCACTTAGTTACTTATGAGACATTGAAAGATAAAAGGTGTTTCTTTAGTAGTCTGCCATGTAGAAAGAGTAAAGGACTTTTATGTTAGCAAAGGGTGGTTATGCTTACTTTAATAATTAAGACAATATTCTAATTATGCTAATTCAGTTATAACTGAAAACTGCATTTGGTATAGGGTAGAATAATGTAATTCTGATAACTGTGATTGTTAATTGGCTAAGACAAAAAATGTTTAGGAAGATTTGGCAAGATCTGTACTAATTGCTCCAATTGGTTGGTCATTGATTGCCTTCAGCTGACCAGAACCCTCACTGCACTGATCAAACAGTATAATAGGTACAGTGCAGAGAATTGTTTTGGGGGTTTTGTTTTGGTTTCTTTTAACTTTCAATTGTCATTTGATGTCTGTTACTTCGGTCTTCTCAGGACCTATCCCTTCTGTGTCATAAACTATGTCTCTGCTGTTAGACTCATGTTGAAGGTTGTCTTTTGGTTCTGTTGTTGTCACCTAGTCAGCATGTTCCATAGTTTTGTTTTTAGAAACATGATCTTGCCGGGCGTTGGTGGCGCACACCTTTAATCCCAGCACTCGGGAGGCAGAGGCAGGCGGATCTCTGTGAGTTCGAGACCAGCCTGGACTACCAAGCGAGTTCCAGGACAGCCTCCAAAGCCACAGAGAAACCCTGTCTCGAAAAAACCAAAAAAAAAAAAAAGAAACATGATCTTGCTGTGTAGTCCAGCTGGTCTTAAACTCAATATCTATATCAAGCTGGCCTCAAATTCATGATCCTCCTGCCTCAGCCTACCAGTTTTTCCTCTCTCCTTCAGTTGCCCTCATGTTTTCTGCCTGTCTGTCTCCCTCTGGTTCTAGGGATCAAAGCTAAGGCTTGTGAGATCTGTCACTCAATTGTATTTCTAGCCTCCAGGTTTATTGTTCGCACTGATTCTTGGGAACATTTTTATTTAAACTAATTCTGGAAATTAGCAGGACTTAGAGGTTGGTAAGGGGCATCTTTTACAGTACTGGGGAACCTAGACTATGGTTGCACTTCTGCTGAGGGCTTATGGCCTCGTAGAAATTCTAACAGAGTAGTTTACTGATAAAGTGTTTGTCAAGCAGGGAGACCCCAGTTCACGTGTGTCATGTACTTTCTGTTTAACCATTCTTTCTCTTTTTTAAAACATTTGTTTGTTGGAGTGGGGTGTTCATGTGCTATGACGCATATATGGAGGTCAGAGGACAACTTAAGGTACTGAGTTCTCTCCTACCATGTGTGCTTCAGATTTGGTGGCAAGCACCTTTACCTACTACACCATCTGGGCTACCCACTCTTCTCCCGTGCTGTCTTGCACTAAAGTTGGAATGATGCTTTCTCAGCCCACCTGCTTGATCCTCCAGAACATCAGGAGGGATGTTTCCACACGGGGCTTGTTAATAGCTCTCAGTCAAAGGCACAGCTAACCAGTACATACAGTGAACATAGTTCCTGTCTCAGTGTGGTGTGACTCAGGTAACTGTGTAGTAACTGTGTGGAGACTTGTGTATTTTGATAGCCTCAAGTCTGTAGTGCTTATTTAGATGTAGTAGGGGTTGGTAAGATGTAGTGATGGGCTGGGGAGGAAGTCACGTAGAGGAAGTCTTGGTGGGGTGGCACTGAAGAGCAGCTTAGGTAGGATTGTCTGGGCCATCCCTGTAAGGACTCCATTCTGACTCATTCTTTTCTCTGCAGCACAGGCAAAGCTGGAACTCAGCCCCGGTCCTGTCTGCCATCCAGATCCCATCAATCAGAAACTCCCTGGGCAGCATGTACTGAGTGATCATGTCCCATGGGTCTTCACATGCCTATGTGCAAAATGTCACGTTGACACAGGGGACTCCTGTCATGGGGCTCAGGAGGAGCAGCAGCAAACCTCTCATAGGAGCTCCTTCAGAGATAAACCAGAAGGTGGACAGAGAGAAGGTGCTAGGCCTTCATCGAAGAGGATAAAGAAAAGGAGTTTGGGAGCCCTCTCCAGGGCATCCCAAAGGCCGGCAGTCAGCTCTCGGAATGGCATCAGCCGGGTAGGGATGGAGGTTAGCCCAGCTCAAGCTGGGAGCACTGAAGAACCTGAAAAGTTGCTGAAGCAAATAGAATTCTTGGGCTTTGGAACGGTCAACTGTGGAGAGTGTGGGCTGGGCTTCCGCAAGATGACAAACCTGCTTAGTCACCAGAGGATCCACTCAGGAGAGAAGCCGTATGTGTGTGGGGTGTGTGAGAAGGGCTTCAGTCTAAAAAAGAGCCTTGCCAGACACCAGAAGGCACACTCTGGGGAAAAACCCATTGTGTGCAGGGAGTGTGGACGAGGTTTTAACCGGAAGTCAACACTCATCATTCATGAGAGGACACACTCGGGGGAGAAGCCTTACACATGCGGTGAGTGTGGACGAGGCTTCAGCCAGAAGTCCAACCTCATCATCCATCAGAGGACACACTCAGGGGAGAAGCCTTACGTATGCAGGGAGTGTGGCAAAGGCTTCAGTCAGAAGTCAGCTGTCGTGAGACACCAGAGGACACACTTGGAGGAGAAGAGCATTGTGTGCAGTGACTGTGGCCTGGGCTTCAGCGACAGGTCAAACCTCATCTCCCACCAACGGACACACTCAGGGGCAAAGCCGTATGCCTGCAAGGAGTGCGGACAGTGTTTCCGGCAGAGGACGACCCTTGTCAATCACCAGAGGACTCACTCAAAGGAGAAGCCTTATGTGTGTGGTGTGTGTGGGCACAGCTTTAGCCAGAATTCCACCCTCATCTCCCACAGGAGGACGCACACTGGGGAGAAGCCATACGTGTGTGGGGTCTGTGGACGATGCTTCAGTTTAAAGTCCCACCTCAACAGACACCAGAACATTCACTCAGGGGAGAAGCCCATCGTGTGCAAGGACTGTGGTCGAGGCTTCAGCCAGCAGTCAAACCTCATCAGACACCAGAGGACACACTCTGGCGAGAAGCCCATGGTGTGCCAGGATTGTGGACGAGGCTTCAGCCAGAAGTCAAACCTCATCGCACACCAGAGGACACACTCAGGAGAAAAGCCGTATATGTGTCAAGACTGTGGGCGAGGCTTCAGTCACCAGGCTGGGCTCATCAGACACAAGAGAAAGCACTCGAGGGAGAAGCCTTACGTGTGCAGGCAGTGCGGACTGGGCTTTACCCACAAGTCCGCTCTGATCACACATAAGCGGGCACACTTTGAAGAGAAGCTCTGTGGGCACGGAGAGTGCGGCCAAGAGTTTCTCCACAAGTCCCACCTCACCTCACACCAGATGACACACCAGCGGGACAAGACTTACACCTGCAGGACCTGTGGTCAAGGCTTTAGACAAAGGTCTCACCTTAGCAGACACAGGAAGATGAAATGTGCCCACCACAAACTGCCCCTGCAGCCTGACTCCGAAGCCTGTTTGGGGCAGGCATCTGACCCCTTCTATTCTCTTTGAGAATGAAGGTGATGGAAAGGCTTCTTTGTCAAAAATGCGTACACTTCCATGAAGTAGAAAAACCCACTTCAGAACACCTATGGACAGTAACTCAGCCTACTTCCTTTCCATTCTCATGTTGCGTGGCCTTCTGTCAAGTAAACTTTGCTTCTTAACAAATTTGCAGCCGAGTCTGTGATTCTCACTCTCTTAGGAAATGGACTATTCAGGGATCTTGAGCTCACAGTTCACAAAAGTCCATTGTTAGAAGGCAAGGGTATAGCTGCAAGGTCTTAAGGCCTCAGAAGATTAAGTGTGTGGTTCAGCAGCCACACAGAGTGGCTTCAGGGATTATTAAGGCAACCATTCCATAACATTTTGATGTCTCAACCAGAGTCTTGTTTTGAGATCTTTGTGGAAGAGGTTTTATCTAATGGACTGAAATTCCATTAAAAGTGTAGGAAACCCAACAGAAATACCACTGAAAAAGTCAGATTTTCTTTTTCATTCAAATTCACTTCAAAAGTTGGGTTTTTTGTTTTGTTTTGTTTGTTTTTTCAAGACATGGTTTCTCTGCATTGCTTTGGAGCCTGTCCTGGAATTCGCTCTGCAGACCTGGCTGACCTCTGCCTCCCAAGTGCTGGGATTAAAGGCATGCACCGCCACTACCCAGCCAAAAGTTGTTTTTATAGTTAAATGTACACATCCAATGTTTAAAAGATGGTCCAGAAACACAGTGCTTTGTTTTCTTTTTAACTTTATGTATTTTAGTGTTTTACCTGCATATATCATGTGCATGCTTGGAGCAGGAGAGGTTATCAGATGCCTTAAAACTGAAGTTACAGATGGCTGTGAGCCACCATGTGGGTGCTGGGAATTGAACCTGGTTCTCTGCAAGAGCATCGATTGCACTTAACCTCCAAGCCATCCATCGCTTCAGCCCCTAACTGCAGTTTTCATCCAAATTTGCATACTAAGATTATCTGGGTAAAATAGCATACTATATTTTCCTTTCAAAATGCTCTTGAAATTAGGACTTTTCATGCAGATTCACTAATTCTTACAGCCTTTAGGAAATAATGATGCTATATTTTTAAAAAGTGACCCAGGTATGTGATTTTTCTCATTTCGTTAGGTGTTTTTTAGAGTGTTCATAAATTATATGCTATATTATTTTACAAACTGTCAAGAAATAAATGGTTCATATCAATCTACTCAAGTGTAAGTTTTGGGGAAACACAAGTGTGTTGTCAGATTTCCCTTTGGGTGATCAAGAAACAAATTAAAATCCAAATTTATGTAAATAATGGGGGCTTAATGGGGAAAAACCATATTTCTTCCTAGACTCCCTGGAAATGTGGTATTTTCATTTCTATCTGCTCAAGCACAAAGGCTTATAGGAACCAAATCTCAGATATGCAGATGTAATTTCTTATCAAATTCACTGAAATCATGTTTTGTTGTTGTTGTTACATATCCTTTGCAAGAGTTTTCTTCTAAATGGCATTGAAGTATGATTTTCCAGTTAAATTGGTTCAAATAGAGAAGTCTTAGGAAATAATTCTTATGCCAGAATTTTCTTCCAATGTAGCTTAAAGACTTTATATTTTGTCCAAATTCCTCTACTTGATGAGTACTGGGATGGGGCAGGGAAATAAACCCTGTTCCACACAAGTAGTAAGAAAACACTTGTTACATTTTGTAACTTCCTAACTAACAGACAAGAGATCTGCATCTTATTTTCTCCACAATGGCTCCTAAACATGATTTTTCAATTCCAAATTCAGACCAGTGTGCGTGTTTGTTTTGTTTTGTTTTTCACCAAATCAGCTCTTTGCTGTCTTTTCTTCCATGAATTGTCGGGGTTTTTTTCTTTTTTTGTTCAAAACTTTTTTTTGTTGTTCAAGGTGATTAAAAAAGATAACCTTTCACCCAAACTTGCCAGAAGTGAATTGTGGATACAAGTGCATGCCATATTGTCCTCTACAAATGATTTAAGAAAGTTTAGGTCTGCCAGGTGGTGGAAGCAGCAGTGCACGCCTTTAATCCCAGCATTCAGGAGGCAAAGACAGTCAGATCTCTGTGAGTTCAAGGCTAGCTTGGTCTACAAGAGGTAGTTCCAGGACAGCCTCCAAAGTCACAAAGAAACCCTGTCTCAAAAAACAAAAAACAAAAACAAACAAAACAACAACAACAAAAAAGAAACCCACCACCAGCAACAACAAAAGCTAAAATAGTCCGTGCACAGAAACCTTGAAAAAACTGACACTCTAAGAATGCAATAGTTCAGGAATTTTTTCCTTTATTTAAATTTTATGCTGTTTTAGTTTCTTATAACACACATGAAATGTTTATGAGATAGTCACTTGTCTGCACAGGGTAAGCAGTGAACCATTCTGCTGAGATCGGAATGCCCGTCTCGACTGTACACATGTCTAAGAGGCAAAACCTGTACCAGCATTTCTCACAGCGCATAGACCCATACAACCAAGATATCAAACTCATGTGGAAAATTTCTGATATATGCATTTTCATTTTGAGCACAACCTTATATCAGAAAAGAACTGTTTTCCAAACTTAATAGCCAAGATATCTATTTTGCAAAGCTGTTCTTTGGGCTCATTGACCATTCAGAAAACCATAGAGTGAATTTCCACAACTGTTTCCTTAGAACCCACCTGTGCCAGGAGCTATCATTAAATGTAAGACTTATAGTCTTAGGCATGGAGGTTGGGTGTGTAGGCATGCAGGTACAACATTGTCAGCTCTTCATCACTACAACACAATACCCGAGATAATCAACTTAGAAACAAAAAGTTTTGTGTTGGCTCACAGTTTTGAACTTTCCAGTCCATGATCCTTTGGTTCCATGCCATTGGGCATGTGGCAAGGCAATACTTCATACCAGAACAAAATCATTCATTGCATCACCAGGAAGCAAACGAGAATGAGATCCCACAAGTCCCTTCAAAGACCTACCTTCAAACACTAAAAGGCATCCCACTAACCCACATTTCTTCAAAGTTTATTCTTTCCCCTCTTCTCACCAATTCTTCTTGGTGAACTTAAAGATTTGTTCAACTTAGTGGTCAAACCACTTTGAAATGAAAAGACACTTTCAGAACTTTGGCCATTAGGAATATAACACAGAAACAACCCACATGGTCACGTCACTGAAGAAGCTTACTAAAGGGAAACAGACTATTTGTACTGACATGTCACAGTTAAACACAACCAATAATCCTCTTTCAACACGTTAACTTTGAGGATATGCAAGGATCACCAACTCTTTGAATGTCTGTCGAGCGGATGACCCGGGTAGGCAGGAAGGTGCAGCCTCACTCCTTCCCTACAGGGTACCAATGGTACATGGTGGATGAGCTGGCCTAAGTGCTGCCTACACTTTAAGAAGATTTGTATTCAATGGATCTAGAGCACATGGAAGGCCTGTGTTCACTGCTGTTGACCTATCACAAAAGCTGGATTGTCTAGACTTTTGTGGCTATTATCTTAGCCCATCACTTTGGGTAACCTGAATCTAATTCAAATCTACAGACTGCAAAAATATCAACCAAGAAAACCTCCTGGGTTCTTAAGTAGATACAGAGACCTGGAGATGCAAAGATTCAGACTGGGCCAAAAAAACGGTAACAGATTAAAAACAATGAAGTACTATACTTTAGTAGTTGCTGGAGACAACTCATTTGCTGTTAGTGAATGCAGTTTCTGTTTCAACCTTGTAAATTCAACTTTGCTAAAGATGGAGGACTCCAGGGGAGTCCAAAGGGATCTGCCTGTGAAGGTTACTGAGGCCTTTAGGTACTTTTTGTGAGGAATGGACTACAGACTGTCTTCCAACATGAGCAAGCTCACTGTATTATGAATTTAGCCAATATCAAACACTGGAGGCTATGTAGATGTCCCATTAGTTGGCCTGTCACCACCAATCAGTTAAGAACTCAAGACTCCTCTGAGTGCACTAATGTCCTAGGCAGACATCAATTGGAAGAAGTATACTACAGGACAGATGTTCCTGCTTTGAACCATGCAAGTCCATCCTTCAGATGACTTCACAAAAGAACATTCCATCTCATCAGCTGGCTTCCACTATCTTCCACTCATGCATGGCCACCAAACCTCTCTCCACTAGACTGAACTTACCATTCTCTACCCACATATGCTCTTTTGTATGTACTAAGAACCATAACCCCGCCATCACCATAACATTCCAGCACCTTTAGCTGGTCTAATTTCTGTCTTCTCTTGCCACTTTCTGCTTATGCTCCCCCAAGGCTAAGATTGTTTTATGCCAACTCGATGAGTGTGCAATCATGTGTGTCTGAGTGGGAATAGTCCCATGGTTCTTAGGCAAGCTTTCTTACTGCACCTCTGCAATAGATCAGGGACTTTAAGCCACCCTCCGTTCTGTTTTCAAGGGGCATACACAGAACAGACATCCATCCAGGCAGAGGATTTTGCTTTCAAATTGGTCAACAGGATTTGTAGAGTCACTACTGGCAAAAGTAGCTCTGGTGAATGGGGGATCATCATTACTACTGTGTCACTGATTGTGACCAACTGTGTCACCTGTTACACAGAAAAAAGGCAAGAAAGCAGCCACTCCCCCATCCAAGCAGACTCATATATACTATTATTAAATGAGGCCCACAAACAATGTTCTGATACAATGAGAAGCTTTCTCCAAAGGACGGGCTGAATGAGTAGTAGACTCTTTTTGCCCAGGAAGGTCGAAAACAAAACACCTGCAAAACTGCAGTCATAGAAGTGTCTGCTACCACTTCCCAGATGTCCTTCCATCTGTAGGAAGTGCCCCCCAGGTCTCCCAAATGCAGACAGTGGCTCTCCTTCCCTGATGGATGTCCTGAACATCACATCAAAAGTAAGGACACGAGTTGAGGGAAGAGGAACAGCCATTAACACAATGTCATGCTGAGTAAGTGTAGTCTTGCTTTCAGCAGACTTAGCAGAATCTAAGTTACGTTAATATGGAACCCATTCTTAGGAACATACATGGGAAGTCCCCTAGAGCCATCTGTAAAGCTCTCATCTAAACAGAATTGTTTCCAGGCCCCTGTCTGCTATGGGTGCGGAGTCACCAGCATGCATGGGGGATTTCTGGGAGGAAGGAGAAGAGCCTGGATGGACTGAGTCCAGCCTGAGGGAGCATGAGACAGGGTCACCTAGTTCTCAATCCTGGGAAGAGGCCTTTCATACCTAAGGTAAGGACGCAGCCATTCTACTATGACTTCTTATAAACTATTTGATTAAGATATAGATATAGTTATATATGTCCAATAAGAGCGGGGAATGATATACACGTGCTATATGTTTTCACGTCACACTCCATGTGTACACATACATATGTGGTTATTTAATGTTGTGTCACCCCTGCAGAGACATGGCTGACTCTGAGGGCGAAGCAGCGGTGGCTGAAGAATCAGGATGAGAGGAGCTTTATTACGTAGTACTTCATACTTTTTGACTTTGAACCACACATGTAACTATTAGCTATCGAAAAGGAAATAGCCACTGGGGTGGGACACTTCAGGTGGTAGAGTATTCGGTTAGCATGCATGAAGTCCTGGGTCCAGTCCCCTGTACCACATAAAATCGAATGTGGTGGTACAAGTCTGTAATCCCAGAACTCAGGAGGTGGAGGCAGTAGGGTCGGAAGTACAAGCTCACACTCAGCTACTTAGCAAGTTCAAGGACAGGACACATGAGGCCCTGTCTCAAAAAACAACAATAAAGAAGAAAAACAAAAATTAAAAACCAAACTTCAAAATTATCAATAAAACATTAAAAAGTGTCTGGACATGGTGGCACACGCCTTTAATCCCAGCATTTGGGAGACAGAGATAGATAGATCTCTGTGAGTTCAAGATGAGCCTAGTCTATATAGCAAATTTTAGGTCAGCCATGGCTGTATAGTGAGACCCAGCCTCAAAAAAAAAAACACAAAAATACAACAAAAACAAAAACAAACAAAAAACCACCACCAACAAACAAAAACTGAAACATTAAAAAAAAGCATATGTTAATTTTACCATACTCCAAGGTATATGGTGTTGGATAGTTAGACTAGTTAAAAAAAAAAAAAAGAGCTGGGTCTGCTGGTCCCAGCTTGTACTCTCAGCTACTTGGGAGGCTGAGGCAGGAAAATCTCAAGTTGCTCAAGGCCTTTCTATGCTTCAGAGCGAGTTCAAGGCCAGTCTGAGCAACTTTAGGAGTTCAAAATAAAGAAGGCTAGGAATATAGCATGGTGGTATACAACACTTTCCTAGCCTCTACAAGAACCTGGGTTCAATCCTTCCTACCACTCACAAGCACATGTAGCGCATGCACACACACACACACACACACACCCCATATGAGTTTCTTTCGATCCTAATTAGCTGTAGCTGGGTAATCTCTTTGCCACCTAGTGACTACCTCAGATCTAATTGTCACCAGATGGGGAAAGTTGATCCTCCAGACCTTGGCTGAACTTAGTGGCAAAGAGTGAAGTGGTGAGGTCATCTCCAATCTCAAGAGCCATGTCATATGCTGTTTGGCCTCTTGCATTCTTCTTTTGGGTGTTTGCATTGCACCTGCAAAGGAAGTGAAGAAACAGTCACTCAAGGTCACTCAGGCATATGACCCTCAGAACTTGACTATTCCTCAACACAGAAGCCAGTGTAGATACGTACATCCTGGTTGTACCTCCCCAAATGTGTCCCAAAGAGGCCACTATGGCTTCAGCTCTCAGAGTGACTCTACCTTTTAAGAGACTGTGATTTCAAATAATTGCCTGTCCTAGTCATTGGTTCCAACTGCATCAAAGTCCTAGAACCATGTTCCATGAGGGTAACACTCATTGTGTAATAGTGGCCTTCACTGACAGGGATAACACCACTGGAGTAGAGACATTGCTGATATCCTCAGTGGTGTAAGCCTTTGAACATACCCCAGTAAAGTGGTGATGCTCTCCCTTCCTTCCAGGCCAAGTAGAGTTGCTTCATGAAGAGCTGTATTTCTGAACCTATTTATGGGAAAAAATTTCTGGGTAAATCTTTAGTGTTATCAGGAAAATGGAAAGGGACTAAACTCAGGTCCTCAGGTTTGGTGACAGGTGCTTTATCTGCTGAATTATCTTGCTGGCCCTAATTCTGGTTTGCTAAGGAACAACTTGCTAAGCCTCTCTGTGCAGGAAAGCTAGGTCTCTGAATGGTTGATGTCTAAGAGTGGAAGGATGGAGGTAACGTGACATGTTTCCCTGGATACACTGAGCCCAGATGCAGGGCAAAGGCCATGCTGAAAGGTTTCAACTTTTTAGAGGAATATATTTGGGCTAGATTTAGTAGCATTTGACTCTCTGGAGGCAAGTTTACTTCCTTTCCCTGGAAACTACTGAAGAGGAAGAGGAAATCTGTGTTTTATTTGGGAAGGTGGCTTCCAGTCTGGCTTTCGTCCCCAAAAGTCTTCCACCTATGTAAGTTAAACACTATTCAGGGCAACATTGATAATGCAGTGGGAGGGCATTGTTAAACCATTCCGATAGACAGGCATAACCACAGTGCTGGAATTCGGTAGACCTGCAGTGGCACTATTGTGCCAGTCAGTTGGATGGCCATAACTGAGTGTAGGACTTGGTATATCTGCAGTGAAATCCCATGTGCATATGTGTCACTGTGGAGTGCTGATGAAGTATATAAGGAAACCAAGGAATACCACATTAAAATGGCAACTTGTTCTATGTCCAGAGTAGCTTCAGACTCTAAGTTTGACTGTTCATGAATCCAGGACTCATTTCACTGAAGAATCATTCAAAAAGTGACTTGCATATTGACCACAAGGCATCATGCTTACATGCTATGAAAAGCTTGTCTGAACTATAAAAATATAAACTATACTATAAAGCAAATAGCATCACTGGGTGCAGACCTTCGATCTCAATACTCAGAATGCAGAGGCAGGTGGATCTTTATGAATTCAAGGTCAGCCAGGGCTATACAGTGAGACATTGTTTAAAAAAGAAAAAGCACATATAAACAAATAACATCATTTCATCATCAAGAAAATGATGCAAAGGGGTGGGAAAATGAAGGGATTGTAGCATAAACCTTAAGAAAACTCAAGAAAGTCAACAATGTTTTATAATTATATATATTCTGCTATAAAGCAAAACTGAAAAGGAGTTGTTTCTTCTGACACAGTGTCTTACGGGAAATAATATAAAAATGCACTTAGAAAACAGACTCTTGTTACTATAGCCCTGTCTAACCTCAAATTTATGATCCTCCTGCCGCAGCCTCCTAAGTGTTGAGACTGCAGGTGTGTACCAACAGACTGGGTGACAAATTTCACAAGTACCTATGGTTATTTTGAAAGCATAAGAAAACCAAAGTGAATAGTAGTCATAAGGAATATATTTTGAATAAAAGCACAGGAAAAATGGAAACAGATAATAGAAGCAAAGCTATGGGAATTTTGTTCCCTCTTGCATGGTGGCTGGAAATACCCAACAACACATGTCACCAAGTAAGGCCTTGCACTTATCTGTGTAAGAATTCAGGAAGCAAGGGGCCTAGATACCCGCAGCACGTTTGGACACTTCTACTTTGACATCTTTTCCAGATGAGCATTGCCATAAATGATACATACTCCAGGAACTTCTGAACCCAGTTTCCAAAGTAATTTGGAAGCAAACAACAGAATCACAGATAGAATTAGGCTGTGAGTCAAGATGGCATTGAGGTTGGACAGTAAGTAACTTTACATAGAACTTCTCCATCCTTGGATGGGGCAACTAAGGGACCAAGAGATTGTGTGATGAACTCACATGTCAGCTTCTCATGGGTGGTGTCAGCACCTGAAGGCAGTTATGTAATGATTTCTTTCTGCATTAGTGTTATAGATGTGTTTTCACAGGAATACACTGAGGCCTCTCTTTACTTGGTATAGGTCTTAACAGTCCGGATCATGACAAAAACTTTGCCCAGTATCCCAAGAGTTAACCCAGAAAAGTACAAGTTCATGTTGGATGTGGTAGTATACACCTATAATCCCAGCACTCAGGAAGCAAGGCCAGACGGTCTACATTAGCAAGTTTTAGGCTGGCCATGCCCAAATAAAAAGTACACAAAAAAGTACAAATTAATATGATAGCAAATTAATACAATACTATTTATAAAGCCCATTAATGGTGTTGGTACACGCCTTTAATCCCAGCTCTCAGGAAGCAGGCAGATCTCTGAATTCGAGGCCAGCCTGATCTACAGAGTTTCAGGACAGCCAGAGATATACAGAGAAACACCCTCCTCTCCTCTCTCATATATGTATATATGTCCCATTAAATTAGGCAACCTAGTAGATTATTTTAAATCTTTGTTTTACTTGGTGTTGTGATTTAAATAAGAAATGTCCCTTGAGTCATTGCTCTAAAAGGTTTAGGACTTTTAGGAGGTGGAGATTCACTAGGGGAGGTCACTGGGGGTGGGCTTGGATGTTTTATAGCCCTGCCCACTGCTCACTTCTTGTTCCTTAGTGTGGATACAATGTGAGCTGCCAACCTCCTACTCCTGACCATGCCTTCCCTGCCTGCTGCCGTTTTGAACTATATCCCTCCAGAACTGTAAGTCCAGTCAAACCCTCTCTCCCTCAAGCTGCTTTTGTCAGGGCTTTTAATCACAAGAATAACAAAGTAACTAAAGCGCCCAGCTTTGGAAGACACCCCATTTAAGCCTCTTATTAACGCTGAAAGAGAGTAAATGAGTTCTACTAGGTTCCAACTGAACAGGGCACTTGCATGGACTGGTTCTACTCTGAGAGAATCCTGTGGCCTATACCTAGTCACAACAGGGTGCCCTGCTGTCCTTTCAATGTTTCACTTACGGTCCCCACTGCTGGTCGATGTCTGCTCCTCTCTGAGCAAGAACTGGAATGGCTTCATGGTGTTTATTCACAACAGCCACGGTAACAGCAGGTCGACCTTGACTATCACAACAGTTAGGGTCTGCTCCCTGTGGGTCATGGAAAGGGACAAACTTGCCACAAACCCCTGAACTCAACACTGCCCAACTGCCATCCCACCATGAATGACAAATGTCCTAGAAAGGGATGATGGCATTAAGTTGAGTATAAATTGAAGGAGAGGAGAATGAGGAATCTCATGAACACAGCATAATGGACATGGCTGCCAAGCCCCCAAATGTTTAAGATGTTTCCCCACATCTGGAGGAGCAAGCACCCA
Source organism: Mesocricetus auratus (assembly GCF_017639785.1). Classification (NCBI taxonomy): domain Eukaryota; kingdom Metazoa; phylum Chordata; class Mammalia; order Rodentia; family Cricetidae; genus Mesocricetus; species Mesocricetus auratus. Next base: position 110,649,268 of record NW_024429189.1, read on the forward strand.
ACCACCTTGCCTTGTTAGGAAAGCAGGCCGGAAGCAAATGTGGCCACACCTGTCCAGCTCATGGACATTCCTTGGGTTCACATGTGCTTGCTTGTGTGTCTCTGCTAATAAAACCTGGCAGAGTCACACCGAGTGTAAAGCTCTTGAGCAGTCGTCTGTCCCCTTTGCATGCAGTGCTTCGTTAACAGGCAGCAGGCACAAACCATGCTGATCTCTGCAGAGAGGCCTGCTCTCAGGGCACTCACTTCATCTAGCAGCTGCTCCAGCACAGACAGTCTTCCTTTCCCTGCGGGGCCAACTTCCTCCAGCAGGAGTCTGTTTTCAGGCTGTAGGATGACAGAATGTGGTCATCTTCATCACCTCTGTGTATCTGTGCTGCAGAGTCCCAGTCCCACTCTCAAGGCCCAATCCCTCTCCCTCTCCCAGTTTAGTGGTGACGTTCTCTGTTGAACAACATGGATGGGCAAGTGTGAGTTTTGAGAGAAGGTCTGTGTGTGTGTGTGTATGTGTGTGTGTGTTTCTCTGAGTGTTTTTGTATGTACATAGTCTACCACATGCAGTAGAACAGACATATATATGTAATTATAATGTGTAATCTGTGCTCAGTTCCCAAGCCTTGTTGTGGGTGAGGACACTGCCTTGACATTGTTTTATACAATCAAGGGCCATGAGAGACCTTACAAAACCTCAGAAACTTCGCTAGCTTTGTAATGGATATTTCCAGGAAGAGCAGCTAGGGTGAAATCCACTCTGCAGGCTTATGAAAGTGCTTGAGGCCAGCCTGGTACGACAGCTCACACACTCACCGAGAAAAGGACCCAACAGGACCTGTCTCTGGCTTAGGAAAAAGTATTTTCATTGGTCAGAGACATCTGAAGAATTTCTTTTATATTTTCCAAGTGCTATGAAATTTACCTTTATCTATCTTTAATACCACTGTTTATATAAAAAGGATTCCCAATATTAGAAAGCTGAAGGAAGGATGTCCAAGCAAACGCATGCTTTAGTGTGCTTCTGCCATGAGTGCCCAGGCATGCCTTGGGTGGTCACAGGGACCCTGCCTGCCCTTTGTAGAAGTGTTTACAAAACCTACTCCAGCTGCCTTCTTGGGCTGCTAACCTTTCAAAAGATGGGGGGTTTCGGCTATGTCACCTTTCATTTGCCACCCCACATCTCTGGTGAGTTTCTTGGAACAAGGTACCATATCCCAATTTTAAAAACTCCTATGGCACCTAGTCACAGTGAATTCTGTTCCTTCTGGGAAAATGTATTAGAATGTCAGCTTCCTGAGCTCTGGGGCCACATCTGGATGTGCTTGAGGTAATCACTCCATAGGGAACGAATGCTGGAGCTGGCAAGTGCAAAGGAGAAAGCCCAGGCCCACGGCAGTGGGAGATCCGGGTCACACACACTAGGGAACTCTACACTTCTCTTATCCTCACTGCTCCAGACTGAGGGAAGGTGGACAGCACAAGGAATAAAATATAATCACTAAGTCTTCCCCCCAGTTTACTAGCCCGTGTGAGGCCTGTGGTGCAGGAGCAGCATTCAAATGCAAAAAACAGCTCCTGCCTTCAGAGCAATTGAGATGCAAGCAAGAAGACTAGAGTATGCCCACCATGGATGCCCAGGGGTCTGGCAGAAGGAGGGGAGCACCACACATGCCTATCTCCATGTCTGGCTTGCTGTTCCTCACGGTTACTCTCTGTGTTGCCTCCAAAGAAAGTCAAAGTCAGGCAAACTGGGGAAGGCGGTGAGGCGCCCTTGTCCTTTCTCCAAAGCTCCTTTTTGGATTATTCATGGTATGTATCTTAAAAGACAAAACCTTAAAGCTGCAGGAAATTCTGAAGTGATGCCCACTATTAGTGGACTAAGGATTTTGAGGGGTTTCTAAGAAGACTAAAGTAGATGAAAGCAAAGCAACAAACAAACAAAAAACACCTAAGACCCAGAGATCTGAGCGTTTTCTCTCTAGCTGAACACTCAGATTCTAAAAGCTAATCGGTAAGGAGGGCAGATGTTGGGTTTAGGCTGCGGGCACGGGTACAGCACTGAAGGGCTTACTATGACTGGCTGAGACAGCCGGCACCCCTCCCCTTCACTCCCATGTGAGGGTAGGGAAACCATGCTTCCTGTTTAAACCCCTGCAACCATTTCTAGAAATCACATGATTTACCCAGCAAAGGCTTCTAATGGGTGAAGGGAACAAAAACAGCTTCGTGGAGAACTGAAAATACATGAGCACATCGAACCATTAACACCCCTGCCACCAGAAGAAAGACCTATACTGGCAGCCCAGGAGACCCTAATGATTCTTCTGCCTCCTGCCTAGTAACTCTGGGGAATCCCATCATGGTTTGAATGAGAACAGCCCCAACAGGCTCCTCATTGTTTAAATGCTTGGTCCCCAGTGGGTGGACCTATTTGGCTAGAAGTAGATGTGGCCTTGTTGAAGTAGTATGTCATTGGGGGTGGGTTTCAAAAGCCCATGCCAGGCCCAATGTCTTTCTCTCCATGTCTGTAATTTGCAGATCAGATATGAACTCTCAGTTATTTCTCCAGAATCATGCCTGCCTGCCACCATGCTTGCTGACATGATGAGCATGGACTAACCCTCTAAAACCATAAGCAAGCCTCCAATTAAGTTGTTTCTTTTATAAGCTGCCTTGGTCCTGGTGTGTCTTCAAAGCAGCAAGATGGTAACAAAGAAATCTATCCATAACCACCAGCCCACACAGGGACTTTAACTCACAAACCTATCCATGCTTGGCACTCACAATGGACACCCATGCCAGGCACCAACAATGATCCAACCAGCCCTCCAGTTGTTAAATGATTAGACAATGAAGGGTCGTCATGGATTCAGCCAAACCAAAATATAAGACAGAAAGATGGGCACTCAGAACTGACCCCTCCCCCCAGGAAACAGAGATGATCCAGGAAATTTATGAGACTTTAAAAATAGTTCTAGTTCACCAACTTGAGAAATTTGCTACAAAATAGGCAATACTGTTGTTTAAAAGGAGGAGAAAATGAAAGAGCATTTCATTACAATATGTCCAAACACTCAGATGTGACAGGCTACAAACGAGCTACAAAGACCAAGAAGTGACCTACTGTGGGCAGTTCTGGGTTTCTGTGGAAGCTTTTGGTCTTGAGATTCTTCATCTTCTTGATACCTTCAGGGGTGTCTGAGGTGCTCTGGCTATAGGCACTCACTGAAATGACAAAGAGTTGGAGATCAAATGACCCTGCCTTGCTTCTACATGTAAGGAGGCACTTGTCACACCCCTCAAAAGCCACAAGAATAAAATAGATTTTCCAGAAACTTAATTAAACCTGGCAGATGAGACACTTGACCACTCCCCCCAGAAAGCTGAAAAATGTGTGGGGGAGGGGAAAAGGGATTTTAACTTTTAGGTTAAAAAGCACATGTTCAGCCCCCACCCCTGCCACCAGCTATAGCAAACAAACTTCCCAGCCCTGTAACAGACTTCAAAAGTCACACCCCAGCTCCTGAGAAGCCAGAGAAACTAACTGCCGGGAACATGTTGAGATTGTGACTTAGCTTCAAATTTTATGAAAGTCTCATCAACCCTTGCCTAATCTGTGTGCTCTTGGTTAATTACTGAAAACTCACCAGAAGGACATAACTCACCCAAACTGGACCTGCTGTCATACAGCCCATTGCCACCTTCGGTGACACTGCTCAGAAAGTGGTCACTGAGATTCATCGACTTGTTGATGTACAGGTTCTGGCCAATGAAAACATTGCACACATCACTGATGATGGGGCTGCCATGTCTCAACAGGGAAGATCTACTGCTAGCCTGCTCCTCAGGAGGGATACTTAGAGTGCAATCTGAGGCTGGGAACCTTGCTCATGGTAGGCAAGCATTCTACCACTAAGCTATATCCTCAGGGAGCTTTCCATTTTTAAGACAGTGTCTCACAAAGTTGTCTCAGATGGCCCTGAACTCACTCTGGTCTTTACTTTGAGATCCTCATGCTTCAGCCTTCCAAGTGGTTTATTTTGTATAAAATGAGTAAGTCAAAGTGAAAAAACAGTGAACATTTTTTGTCAGTCTTTTCCCAAGTTTGTTGTATCTGGGCATATAATTGGTTCAGTGACTTGTAAATGACCTGGAGGTCTACCAGAGCAAGGGCAGCGGCAACTCCTGTTCCTACCACATCCTCTGTTCTGGACATCGGGCCTCTCGGATGGTTAGCACAGTTATTTATATAGTCCCATGGAATTCCTTGTCTAGGCCATGTTTCTTACTATTTGAAACTTTTCCTTTCTATTCATTACATGAAAGCATTTTGGTAAACTGTAAGCCATCAGTGCAATCAATTTGTGAATAACTTCTAAAGAGCTACGTACCTTGTTTGAGACTTGAATATAGTTCAGCCTGATGCTAACTTCATAGCCATCTTCATGGACAGTAGCAGAAATAAGCTTTTAAAGAAAATGAAAGAACATTATCAATTGTGGTGTGGGACTCAATCCCTAGGAATTCTGAGATGTTAAACTCTATATTTAATAAAAGATTTATCACAAAGAAGGTTAGAATAGAGAAACAAAAGGAGAAAATTAGATGAGATAAATAGAAAACAAATAACAAAATAGCAGACTCAAAACCAACTAACCTATATTTCTAATTATAAATGAAGTAAATACTTGAATCAAGGGCAGAGACTCTCAGACTAAATAGGAACAAGATCCAAATTGATATTTTCTTAAGAGATAGAAGGAAAAGGAAACACACACACACACACACACACACAATTAGCAAGTAAAGTCTTGGGGGGTCCTGAATCCAGGGATGCCGAGTGGTAGGCTCATTTTCCTTACCCACCTTTCCCATCCTGGGTTCTGCAATCAAGGCCCGGAAATCAGGGTTGTTCTGAGCGTAGGATCTTAGGTGAGCAGAGATGTGATCCAACTGTTTTCTCCAGTAGCCTAAAAAGGAAGAGAAACCCAATTATATGGCTAATTTTTCCACATTTATGAAAGAAAGACTTGAGTATGGAACATACGTTTTCAGACAGGTTATAGTCCTTGGCCACTGGTGTTGGTTTTTCCTTACAGAACCTCAAGTATGCACTACAGTAAGTGCCATAACCACCCCAGCTATCATAATGATTACCATAGATCATCACATTTCAAAAGAATTTCATTGATTGCTGCATGTGAAGCCTTTTGTTCTTATATTGTTCTATCTCACATAAATTACACTATCTTAAATGTATGGGTTTGACCATTGCATTCATCTCAATCAGCATAAACAGCATTTCCACTACTCCAGAAAGTTTCCTATGCCCCTTCGTAGTCTACATGGGGTTTAAATGCATTTGAATTAGATTTCAGAGGGATTTTGTGAGCCCAGGTGTTTGGTTTCTCATGTGTGGGAGAAGGATGTAGTGGCTCCCACCTTTCTGTCCAGGTTGGAGGCCCTCGACAAGGAGAAGCTGATAGGGGAGGGATCTCAGCTAAGATGGCAGAGCCCTTCTTTTCTCACTGCTCTGTGGGTTCACTTCAAAGACTGAGTGGTTGGTACATGATACCCCTATCCTCCTCTAGCTGGTCTCTTTTGTTCAGGAATACAACAGCGAATTTCCTTACTTGGTGCTGACTTTCTAAAGAGCATACTGACCTTTGAACTTCTTAAAGCTTAAAATCAGAACTGTCAGGGCATCTCATTTATCATATTCGGCCAGCAAGTGACCATTCAAATTCCAAGAGACAGAAAACAGCCTGTTCCTCTTGAGGACAAGAGGGATATTAGGAATCATTCTGGAAATGGCTGTAGACAATCTCCTTAGGACGAATGCCACACTCAAGTCCGGAAGAGTCAATCAAACCATGGCTGAGTTCTGATTGCTAGCAGGGAAACTTGGGGAGCAAGAGTAGAGCTGGGAGACCTCTATCATGGCAGCCTGGGGATCTTGATGCTCCCTTTCTCCAGAGAAACCAGTTTTAAAAAGCAGTGAGAGGCTGGAGAGGTTGCTCAGTGGTTAGAGCACTTGCTCTTGCAAGAGGACCTGGGTTTGATATCCAGGACCCACATGGTGGCTCACAATCATCTCTAACTCCAATTCCAGGGGATTTGATGCCCTCTTCTAACCAATATGGGCAGGCACCAATCACATATGTAATGCAGATACATATATGTAGGCAAACATTCTCACACATAAAATAAATAAACCTAAAGAATCAATGATTTAACTCTCTGGGAGTGTTTCTAAAGGCATAAGTAAATTAAATATTTAATGAAGAAAATGTACTGAAACTCAGAACAGTGAGTGGGTGGTGTCTGACTCATGATCTACTTCCCTCTTGCCTAATAGGATGGGAACTCCAGTGCAGTTATGGACAGTCAGGAACACAGTCCTGTCCATCTTGACTATCTTCTCAGAACAAACAGGATTTCCGTATTTCTCAGCCTGCCCCAACTACCTATTGCAGCCTAAGTTCTTGGCAAGTGTGGTCAAAATGGTGTTCTCCCTATTCATGTCCAGCCATTACTCAAAGGATGGAGGCTCTGCTTGATCCAATGTATTGTTGATGCTGGGTACCCAATCACCTGTTTTTGGCTCACTTCTCAAAGGTTCATTTTGAGAGAGGGAAAAATAGAAAACCATATATGATTGCTGTATTTGTTTGCATCAATGTAGAATGTAGAGACTTCAGAGATTGTTTTTTTCTTTACAATGCGTGGAAGGATCCACCAGTCTCTGGAGTCCCTACATTCTGCACTGATGGAAGCATGTTTCCTGGTCTGAATGTCATTCTGAGAGAAAAGTACCAGTGTCCATGCCCAAACAGATTTCTGCCCAAGGGGGAAAGAAGGCCAGAAAACAGAGAGTTTTAAAGTTCTTCCCAAAGGGGCTGACTTCATTGTAACAGAGTGTGTAGAAAAGTTCAGACTCAGAACAATGGAGGGAGATTATAAAAGGCAATTACAAGGGGCTGGATATTTAGCTTAGTGACAGAGTGTTTGCCTAACATGCACAAGACCTTGAGTTCAATACCAGCACCTAAAGAAAGAAGTGGGGGGAAATTACAATACTGTAAGTTCACTACAAGTAAGAGCTATATCATAGGTTGGCCACTTTCCCTAGAACCAGGAACAGAAACAGCTAATAATAGCCCTTATGAAGTCAGAAAATTATTCAAATACTGACCTATGGAAATACTGCTGTAAAAGAGCCCACATTTAACTAGCTCTGTCTGTGAAAGGATTGATGACGCCCTAGACCATGGCTGCAAACAATAAAGTGATGATCTAGTAGTAAGTGAAGCTCAGTGACTGGGAGTGGTCAGGGAAGGAGGCAGGGAGCCTTGCCAAACCACCAACACCTGCATCTTCCTAGGATGACAGAGTGCAGGCCCAGGGTGTACTCCCTAAAGTGCAGTCTCAGAGGCTTCACACAGGAGGATGAACTAAAGCTCACCAGAAAGATGGAGCTAGCTGCTAGATGGATAAATGTGCAAATAGCAATAATAAGTCTGGAGGGGAAACCAGACCAGAGTTGAAATAATCAATTATTTAAAATTTCCAGTTTTGGGGACAATCTCAGACTCTGTTACCTGCTTTTGGGACCCTTTCCTCCTACTGGGTTACCTCGTCCAGCCTTAATGTAAGGGAGGTGCCCAGTCTTACTGCAGCTTGACATGCCATGTTTGGTTGATATCCCCAGGGAGGCCGCCCTTTTCTGAAGGGAAACCCAGGAGGAACGGATTGGGGGTCAGAGGTGTTGGGTGGGGTGGATGGGGGAAGGACTGGGAGGGGAAGAGGGAGAGGAAACTGCGATCAGGATGTAATATATGACAGGAGAATGAATTAAAAAATTAAAAAACTTCAGTTCTAACAAAAAATTATGAAATTGGAAAAGAAAGAGGAAAGGTCAACTAAAACATAAGAATAAAAGGCAAATGAGAGCCGGGTGGTGGTGGTTCACACCTTTAATCCCAGCACTCAGGAGGCAGAGGCAGGAGGATCTGAGTTCTAGGCCAGCCTGGCCTACAGAGAGAGTTCCAGGACAGCTTGGGCAACACAGAGAAACCCTGTCTCAAAAAAAACAAAAACAAAAACAAAAGAAAGGAGTCTTAATAAAACTTCAGAGTACCCATTATAAGCAGGTTCAAGGTGTTAGACAGCAGATCGTAGATATCCCTCTCTCTCCCAGAAAGAAAGCTGTGCCCCTTGCAGCTATCTCTCTGGGACACTAAGTGACAGAAGCCCGTCACAAGGCCCAAAGAAATGTCAAGGAGTGGCAAGGCAGATCAGTGGCTGGCAGGCACTGAAACTTGGGAGAAGGGATGTGGGAGGTGACATTTGAGACACACAAGCTTGCTTCTGGCGTGATGACTGTATTCACTCTTGGAGAGAGTGGTGGTGGCTGTGTGACATCATTGATCAATGTGCTGGATGTCATTCAATTGCACACTTAAACACAGTTACAATAGTGAATTTTTTGAGTTTCATACACTAAGAAGTCATAATGGCAGGTGTTAATGATGATACAGACTAAACCTGTCTCCACAGCAGAATGAACCCACTGTGCCATGAGCAGGCCAGCAGTTAAGTTTTGGAGGAGTAAAGGTTAAGGAAAGGCTACTGTTCATACAAAGAAAATGGTGTGAACAAAGAAAAAGGATCATATTTCTAGTCCACCAAGTTGAATCTAAAAGAGAAGCGATGTGGGAGGTTCTTCGGAGAGAGAGTCTCCTCCTGCAGGAGCAAGTTCCCCCTTACCTCTTCCAGGACTGACAGCTGTGAGGACCGGCCTGTGGTCACTCATCTTCTCCTGCCTCTGCCTGTGACAAGCTGCCTCCAGTTCCTTCTTTGCCAGGAGCTTGCCAGATGGGTAGAAGAGGCCAGAAGTCTGTGTGCCCATGTCCTTTTTAGACCCCGAGGCAGAAGTGGGCAAAGGGACACTTAGAGACTGCCAGGCAGATCGGGGCTATGAGCAAGGGAGAATACACATCAAGATCAGAGTATAATTTAATTAACCCCATCTCAGTCAATTTAAATCTGAATAAAAACACCTAAAAACTTTCTTTGAACTAAAGGCTTTTGTTGGGGGGAGGTATTCTCACCACCATTGCTTCTGTCTTTCCCAGCAACTCTTACCTTGATCCATGAAGGGAGCCCCCCTCCCTTGGTCATTTATTGTCCCAGGTTCAGCCAATTAATGATGCTTTCATCCTGCCTGGGCCTGGAAGACATCTACCTTCTCAGTTCTATAATGTAATAGGACACAGTCTTCACTGCACAACTACATTCAGCTGCTGAAAATGACTGTTCCTTTGATGGATCTGAAAAAATCACCATGGGAGGCTGTGTATGGTGTTACTGCATCTAAAGGGACACCATTCATAAGGCAGACAATGTATATTTGTATATTTATTAGGATAAATTTCCTGGCAGAGAGAAGAAAGTACATATACTATAGACAATTTTATTTTTTTGAGATGGGGTTTCCCTGTATTACTTTGTAGCCTGTCCTGGAATTCATTCTGCAGACCAGGCTGGCCTTGAACTCACAGATATCCACCTGCCTCTGCCTCCTGAGTGCTGGGATTAAATGCGTGCACCACCAACACCTGGCTTACTATAGACAATTTTTAACAGATGGCAGGCAGTCCGAGAAAAGAGCATCTTTTCACTTAAACAAAGGTGTCCATGAGCGTGGCGGCCCCACAAGTCTGCCTCTGAGTTCAAGTGCAGCATGTCCTTCACAAGTGTATGTGCTAAGGATCAAGTGTGTGTACAGTCTAATAACTATCCATTTTCAATTTCCATCAGTAAAGAGATGAGGTGACATCAGAAGGTCTTTGTGTGGCTTAGAGATCAGACTCTGAGGGCTAACAGGAAAATGTTCCCCCCTGTGTGTGCTGCAGAGAAAGACCACCAGCCAGAGATTATTGACAGGAGGAAATCTTACACACCTGATGTAACAGGGAAGGGAGAAGGCTCTTGGACTGTTACTGGGAAAATGCAAGAGGAGGTCAAATGCAGAGAAAGTTACTTCTTTCTGGGGCTATTTGATACAAGTCTCCAACAGAACAATGTGATCTTAGTTTCTCAATTTTTTTTTGAGACAAGGTTTTACTTTCTACCCTAGGCTAGATTTGAACTTGCATAAACATATAATTTTTGAAATAAAATAATTCAAGAGTTTGAAACCTAAATTGAATTTATTTGCATACCTAGTTCAAAGTCATGTCCAAGGTCTATGCATTTTGGTTCTGTTCCCTGGACTGACTCATAGGGCTGGGTACACAAAGTCAGTTACACCCTGCAGCAGTTCTTACCATCATGCAGTGTGCAGGCCTTACCTCAGAAAATGGACGAGGTCCCCCAGCAACTAGGGCCAAGCTGTTCATTCTGAATCGAGTTATGGACTTCACATAAATACCACAGGTGCCGCAGAATCGGGCAGACAGATGATTGCTGGCCCCACATTTTGGGCAGACAGAGTGGCTACCAGAAATGCCAAGCTAGAGAACAGAAACATTGCTATGATTTTAGAGCTCTGACTGTCTCTAATTATCAAAATAGTGTATGTGCCTGCCCTCTGACCTAACCGTTCTTCCTCTAGACTTTCTCCTACACATGGACAAGCCCTTCAAGAAATGTATCCCAGGCTATCTTGTGTAGTATTATAGGTACCTAAAAATTGCATTTTAAGTTTATTTTGTGTGTGCATGAGTGAATGTGGTGATGTGTGTATGTGCATGTGTGTATGGTGCCTTGATGGGGGATGTCATTCTGTGTATATGTTTGTCTTGTTGATTGACAAATAAAGCACTGTTGACCAATAGTGAAGCAAGATAGGTGGAACTAGGAGTTAAGGAGGATTTTGGGAAATGTAGTCAAGGATGGAGAGTCGCCATGTGATCCTGGGAAGAGAGGACACGTCAGGATGGCATCCTCAGAAAGATAAGTCCTTATAGAAATATATATATATATTAGTAGTCATGGGTTAATACTTAAGACAGAACTAGCCAATGAGAAGCCCTGGACATTGGCCGACAGCATTGTAACTAATAAAGTCTCTGTGTGTTATTTGGGGTTGACATGGCTCTGGGACCAGACTGGCAGAAAGAATGCTCGTTACAGTGCCTGTGTGGAGGTCAGAGGACATCTTTGAAGAGCTGGTTGTTTCTTTCCACCAGATGGATCCTAAGAATTGAATGCAGGTCTTCAGCTTTGGTGGAGGTGCTCCCACCCCCTGAGCCACCTCTCTAGCCCAGCAATGGCAGTCTAGGGAAATAAGTATCCAGCAATGGGGGATACTGCCTAAATAAACCATGGCATGTGCACATAGAGTCTATATTACAGACAATGGCATGTGAAGCTAAGGTATATTGCCAAGTAGAAAGAATGGGTCAGAATGGGTCAGTAAGTACCAGGTCACTGGAGATGAGAGTCACCTGGTATCTCTGAAGCAGGTGAGCTTCTGAGGAGAGGCTAAGATGAAGGAGACAGCCATTCACTCTTTTGTTACTTGAATGCAATATCAGATAAACATAAATGATTTTAACATTTTGATTAAAAATAGGCAAACTCCATTTGCAGAAGAAATTCCTGTGATCAGTAAAGGAGTGGAAAGGGTTAGCCTCAAAAAAAATGCAAATCAATTTCAGTGAGAAGGGCTTCTCCATTCCAGCCTATGAAACTATTTCTACCTCCAAATTCTTGGTAGAGAAACCATAGGATCTCCTGCATGGGTAGACCTTAGCTCTCCAGGGTGCCAGCAAAGTGTCAGTCTTTATTGTTTTTAAGACAGGTTTCTCTGTGTAGCCCTGGCTGTCCTGGAGCTTGCAATGTAGACCAGGCTGGCCTAGAACCCACAGAGACCCGCTGCCTCTGTCTCCCGAGTGCTGGGATTAAAAGCATGTGCCACCACTGCCTGGTGGCGAGACTCAGTCTTTAGGTGCCTACCGTGGCTCCACACCAGTCACAGAAGGATGCCTCCCAGAGGTTCTGGCAGCCACATCTAGAGCAGGAAATGGTCTCCCCATTCCGAGAGGGTGGATGAGGGACTTCATTTCCATTGTACAGCCACTGCTGAACAAAGCAATATTGACAGACAGAGTCAGAACTATGTTCTCCAGTTCCCACTCCATCCAAATAAGGGAATAAAACTCAAAACAACAGAAACTAGAAATATTCCCATATCCCAACCACCACCACCCCTCCCTGCACACTTTCTTTTCTTTTCTTTTTTGCAAAAGGGTTAAAAGTATGATAGATTCACCTATTATTTTTTTTTGAGACAGGGTCTCTCTACATAATCTTAACTGTCCTGGAACTCGATATGTAGATCAGGCTGGCCTTGAATTCACAGAGATTCTCCTGTCTCTACCTCCAAAGTACTGAGATTACAGGTGTGTGCCACTAAGCCTGACCCATATTCACCAAATTTTAAGTTCATATTGCTTCCTGCAAATCATAGTAAGTCAAAGAAAATGGAACCTCCTACATCACCATACCCCTCTATGTCATTGGTATATTGGCTGAGCAAGCCAAGTAGTAGTAATAGAACATTGCTGATAAACCAAGCTGAGGCCTGTAGGGCCATGACTTGGATTTATCTTCTCCTGTTTGCCCTAGGGAAACATTGATTTATTCTCCAGCCTAGGCATGGAAATGATAGGGTAAGGGAAGAGTCACTTTTATTCTACACTGTAAGACCACATCTGGGGCTGGAAAGATGGCTCAGTGGTTAAGAGCACTTGTCACTCTTTCAGAGGATCTGGGCTCCATTCCCACCACACATGGTAGGTAGTTCACAACTCTCTGTAACTCCAGTTCCAGGGGATCTGACACTGTCTTCTGACCTCTGAGGGCATGAGACACACAAGAGGCACACAGAAACACATGCAGACAAAACACCCATGTATATAAAATAAATCATGAAATTCAAAAAGTAAGAGCACATTTGTATTTCATATTTTAGGACAGAACCCACAGATCCACACTGGACGCGTCGTGCAGCAAGAGCGCTTGTTTTAAGCTAGCCTTTCACACAGGGATCTCTAGATGGCTCTTTGGGAGGAATGAAGACTACATCAATGGAAGTATGTGAACCTTTACTACACAGAGACAACAATGAGGGGCAAGTACGGGGAGCAGCAGGGAGGGAAGCACCAACACCTCTCAGAGGAGGCTGCCCAGGACCAGAGAGACAACCTCTGCTGTGATTCACTGCCTCCTTCTGATTCCCTGTAGATATGCTACCTGGGGATGAGATGGGGAAGGCAGACTGGGAGATAGTCCCTGACATCCCAGATTGCCAGATCTCTAAATAAATAATAGTTTCATGATTCACTTCCTGTCTCTGATCCTGGGCTCCAGCATTCTAGTTAAAAAGGAATTCTTTTATTGTAGAGAGGGAAATGGTTGCTTCTTGAGAATTTCTGACACTGTTAGGTAGATCTGGATTAGAATCTTGACTCCTCCTGCTTATTCTCTATTGTGTAATGTGACAGCTTTTCACTTTCCAAATGGGGATAACAGTAGAAGTGGCACTTCTGTGACTGTCTATGCAGGAGCTTTTCTGTGAGACAGGTGTCACCGCTGAGTCCAGGACAACCGGTTTTACAGTCTGTTGTCCAAGATTTCACACAGTCCCTTGGCAATGTCCTCACAGATCCGTAGTGGGTTTGGGTGAGTGCCAAGTGAGTACAAAGGAATGCTCAGCACAGGGTCAAGTTCTCTTCCTCAAGCTCCTCTCTCTTTGGGCTTTGTATTAAATGCTGACTTATGCACACAAAAGGACTATAATTCTACATTTTACTCCACTTGTACAATACCAGTGATCTTGGTACTTGGAAGTCAAATTGATGAATAACTAATCCAATTAATAACTGAATATATATTGCCATATATTCAAATATCTGGACAACAGAAAGATATTTTTCTAAGGACAATTTCTTTCTCAGGGATGGCTAATTTAGTTACTGTATTTGCCTAACTGAATCCTGTTTAACTCAAGGGTACTCTGTTATTCTAAAGCAGAACATTCTTTTTAGAGAGTGGTCACACCAGCTCCTGGCACAGGGAGTCTAGGAAAGAATCCTTCCATGTATATTAACCTAGTTTCTGTGCAACCAGAGACAGATCTTCAGGGTAATCCAAAAGATACATTCTTTGGAAGCTTTTGCTTCAGATTTTACATTTCAGTTATCCTAATACTAACATTTTTCTTTCTTTCTTTTTTTTGAGGCAGGGTTTCTCTGTGGCTTTGGAGGCTGTCCTGGAACTAGTTTTTGTAGACCAGGCTGGTCTCAGACTCACAGAGATCCACCTGTCTCTGCCTCCTGAGTGCTGGGATTAAAGGTGTGCACATTTTTCTTTTTTAAAAAAAGACTTATTTTATTTTTGCCTGTATGTATGTATGTGCACCATGTGCCTGCCTGTGCCAGAGGAAGACAGATGAGGACACTGGATTCCCTGCATCTGGAATTACAGAAGGTTGTGAGCCACCATGTGGCCTGTGCTGTCTGCAGAAGTAGTAAATGCTTTAGTTGCTGTGCAACTGAAATAAAAATTGGACAGAAATTTTGCCAACTTGGGGCTCTAAACATGAAGCCTTCAGATCTTTCATTGAGGATGAAAGTCCAAGTGCACTTTTAAATATAAAGTTGTTTTCAAGAAAGAAAACTTATCTTACCCCATCATATCAATGCTCCTAAAGACAAGACGAGACAAGACATGAGGCTGTCACACAGAACATGCACTGCTATTTTTGCCACTTCATAAACAATATCATTCTAACACCTCCATGCTGATGAGCCATTCCAATACAAATGCATCTTTAAAAACATTCAATTTGGGGACCTGAATAGATGACTCAGTCATTAAGAGGACTTATTGCTCTTGTCAAAGTAGAGCTGGGTGTGGTTCTCAGCACCCACATGGTGGCTCGCAGTCATCTCTAATTCCAGTCAGGGGGGTCCAATGACCTCTTCTGACATCCATGGTTATCAGACATACACATGGTGCACATGCATGCCCACAGGCAAAAACACTCATACATGTAAGCAAAAATAAATGAATATTTTTTTCAATTTTGGTATTGTTCCTAAGCAGTTTTGTTGAGAGATGAAAACCAGAAATGGAAGAATCCCATCATTGACAGTTAACATAATCAATTTCAAATGTCTTACTTTTTATATAAGAAGTCCAGAAGACCAAAGGAAAGGGTAAGAGGAGTGATGAAAGAAGGGCTGAAAATTCCTTTAAATTATTATTATAATTCTATTGTTATTTGGTTATTATTATTTTGAGGCAGGGTTTCTCTGTATAACAGCCCTGGTTGTCCTGAAACTCATGTTGTAGACCAGGTTGGCTTTGAACTGACATAGATCTGTCTGCCTCTGCCTCCAGCTGATTGGATTAAAGGTGTGCCGGGGTGGTGATGCATGTCTTTAATCCCAGCACTTGGGAGGCAGAGGTAGACAGATCTCTGTGAGCTGGAAGCCAGTCTGGTCTACAAGAGCCTAAGCTAAGGCCAAGCTTTTACAATTAATAGTAAGTCTCCGTGTCATTATTGGGGAGCTGGCAGTCCCACAAGAAAGGCCAACTACACCGTTCTGCCCCCACCTCCTAATTCTGAGGTTACAGGTGTGTGCCCCCACACTCAGTTTATACAGTGCTGGGCGTCAAACTCAGAGCTCAGTAATACGAGGCAAACATGCCACCAAATGAGCTGTTTCTAGTCGAAACTTAAATCTCTTGATGAAAAATTCACCTGAGTCTATTGAAACAGTCACTCCAAGAATTATGTCCATGGTGCCACCATTTTCTCCTGTTATGTCTTCTCAACCTCACCGTTATTCTCTCAGGTGTCAGGAAAATGACAGTGCAATTCATGATGAGAGAATGTTATAAAATCTGAATCCACACTACCAGACAAACAGCTACAAATACAAGAGTCCCCCCAAATTACAGCAGATTTGATTTGGGAATGTGTGCATGCTCTGGTTAATTTTGCCAGTCTTACTGACCTATTTCCACACTAGGTTCGAAAACACATCTTATGTAACAGGGGTAATTTTTTTTAACTATGCAGATTTTCTTTTTGGTGGCAATGGAGTAAGACTGCACAGCTATAAGATCTGCTCCTAATGCATGGAGGCTCTAGAGAGTGGACAGTCACACCCAAGTGGGAGGTGAGTTATGCAGATTTAGTTCCACTCTTAGCCTTTGGCCTGCAACAAAGGGTACAACACACGGTGCATGCCCAGCTGGAGGCAAGAGGCGGTATTTCTGGTCAGGGGAAGCAGAGATCTAAAGCTGAATGAGACCACTGTTTTTGCCCCGACTTTTCTCACACTTGTTTAAGGCAGAGGTTCTAACATTCTCACAGGGTTTGCATGTACAGGTGCAGGGTATATGTAACTATCACAGGAAGGATGAGGCAAGGGGGACCTGACTGGCCTGATGGCATACTTTCACAACCACAAAATACATGAAGAAAACACTGTATCTGAATCATATCTCGTGGGGTTTCCCCACATGGGAGCATTTAATAAATGTTAACTGACAATAATAATTTATGTAGTGGGCTGGAGAGCTAGCTCTGCAGTAAAAAAAACACTGGCTGCTTCTCCAGGGAACCTGGGGCCAATTCCCAATATCCACATGGCAACAGACCCAGAGGATCTCTCGCCCTCTTCTGGCCTCTGTAGGCACTGCATGCATGTATTACACATACTTTCAGGCAAAAACTCAAACATATAAACAATAAATCTTAAAAAATGAGAGAGAATAATTTCTATATGTCTTGTGCATGATACAATGTATTGTGGAATTGTCAAACTATACCACTGATCATATGCATACGTACTTATTCTTTTTTGATGGTAAGAACACCATTTAATCTCTTGGAAAGTTTCGAAGATACAGCGAATAATTATGTACAGTAGCACAGGTAAGAAGAATTAATTGGTCATCATGATGAACAATAGAACTCTTGAATGTAGTCTCAAAAGTAATGTATCTTTCACCAACTTCTCCCCAAACCATCACCTAACAGTCTCTGGTACTAATGGGTTTTGAGGTTTTCTGATCGCTAGTACACTTTGCACATATGAGAGATCACTCAATATCTGACTCTGTGCATGGTTTATTTCATACTCAAAATAATGCCTCCATACTATAGGTAAAAGATTTTCCTCCTTTTTTAATGGCTGAATGGTATTCTACTCAGAATTCATGCCATCTTGTTCAACTGTTGATAATCTCCAATTGGTGTTATATCATGGCTATTATGAACTCCAATGACCATGGGATGTATCTATCTAAAGATATTTTCTTTATATATATATATATGTATATCTAATAGTGAGACTTCTGGATTATATGATATTTTTAATTTTTAGAGGTATCTCCAGACTATTTTCTATAATGTTTATATGAATTTACATATCCATAAATAGTGTATAAGGGTTTTTCTTTTTCCACAACCTCACCAGAATTTGTTATTTTTGTTTTTTTGATGATAGCCATTGTAACTGGAGTGAGGCAATGCCTCTTGTAAATTTTAAAGTTAATTTGTGTGTGTGTGTGTGTGTGTGTGTGTGTGTGTGTATGTGTGTGTATGCGCGTGTGCTTGCATGTGTGTGCACACATGTTTACTATGGAGGGCATGTGGAGATCAGAGGAAAACTTAGGGAGTTGGTCTTATCCTTCCACCACGAGTTTGGGGATCAAACTTGGGTTGCCAGGCTCGCACAGCAGGTGTTTTTACCTGCAGTGGCACCTCACTGGCCTCTACCTGATGGTTAGTGGTGCTGAGCATTTTTCAAGTGCCTGCAGGCTCTTTGCAGTGTTTGTGAGAGTGTCTATTTGAGTCCTTTGCTCATTTCTGAGCACCTTTTCTTGTGAAGTTGTTTTAGTCTATCGTCCCTGGGATGGCAATCCTTGGGAGGTATAGTTCAGACTATTTCTGCCTGGGTCTTTACCCTGCCAGTTTCTTGGGAGGTATAGTGTTAGTGTCCTCTTTCTGCCTGGGTCTTTACACCCTGCTGGTTTCTTGGCTGTGCAGAAGCATCTTCCGTTTGTGCAGCCCTGCTCATCTATTTTCACCTTTGTTGCTTTATTTCAGGATCATGGCCAAACCGTCATCCCCAGACAATTTTCTAGAGGTTTTCCTTTGTTTCTTCTAGTAGCTTTGTAATTTAAAGTCTTAGGTTTCAAATCTTAAGTTTGTTTTTAATGGTACACAGCACACAAAAAGGGTCCAGTTCCATTCTTCTGCAGGCTGAGATCTAGTTTTCTTTGCACAATTTATTGAAGAAATTGTCCTTTTCTCATTTTGTGTTCTTAGAATCAACTGGTGGGGGACTGGGGAGATGGCTCAGTGGTTAAGAGGGCTGCTCTTCCAGAGGACCCCAGTTTGATTCCCAGCACACACATGGCCACTCACAATAACCTGTGACTCCAATCTAAGGTATTCGATATCATCTTCTGGCCTTTGAGGGCATTAGGCACACAAGTGGTGTACAGACACACATGATAACAAAATACACATACACATAAAGTAAATAAAAGAAAATGAATATTTAAAAAATCAGTTGTTGGTAAACATGTGGGTTTATCCCTGGGCTAACTATTCTTTGGTCCACTGGCCTATGTATGTGTCTCATGCACCACACTGTTTGATTACTAAAGCTTTGCAGTATGGCAAGAAGTATGACTATTCCAGCTTTGTTCTTTTTTGCTTAAGACTCGGCCAGGCTGGAGAGATGGCTCAGTGGTTAAGATGACTGCTCTTCCAGAGGACTGGGATCAATTCCCAGCACCCACATGGCAGCTTGTAGCTGTCTGTAACTACAGGCACAATAAATAAATTAATTAATTTAAAAAAAGAGCACTGGCTACTCTCCCAGAGGTCCTCAGTTCAATTCCCAGCAACCACTGGTGGCTCACAGTCATCTATAGTGGGATCTGATGCCCTTTTCTGTCCTGTACCTGTACATGCATATAGAGTATTCATATACATTAAACAAATAAGTCTTTAAAAAATATTTTTTGGCCATTCCAAATCTTTTGTAATTCTATGTGATCCTTAGGATTCCTTTTTCTGTTTTGTAAAAAAATAAAGTCATCAAAATTTTGACAAGAAACTTCACACATTTTATCTATGTTAATTTTTCTGATGACTGAACATGAGATAATCTTCCATTTATTCCTGTCTTCAATTTCATTTTCTTCCTTTTTGTTTTGTTTTGTTTTGTTTTTTGAGTCAGAGTCTTGCCGTGCAGCCAAGACTGGCCTGGAATTCATGATTCTCCTGCCTCAACCCTGGTGATGGGATTATAGACCTGTTACCATGGCTAGCTTTGCTTCAATTTCTTTTATTAATGCTTTAAACTTTTCAATTTTTATGTTTACCTAATTGTTTACCACTTCTTCAAAATTTGTTAGAAGAAACAGAAAAACAAAAACATACAAACAACAAACAAAAGCCAGCAAAGTTATCTGCAGCATTTCCCCCCAGATCTCAGTGGTATTTATACAATGCTGCACCTAACAATGGCAGAAAACTCACACTTCCCAAGTGTCCCTAGAATGCTTCCAAGCTAGAGCATACAATGGGCCACAGAATAAATCTTATTAGACTAACCAATCACACAGAGCATGTGCTCTGACAATAAGAGTTAACTCTTGATGACTGCTGGTGGTGCATACCTTTATTTCCAGCACCAGAGAGGCAGAGGCAGGCTAATCTCTGAGTTCACGGCCAGCCTAGTCTACAGAGTGAGTTCCAGGATTGCCAGGGCTACACAGAAAAACCCTGTCTTCAAAAGAAAAACGGGGGGGGGTGTTATCTTTTAACTCACCACTATCAATATTATTTGGAAATGAAGCAAACAATAAGTAAGTCTTAGATCAAAGGAGAGATCTCAGTGAAAATGGACAGTCTTTTAATGGTATTATCATGAAAATACAACATATATATTTATATTTACAGAATACTGCTAAAGAAGATCTTCAGAAATTTACATTTTGTGTTAGAACGAGGAAAAATAATTTAAAGTCAGTGGTTCTTATTGTAGGAAATTAGAAAGGGGCTGGAGAGCTGGCTCAGCAGGGAAAGCTGCTTGCTGCCAAGCTTGACAACCTGAGTTTGATTATCAGGACCCACATGGTAGAAGGAGAAAACACTTTCCTCTGACCTTCATGTGCATGTGTGTGCACACACACTCAATAGAAAATGTGAAGAAAAAAATAAGGCCAGGAATGGTGCATACACCTTTAATCCCAGTAATCTTGGAGCAGAGGTTGCCAGATCTTTGTGAACCTGGTCAATATAGTTTGTTCCAGTCCAGCCAGCGTTACATAGTTACAAGTGTGTGTGTGTGTGTGTGTGTGTGTGTGTGTGTGTGTGTGTGTGTGTGTATACATGTAGATAGATAGGAAGAAAGGAAGGAAACAAGGAAAGAAGGAAGGAAGGAAATTTAAAAAATAAATAGGTGAACCAATAAATAAAAAGAAATTTGAAAAAAGTGGACCAAATTGCAGGGCGTTGGTGGCGCATGCCTTTAATCCCAGCACTCGGGAGGCAGAGGCAGGCAGATCTCTGTGAGTTCGACGCCAGCCTGGTCTACAGAGCGAGTTCCAGGACAGCCTCCAAGAGAATACAGAGACAGAGAATACAATACAGAGAAACCCTGTCTCGAAAAACAAAAACAAAAACAAAAAAGAGGACCAAATTAAAATCAAAGCAAAGAGAAGATTTCTAAAAAGCAAAATAAAAACTAGGATGTAAAATGTGAAGACTTTGAAAAGACATAAAAGTCACACAAAATTGGTCTGATGAGAGGAGGGGACAGGACAACCATGTTACCAAGCATAAGAGAAGCACATAACCATAGATCCTGCAGGTGACATCGTAAGGCAGCACATATGATGTGCTGGTAAAGAGAAATACTATGAGGTTAAACTATGATTACACCACTGCTGGTGAAGGAAACAAGACGAGATTGAAGACACAGTTAGGTGGAAAGCTAGCCTCTGCATCAGAAGAATTAACACAGATAGAATGTCTACAGTGCAGGTCAGAGGATAATTTTGGGAGTCAAGTCCATGGAACTCAGGTTGCCACGCTTCTGCGGCAAGTGCTTTTACCTGCTGGGCCATCATCTTGCAGCCCTTCCTATTTTGTGTTTCATAATTGTCCTTTTCCTCCCGCTGCATGTCTTACTTCTCTGTTAGCATCAACACTGAGAACTTAGTGTCCACCAAAGATAGAAAGATAGGGACACATTCAGTCCACCCACCTCTTGTGTTGCAGGCAGGGTCCCCTCACAGGTGACACAGTATCTCAGATGAACAGGATTCCCGGTGCCACAGGTGCGACAGATCACCTTCTCCTTGATAACGGAATTAGAAACAGAATGAGCAACAACAGGGTGGAGGTGTTAGCAGTCCTGTTAGTCAGCCAACAGTGTTACAGCACCCAGTTAGGAATACTGGGAATAGTGCCAGACAAATGAACAGGTTTTTTTTTTTTTTGCGGGTTTTTTGTTTTTGTTTTTTGTTGTTTTGTTTTTCAAGACAGTGTTTCTCTGTGTAGCTTTGGAGATTGTCCTGGAACTAGCTCTTATAGATCAGGCTGGTCTCGAACTCACAGAGATCCGCCTGACTCTGCCTCCTGAGTGCTGGGATTAAAGGCGTGTGCCACCATGCCCAGTTCAAATGAACAGTTTTAAAAGAAACAAAACTGCAGGCAAGCATGCAAGTAAACTGAAGACAGTACTCATTTAGTTTGAGGAAGACAATTTGAAATTTACAATGGTTATGCTCCCATCTCCAAGAGGGAAACCTGATAGCCAACAGGCTTTCTACTTCATGGCCTACACTGTAAAGAAAAAGACTTGAGAGCAGCAGAAGCTCACCTGTGGGTTTACAAGTCTGCTGGGTCCCGAGACTATGCTAACTATGAATTTAGGTTTGTTCTGTGAGTTATGACTTAGATAAAGTGGAAGAAGTGACGTCAGAAGAAAATATTAATGCAACTTCCCAAGTCAGTCCAAGAGTCAAGATGCAACAGAGGAGATGACAGAACTAGATAGAGCTAAAAGTGAGAAAAAAGGGCAGAGGAGATGGAGGAGGGCGGGGAGACACTATACCTGTTAATAAGATTAGCACATTTAAGGAGAAACCTCACATTTTGCCCTGGAATAACAGGGAAATGCCTAGAGGGTCAGACTGCACCACAGGAGGCTCCAGTTTAGCAGATGCAAATTGCCTGGAAAGAACTACCACAACCGCTTAGGTCAGTGCTTTCCAGGGGCAGCCACCAAGGAGCCCAGAGGCTTACTCGTGGAGAAAGGGCCAGGGTTTATCTGGGGCTGGCAGCAGAGTTTACTAGCACCATCCACAAGGTATTGGTTCTGCAGCCATGAACGATGCAGTGCCGAGGGGGTCGTGGAGGCTTGCATCAAAGTTCTAGAAAGCTGTCGAGGCCAGGCCCTGTGTGGCAGGATCAGATTCCCTAAAACAGGCCCTGAGGAGCCCCTGCTTGAAGCTGGGAAAGTGAAGTTTCAGCTGTGAGGGAGAGGCCAGGGTGTGTCAGTTCTAACCCCCTTTTTTCTACAAGATAGGAGCCACCGGCAGAGTGAGCAAACAAAAACATGAAGCCACTGTCATTGAGCAATTGTAAGTCAATATTAATCACAATACTGAATTCTGAATACGCAAAAACAGTAAGACACTGTCTAAATTAGCTGTAATGCAATTTGTCCTCAGAATTCATTTTCAGGGAATATGTGTAGGCATCTCCCTTATAGATCCTGTTGGGTGTTATCTATTTGGATCAGTGTGCCTTCCTAAAAATGAGAATGGGTTTGTTCATGAGACATTAGTTTATCAGTCATTAGTCCACTCTACCAGCTGAAGACAGACACAATGATTCAAACATCACCTTCTGTGTTATCTCATTCATGTTTCCACAGAATCACACTTCCCTACCTTCAAGTGGAGGCTGGCCTGGGGCCGCAGCTGTGGAGCAAGAGGAGCCTCGCACACCACACAGATGGGGGTGTTCATGGGTACCACACTTCCACATTCTGCACACAGGCCCATCTGCTCAGAGGGAAAGGTCAGGTTTGACTTGGGAGATAAAGGCTGACAGGACTCACTTTATAAGATTGGGTTTGCTTTTGTAGACTCTTAAAATAATTACCTTTCCTATTATTTTATTGCCACTAAGAGTAAAAACCTGCTTACTCTAGAATGAGAGCTGTAAGCCAAAGGTGAGCAACAGACCGAAAAGGTCCTGGAAATGCCCGTTTGCACAAGAGCACGGTGGTTCTTACAGGCTGCTCTCCTCCTTGCTCTGGGCA
The DNA here is from genome assembly GCF_017639785.1 of Mesocricetus auratus. Lineage (NCBI taxonomy): Eukaryota > Metazoa > Chordata > Mammalia > Rodentia > Cricetidae > Mesocricetus > Mesocricetus auratus. The sequence goes on from NW_024429189.1 coordinate 110,672,642, forward strand.
GCGACTCCCCCAGGGCAGGGTGGGCTGGGAACGGTACTAATTCTATGATTGCTGCTGTACATGGCCTTCCTTATTTGGAACACTACTAAGATGACAATCTCAGTAGCAAACAAAGAGGACCAGTGGCTCATGGTAGTCAGAAGATAACCTCAGGTGTCATCATCAGGAATGCTGCCCATCTCCTTTGAGAGGGGGTTTCTCACTGGCCTGCAGCTTACCAATTATGCGAAGCCTGCAGCCCCAAGGCTGGCTAGGGAGCCAGGTGTTGAGAACTGACCCTTTGTGCTTGCAAGTGAAGCAGTACTTTACTGACTGAGACATTCTCCCAGCATCGTGCCCAGGATTTTAGCAGGTAATCTAACTGTAATGTCTCAATAAGTCCTCATTGTGCCCAGGAAGACACACATCTCTACTTGCATGTGTAGATGAAAAAAGAGCTCAATATAGGTAAAAGCTGCCAGGCAGTAGTGGCACATGTCTTTGATCTCAGTACTCAAGAGGCAGAGGCAGACGGATGTCTGTGAGTTCAAGGCCAGCCTGCTCTACAGTGTGAGTTCCAGGATAGCCAGGGATACACACAGAAACCCCATCTCGAAAAAAAAATTAATTAAAAAATAAAAGCCTAGGCTAACTTGAACACAGTTTTAAGTTTCATATTCCGTCTAGCCCACACAAACATTTATCAGCAGAGCCTTACTAGCTTGAGGTACATGAGCACAGTTTTGAGCCAACCTTGTCCCATTTAAACAGTAAGATTTGGGGGCTGGAGAGATGGCTCAGGGGTTAAGAGCACTGGCTGCTCTTCCAGAGGTCATGAGTTCCGTTCCCAGCAACCACATGGTGGCTCAATCTGTCTTCTCTGAGGCCACACAGAGTTCCTGTTAGAAGCATGATCCTACTCTCAGGAAGGACCTGGATAGCAAGGGATCAATGTGTTCAAATTCTTTCAGTGAATGTTTGTGGCTTATGTGACAGGCCCTTGTCACAGCTACCTACACAGCCACATAAAACTAGACACCAATGTTTTCAAACATTTTGCAGCTTACCTGAGCCCCTTCCGGGGGTGGAAGGCGATAGCCAAATATAGGTGGGACAGGAGCGCCACATTCATGACAGAAGCGAGCAAAGGGATCAGATGGACGGGAAGCCAGACAGTGGGCACACCTACAACCAAACAGTTTCCATTTATCCATGAGGGTCTACATTCTTACATATCTAATGGATGGGAGAGGTGCATGTGCTCCTGCCCCTCCCTCACCCCCAAGGGACTACTGGCAGTAAAAGGTTGTTGGAGGGGCATTTTTTTATCAGTGATAAAAATACTGAAGTCCATGCTTATGCAAACAATCATAGTTAAATTCAGATACACACACATGCACTCCACAACATGAAAGTTGGAGAGGAAATTCTTCAGAAGTGTGTGCGTGTGTGTGTGTGTGTGTGTGTGTGTGTGTGTGTGTGTGTGGTATTTCTAAAATACCTTCATTAGGCACACCTTTAATCCCAGCACTTGGGAGGCAGAGGCAGGTGGATCTCAAGACCAACCTGATCTACAAGAACTAGTTCCAGGACAGCCTCCAAAACAACACAGAGAAACCCTGTCTCAAACCCCTACCCCCCGAAAAAAGAATGCAGAGGTTGTCTGAAATAATTTTTTAAGTAAGACCTAACTATATTTTGCTTAAAAGAAATGAAATGTAAGTAGGGGGACAAAAGTAAATTGTAAGATACAATATGTCATAAGATATTCGTTAAAAGAAGGTGGGGTGTCTACTCATTATTAGAGCAAGTGGATGTCTGAGCAGAGGAAGTCACCAGAGTCAAAGAAGGCAATTTCATAGTGGCATATGAGTAGCTCAGCAACAGGATATAAACATTTAAACAGTTACATATTTAATATCAGTTTTAAGGAGACTTTTAAGACTCCATGGACTTTCACAGTTGGGCAAATTGCATTTTGCGCTGAAAGGCCATGAGCTCTGGAGCCAGTGGTGAGATGTTACGATTTGAGTCTGCAGTGCCACTCACAACCTCGGGTTTCTAATGCTTAGCCTTCGTGTGTCGTGTGAAGGCTGTGGAGCCTGGTTAGTGGAGCACGTTACCAGAGAATGGACTTTGAAGGTTGTACCCCTCCCTGGTTCAGCCCGTGCACTCTCTGCTTCTTGTTTGCTATGTTGTGACTAAACAGAGAGGATCTTACTGTGTTTCCCAGGCTAACCTGGAACTTTGTATTAAGCCCAGGTTAGCACAGGACTTGTGATCCTCCTACCTTAACATCATTAAGGCTGGCATTATAGGCATGTGACACGTGTGAATAGCTGAAGTTTTTCACAAATATGACAAACTAAGAATCAGATATAGTCGGGTGATGGTGGTACACACCTTTAATCCCAGCACTCAGGAGGAAGAGACAGGCAGATCTCTCGAGTTTGAGGCCAGCCTGGTCTACTGAGCGAGTTCCAGGACAGCCTCCAAAGCTATAGAGAAACCCTGTCTAAAAAGAAGAGGAAGGAGGATGGGGACGAAGAAGAGGAGGAGGAAGAGGAGGAGAAGGAGAAGAAGAAGAAGGAGGAGGAGGAGGAGGAGGAGGAGGAGCAGAAGGAGAAGGAGAAGGAGAAGGAGAAGGAGAAGAAGAAGAAGAAGAAGAAGAAGAAGAAGAAGAAGAAGAAGAAGAAGGAGAAGGAGGAGGAGGAGGAGGAGGAGGAGCAGAAGGAGAAGGAGAAGGAGAAGGAGAAGGAGAAGGAGAAGAAGAAGAAGAAGAAGAAGAAGAAGAAGAAGAAGAAGAAGAAGAAGAAGAAGAAGAAGAAGAAGAAGAAGAAGAAGAAGAAGAAGAAGAAGAAGAAGATCAACAGTTGACTGGATGGGGCATGATAAGAAGGTCACACATGTTTCAATCACACTCTTTACAGACAAGCATTTTAGTGTATGCCAGTTAGCCCCCCTCCTTTTTAAAAAATTTTTGTTTTTGTTTTTTGGGTTTTGGTTTTTTTGGTTTTTTGTGGGGGAGGTTGGTTATTCGAGACAGGGTTTCTCTGTATTGTTTTGGGGCCTGTCCTGGAACTTGCTCTGTAGACCAGGCTGGCCTTTAACTCACAGAGATCCGCCTGCCTCTGCCTCCCGAGTGTTGGGATGAAAGGCATGCGTCACCAACGTCCAGCCTTTTAAAATTTTTTTCTACATTTTATTTTCTGTGTTTGGATGTTTTGACTGCAATACATGCCCATAACCATAGAGGCCAGAAGAGGGGCTGAATTCCCTGGAACTGGAGTTACAGACAGTTGTGCTCACTATATGGGTGTGGACAACTAAACTCAGGTCCTCTGGAAGAGAAGTTAGTGCTCTCAATTACTCGGTCATCTCTCTAGTCCCAGCCTCTTTTCCCCAACTATATGGTCTTAAGACTCTAAAACACCAAAACTCAGGAGACCGAAGCAAGAAAATTGTTTCAAGTTTGAGGCCAACCTGGACTGCATAGCAAGTGCCAGGCCTACATGGCAAGTAGGCCTATCTCAACAAATTTAACTTAAAAAACCAGGTAAAACCAGCGTTATACTTCATTTTAAGTCTCCATGGGAGATGGTGACTTTGTCTAAGACTGATAGAGAACATGTCACGTACTTGAGGAAGTCCGTGTCCCTCTGGATCCGTGTGATCTCTGTGCTTGTCAGACTTCTCTGGCCAGTTATATGCGCAAAGCCCGGGGACTGAAACGAAGAAAACAGCTAGGAATGCACGTACAGGTGCATAACATAGTGAAGGCTATCGGGTAAGGAAAGTCCGTTCAAATTCATTTACCAACATTCTTTTTTTTTTTTTCGAGACAGGGTTTCTCTGTATTGTTTTAGAGGCTGTCCTGGAACTTGCTCTGTAGACCAGTGCCTGGCACCAACATTCATGTTTTAAAATTATCATGGGGGTGGAGGGAAGGCTGGAACCTCGACCTGAACGAGGTGACACAGCACAGGCAGGTTGGAGCCACTGCCCTCGCCATGACCCCGAGTAATCAGCGAGAGCTTGCTGGCCAGAACATGAAGAGCAGAGCAACTCCGTTAAGGGAAAGCGCCAAGATGAAGGGCTTTCTGCTGCAGCCCGCAAGCAGAGGGACTCAGAGATCAGGCAGCAGAAGCAAAAAAAGGGAAAGCAAGAAGGAAGAGCCCAAGTAGCTTTGTGGCTTCGTGTCCAACCCTCTTGCTCTATGCCTGTGTGCCTGGAGTCAGTCCGCCAGGCTTGAGTTTCGAGTTTCTTCCTGTAGTGCTCACAGGTCCCAGCACCGATGGCATTCCCTTTGCCCTGAGTCTGCAGTGGGTTCCTTTTGTGCTTCCTTCCCCTCAGGGAGCTGCCCCCACTCCTGGGGGGTGAGGGGGCTGCCCCTTCTCAGTGCTTTTTATTCCTGTGGGGCACACCCCGAAATATTAAAAGTAGCTTTGTAAAACAAAAACACTACCATGGGGAAGCCTGATGGTGGTGGTGGTACATGCCCTTTTTTTTTTCTTTTTTGAGATAGGGTTTCTTTGTGTATAACAGAGTGGCATATGCCTTTAAGCCCCGAACTCAAGAGGCAGAAGCAGGTGGATCTCTGAGTTCGAGGACAGCCTGGTCTACAGAGCAAGTTCCAGGGCAGCCAGTGTTACACAGAGAGGCCCTGTTTACAAAAACAAAAACAAAACAAAACCCCCAAACATTTGTGTGACTTGATTGTCATTTCCTATCATAGGGCAGCTTTATGGACATGGAGGCTCTTCCCTTCGAACACAGTATTTCCAGAGCTGGGACACTGCCTGGAACATGGCTAAAGGCTGAAAGATGCTGTTCTAACGTATGCTGGGAAGCATTAAAATGCCTGAGGTATTTTGGCTACCTTAAAGAATTTCCGCTGATGTTACCTGGGACTGGTGAGTAGCTATTCTGGAACCCGATCCTTCATGGTAGGCTGGGATTTCCAGTGGACTCTCGGAGAAGCGAAGATCTTTCAGAGTTTTAGGGTCTGCTCTTTCGCCTACCTTGAGGTCTATAATTATATTAAAAATATTGTGTTGTGATTAACTGTTAGCATGTAAAACCATGCAAATATGTCCTTCCTAGCAGCAACTACTATAAAGTCACCCTCCCCAAGTCAGAGAAACAGAACTGAGAAAGGAATAATTAACCCAGTCTAAGAAAATAACCTCCTTTGATCCCTTCTACAACATTCCCTGTCAAGCTAAGAAAACATACCAGTCCCATTGCAAAGTTAGCAGATAGCATATTTCAATTAACCTGTGACAACCTCTTCTTGCTTACTAACCCAGGAATCCAGAAACTTTGCTGTCGGAAGTCATGTAACTAGAAGACCCAGTCACTTTGTTGCTGTTTTAGAAAACAAATAAACAAAACCCCCAACAGCCTGAGTTGGTCCTGGGAACCATGTGTAATGAGACAACTGGCTCCCAAAAGTTGTCCTCTGTGGCATACATGTGCCACACACAAACAGCAACAACAACAACAATACTGTTGGGCTGTCACAGATTTTCTTTTTAGTTGAAATGATGTTATCTGAATACTGTGCAATTGGACTGGTCCATTTTCTTAGCTTGACAGGGAATGTTGTACAGGGTATCAAGGGAGGTTATTTTCTTAGACAGAGTTGATTATTTCTTTCTCAGTTCTACTTCGCTGACATGGGAGGGAGACTTTATAGTAGTTGCTGCTGGGAAAGAATGTGATATAGTCCTTTACTGGATGTTTCTAATCATGAGGACATACTTACATGGCAAATCCTTTGGCCCGCTAAGCTATGTTGCTGGTTCCCAAGACATAAAGCAGCAAGCTCATTTTCTAGCTATGTGCTGAACACATCTTTCCTACATGCACCTTTGTAGTTTCCAAAGTAACCTAACCTGAATCCACATCTGATGCTGGCCCTACTCACACAGCTCGGTTTTACTCAATTCTAGAAAAATTCTGCTTTTGTTTAAGATTTACCCAAATACTACTCACTCCCCAAACCCGATGACTCTTTGGTGAGGCACCCCATGTTCCTTAAATACAATCATTCAATAAATCAAATTTATCAGACTGCTTGTTTATCTCCCGTGGTCTTAATCTGTTAGCTAGAATAAAATATTCAAACTGTAGCCTGCCTTCCCGGTTTTCTTATTTCAACACAAGTGCATGAGAACTGCGCAGTGAGCACGCGGGAGGCCTGCTTAGAGGCTTCCTTCTACCTCGCCGTACCTGCAAGTCGTCTAAGGTTAACGTTCCAAGTCGATTTGTTTTCAGCATTCTTATACTTCTTCCTTAATTTTGGTCCGACAAATCCATTTTTTAGTTCCTAGGAATGAAGAGATTACATGGCATTTGATTATCTAGACTTAGAGTGGGAGAATTAGAAGCCATGGTAGAGACAGTATCATGGTGGACACCTCCTCCTGGAAAGGGATTATAGCAGTTTTTATAAAGTGACTTTTGTTTCCATTAGAAACCTGCAGCTTTGTGTCTGGGCTACTTGGTGAGCAGCATGTCTAGCTGGTAGCCCTCACCAGGTCAAGCAGCCAAGATAGGAAATGTGGATAGTTACATTATCAGAGACAGTAATAGCACAAGAACAGAAACAGAGGGACAAATAGGGTGAGGTCAGACCAAAATGACAGGCCTTGTGCACACTGCCTGCCCAGACATCCCTCTAAGCCCTCTTCTATGGCCTTTCTTTTATGTGGACTCCATCCCTTCTGGGTGTCTGATGACTGTCCCCGCGACACTCACACCACAGACTCTATCTACTTGCATCTACTCTGGTCCCACAACATGTGCTCTGGTCTCAGGGATACCACTTGGCTTAGGTAACACCCCCACAAACTTTCTCTGTCACTCTCAACAAGTACCCTATGAGATCTCCTGACTGGGTGGCCACTCTCTGGCCCTCTTACCTGGATCACTGGTGCTGACAACCCAGGGCTGGTTTCAAATATCCTTCTTAGGTCTATCAGATTAACTCTCCAAAGAAGTGAAGAATTGCAGTTTTTGGCGGGTGAAGACTAATAGAAGTCAACACACACTGGAATGGTCTACTAGCCTGACTATTCAATTTGCATCTCCCTTGCCTGCCCCTAAGCTCTGCTAAAAGTATGGTAGCCCTGCTTACTGCCATGTTGGAGCTTGTAAATGGGAAAATCTGACAAGAAGCCAAGGAATCACATGCTCAGGTCACTTTTCCCCAGCGAAGGCCTGGAGCAAGGATAGTAAAGAGTGCAGACAGCTTGTTTATCTGGAGTTTATGCAGCATTAATGCAGCATTCATAGACAAAACGCACAAAGCTGATTCCCTGGGTGGTATGCTAATGGTTTCTGTTTCATCACAGGTAGTCATTGCAGACAACGGAGCACAGGCAGTGACAGCGCCCAGTCTAAATTCTGATCTTAGGCAGTGGAAGGCTTGAGCAAGGCTAGGAAATCAGTGAAGTTGATCCTGACCTTAATCATAAGGATCTGACTGTGAGTAGAGTGTTGTAATGAAAGGGGAGGGTGTGCCCACTGGGCAAGAAAGGATGATGCATATAGTGACAATCTATACATTCTTCGGTTTCATTACTTGCCTGCTTTGAAAAGCCTTTGAGGGCATCGTCAACACTGTCTTCAGGAGAAACCATCTTCGGTGGTTCATAGTCTACCTGGAACACCTTTGTTACAACCCCGCTCTGTCTGCAGTCTCTGAAAAATCATATTTTGAAAAGGAGAGTGTATATTATACAAACATGTAAGGCAAAGGTGGCTAGCAGTTAAGATGATGCTACAGTTACCTAATGTAGCCACTTCATTTGCTATATTTTAAATTGGTCGAGTAGAACCCTAGAAGTGAGGACTAGAGGTGAAGGTGGGCTGTGGCAGTCTTCAGCAGTGGCTCTGGTACTCTAGACCCCGCTCCATCCCGGTGCTGTTCACAGAGCCACAGGCCAGCGTGCAGCAACCCTTCCCATCCTTCCTGTTTCCTTGCTCTCAGAATACTGGCCTCAGCCCCCAGGAGCTCAAGATCAGGAAAGTGACTGGCATTTCTTGTAACTTCTTTCTAGGTCTGCTCTAGCAAAACCAACCCTGGAAAGCCAGGCATAGATAGAGGTACATGTCTGTAATCCCAGCATCAGAAGGCTAGGGTAGGAAGATCACTGCAAGGTCAAGAGCACTGGCCACTCTTCCAAAGGATTTGAGTTAAATTCCAAGCACCCATATGGTGGCTTACAACTATCTATAATCCCAGCTCCAGAGGATGTGACGCCCTCCTATGGCCTCCAGAGGCACTGTATGCATGTAAACAGGCCAAACACTCATACACATAAAATAAAATAAAAAATAAATCAAAAGAATTTTTATTTGTTTTTTTTTTGAGACATGGTTTCTCTGTGTAACACTCCTAGCTGTCCTGGTGTCCTGGAACTTGCTCTGTAGACCAGGCTGGCCTCTAACTCACAGAGGTCAACCTGCTTCTGCCTCCCAACTGCTGGGATTAAAATTTTTGCCACCGACTCAAAAATATCTCTTTTTTGTTCGTTCATTTGTTTGTTTCGAGACAGGGTTTCTCTGTATTGTTTTGTAGGCTGTCCTGGAACTCACTCTGTAGACCAGGCTGGCCTTGAACTTACCAAGATCCGCCTGCCTCTGTCTCCCGAGTGCTGGGATTAAAGGCGTGTGCCACCAATGCCCGGCTTGAGTTCCTTTTTAAAAACAGAGTTGCCTTCATTTCTATTAGTCATTTTAATAACATGGATAAACACAAGGTTTGTGTGGGTGGACACCCAGCACTTGCAGTCCTTGGGCCTCTAGCATTCAGCACCATAGATCTGACAGCTCTTGTGTCCTACTTTGGTTCTCTATTGCTGTGAAAAAACTCCAAGACCAAAACAACTGGGGGGGGGGGAAAGAGTGGGCTTATTTGGCTTACAGCTTAGACCCACCGTTGAAGCCTAGAACTGCAGCAGAGACTATGGAGGAGTGCTGCCTACCAGCTTGCTTCCCATGGCATGTTCACCTGCCCTTCTTATACAACTGAGGACCCCATATTCAGGGGTGACACCACCCACATTGGGCGGGGGCCCTCACATGTCAATCAGTAGTAAAGAAAATGCCCAGACTTGTCTACATACAGGTCAGTATGATGGAGTTACTTTCTCAATTGAGGTTCCCTCTTCCCAGATGACCCTAGCTTATGTCAAGTTCACACACAACCCCGAAACTAACCAGCACAAATAATATGCAGGACTTGTGCCAGTATTACTCCGCACTTAGAATCCTTGGGCTCTAGCATTTGGTGCCATGGATTTGACTGCTGTTTGAGTTAATGAAGGGCTCTTCTCATCTGAGTGGATTAAGTTTTACTGTGATGAAGATGTGAAATATGGCAACATAGTTACTATTGAACACAAGGCAGTGCTTACTTGCAAAAACTATATCAGCTATTAGATCCTCAGAGGAAGATGACAAAGTCAGATCTAGGGGAAATCCTTTGAAAGATGGAATACCTCTTACATAAATATCTAAAGTATTAATTAAAATGCTGGAACAAGCCGGTGTTGGTAGCACACGCCTTTAATTCCAGCACTCAGGAGGCAGAGGCAGGCGGATCTCTGTGAGTTCAAAGCCAGCCTCGTCTACAGAGTGAGTTCCAGGACAGGTTCCAAAGCAATACAGAGAAACCTGTCTTGAAAAACAAAAACAAAAAAAATGCTGGAACATTCTTTCTATTCTTGCTAACTCATTAAACTTTCACTCAGAAAAGAATCCCAGTTTCCACAGTGTTTCGTTACCCCATTGTTATTTGGGTCATCTATATCTACTGCTGCACAGCTAAGTGCCCAGAAGCTAGTGCCTCAAACCCAGGTTCTTGGGTAAACTGGTCACAGCAGGGTGGCTCTCATGTGAACTCTTTCATTGGTACCATCGGATATTAGGGCTGGATGACTTCTTTTACAAATATTTGTTCTTGGGCCAATCCTTCCCCTACTCTCTCATATTTTACATTCTCAAGGACATTCTGAAAGGGTTCTATTTCTCCACATATCAATGGCACTGGACATTGTCTACTTGTTGAGATCTCATCACCCTTGATAGTGTTCTCTGTAGATATTTGCTTGAGGTGCTCCTTTTTGTGTTAGGGTATGGGTTGATTACTACAACTGGAACCAAAGTAATAATTAAAAAAAAAAACAATCAGAATCAACAAGTGCAAGCAATCCAAAGATGCTGTGGGCGTTTGAATGAGAATGGCCCCTACTCACAGATTTGGTCACCAGGAAGTGGCACAATTTGAAAGGATTAGGTGGTGTGGTCTTGTTGGAGGAACTGTGTCACTAGTGTGGTAGGCTTTGGGGCTCAAAAGCCCATGCCAAGCACAGACTCTCTCTCTCTCTCTCTCTCTCTCTCTCTCTCTCTCTCTCTCTCTCTCTCTCTGTCTCTCTCTCTCTCTCTCTCTCTGTCTCTCTCTCTCTCTCTCTCTCTCTCTGTGTCTCTCTCTCGCCTACGGATCAGGATGTAGCCTTCAGCTGCAGCTGCATCTGCCTGGAAACCCCCATGTTTTCCACCATGATGACAATCAACTAAACCTCTGGACTGTAAGCAAGCTCGCAATTGCTTTCTTTGCCTTACTCATGGTATCTCTTCACAGCAATAGGACACTAAGACAGGATATAGAGTAGAGGCGTTGTAATGGTTAATGCTGATTGCTAATTTGATAGGATCTAAAATTGCTTAAGAAACAAGCCTCTGGGTATGTCTGTGCAAGATTTCCTATGTCGAGTTAACTGAGGTGAGAAGATCCATCCTGGATGTGAGCTGGGGTTCTGCACTTCAAAAAAGAAAAAACCGTGAGCTTTGCTCTGCAACCCCACACCCTGCCACCCTGTTTCCTGACTGTAGATGCAATGTGACCTGCTGTCTCATCTTGTCACCATGAATTCCCTGCCTTGGAAGGAACATAGCCTCAAACTGTGAGCCTAAATAAAGCCTTCCTCCCTTGTGTTGCTTTTGCCACCTATCTTTATCACAGCACTAAGAAAAGAACTGAATGCAGAAGTCACAGGGTCAACTTTCATTGTTCCGTCATCCCTAGAACATTGCACTCGTTCTCATGATCAACATGATTGACACTCACATCCCAGGCAGTGGGAAGCAGAACCCACCCTGTTTCCCTTTAAAGACAGTCTGGAAGTTTCACTTCTACACATACCTATGAGCCATGGCCTGGTGACATACCTGTACCAATCAAGGATGATTAGGAAATACCCATTGGGCAATTGTGTGCCTGGCTAAAATCACAGGTGGCATTATGATAGAAGGCGGAGTAGATGTTCGGGGCATGCAGAACTGCTGTCGTGTCATCATTACAGTGCTTGGAGTATCATGGGATGTTAAACTGTCCCGCTGACTTACTGCTGTGAAAGCTCACAGTGGAGCACAGCTTCCTGGTGATTTTCTTGACATGGCAGTGCCTCATGGGTCACTCAAAGCTGTGATTCTGGCCCCTGTACCTAGCACTCACCACTTCTGCACGTCCATCACCTGCTTTCCTTGGGTCTTTTGTTTGCCTTGCTCTTGTGATTTTTAGACTGATCTTGACATGTTTCATTTGCGTTTCAGTAATTGCTCAGATTCCTTTAGAAAAGGTTTTTAAACTCTAAGTAAATAAATGTACCCAAAGGCTTAAAATTCTTTATGTAAAATCATAAATATATAAATATCACTTTTATCACAGCTGAAAAATATCTAATATGGGGCCAGAGAAATGTCTCAGCTGTTAAGAGCATTAGCTACTCTTCCAGAGGTCCTGAGTTGAATTTCCAACAACCACTAGATGGCTCACAACCATCCACAATGAGATCTGGTGCCCTCTTCTGGTCTTCTGTATATATAATGAATAAATAAATCTTAAAAAAAAAAAGGAAAGAAAGAAAAGAAAAACATCTAATATAATATAGAGAATTTAAGCTGTATTTTAGAAGGTAGAAAAATTCCAAGAAATATGAAATTCATCTAAATAACCACTATCTGAGTGGAAGTGTTGGTGCTGACATACAAACACATTTGGTTTTCTATGCTTGGTGAATCTCTCCATGTTCGGTGACTGGAGAGACTCACAGTGGACTAAACTTTGGGGAAGCATTTAAAATGTAAGGCCAAAGCCGCAGATTCTGTCTGAGTGACGTAAGATGATTTATCCATGTACTACTCCATTCCCCTTAGTTGTCCTATTAGCACACTTCTCTAAGGCTCCTGAAGGTGCACTTCAGACCCAATGCTGAGGTCACCCTAGTTCTCGGCCACTTGTTCCACTCCTTTAAGGCCTAAATGATCTCCCTACCACAGATGGCCCTGTTCTTGGATACCCAGCTAAGGCATTTTCCCACAGACTTTCTTCAGCCTAGAACAGTCCACAGACCAGCTTAAGCTGCATGGTATGTAGAAGGATTTCAACCCAAGAATAGCCCTCTCCCATCCAAAAAAGGATTAGGTTGAGTTTAGAGTTATAAATATTACTTAGAGCCTAAGATGCATTTAAAACACGCACACACACACACACATATACTTCTATTAGGGCTCAGGATAGTGACCTTGAATATATGTGTACCAACATAAATTATACCCAGCATCTCTGGGTATCTTTAGCTCCACAAATACTATCCTTTCAATGAAATACCAGAATCAAAGAGCTGGGGTGTGGCACAGTTCACATGTCTCTCTACTATGTGCAAGGCCCCAAGTCCAGTCATCATCACTGCAAAACAGCATTTTCTGAATGACTACAAGATATTGCCAAGATGGATTAATGGGAATTCATAATTTGGGTTGAGTTTTCTCAACCTACTGAAAACTACTGAGATTTGGGTATACATAATTCTTTCCTTTAGGGGATGTCCTCTGCATTATAAAATGAAAAGCTGAAACTATACCATTACCCAGTAGATCAGTAATTCTCAACCTGTGGGTCATGACCCCTTTGGGGGTCACATATCAGATACCCTGCATATCATGTTTACATTATAACTCATAAGAGTAGCAAAACTACAGGTATGAAGTAGTGACAGAATAGTTTTATGGTTGGGGGTCACCACAACTTGAGGAACTGTATCAAAGGGTGCAGCATTACAAAGGCTAAGAACCACTGCTCTAGATGCTATTAGCAAGTAATACTCCTAGTGGCAACCAAAATGTTTCTTTGCTTTTGTAGACATGTGGCATATGTATATGTTTATGTGGTGTGTGCATGTGTGGATATGGGTGTACATGCACGTGTGTGTGTGTGTGTGTGTGTGTGTGTGTGTGTGTGTGTAAGCCAGAGATGGGTGTCAGGTGTCTTCCGTCATCATTTTCTCTTTCATTTATTTTATTCACTTTGTGTGCATAAATACAAACAACAGAGGGGGCGGGGAGACAATGAGCCACAGCATGCATGAAGAGGTCACAGGACAACTTGCAGAAGTTAGTTCTCTCCTTCTACCCTGTTCTGAGGAAGGTTGACCCCTGTTACTTCTGAGCCTGTTATCTCAGCCTGCTTGACCTGCAAGCTTCTGGCCAATTCACCTTGCTCTGCCTTCCATCTCACTGTACCAGGATTGCATGTGTATCACGTGGCATTCAGCTTTTTTCTTTTTCTTTCTTTTTGTTTTTTTGTTTTCAAGACAGGGTTTCTCTGTGCAACAGCCCTGGCCACAGAGACACCTGCCTCTGCTTCCCAAGTACTGGGATTAAAGGCATGAGCATCACCACCCCCCATTTGGCATTCAGCTTTTGATTCTGGAGATTGAACTCAGAACATCACACCTGTACCACAAGCATCTCTATCCATTGAGCCATTGTCCCCAATTCTCTAATTTTTCTTTCCTTCTTTCTTTCCTTCTTTCTTTCCTTCTTTCTTTCTTTCTTTCTTTCTTTCTTTGTCCTTCCTATCTATCTATCTATCTATCTATCTATCTATCTATCTATCTATCTATCTCTTTTTGAGATAAGGTTTCTCTTTGGGATCTTGGCTGTACTGGAACTTGCTGTCAACTAAGCTGGCCTCAAACTTAGAGATCCACCTGCCTCTACCTCCCAAATGCGGAGAATAAAGGTATGAGACACCAGGCATGGCCTCCACTCTTGTTTTAAGAAGAGTCTCTCACTGAACCCAGGGTTCACCTATTCAGCTATGCGGGCAACCAATGACCTTCAGAGATCTGCCTATGTCTATTGCCACTACAGCTGGGGTTATGGGAACATTTTATTCACCCCTAAGAGTTGAGTCAACTCTGAAATTCTAGTAACCTCAAAAATGAGAACTAACAAATGAAGGAAAGTCGGAGAGCCACACAATTAAGGTCACACTGACTAAATGATTAAGTAGGATTAAGATCTTCAAATCTCTGTGGTGATAATCTTGTCAACTTAATTGGATTGAGAAAGGCCTAAAGGATTAGTAAGGCACACTCTAGGGATGTCTATATGCTGTGTCTTGACTTAATCAGTAGATCATTCCCTTGATGAATTCATAATATGATGGCATGGCTGGGAAACAATAAAAGGCAGGAGGTGCCTCCCTGGAGGAAGCGGTCAAGGGGGCACATCCAACAGAGACTACATCTTGCCCTGGCCCCTTCCGGTATTCCTATGTTCTTTTTCTTTGCTTCCTGATGATCATAACATGATCTCTTCCCTACTACCCCCTTCCCATCTTGATTGGGTTGGTACCTCTGAAACTGAGTCAAAGTAAGTTCTCCTTCTTCAATGGTTCTCAGGTATTTTGGTCATAATAACACAAAAGCAGCTACTACAGTTTTCAAGTCCTGTGTTCTTTCTATACACTCGGCTACCTCGACCAGTTTTCTCCCTGCTTTTCATGCCTGTACACATGGCATTCAGATCTCTCCATTGCATTGCCTCCTGAACAGGGTCTTTATACAAGTCTGAGTCATGGCCTCCAAATATGTGTATATGTATATCTTATGTTAGGATATCTATATGTATTTAGTATGTTAGGATATATGTGTGTGTGTGTGTGTGTGTGTGTGTGTGTGTGTGTGTGTGTGTATTTCAAGGAGCTACAGATGGGGGACTGTGAGATATTCTGGTAACCTACTTATGTTTGCTTTATCAACCTTGGTTGCAAAATTGGAATTCCTTTATGAGTCTACTGAAGAAAATAATTATCCTCAGAGGAATCTGAGCCCCTAAGCACTTGCTCTGAATTGTGCAGCAAGTTCCTCTGAGATGAACCACTCTAACTGGGAGGGAAGCCTGCTGAGACTTAGGATGTTCTAAAAGGAGGTGAAACATTCCGTCCTGCAGGGCACCTGATATGACTCAGGAAGTAAAGGACTCAGTAGCTTCACAAGTGTCCCAAATGAACTAGATTTACCAGGTCTCTCCTTCTCCAAATTTAAGGACTTCTCCAAGAAGTAAGGACTTTTGGGAGATCCTCTCAGACAAGCAGAGCTGCCTTAAAGAGGTTCAGACCAGCTAAACCACCTGGAAGAGGCAGAGGCCAGTGGAGCTGTCTGGAAGACAGTCTCGACATATCAAGCTACCTGCAAGTTGGTTGTAAAGTGTGCTCCAGGGTTCCAACTTTCGTGGGCTGTCACCCATGCTGGGTGAGCTTTCGGTGACACAGCTGTCTTTGAGTCATTTCTGTTCTTGTAAGCACACCCCCACCCCCACTCATGTTCTTGTAAGTAACCCAGTGAAACCCATTGCTTCATCAAGTTGGGCTCTGGTAGCATCTTTACTTTGGTCTGCGTTTTGTTTCCCATCTGTGGTGAGTAAGTGCTTGTTCACATCTACTACTTTGTCACAGAACACCATCCTTAGTTCCAGTTTTTGTTCCTGCTTGGCTTAATATATTGTATCAATAGCGAAGGGAAAACTGCACAATCATTGCCAACACCTGACAAAATATGATGGGGAGACACGATGCTGCTGACCACAAGGAGGCTTTTAAAGAAGCACAGGGCTAGTGGACTGGGATTTGACTGTCCGTGTAGGTCACCAACCTTTGACAACATCCTCTCCTTCTTGACATGTTCCCAAGTTCTTTGCCCTTCTCACCCAACTGTTCTTTCTGTATACTCTATCAAGTTCTCCCCGTGATACACACATAATAAATAAGTAAATGAAAAAATTATCAATAAGAAAATAATCAAGGCTACTCATGGTGGCACACGCCTTTAATCCCAGCACTTTGGATGCAGAGGCAGGGAGATCTCTGTGAGTTCAAGGCCAGTCTGGTCTACAAAGCAATTTTCAGAACAGTTAGTCTTGAAAAACCAAAATCAATGAATAAATAAATAAAAATATTCTTAAGAAAGAAAATGGCAGTAGGAAAAGAAAGATGTGGGAAGAAGAAAGTGGTTAATGGCCTTCAAGTTGAAATGGCAATAGCTTTGAACATCAATTAAGTCGATTCAAAATGAAACAAAGAATGATGTCACATCCCAGGGAGTAAAAGAACCATTCACTAAACAGCACTCTCCTCAGAGCCAAATGAAGCTCTTTAGAAATCTCTTCCTCCCCAGAACTCCAATATGGAATTTGAAACAAAAATATTATTAATATATGCAACATTTGTTGAGCTATATGCTTATGATTTGTGGAATTTATATCTTAATAAAATGCAAATTATATATATTGAAATCAGCATAAATTATTTAATGTCCTTCTAAAACACATTGATTCTCCCAAAAAGAAATAAATAAAATTAGAATATAATGTATCTGGGAATGGTGGCACATGTCTTTAATCCTAGCAGAGGCAGGTGGATCTCTGAGTTCAAGGCCAGCCTGGTCTAGAGGGAGAGAGTGAGGGAGTGAGGGAGGGAGGAGGGATAGAGAGAGAGGGAGGGAGGGAGGGAGGGAGGGAGGGAGGAGGGAGAGAGAGAGAGGGAGGGAGGGAGGGGGAAAGAGAGAGAGAGGCAGAGAGGGAGAGAGAGATTTCCAGGACAGTCAGGGCTATATAGAGAAATAAAAAATAACAAAAAAGTATATAGTTATTCCATCATGCTTATTTGCCTACCATGCTCTTAACTTACTTAGAGACGGCAACAGCTTTAACTTGTATTTTTCCATCAGGCAGAGTAATAGGTTTTATATACTTAAACGTATTATTTTCACCAGAACCAGCTTTCTTTAGGAAGTCAGGTTTGCTGCCATCCAGAGTGTAATATATGTTGACATCTGGGGTGTCTGAAAAATTCAAAACAGGATAACCATAATTAGCACTGAAATAACAAGTCTCTGTATAACTGTAATCTGTTAAAAAGAGAAAGAAAATACACACACATAGAGTAAATTGCATGAATGAACTCATTTCATCTATTCATCTATATTACTGTATGACGTAGGTCTCAATTTTTTACCCATTTTATAGATGGCAACTGAGTACCTGAGAGACAGGGTTTCTCTGTGTAGCCTTGGTTGTTCTGGAACTCTCTCTGTAGATCAGGCTGGCCTCAAACTTACAGAGATTCACCTGCCTCTGTCTTCTGAGTGCTGAGATTAAAGGCGTGTGCTGTTGCTGACATCACCACCCAGCTAAGATTTATTTTATTATAAGACAAATTTTGTGTACCTCACAAATACCAACTCTATATAATTGGATATACAACAGTATACAGCAACTCACTTAATCCTTATAGTGGATCCAGGTGGTAGCTATGATTATCCCCCATCTTACCAAGAGGGCATTGACACTCAGAAAAACTAAGTAATGTGGCCAAGGTCATAGAGATTGTCAAATTGGAATTCAATCTGTAACCCTTTATACTGGAAAATCTGTATTTCTAGGTGAATTTGTTATCCCAGAAAAATAACAAGCACCCTGAGAAGGGTTGGGGACACAATCTTGACTTAGTGAGTCAAGATGGTGTTGCAACTAGTAACCTATGTTTATTTAAATATATATTATTCAAACTGGTGTGGTGTTACATGCCTGTAATCTCAGCTGAGATAGGAGGATTGCTGCAAATTCAAGTCCACCTGGGCTATATATTGAATTCAAGATTGATTTAGGCTACATAATAAGATCTTGTCTCACAAAAATACATATAAACCATCAAAGAACAGCACTTTTAATTTGTAGAAGATTTAGAAATTTCTAAAACTCCAATATAGAAAACATACAAAGATACCAATTAGCAACAGAATGAATACAGAGTATGACAATGCTTTTTTAAATAATTCAAAATACTTGTGATTCCTACCAGATTTCATTTCCAAAAGAGTATTGGTATCAATTTCATGGTTAGCTTTTCCAGGCTGGGGCACTCGTAGTGGTATGATCTGAGGGGCGCACACTGAACCAGCCGTCATGTTTTCTCCTTATTCCAAAAAAAAAATTAGATTAAGAATTCCATCATGAACCTATATCTGAACACAAAAGCTACAGAATACCATTTTTTAAAAATGTAGCAAGCCAGTAAAACCTACAGAGAATATCATTAATATGCCACCTACTGATAATGCCCCATTTAATAAATGAAATTATTAAATTTCAGCTGTGTGTCTGCTGTTGCGTAGTCACTGTATTACACCGAATAATGAATTCGACAGGAGACAGGAGCCATTTTAAATGGCAGATAAATTGAACGACGCAGAACAGAATCCATATTAATATTCTGACCTCGGTTCCGTCAAGACCATTCCCTTTTCACTGCCTTCAGCCAGAGCACACATACACACTCACTCTCCTGACGTCAAGGCAACTCATTACATAAAGCGAACAGGTAACTTTGCATGTAGCATGGATTATTAAGAGCCAGCTCTCAAAAGAAGGTCTACGCTCCTGTCTTACCTTTGCGGTTGCAGTATATTGCATGTCAAAGCTGCAAAGACTGCAGAGCATGCGTTCTCAAGAGAAAGGAAGCTGACATGGATATAAACCAATAAACACAAGATTCCTATTCCATCTGCTGTTTTGCAAATAGCATCCAAGACAGAGACCTTATGGGTCTTTTCTTTGAGGTGGGGAGGAGTTATCATAGCACAGCATTTGTACCTTGCATTGCTATTTCAATTACGGCTACTTAATTATTCAATTATAATGTACATACTCATCCTATTTTTATAATCAACATTCACCCTCATTTTTACTTACAATTTGTCATGCAATAATAATTTGTTGTTCAATGATGAGGCAATTTTTTTAAAGCTTGGTAATTAGAATTCTGATAATGTTGGTCTGAACGTCTTTGCGTTTTGACATACCTTGTTCTGGAAAAATGGGATAATTAGATTTAAAAGGATGAATTGTCAGTTTGAGGTGCCCCACCCTTCAGAAATGAGGCTGGACGCGGAGGGATTTGCCTATGATGACATTTCCTTTCCAGTGAGTCAGTTAAAATAAAGATAGCCGAAAAACTAGATGCTAAATAAACACAATTGGATAGAGACTAATTTGCTCACGGTTAGCTATTAGCTGCTCTTGGAAGACTGCGGTGGTCAACGGATCTCACGAGAAGGAGATGGAGAAGGCTGATTCGCTAGGTCCAAACCGCAGTCTGCTGTCAGTGTCATGCCACCAGCATCTCCCAACATCCTTCACCTGGACCATCTCCTCGCTGCCCAGACCAGGACCCGCTGCGTCAAGCTCTCGGCTTCGCGAGGCAGAAAATGACGCCTGGATCCCTCCCAACCGAGTGAGGGAGGCCCTCCTCCTCACCTTCCTCCAGCCTCAAGGACAGAGATAAGGACCCCCGACGCACCTTAGCCGCCGCCAACCGGGTGTCTAGTCGATGACGCCTCACCACTGCACCTCTGCTGCAGCTTGCGTTACCAAAGACGCTGCGAGCCGTGCCCCGCCCACAGGGAGCCGAGCCGATGATTGGCAGGGAAATCGACTTCCTAGCAACCAGCCCCGCCCTTGTCTCTGGGCCGCAGAGTCTGTCTGGTACCCGCCCCCACCTCCGTCTGAGAGGCTTTGCTATAGGTATCCAACAATATGCCTTTCCGGGGGCTGGAAGGCCCTAAAAGGGTGCGCTCCTGTTCAGCGCACGGGAGCCAGAGTCTTTATTCCGACAGGCACTAAAATTCGGGACAGCAGAAAGGAGACCCTGCGATGACACTGCTGAGCAGAGCGGAGCAGGCACAGCACGGACGCCCCAGGCCGACCTGACGACGGCCCGGCGCGACCGGACGAAGAAGGACCCTCGGCCTCCCGGCGCGCGACTGTCCCGGCTCCCGGGACTTAGCGCGCTCCCCAGAGCGATTTTTTTCTCTAGTCTCCAAAACCGCCCTTATGGCTGAGGTGAAGGTGAAGGTGCAGCCACCGGACGCGGATCCGGTGGAAATAGAAAACAGGTAATGCAGTGAAGCCAGGTTCCCAACTCGGGGCGAGGAAGTCAGCCGGGCAGCCGGACCCCTTCTCTCGCAGGCCCGCGGAGTGGCCGGAGCAGGCTTGGTGAGCACGCGGGAGCCGAATTGCGAGGTTCTAGACGCCCCCCTCCGGACTTGGGAGAGCAGCGATGACGACTTGGAACCTTATGTAACTGGCTGCTTCAGGATTCTGTTAGGATTCTGTCAGAGTAGTGAGGACACACTTGGAACTCGACGACGGCCAGTGCTTGAAGAGAGACGTGCATTTTCCCTGTAGTCCTTGGGCATGTTTGAATTCATGTTCGATCTCAGGGTTGCTTGGCGTCCAAGGGAAGTTCCATAAGAGAACGTTCGGCCAAGTCAGGGTTCAGTTTGTGATTTCAAAGCATCATTGATGAGTGCCTTAAAGCCAATACTCCCCTATAGCGTACAGATATTTTTAATTATAATGTACAGATATTAGGTAAAAGACAGCAATTTTCTCATCAGTTGTGGATACTAAATTTATTACTCCTAAGGAGATATTTGAATTCGTTTGGAAGGGATAATTTCGCAAACAGACTCCAGTTGTGAATCCCCATAACACATCCCCACCCCCGTATTCCACATTAGATCTGTGGCAGACCTAATGGCTTCATTTTGTTGTACTTATTCCTATTGATAGCACTGAGGTTTCAGCTTTAATGTGTAACTATAATGGAGCTCCCTCATTTGCCTTTTGGAACAAGCAAACATAAATCATTAATACCTTTATTCCTAGAATTATAGAATTGTGCCACCAGTTCCCTCATGGAATCACAGATCAAGTAATTCAAAATGAAATGCCTCACATTGAAGCCCAACAACGGGCAGTGGCCATCAATAGACTGTTGTCCATGGTAAGGTGAATTCACTTAATTCATGTCATTTGTTGTATATTAACGGTTTTCATTGCTTCCTGACACATAAGTGTGATGGCTAACTCTGTAGCTTGACAGGGAGATGAGAATCCTAGGTATCTGGCTATCTGCTGTTTCTGGGATGTTTTGGAATATGGTAGTATATTTGAATTGTTAAACTGAGATGAGCAGGCGAGAGGGCAACCATCCAATCTAGTACCGGCTTAGTAGAACCAACAGATGGAGCACCGAGGAGTTTACTCCAGACCTACTTTGAGTTCCAGTACCAGTCTTCAGTCTTCACCACTCTGTCCACAGGCGCCCCCCCCCCCATCTCATCTACACCACTGACACGCTGTCTCTGAGACTAATGCATCAGGTCGATGGCATTGATCTGTGCCCCTGGCCTTCTTGAGTCTCTAGCTTGAAGGGGGGATATTACAAAGTTCTCACCTACCACAATCACACGAAGTAATAATAGCACGATAAGCCTCTCTTTAGTAAACCAGCACACTAATTGAAAAGCCAAAATTTGTGATTTGATTCCAAACCAGAGAAAGACTAGACTGTCTGAATTGAAAGAGGAAACAATTATGTGCTATTTGACAAGATGAAGAAATAAGTACAATTCTGTTATAACTATTTATATTATTAGCTTAATTGACCCAAAAGCACACATGGATTTAATCTGTTCTTGCCTTCTTTTGCTTTCTGCTGCTAGCACTTAGCTATTTCCTATAAAGTGTTTCCACTGTGATTTTTCTGTGAGTTATCACATAGCCTATTCATTGGGTATCACAATATCATTCAGAGGTTTTCAAGAGCAGGAAGAAGTACACCCTCACCTGCCAGAAACAATGCAGTGGATTTTTTCAGGGAAGCCCAAGAACCTGAGGCCCTAAAGCCTCTACCCCACCAACTACTGCCCCATGCTTTAAACCTGTGTCTGTCTCTCTTCTTTTGAATGCCATTGAATTCTGAGGGCATTTTGGGTTTTTTTTTATTATTATTATTAGCAGTAACTTTTACACTTCCAGCCTTGTGTTCTGTCTAAAGCTCTAGCTAGGGATCAGAATTTGGAAAACTTTCTCTATGAGCTGGTAAATATAATATCCTCTGTGTCCCATCTGGTTTCTGTTACAACTGTATTTCTTGTCATTTTAACAAGAAGCAGCCACAAGCCATGAACAGTGATATGTACACATGAGGGTGCAACTTTTTCTGATGAAATTTTATTAGTAAAAACACAAGCAGTGGGCTAGTGACTTTTGTTTTCACCCAAAGAAAAAGAGGTGTTGGAGATTTCTGGGCTTCTTTGTTATCCTTTAGGACTCAGCTCTGCGGCTGTCAGGAAGCTACCTGGAGCCCCCAGGTTTCGCAACAGTAATTTCTCTGAGTTTGTATCCACCATTGTTTCTCTCTTAATGCCAACTGGATAGTATTGAAGTCATCTCTGTGCTCCCTTTTTAGAATTTGTTTTGGCCTGAGAGTGTAGCTCAGAGGTAGAACACTCACCTAGCTTGCATGATACCCTCAGTCTTATAATTATGTCAACAGATTGTCCCTTTAGCAGCAGGGGACAGTATAGGTGTTTAGTGAGTGACTAGAATAGACTGAGTAAATGACAGAAGGAAGCTTCTGAATTGAGTTTTGTGGTCCCACTTTGCCATTTGGTAAATTGGGGAAGGAGGGAGGGTGTTGCCATTTATCCAGTATGTAAACATGTTTTACAGTCTTAACACACGGTAGGGCCCCTTCTTGGTTATAATTTCCTATAATCGCTGCAAGTCCAGTGGTGTACACATCTGAATTCTCCAAATGCTAGGATCCAAGGAGGTTCAAAAGCATGGTAGAACATACTTTATCTTACTTTGCTTCATTATATAGCATACCAACACTAGAGACCTTTTGTTCATTGGTTGACCTTTCTGCCTAATTCTCCTATCACATAATTAAAATTGTACATATTAGTAAATGTCACTAATAACTCATAGTTTAACTTTAATGTGCTGTTGAATATTTATGTTTATACTTTATCTGGACTGAATTTTTATTAATATTATTTATAATTATATGTATTCATACTTTATGTAATTTGGATTTTTTTGAATTTCAGTATGGATTTTTATATTATCCTAAAGTAGCTTTAAAAAAAGATTTATTTATGCCGGGTGATGGTGACATATGCCTTTAATCCCAGCACTCGGGAGGCAGAGGCAGGCATACCAATGTGAGTTCTAGACCAGCCTGGTCTATAAAGCTACACAGAGAAAGCCTGTCTTGAAAAAAAAATTATTTAATGTATGTGAGTGTTTTGCCTGCATGTATTGTCTGTGCACAGCATGGATGACTGGTACCTGCAAAGGCCAGAAAAGGGCACTGGATTCCCTGAAAGTAAAGTCACACAATGTTGTAAGCCACCATGTGGGTGCTGAGAACTGAACCCCAGTCCTCCTTAAGAACAGCTCTTAACTGCTGAGTCATCTCTTCAGCTCTCAGGGTTAAGAGCACTTGATGCTCTTACAGAGGACTTGAGTTTGATTTCCAGTACCCACATACATGATGGCTCACACCAGGCTGTAACTGCAGTTCCAGGGAAGCAGTGTCATTCTTTGGTCTCCATCAGCATTGTATATATGTGATTCACAGATATACATCTTGGCAAAATACCTATATACAGTAAGAAATAAATTTTTTAAAAAGTTGTTTATGCCCTGGCCAAATGACCAAGCCAAGATAGCATTTGAGACATTGTTAATTTCTCCTCTAGCTTGTAATATCTTGAGACAGTTAAGTTTTTAAAAATACCTTGTTTGTGATGTAGGCAAAATCCTTAGTCTCAGGTAAGGAACTGACAAATGTGAGAGACAGCATAGTTTAGTCTGTATAATAAACACATTTAAAACTGTATTGACACTTACTATTGGACTTGATGTATTTCCAGAGTAATTGACTACAGTTTTCTATTTTAAACACTTTAGGGTCAGTTGGATCTCTTAAGGAGCAATACAGGCCTTTTATATAGAATAAAAGAATCTCAAAATGCTGGGTAAGTAAGCACCTGTGTTTTTTTTTTTGTTGTTGTTTGTTTGTTTTTGTTTGTTTGTTTTTCTTCAAGACAAGGTTTCTCTGCTTAACAGTCCTGGCTATCCTGGAACTCATTCTGTAGACCAGGTTGGCCTCGAACTCACAGAGATCTGCCTGCCTTTGCCTTCCATGGGATTAAAGGCATGTGCTACCTCTGCCCAAACACCTGTTTTTTAATTTTAAGAAAATTTTTGTTATATAAACGTAAAGTACGTATTAGAAAAGAAAAGCTAATATAGTAACAGGTATTGTGACACACACCCAAATCTCAGCACTTGTGTGGCAATATATTTTTTATGATTTATTAAAACTTGTCCTAGGATTCAGAAAAGCAAAGTCAGCCTCAAGCTATAGAGATCAGGCAGTGGTGATACACACCTTTAACCCCAGCAGCCAGTAGCTAGGCAGTGGTGGTACACACTTTTTATCCTAGGACTGAGGATTAAGAGGTAGATGGATCTCTATGAGTCTGAGGCCACCCAGATCTACACAAGAGTGAATTAGTATAAAAGAGAATTATAGCAAAAAGCAGAGAGAATGAGAATTATAGCTCACACCTTTAATCCCAGTACTCATAAGAGGGGCAAGGTCTCAGAATCAGGCATTCATTCTCCAGCCACATTGAGGATAGGAGGCATTGATTTTCCAGCCACGCTGAAGATAGGAAGGCTCAGTATCAGGCATTCATTCTCCAGCCTCATTGAGGATTCTTCAGCCACTCTGAGGAGAGGCAGTAGGATCAGCCTATTCAACCTGAGGTAGTGGTAAGAGTTAGTGGCCCGCTACTTTGCTTTTCTGTTCATCAACCTAAAGTTTGACCCAAATATCTGTCTCTGGGTCTTTTATTTTTCGCGTTACACGCTTGGGAAGTAGGACAAAAAGTTTAGTGTCATCCTTAGCTACACAGCAAGTTCAGGGCCAGCCTGAGCTATGTGAGACTGTCTCAAATAAATAAATCAATGGTGTATAATATATACATATATATACATATATATGTTATTGTGTGTGAGTGTTGTCTGTCTGTCTGTGTATACTTAATGTAGCTAAGTGTAGTGGTGCACACCTATAATCTTGATACACTTGGGGGACAGAGACAGATGGATCTTGAGGTGGAAGACAGTTTAGACTATATATCAAAAGAACCTGCCTTACAATAAGAAAACAAAACAAACTGATGTAAACTCATACCATCCCTGCTCTCTGTCCTTTGTGTCCATTTCTCAGAGTAACTGTTCTTGGTAATTTCTTCTAGATTCATAGGTGATTATATATTTATATATTATCTCTTTTTTCTTTCTTTTTACAAAACAAAACTGGATCATGCTATCCATACTGTTTTGTAACATGTTTTTTTGGTTTTTTTTTTCACTTATTGTACCTTGGACATCTTTTCATGTTGATACACACAGCTCTGTCTCATTCTTTTTTTAAGTTAAGCCCTTCTTTTGGTAAATAAGTCAGTGTGATGTCCTTGGCTGCTTATTAGCTTAAGTAGTTATGCAGATGATAACACAACCCACATTTTTTTCCTTTTTTAATTCTGCTTTATTCCCTGCAGTAAAATGAAGGGGTCCGATAACCAAGAAAAACTAGTCTACCAAATCATAGAGGATGCAGGGAATAAAGGTGAGCATGTGAAGGATGGTGCACTATCTTTAGGTCTAGACCTAACATGTTTCTTTGTTCTGTTTATTTCATTTTATTTTTAAAGAGAGGATCCCACTATGTAGGCCAGGTTTTCATATTATCTTCTTGTCTTGCCTTAGTGGTGAGATTGCAGGCATGCCCGTTCACTTGCAGCTGAGCACATATGTTTTGTACATACTCTCTGTCCGCATGTACAACTTTCTTTTGTGGAAAGAAAACCACAGCTTTATTTTTTTCTCTCTTACAAATGGAATGTTGCTTAAATAATAGAAGTACATGCATTAAAACTGCTAAACTATTGTTTTTTTGTTTGTTTGTTTGTTGAAGATGGCAGATGACCCCAACCTAAATTTAAGTTCCTTTTTTAATTTTTACAGTCTTAAGTGAAACTGTCAGAAAGTTGAGATTAGGGTAAAGGATTGAATGAGAGATAGGATATAAGTTAATTCAACCCCATTCATATGTTTTTCTCTATTACAAAGATGTTCTTGGTATATATTCTTTAGAAGATGCACTAGATGATGAGGCATCCCTTTATTTTAGTACTCAGGAGGCAGAGGCAGGTGGATGTCTGAGTTCTTGTTCAGCCTGATTTGTGCAGCAAGTTCCAGGCCAGTGAGGCCCTGTCAAAAAACAAAACACACTGAGATTCAAAGAAATTTCCAGTTAGAATATAAAACATACACCTGGTTACTGACTCTTGTACTTTTGTTTCTTTATACAATTTTTTGTTTGTTGTTGTTTTTTTTTTTTTTTTGTCTTTAGGCTCTTAAGTTTCTGAAAACAGTTATAAAACTTCGTGTTAAAGGATGTGCTGTCAGCTTTCCTACTTTCTTACAGGAATATGGAGCAGAGATATTCGATACAAAAGTAACTTGCCATTAACAGAAATCAACAAAATTCTCAAGAATTTGGAAAGTAAAAAGCTTATCAAAGCCGTGAAGTCTGTAGCAGTAAGTAGTTGGCTTCCTGGGTTTCTTCCCTTAAATTCAATTAAGTAAGCTGTTCCAGCTGTGTTTTCAGCCTTTCATTCTTTAATTTATGTTGGAATTTAAGACAAATGTTTTAAAAAGGACTAAAAATTTAGTTCCTGTTGTGCTGACTTAAAGCTGCGGCCTCCTGCACTCTTGATGTCTTGCCATTTCAGACTTTGTACTATATTCAGTAAGAAATTCTGGCGTCTTGAATACATTTCCTAGTTTTCATGTTGTGTGAGATAACTCTATTTGTCCTACACATTATCTTACTCAGCAAGTGTCTGTTGATTGGGCTATGGCAAGTACTGCCCTGAGCTTGGAATACATTAATAACCAAGTCAGAGAAAGGTCCCTGTCCTGTGTCTCTTACACCATATTGGTGGTTTTCTTTTCTTTTTCTCTCTATCTGGAATATTCAGTGATAGAAAGGTGACCTGTCATGAAGACATGGAATGATCTTAATGCCTATTGCTTGGTGTAAGAAGTCATGCTGACAAGGCAACATGCTATGACTCCAACTAGGTGACATTGTGGGAAAGTAGAACTGTTAAGACAGTAAAAAGACAAACATTTGCCAGTCTTGGGAGTAGTAGGGTCATGGGGAATATTGCGTAGATGAAGCACAATAAATGTTTTGGGGCAGCTAACTAGTCTATATACAAGAGTGTTAAGTGTGTATTGAAGCCTATAGACACAGCACAGAGTAATCTTAACTGTACTGTTTTATTTTGAGAGAGAAGTAATGTAACTAGGGCTGGTCTTGAATGTTGGATCTTTTCTGCCTTAACCACCTGATTGCTGGGATTTACATGTGTATGCCACCATACCCAGCTATCTGCATTGTTTTTTAACTTTTATAAAAGTCACTTAGAAATTAGGGGGATGCCAGAGTGGAATGTAGAACTAGAAACTAGGGATTGGATATGGCTCAGCAGTTAGAAGCAATGGCTGTTCTTCCAGAGGACTCAGGTTCGATTCCTAGCACCTACATGGTGGCTCACAACTGTCTGCAACTTTAGTTCTAGGGGATCTGACACCCTCTTCTAGCCTTTGTGGGTAATAGGCACAGACATACACAAATATGCACACACACTAAGTAACTAAATGTGGCAGAATTTTGGAAATTATACCCCTAGGGGTTAGAGGAATAGGGGCTAACCTAAGTACTTGTAGAATGGTGTCTATAAAACCGAAGACAACAGAAAATGTGCTTATGTATCACACCATATCTAAACCAGTGTTCTTTTCCTTCCCATGAGGCTCCTGATCCTACTATGCATAGAGAGCCATGAGCAGTGCAGGATGCAGTATAGTTCCTTCTCAGGTTAGAGACACTGTCTACCCCCTCCCCCCAAAGGTGGCCCTCACTTTAGCCAACCATCCCAAGTTCGGTTACTCGGCTATCTTTGCAGTAATGCTTTCTACACATCTAAAAATGTTCTAACAGATAAACTTTAGTTTTTAGGTTTAGTTTCTGGAAAAGGTTATAAACAAATGATCTGTGTATATTCTTTCCTAGGCCTCCAAAAAGAAGGTTTATATGCTCTATAACCTGCAGCCAGACCGATCTGTGACTGGTGGAGCGTGGTACAGTGACCAGGATTTTGAATCTGAATTTGTTGAGGTGCTTAACCAACAGTGTTTCAAATTCCTACAAACCAAGGTGAGGTCATTAAGGAAATATCATAAGCCCTTTAAATATCTGCTCCATGAAAGATTTACTCTTGTGTATCCTATTTTATAAGGTTGAAAAATCCTAAAATTGGAAATTTTTACTAAACAATTTGCTGCTGTTGGTGTAGCATGTGTTAACTTCAAAAAGCACGAGCATGCATTCTTGCTTAAACTTCTTGTTTCAACCTTCCAGGCAGAAACAGCAAGAGAAAGTAAACAGAATCCAATGATTCAAAGAAACAGTTCATTCGCTTCATCACATGAAGTATGGAAGTACATCTGTGAACTCGGCATCAGTAAGGTCAGAACTTACTTTCTGCACTGTCATATAAGGTGTAGTTGTCTTCACAAGGCTGTAGCTTACTGTGTATTTGACCCAGCACCCCTTTTACGTACACACTGTGCTGAACCCACTTTGGGAAAGTGCTGTCCTAAAGTAGGCAGAGGCCTTCATGGTGGTCTGACTCTAGCTGAACTATTTTTGAGCACAGTCCTGGCAGTGCTGTCACCACCCAGTTGTACTAATAAGTTCTTGATTGTGTGACAGTTGAGCTTGACACACTAGTGTCATTTATTGGTATGTTCTTACCTAATGAAATGTAAGTAGTATCATCAGCACCCTTTTGAAGACCTGTACATGAATACACTGATGCTTTTCATGATCAGCAAAGAAGCCCAAGTGGCATTTGGACAAATCATCTTCACTTCCTGGTTCCCAGATTTCTCACTGATAAAAACTAGAAACTAGAATTATTCCATGGCTCAAGTGTCTCTCTGTTTAAAGTCATTTCAAGAATGTCCATCAATTGGAAGGAAGAAGTAGGTAGACCTCCAGGAGCAAATTCCAGGACAGCCAGGACTACACAGAGAAACCTGTCTCATTAGAAAAAAGAAAAATCACCATCAAATTCTTGGGGAAGGAGATTTCCTGTTTGTGGTTTTGGGTAGGCTCTTTGTTGTGATTATTGTGTGATGCTAGGGATTGAACCCAGGGCTCATGCTAAGTAAATGTTCTGCCCCCGAGCTGTATTCCCGACCTTTTTAGTGGTCTTGTGTCATGGTGTTCCAACCGCTCCCCTTTTCTGTCAAATTCCTGCCCAAAAAAATCTTACCTCGTAAGATTCTGAGTTTTGTTTTTGTTTTTTTAAAGAATGGTGAGGACATCAGTCAGTGTGAAGTTCTGCATGAATTTAGACTTCTGTCCTCAGCATTTCAGTGGTCGGAGCTAATATGACTTACTCTTCTTTGTGCCTTCCATTACTCTTCCCCAGAACATGGCTTCTCCACTTCCCTAAACAACCATGACTCTTTGCTGTTTGTAATATTTCTCTGAAAGGATGCTTCCTTGTCCTTCATGCATGCTTTCTAGGTGGAGTTGTCCATGGAGGACATTGAAACCATCCTGAACACACTCATTTATGATGGGAAAGTCGAGATGACTATCATTGCTGCAAAGGAAGGCACTGTTGGCAGTGTAGATGGACACATGAAACTGTACAGGGCAGTCAACCCAATCCTCCCACCTACAGGCTTAGTCCGGGCACCCTGTGGACTCTGCCCCGTAAGTAAAAGCTGCTTTATTTTATACTTTTATCACCACCATGTGCAAATGCCACATAAAGAAAGAACGGGCACACCAGGTTTCCCAGCAAGTGTCATGTCACGTGAGCTATTCAAACCGCCACAGACTCTTGAGAGACAGATTGTTAATGAACAGGTCTTAAGTTATTTCTTGGAACATTCAGGATAGGGGCATGTCCTTCTGTTCTTGACCCTGAAATGGATAGATTTTCATTGGGACTAACCATTTCTCCTCTGTAGGAGGGAAATGAAATTTGTTGAAAAGCTACCATGAGTCAAACTTACTCTAATCCTTCTGTGCCCGTGGCACTGGTGGCATTATTACCCCTAAAGAGTGAGGGAACATAGGGCTGAGTGTGACTCAGTGGCAGAGCACATGCTTAGTATACACTGGGCCTTTCACCCCAGCTTTGAACCCCTAGTGCCCTCCCCAGAAAAGAAGAAACTTAGACTGAAGCAGAAAATGTCACTTCGAATACATACAATGCACTCATTCCTAGGTACTTTATAAACACTGTGCTGGACACTGAGGCTAGAGAGCAAAAGCACTCCCTGTCCCTGTGGCATTTACATTCTTGGGCTGCTATTCTGACATATTAGTTATGATAACCCTTGTCTATACCCCTAAGCTTTCTGTGACCCTGTTTCAACTTCTAAACAAAATCCAACATCCTGAATGTCCTACTTAACACCTTGCAAAGATAGTTAAACTTCAGTTTAGTACAAATTAAGTTGTTCCTAAGTATAGGACTCACTTTCTTTACTCCTATGAACCTGCTAATAGCCTTTTACCAGTGGGCAGGTGAATGGGGGTCACCTTTATGTGTTAATAGGCCTCCAAGCTAGGCAGGATAGTGTACACCTTTAATCCCAGCACTTGTTAGACCGAGCTTTGTGAGTTCTACATAGTGAGTTCTAGGACAGCTGGGGCTATATAGTGAGACTCTGCCTCAAAAAAATAATAATAAAAACAAGCTATAAACAAAAAGCTATGATCACAAAGTAGACACTGTTATATTGTGCTCCTAAATACAGTCCTAATCCATTCAAAGAGTGTTTTCTTTTTTTTCTTCTGTTAGTACTACTTTAAATCAATGGGGGTTTGATATTTTAAGACTTTAATTTGAAGCCAGGTGGTGGTGACATATGCCTTTAATCCCAGCACTTGGGAGGCAGAGGCAGGTGGATCTCTATGGGTTCGAGGCAAGCCTGGTCTACAGAGGGAGTTCCAGGATAGCCTTCAAAGCTACAGAGAAACCCTGTCTCCAGACACCAAAAACCAAACCAAAACAAAAAAACAAAACCCAAAACTTTAATGTTGAATGTTGAACTTTTTTTGTGTTTCTTTTTAAGGTTTTTGATGACTGCCATGAAGGTGGTGAGATTTCACCATCTAATTGTATTTACATGACAGAGTGGCTCGAATTTTAATAGAGAGCTGTGACGTTTACTAACATTTGGCAAATGAATTACTTGGAGAACAAATAATTCATGATAGAACATTCAGTTTCTTTGAAAGGACACTTCTATATAATGGATACTGACTTGCTGCTATGAAAACATATTTATTTCCAAAGATGGAACACAAAGCAGATGAAGTTTAATAAAGTTTAATAGCAAAGTCTCTTCTGAAGTAAGAAAATATCTTGAAGCTCTGGAAGACCAAGGAAAAAGAAGCCAGCAAACCTACACTAACCAAGTACTGTGATAACAGCTTGAGCGTGAAGATGACATATAAAATTACTTCTTAATGTCTTCATTGGAACTCATCATATCAGGTTTATTGTCACCATTTCTGTTGGTTCTTTCTTGGGTTTCATTGAGAAGAAATTACAAGTGGTGCAGGCAGGAACAGCTGATGTTGGGATGTGTGCAGACTTGGGGCCTGAATATAAAGTGGACATCCCTTTCCCACACTGTCCGTCCCTCTTCACTTCAGCAGTATTGTTTCAGAGGAGCGTGCTGCCACACTGACTTCTGTCCAGGACACAAGTTCAGATCAGTGATATTCCATCCTAAAGGGAATAATCTCACAAGTCCTTTTTTGTTAAGGTTGTAAATCTCTCTGTATGGCTTAATTGTACTATTTGCTGGAATTTTTTTCAGATTCTTACTTCATGCCTATAGTTTGACCCTCTCTGCCAGCAGCATCAAATTCAAATTTTGTAATCTAATCCCCGTGTGCAATGTGATCAGTAGGACCTTTGGAAGGTGACAGATCATTAGTGTAGATCTTCATGAGTGGAATTAGGCTTGTATAAAAGAGACCCAAAGTATTCTGTTGGCTCTCTTATCAGTCGAGAGCACAGGGGAAAGAATAAGGAAGTGGGCCCTTGTTAGACAGTAAATCTACCAGCATACTGGACTTCCCAGCTTTCAGAATCATAATAAACCACCGGTTTATAACAGCAGTTCTCAACCTGTGGGTTGCAACCCCTTTGGGGCTTGAACAACCCTTTTAAGGGGTCGTCTGA
Source organism: Mesocricetus auratus (assembly GCF_017639785.1). Lineage (NCBI taxonomy): Eukaryota > Metazoa > Chordata > Mammalia > Rodentia > Cricetidae > Mesocricetus > Mesocricetus auratus. Next base: position 110,705,260 of record NW_024429189.1, read on the forward strand.
GACCTTCAGAAAACCCTGACATTTACATTACAGTTCATAACAGTAGCAAAATTATAGTTATAAGTATGGTGGTATACTCCTTTAATCCTAGCACTTGGCAGGCAGAGGTAGGCAGATCTTGGTTAGTTCAAAACCAGCCTGGGGCTGGAGAGATGGCTCAGAGGTTAAGAGCACTGACTGCTCTTCCAGAGGTCTTGAGTTCAATTCCCAGCAACCACATGGTGGCTCACAACCATCTACAATTCAATCTGGTGTATATGTAATAAATAAATAAATCTTTAAAAAAAAAACATACAAAGACATACAGAATTTAAATTTCAAAAAAACAAAACAAAACAAAACAAAACCAGCCTGATCTACATAGTGAGTTCCAGGACAGCCAGGGCTATAGAGAAAGAGACCCTGTCTCAAAAATAAAAGTAGATCATTGCCCTTCATTCTGAGGGGTGGGAACCTGTCTTTTTACAGTATTTTAGGCCGGTCTCTTTTTTTCTTATTCTTTTCTGAAAACCATGGTGTGATGTATCTAAGCAGAAAGCAATCACTGTAGTTCCTTAGTCCCAGCCATTGGGCACTGGAAAACACTAATTGTCATGCTGTTAAACAGAAGATAGACATATGCCTTTTAAGGATCTCAGCAGCTGATAATTACTTTCTCTCTTCCCTCTTCCTCTGAGACAAGGTTTTTCTGTGTGGCCCTGGTTATCCTGAAACATTGTAGACCATGCTGACCTTGAATTCAGAGATCCACCTGCCTCTGCCTTCTGAGTTTTGGAATTAAAGAACTCTTCCACTATGCCTACTTTTACTTTGTGATTTAAAAGTTTATGCAAAACATGGGCCAACTGAAAGGGTTCACACTTCACCGTTTTGGGGGCTTAGCTCTACCACCATTTGGCAGTATTCTAAGTGAACAGCATCATTAGAGTTACATTGAGATAAGTGGGACCAGTAAACTCCTATTCGCTGGGTCATTTTTATCAGACAAATTCTACGGCCAACTCTATAGAATAAGCATGTAATGACACCAGCTCTTTTTAAGTGTTAGATTATATATAAAATGCAGGTTTCTCCTCTACCTTTAGTGGGGGCTCACATGCTAAGAAGTGTTCACAGGTTCTGCCTGGCTATCAGATAAGTACTAGTCTTATTTTACTAGTTACTACATAACTACATATGTAGGAGAGTTAAAAGGGAAGAAAGAATCAAATTTTTAAAAATATGCTCTGTATTCCGTCTTTTGTCTGTTGTTTTGTTGGAGAAGACTCTCACTCTAGCCCACACTGGCCTAGAGTTTACTTTGTGGTCTAGGCTGGCCTTGAACTTATGGTAGTCCTGCTTTAGCCTCCCAAGTGCTGGGATTACAGGCATTTTGCAGCCGTGCCTGGCTTTCTATCGTCTTGGTAATTAGATACTAAGTTTTAGACTTGCAGTCAGTGTTCCTTGCCTCACCAAAATAAAGAGATACTTAAAAAGTTTTTCTTCATAGCATTTTTTGCTTGCAGCATATTATTTACTCTATTAACTGAGAGGGATAGATAAATTTAACAAAATGTAGCAACTGTGCTATAAATAAAATGAATTTGCCTATAGAAATAAGCTATTATCATGGGCCTCTAAAATCAAGATGCCACAAAGCTAAACTGCAGATGAAGTCCAGATACTTCTGTCTTTCCCAGTTAGCATTAGGTATTTTGCTCACCTGAGAACATATACTCTAGTCTGTTGCAGACACTGTTTAAAAGTGGTCCATAAAGCCGGGCAGTGGTGGCGCACGCCTTTAATCCCAGCACTTGGGAGGCAGCGGCAGGCGGATCTCTGTGAGTTCGAGGTTGGGATGGACTGACAGCCTCCAATACAATACAGAGAAACCCTGTCTTGTAAACCCCCCCCAAAAAGGGGGGGTCCATAAAAAATTAGACATTGCCAGCCATGGTGGTGCATACATTTAATTAAAGCACTTGGGAGACAGAGGCAGGTCCAGGCCTCTTGAGTTCAAGGCCAGCCTGATCCTACAGAGTTCCAGGACAGCCAGGGATATACACAGAAACCCCGTCTTGAAAAACAAAATTCACATAAGTCCACTTAATGGTTTTTCATGAATTCTCACATAAAACTCCCAATTTGACAATAACTGTTTTATATAAGGGTTTTGATAATAATTAAGCAAAGTAGTCAAATAATTCAATCCCATGGTGGGACGGACACATAGCTGGTATTAGGAGGCCTTTGGCCCAACCATCAGCTCAACAGCGAAGAGAAGAAAAGTGGTTTTGAATTTACTATATGACAGGTGAAGGATAAATGCAAAATATGTGCCCTGCAGCAGTGTGGTCCAGTAGGACAGGATCTTGAACTCGATCCTGCCTCTACCTCCCTCCTGCTGGGTTAGAGGTATGCACCATAACATCTGGCCAAGTAGCATTTTCTATAATGATGGAAACACTTAGTATTTGGTATTTAGTACAGTAACCTTGAGCCAGCTGGCTGGCCAGCACTCGAAACAAGTGATTAAACAACTAAGATTTGACTTAGTTGCCTTTGGATACTGCTTGTACTAGACAGCATAGCTCAACAGAGAACTCATTTGTATGCTCTCCCTCAGGGATTACTGAATCTTACACTGAAATGTATTAGTTTATAATTAAGATTTTAAGCAACTCATTTTAAATGTAGTAAAAAAACAAATTAATTTAAAAACATTAATAGTTATATCTTATGTAAGCAGATTTTTTAGCAGTGATTGAACCAAACCTATAATCCAAGTTTGAGTCTACTTGAATTTGAGATTAGTGATTATTTACTCTGCTTTTGTTTTTTAATTATTATAAAGTTATTAACTTACATAAATAACATCAGTTCACAGGTTGTTTTCTGCTATAGGATAAAGATATATTCACTTATCCGGTAGTGGTGGCACACACCCTTAATCCCAGCACTCGGGAGGCAGAGGCAGGAGAATCTCTTTGAGTTTGAGGTCAGACTGGTCTATGGAGCAAGTTCTAGGACAGACAGGGCTGTTACACAGGGAAACCCTGTCTCAAAAAACACTGTGTGTATACATTAATAAATAACTATTCCTGATACTGTCCATTCCCACATGAACACTTAAATAGACTTATATAATTGTCTTTCTTTCCTCCAAAGACACCTATTGTTTAAAGAGTCTGTACTAATTTATATTACATTTAGAAACCCCAAATCATTTCACAACAGCTTTGTAATCCATCTAGGGATAAATGTGGAAAATTACATTTCTGCAACAGTCACAGGTTCTGTGTTACCAAGTTTAAATACACTGGGGATCTTTGGCATCACAACAGTCAGAAAATCCTGGGAAATAAAAGTTTTATTTACTTTTTTACATATGATAGAAGTACATTAGAAACAAGAGTGAAATATTTTGTACATCAAATATATGCTAATATAAAAGTACATTTATCTGTCTCATAAAAACAAAAAAAAGTACATTTATAAGAAGGGGTTATTGTGAGAGTATAAAAAAAAATCTTGGAGGCCAGTCACTGGTGGCGCACACCTTTAATCCCAGCACTTTGGAGGCAGAGGCAGGCAGATCTCTGTGAGTTCGAGGCCAGCCTGATCTATAGAGCTAGTTCCAGGACAGCCTCCAAAACAATACAGAGAAATCCTGTCTCGAAAGACCAAAAGAAAAAAAAATCTTGGAATGATGCTTGAATGATCTCTAGAAGTTAAGAGGTTGAATTCTTTACAGAATTAAATTTGCATCATGGAAAAATTCTTTTTGAAGCTACTTAAAACTTAACAGTACAGAATGCTCCCTTGTTTTCCACCCTCTAGCATTACCTTCTTTTGGTTATCTTAGCGACCCCCCCCCCCCCCGCAAAGTTTCTCTGTGTAGTCCTGGCTATCCTAGAACTTGCTCTGTAGACCAGGCTGGGCTCGAGCTCATAGGGATCCATCTGCCTCTACCTCCCAAGTGCTGGGATTAAGGGTGTGCACTATCACTGCCTGTACTTCGTAGAGAATCTAAAATGTTTATGACTGAGCTCACAAATGGATGACCTGTAGCTTTTGCAAATCTTTTAATTGTAGTGTTCCCAGCTGCCATAATTAATGTAGGGATTTAAGCTGTTCCACAGCTTAAAAAAAGACATACATAGCCAGGCGTTGGTGGCGGATGCCTTTAATTCCAGCACTCAGGAGGCAGAGGCAGGGGGATCTCTGTGAGTTTGAGGCCAGCCTGGTCTACAGAGCGAGTTCCAGGACAACCTCCAAAACAATACAGAGAAACCCTGTCTCGAAAAACAAAACAACAACAACAAAAAAGACATACATACATACTTGTCACATTTCTATACTGCAACACTCCCTTATGACCTAATCCTGCTAGTCTTACTGAAGTTGGTATACAGGTGGCAGGATATGCAGACTCAGCATTCTTATATATTGGTCTCTCAACCTGTCAGAAGGACTCGGGTCAGGGATTTCAGTGATGAAGACCAAATTTGAGTTTATTATCTTGAGCCAGCTTGAAACAGCAGCTAGAGTTCTACGAACATTTGGGACCTTTAATCATGTTTTCTTCCCCTCAGTAAGAGAAAAATTTTATTTTAAAAAGGAAAAGGTGTCACTCATATACTTTGCATGAAAACCTGTCTTGTTTTTTGAGACAGAGTTTTGCTAAATATTTAGCCTAGGGAGGCCTCAAATTCAAGATCCACCTTCTTCAGCTTTCTAAGTCTCAGGAGTGGGTCACACCTTGCAAAGGCTACTGAGTTATAATTTGGAATGAGATTCAGGATACCAGGGTCTACTTGCTGCTGCTTTTCTGAGGCAGGGTCAAGCTAGCATTCACCTTGCTTTCTCTTCTATAGTGCTGGGATTACAGGGACACAGCTCCATGTTTGGTTCTACACTCTGACTTACGCTCTGGATCAACAGGATGGCTAAACTCTGTATCCCCCATCAAACAGGAAAGTACTCCCATAGTTACAGCTTTTCAAGAAGATTTAAATTCTATGAGGACTGAAAATGACAGTAATTTAGTGTATGTTCAAACAAGCTTGTTGTCTAGGCACTTCTGTAGCTTAACTGGACATTTCATGCCTAGTACTGTGTGGTAGCAGATGCTATTCCACCCCATTCTGGCATGCTACAGAGCAGGACTCACCCTGACTATTCTGGTACTTTCAGCATAGACTTTACCACACTAATCAGTTCATGAAACTCTGTGTTCTGAAAGTGACCACGGTTGGCAAATTTGTACAATTTGGCGTTCAGCCTATCTGCCACTTCTGCTTGTTCCTTCCAGGGAAGGAAGGGGTCATCAGTGGAGCCAAACTGTACAATATGAGGGCAGTTGGCCTTGATCTTCTCCCACTGCCAGGGGCGGCTGAAGTACCCTGTAGGAAAAAAATAGCCTATAGATATGCATGAATCATCACCCTAGACATCTGAAATGTCTAGTGGGGCCCTCTTGAGCCAGCTTGAAACGGCAGCTAGAGTTCTAAGAACATTTGGGACCTTTAATCATGTTTTCTTCCCCCCAGTAAAAGAAAATTTTTATTTTATTTATTTATTTTGGTTTTTCAAGGCAGGGTTTCTCTGTGGCTTTGGAGGCTGTCCTGGAACTAGCTATTGTAGACCAGGCTGGTCTCTAACTCACAGAGATCCACCTGCCTCTGCCTCCCGAGTGCTGGGATTAAAGGCGTGCGCCACCAACGCCCGGCCAAATTTTTATTTTAAAAAGGAAAAGGTGTCACTCATATACTTTGCATGAAAACCTGTCTTGAGTTCAGAACAGTTCTTTGGTTTTCCTATCTGTAGAGCTGGATACTATACTGACTTGCCAAGACAAAGAGGTTCAAATAAAACCAGGTCCTGGGATTCATTCTAGACTTCAGGTTGGAAGAGAGATCTATCTTACCTCCAAAGGTAGGTGGAAACTCTCTCATTTGCTATTAGATTTATCTTTCTAGGGCTATCTGAGAATGCTTTGTGTCTGTCCCATGTCTAGGGAAGGGGTTTCCTGGGTGTCCTCCCCAAAGACTTACCACTTGCACGCTCGTTTTCATCTCCCAAGTCTGATGTGTATGCAGATACCAATACAAGACCATATACCTGATGTGTCTCTGCATACCTGCGATGAGAAACAGTGGCGTTAACACATGGTGTTATTAAATCTGAAAAGCAGTAAGCTAGCTGATATAAGTTCAATAGTATGTGCTATTGAGACAGATGGAAAACAGCAAGAAAATGTCTCAATCATTGACATATGCATTCATCCACCTTTTGTATTCAGCACATTGGCCAACATTCTGATTCAGATTCCTGGCTCAACCCCAGAGCATGGAATTCAGAGAAATGGGATTAAGGCCCAGGAACCTGCAATTTAAGAAAAACTGGACAATGCCAGAAAAATAATTGTACTGCCCCCCCCACATGCATTCTCATTTGTGTTGTATTACAATTGTCCCCACTCCCAGACAAACTCATTGGCTCTTTAAGGACAGGAAAAGCCTTGCTGCTCCCTGAGCAGCACCCCACAAGTACATCTCATTATTTGCAGATGCCAATAGCAGACTAAGGAAAAATGTGAGACTCTGAAGAGGCTTTTGTGCTAGGAAATGTTTAGGGCTAGAGTCTCATTCTTAAGAATAACACCCCTCCCCAGAAAGCACCCAGATTGATTAAGATTGCCACACTTACCTTAATATATGTCTCCTACAAATAACCTTAGTACCATTATTATACACAATAAATTTAGCACTGCCTATATTCTTTATAAAGGAGTTTAGGTCAGTTCCCTAAACTGAATTCATTTTCTCATAGTTAGACTGAGATTAAATACTTTTGGCAAGATAGCTTTCCCATCACTTCAGGAACGCATGATATATGTCCCATTATCAATGGTATTAAGTTTGATCACGTGTTGAGGTGTTCCCAGCACTTTATATTGAAAAAGCTCAAAATCCCTTAGTAATAAGTCAGCTAGTGTGTCCCTTATGATTGTACTAGTTGCTATTTCTCCACACCCTTACACTGATGATTTGGGCATCATTTTTCTTTGCCTCTCTTAACTTTACAAGTCAATTCTTAGAAGGTTGCTGACAATCCTAATAAATCCAAAGGGCTTTTTTTGGGGAGGGGGTTCAGAGACAGGTTTCTGTGGTTTTGGAGGCGGTCCTAGAACTAGCTCTTGTAGTCCAGGCTGGTCTCTAACTCACAGAGATGTGCCTGCCTCTGCGTCCTGAGTGCAGGCTCTTTCCCAGGCACTATGATTCCTGGTCAGTAAACAAAGTCCCACCTTCATGGAGCTTCCATTCTATTAATAGGGTAGACAAGGAATCAATGTAGGGTGATAAAGGTAATAAAATATAAAGGAGATAGAGGAGGCAATAAGGTGAGGCTGCTTTTTTATATGGAGTTATTAGATTTCACCCAAAATGGAACATTCAGAGACACGGTAAGAGAAAGCCAGGAAGCTTATAAGATGGTGTCCCTGCTAGAAGGCTGAGCAGGACAAGGCAAGTGTGTACTTGGCATTTTCCAGGAACTATAATGACGTCGTCAGTAGGCCTGGTTGGGAGAAGAGACGAGGTGGAGGGAGACAGAGCTGAATAACAGGAAGCTTTCGAGTTATAGAAACTTTAAAAGGATCACTGCACCTGGTATAAAAGCAATCTGTTTCTTTCAATCCCTTAACAAACAAGGAAGAAATTAGGGTAGATTATGTTACCACTTTTGAGGTCAGCATTGTTCCCCCCTACAATGGAAACTTAAGAAACAGCTATTTCCCAAGCAAGCGTGGCCACAACCCACACACACCAGGGTAGCAATTCAACAGTCATACCTCATGGCTGCAATGGCCCCGGAGCTGTGGCCTATGATGATGGTCTTGTTATCACAGTGCAGCTCTGTCTCCATGAAGGGCAGCCAGATGCTCTCTCGGGCTGTAACTGTGTTCAGAGTAAAACAGTATGGTACTCAGAGGGGGCAGTCTGTAAGTGATGCTGTCCCACCTCTAATAAACAGCAGCTTACCACTTTAAACTGAGGCCCAAGTGGGAGATGAGGCTGTTTTAGTAGACCCCTGTACCGCGGTTTTAGGAAGGAGTTTTGCTTCTCCTACCATGTTCTTATGTTAATAATAATAATACATTACAATTGAAGTGAAGATTCCCCTCCCCGTTTTTCTTTTTTGAGAAAGAGCCTTACTATGTAGCAAAGGCTAGTCTGTAATTTGTTGTGTAGCCCATATTAGAATTTCCTTGCCTCAGGCTCCCAACTATCAGGATTAAAGGCATGTGCCACCATCACTGGCCTCAACTTTGAAGTTTTCATGTAAAAATTTAAACTTTGTGCCGGGCGTTGGTGGCGCATGCCTTTAATACCAGCAACTCAGGAGGCAGAGGCAGGCGGATCTCTGTGAGTTCGAGGCCAGCCTGGTCTACAGTGCTAGATCCAGGACAGCCTCCAAAACAATACAGAGAAACCCTATCTCAAAAAAAATTTTTAACTTTGCAAACAAATACCCCTAAGCTGGAGCTACAGTTCAGGGGCAGAGTGCTTGCCCAGGATGTGAGACCCTAGGTTTAGTCTCAGCACCAAGAAAAACAAAACATGCGCAGGCGCACGTGCATGCACACACATTCTCATTCTCTCTCTCTGTCTCTCTTTCTGTCTCTCTCTCTCTCTCTGTCTCTCTGTCTCTCTCTCTCTCTCTCTCAAACATTCTAAAACCCATGTATAATATATATTATTTGTTTCCTGAACCAAGATGCACCCATAACAAAAGGGGCAATGTTACATTTTTAAATATTTACGAACTCAACTAGATTCTGTAAGGCTTTATCAGTTTTACCTAAATTCTGCCTGAAAATGCCTGTGCAAACTTAAGGAAGATTAAGTCGATAGCTTACAAAGTTAAAAATCATATTTTACCATGCCCAGGTGCCTTTCTTGATTCTTTACTGAAATCTTCCATATCTTTTGGCTTACACCTGCCTCCTGGAGCACCTTGCTTTACTCGTTCTTAGTATGTTTTTATCTATGTTCTTGCACTACAACTCTGCTTCCTAGCTCCTCACTCCCCACTCCCCATATGGTGAGCTCAAAATCTAACAGATAAGGCTTTTCAAAAACAGGTTTAAAACTTACTTGGGTCAGGCATGTTTTTAGCCAAACACTGGAAACCAGGAATCTGAGATACAAAGAGGAAGAAAAAGCTAAATAAAGAGCTTAATTGCAACTAAAACTAAAAAAAAAAATGTGACACTTGATATGATTTTGCTCAATCCAGTAAATATTTGCAGATATAATGAAATGGATTAAATTGTGTTAAATATGAATATATACCTCATATATAGTTCTCTGTCGGTTTTATAGAGACCCCGCTGGGCAGTGGTGGCGCAGGCCTTTAATCCCAGCACTCAGGAGGCAGAGGCAGGTGAACTCTGTGAGTTCGAGACCAAGCCTGGTCTACTGAGTGACTTCCAGGACAGGCTCCAAAACAATACAGAGAAACCTTTCTCGGAAAAAAAAAAAAAAAAAAGAACACAGAGACCCCAGTCTACACTTGCAATCCATGCTTATCTCCAAGGCATCGATCTATAGAGAAGGCCTAAGTGAATGTGCTAAAGACAGAATGACCTGAGCCAAACAGAAAGAAAGTAAAAAATAATATAGAGACCATAGAGAAAGTTGGTTATCCCATCCTATTAGCCATTTCCAGCTCAACCTTTGAGTTGGTAGCTTTGCCCATAGCTTTCAGCCACAATCCTTAAGTTTTATTCCAAACAGATTCTATTTTCTCTTGAAATTCTATTCTAGAGGCCAAAGTAGGAAACTGTCTAAATGCTGGACTATGGAAGGGGTCTTCTTCTTTTCTTAAAAGTCAAGCAGCACAGGACGAGCGAGGGTGCAATGCTGTTTCTATAAAGCTCACAAAGAAGCCAAATTAAACAGTATTATACAAGATAATACACAAGGGCTGTAAATAAATTTTAAAAGGTGTAGCAAGAGGGCCAGAAAAGCACTTGCAGTGCGAGTCTGGTCACCTGAGTTCGATTCCCAGACCTATGTAAAAGGTAGAGAACTGATTCCACAAAGTTGTCTTCTTACCTCCAACGGCGCCTTCTGCATACCGTAATTTAAAGAGAAGCAAAATGAACTTCAGTCAGTCATAGGGATGGGACAGGAGGCGACAGATCAGTTAGAAGACAGTGGCAATGTTCCAGAGTTTAATTTGGGCTGAGAGTGTAGCTCAGTGGTACAGGGCACAAAGACACCTTGGGCTTGGATAGCACCGAATTGTTTTTTTTTTTTTTTCTAGGTTTGGTAGCTTATTATACGTTATATACATCCTTTGTAAAAATTAAATGTCACATGGCGATTTTTTTTTAATCTAAAGCAATGAATATAAACATAAAACTATCTGGGAAGTTTCGAATTTGAACTCACAGCAGCGTGTAGGGAGGGAGTATTCTCTACAGGGTTCCTTTAGTCTCAAAAACTGAGCCCTCAGTTTTTTGAGCTGCTTCGCCAGGCATGATCCTGGCCCCTAGTTTAAATCTAAGACTAGGCAGCATGGTCATTGTCGAGGACTCACACACTGGGCTCATCTGGAGGGTGGGCGGGCACAGGCTCAAGTCTCGTCTTCCGTCCTCCCTCCCTCCGCTCCGACCAAGCTGACCGCAGAGAAGGAGCTGAAATTCCTTACCTGTTCTAGCCTCTTTCTCACCCAGCCGTACCAGCCTTGGGTGGCTACATCCCCGCCTCCGTTCCCGGGAACAATCACTGCCTTGATAGGGAACGCCATGAACGCAGTCGCCTCAGACTCCTGCCCAGCTCGGACCAAGAGCGCTAGAGTCTAGACTGCGTCCGGGCCCGGAGCCCGCACAGAGGGTTTCTGGGAATTGTAGTCCTCGGATACCAGCAGCTCCTCAGCACCGGCTGCCAAACACAAAACCTGTGAATTGCCATCAAATTTCAATCACATTTGGGTTCCCTTTTCCAGCGTCCTCATACTCCAAGTCCCTTATGAAGTACTGGCAACAATATGCTCATAATGTGTTATCTTTGTATTAGGCATACCAAGATTTTTCTCCCCAGTGAATTTTCATTAGTTTAAGACAGTCTCATTATGTAGCCCCTACTGGCCTGGGGCTCTCTGTGTAGATTAGAATGACCTAGAACTCACATAGATCAGCCTGCCTCTGTCTCTTAAGTGCTGGCATTAAAGGAACGTGTCATCATATTTAAAAAGAAGTATTTTATTATTTATGTGTTTGTGCACCACATACATGGGTGTGCCTAAGGACTTCAGAAGAGGGTGTTGGGTTCCCTGGAGCTGGAAGTAGCAAATGTTAGTGCTGGGAATCGAACTCCAATATTCTGAAAGAGCAGCAAGTGCACTCTGACTGAGCCATCTCTCCAGCCCCATTATTATTTTTTTCTATTATTGTTGTATGCACACATGGTGTGTGTATATTTGAACATAGATGAGTGTGCGTGCACAGGTCAGAGGACAACTTGAAGGAATCCTTTCTCTCACTCCATCAAGTGGGTCCTAGTGATTGAACTCAGGTTGTCCAACCCGATGCTTTCTTCACTCTTACACAGTCTAGGGCCCTGCCCATGAGATGGTACTGCCCACATTCCGGGTGGGTCTTTCCACCGCAATTAACTACATGAAGACAATCTCCCACAGACAGGCCTGCGGGTAACCTGATCTAGATGATTCCTCATTAAGAACCTTTTCAGGGTTGGAGAGATGGCTCAGCCGTTAAAGGCTAGGCTCCCAACCAAAAATATAAGAACCTTTTCAGGTGATTCTGGGTTGTGGCTAGTTGACAATTAAAACTAGCCAGCACAGGGAGTTGTCAAGGAAACCAGAGCAGAAGGGAAAGAAAGGACGCTTTGCAAAAGGCGTGAGGCAGGCAAACCAGGAAAAGAATGCAGAACTAGTTGTCTTGTATCTTGTCCTTGAGGCTTTTACTGAGGTGGGCATGAAAACTGCATTCTGCCGAGAATAATGTGAGCCTTGGGTATGGAAATTATGCTCAAATTTTCCCAGGCCACCTCAGGAAGAAATAGCCACATTCTATAGTGTGTGTGTTTTTTTAATTGTGTGTGTGTGTGTGTGTGTGTGTGTGTGTGTGTGTGTGTGTGTGTGTAAGCCAGAGATCAATGTAGGGTATCTTCTATCATTTTTCACCTTATATTTGATTTTTGAGACAAGATCTATCTGTGAACTCAGATGTCATTGATTAGCAAGACTAGCTGGCCATCAAGCCCCAGGGATCACGCTGCCTTCTGGCTCCCTAGATGTTGGACATGGGCTGTGTCTTCAGTATCTTGTGCTATCCACTGCAACGGAAGCTCCACTTTCACAGAGTTATGCAACAGCCTTTCAGGACTCCTTCGCAGAGAATGCAACCCTGCCATACAGTGTTAGTTTTAGCAGCTTCTTAGAACCTGGAGCAAGTCTCCATGCCCCTTCATTTCAATTATTCATTTATTTTTAGATAGGGTCTCATTAGGTGCTACTGTAAGGCCGGCTTTCAACAGCTCAGTAACTGAAGGAGAAAAGTGGATAATCACACAATTGACTTTTTTATCTGAGAGAGTAAAACTTAATTCTCTGGGACCGGTGAGGGGGCGAAACTTAATTTTCTGGGGCCGGTGAAAAAGCGGGAAACACACATATGTACACATGCATCTTCAACATGCTAGGCCTCTCTTTCATTTTTTCCCTTCCTCCTTTCTAATGCCCTCTTACATCTTCCCTGGTGTTCTTCTAACTTCTCCTTTTGTCTTCCTTCAACTCTATTGTTCCCTTTACAGCTTATATACCCCAGCAAAATCTCTCAAGTAATATACAAATTATAGTATGGTTACATTCTATTTTTAAGTGAATGAATACAAGTTTAAAAAAAGCATGTTTCCCGTATTCCTTACATGATTAAACATTTTATATATTACAGGCGAAAAAGAAATTGTTCCCCAAGGACCCACATACAGTCATGTCTACGAAACTTGTAGATTAACAAAGTGTCAGCAGGCAAGGTATTTTTCTCAGCCAGTTCTTTTACTGGCAGGCTGCATTTAGCAGTTACAAAGAAAGGATCAATCATTTTATTATTTATCTCAAAAGGTAACCTTATAAAAAATCTTAAAAGAATCACAAATCTGGACTCTTACATATGAAAAACAATCAGTTATTTTCACTTTAAATCCTTAGGCTGTATATGCACTCATGTGGTAATATATTATTTATGATTTATTAAAACTTGCCTGAGGATTCAGAAAGCAAAGTCAGCCTCAAACTCTAGAGATCAGGCAGTGGTGATACACACCTTTAATCCCAGCAGCCAGAAGCTAGGAGGTGGTGGTACACAATTTAATCCTAGGACTCAGGATTAAGAGGTAGATGGATCTCTGTGAGTCCAAGGCCACCCAGATCTACACAAGATTGATCCAGTCATAAAGAGAAACAGCTCACACAAAGATGACCTCAGCACCTGGGATCACATGCCTTTAATACCAGCACTAGAGAAGTATAAAAGATAGGAGCAGGGTCTTCAGCAGTCAGTATCAGGCATTCATTCTCCAGCCACATTGAGGACAGGAAGACACTGAAGTCTCAGAATTCTCCAGTAATAACTGGGCTGCCTTTGTTTTTCTTCCCTGACCTCAACAAGTCCCTTGGTCAATTATCAAAATTGTGTCTTTTTTTTTTTTTTTTGGTTTTTCGAGACAGGGTTTATCTGTATTGTTTTGGAGGCTTTCCTGGAACTCACTTTGTAGACCAGGCTGGCCTTGAACTCACAGAGATTCACCTGCCTCTAGGATTAAAGGTGCTGGGATTAAAGGCATGCACCACCACTGCCTGGCTCAAAATTGTGTCCTTTTAAACTTAAAATTGTTCAAGAATTTTTACATCAAAGTCATTAACAAAAACATCTTCACCTAACTTTAATAGCACTCTATATGTCTGCCAGGCATTGGTGGCAGACTTCCTAAGTGCTGGGATAAAAGGCATGTGTCACCACTGCCCAGTGCCAATCTCTTTTTAATTACAAATACTTTACCACATCTGCCTTGTCTGAAATTTGTCATGTTCATGCTCTTTTTTTCTGTTTTTTTTATCATTTTAACGTGTGTGTGTGTGTGTGTGTGTGTTTGTTTGTGTGTGTTTGTGTGTGCATAGGAGTGCAGGTGACCTCTGAGAGTGGAATCCCCAGAAATTAGAGTTACTGGCTGTTGTGACCAGGCAGCTTAGATACTGGGAACTGAACTCAGGGACTCTGGAAAAGTAGGAAGCACAGTGTCCTAACCAATGAGCCATCTCTCCATCCCTTATGCTCATGCTCTTGTTCATGCCATACTGTATATGTTTTACATTCCCCAGCTGAATACTCATTATAAGCCACAATAAATGTGATAAACAATAACTGTGCCTCAGCCGGGATGCAATGCTATATTCTTGAAATTTCTTCATCCAAACAAGTTATATGGTCCCTGTCTTAGTTAGAGTTTCTATTACTGTGAACACTTATAAAGGAAAACATTTAACTGGGGCTAGGTTACAGTTCAGGGGTTTAGTCCACTATCATCATGGCAGGAAACATGATGGCAAACAGGTAGACATGGTGTTAGAGAGGTAGCTGAGAGTTCTACATCTTGATCCATAGGAAGTATAAGACTGGGCATAGCTTGAGCATATAGGATCTCAAAGTCCACCTTCACAGTAACACACTTCCTCCAACAAGGACACACCTCCTAATAGTGCCGTCTGCTATGGGCCAAACATTGAAGCACATGAATCTATGGGGGCCATTTCCATTCATACCACCACAATCCCATATGGAATTTTCCTTCATTGTTGCAAAAGCTAGTCATTTGGGTAAGAAACTGTTCTTGCTTTGACTGCTGACAGTATACTGTACAGACTGGACAAGAGAGACACAAGAAAAAGACTTTTGAACTTTGCCAAGACAAGGCAGGACATCCTTCAAAGTTCTTGCTTCACTGAAGTCTACCAGAAATTTTAGGTCTGTAGGTCGAAGAAGCATGCTCCAATGTTGCAGAGGGACTTTGGATGACTGTGCAGAATCCAGATGTCTCTGTTGTTAGGTAATATTATATCCTTATGGGGTCTTTGATGGAGTTAAACACTAAATAGAGTTATAGTTTTCCTTAGCTATTATAGACAGTAAATTAGGTATAAAACTTTGCAACCACTAAGATAGATAATAGAGTATTTTCTCTGAATTTGATAAATATAAATGACTGAATATTGTAAATGTACTTCTTACTTAATAACTGTTTTGTTGCATATAGTTTAAATATAGTTTTACTATGTTAAAGTTGAAACCTTTCATTTTTATTTAGCCAAAAGGGGGAAATATTTTGGAATATTTGTTTAAGGTGTTTTACATTTGTTTATGCTGTGGAATGTTATTTATTTATTTATTTAGTTTTTCGAGACAGGGTTTCTCTGTGGCTTTGGAGGCTGTCCTGGAACTAGCTCTTGTAGATCAGGCAGAATATTTTTTTAATGATGCAAATATGATGGCTAGCAACCATCTGTAATGAGATCTGGTGCCGCTTCTGACCTGCAGGATACATGCCAGCAGAACACTGTATACATATTAAATAAATAAATCTTTTTTAAAAAGAGAAAGGAAAGAAAGAGGAAAGGTATGTAGAATAGAGAAAGATAAAATCCAAGAGGCTTTAATTAAGCTAAGAAAAGCTGACTAGAAACAGGACAAGCTGAGGCCAGACATTCATAATTAAGAATAACTTTCCATGTTTTTACTTGGGAGCAGTATGGCAGGCCTCCAAAAGCAAACAGTAAAAAAAGAAAATGAGTTACATTCGTGTTTCTCACAGAAACAACCCCACATCTCAATACTATTGTTCTGTATAGACTTCTATTGTTGCTGTGATGAAATATCTGACACGAAGCAACTTAGGGAAGGAAGGATGTATTCTAGCTCAGAGTTCAGAGGAATGCAGTCTATCATAGTGGGAAGGCATAAAGGCTCCTAGTTCAGAGGAACAGAGTCCAGTATTCTGGGGGAAAGGCACAGAGGCAGCATGGCTTAGTCTATGGTGTCAACCACAGAGAAACGGAAAACCAATACTCATTTGGTCAACTGCTTTTCCCACTTTATTCACTCTGGGCTCCCGTCGTGTAAGATGGTACCAACTGCTTTAGGTTGGGTCTTCATTCTTCAGTTTAAAATGTCTGGAAATGCCCTCACAGATACATCTAGAGTTGTGTTTCCTGGTTCTAACCTCCAGTTAAGTTGAGAATAAAGATTAAGCATTACAATACTTGGGAGTCTTGTAAGAAGATTTTGAGATAGATGAAAGAAATTACATTTCATGGGCTATTGGGCATTTTGTGAGTTGTGCTGGTGTCACCCAAGGAATGTATACTTTTGCCTTGACTGCATTACTATACAACTGTGTAGAGACAGAGATTAACTTTAGAAAGTTGATAGGCATACACAAAGACTGATATCCATAACAATACATATAATTCCTAAACACAGGATAAAAAGATACTGTGTGGTAGAGAATGTTTGTTTTTAAAGATTTATTATAAAATATATCCTTGCACACCAGAAGAGGGCACCAGATCTCATTACAGATGGTTGTGAGCCACCATGTGGTTGCTGGGAATTGAACTCAGGACCTCTGGAAGAGCAGCCAGTGCTCTTTTTTTTTTTTTTTTTTTTTTGGTTTTTCGAGACAGGGTTTCTCTGTGGCTTTGGAGGCTGTCCTGGAACTCGCTCTGTAGACCAGGCTGGCCTCGAACTCACAAAGATCCGCCTGCCTCTGCCTCCCGAGTGCTGGGATTAAAGGCGTGCGCCACCAACGCCCGGCTGCAGCCAGTACTCTTAACCTTTGAGCCATTTCTCCAGCCCCTGAGAATATAAGTTTTTATACATAATATTTTCTTAGAACCATTTTGAATATCCCTATTGGTTTCCTTGTTAATAGGTGAGCTAGGTAAACTATTTAGAATATTTCATTTATAGAGGGATACTCCCTTAGGTGAGAGGTGACAGCAAATCTAGTTTAGTAGTGTCTTTGACTGTCTTTGTCATTTTATAGGCCTGCCATACCAACTGGGAAGAACAGCATCTTCTTCTCTACTTCACCAAACTCTTTTACGCCTCCACGTTTCTTTTTGACCTGGGACTGAAGTGTAGAACTAAAACTGTATGTTCTTTATATGTCAGTGTGTCTTGCTAGAATGAAAAAAAAGACTTGCACCCATTGCTCTGAGAGGACAGGAGATCTTGCTTTCCTTGTGAAGTCATAATGAGTTAAATTATTATTTCTCAAATTAAAAGACCTTTATTAAAGAAACAAGTATACTCTTATATAAATCAAATATTTCTAAAATTCTCCCAAATAAGAACCTTCAATCTCTAATACTTTGAACATGCAATTTGGAAAATACCTTTCCTGCAGAAATTACTGGGCAGAAATAATACAGTTTGAAAACCTTAAAGAACAACATTACATTAAATTTGTTATGTAAAAGTTATAAAAGCCTGTTCTTTTTCTCAGTGTTAGATATAATGCACATGTACATTTTATTTTACTTGGATATGTTTCCTTAGGAAGAGATTACTTTGAGTTTCCTAAACATATTTAAGGTTATAAGTAAGCTATTGTTAACATTGACTAATGTTTAAGACAATGAAAAATATAAATTTGTTTAGAAACAAATTGTTATTCTGACAAGATTTTTATGTAAATAGTAATATTTCATAGTAACATCTATTTAAGTCTTAGTTGTTTTACTTCAAAAAGTTTGCTTATCTGGGTGTGATGACCTGTGTTTTTAATTCCAGCATACAGAAGGCATAGGAGGGCCGTGGCAAGAAGGTCTCTATGAGTTTCAAGCCAGCCAGAACTACATAGTTAGGCCCTGCTGTAAAGAACGGTTTGAATTAATAATTAATTGGGCTATTTAATGGATACCCGTTGTCTTAGCGTCAATATAAGATTTTAGAGCTTTGAAGAGTTGGTTCAGTGGTTGAGTGTATACTGTTGGAGTTCAGTTCCCAGCACCCATGTTAGGGGGTATGCAACTGACTGCAACTCTAGCTCCATGGATCCCATGTTCTCTCCTGGCCTCTGTAGGCACCGCACACTCATGTGCACACATGCATACGCGGACACACAGGTAGGCATATTTTAAAATAAATCTTTAAAAAATATTTGAGAATTTTGTTTCTCAGTTATTTATACTTCAAAGGCCGAGTCTCTGGGTAAGATGAATTTGCTATTTGTTTGTTTTGTTGTCACTTGTAAGAAAGTGTAAAGTGACTGTGACGGTCACAGAAATTCGTGTTATCCATAAAAAAACGTACTGTTAGTCTCCTAAAACGCTTGAATAGGACTGCACCCAATTACTCATTTCCTTCTCGGAGAATATCAGGAAGATGAAACAGTCCCTTCATAACGCAGCAAGTGAGAAGGGAAAGTTTTGCAATGTGGAGAGAGTAGCCACACCTGCCAAACTCAGAAAGAACTTAAACAAGTGGTCGAAGACTCTCGGCCACCTCCAAGCTCCTTCCCGCAGGCTGAGGGCCTCTTCCTGACCACTTCGGGTTCCTCTGGGGCTACACGTCACCGTTCTCGCTTCCCGGTAACTAAGGAGACCAGAGCGACTTCCCTTTGAGGCCAACAGACGTCGTGTTGTGTCAGGGCGGACGCCTGAGGAGTGCTGGATGCGTTTGGATGATGGATCCGCCGACGCTGAGGTTCTGTGCAGGAGCAGGAGAAACTTTTAGGGATGTATTCGAGAAAGTATGTACCCTAAGGAACTTTGAATTTTGAAGTTTTAAGTGTGAGAAACTACAGCCTTGCCCTATTCAAAGATGGCGGCGCAGCTTTTCTGAAGGTTTCGTTTTAGTGCGTCAGCCAGAGAAGCGCTCTTTGATTGGCTAGAATATGGCGCTGTGGAGTGACGTCGTAGATCGCTGACCAATCGACTGTGAGCTGAGGTGGACTTGGCGGTGGTAGCCGGAGCCGAGCTCTGGTGTCCGTGGGGCGCGGAAGGCTCGGTCCTAGGTGAGTGGCTCCGGGCTGGTGAGCGACCCTGCTCTGGTGAATGGGTGCTTAGTAGGAGGGCCGAAGCCAGAGACGCCGGGGCAAGGTGGGCTGCTTCTGGGAGGAGCCCTTTTCTGGTCAGGCTGAGGAATCGGGGAATTGATGATCCAGAAGCCGGCTGAAACTCACTTGTCCGCGCCATGCCTGATGGCAGAGGACCGGTTTCTGACTCCTTAGCCCTGCGAATTGGGGTGGCGGTGGTGGCGTGAACATCCGGAAGGACTGAATCCCCATGAAAAACTTGAGTTTGCTTTGTGATAAGTGAAACCAGAACCTAGATCTTCAGTAGAGGCTTAGGTCTTGTTTCTCAGTGTCTACATATGGTTACCACGTCCTGCAAAGTTGTTTCCTGGAGAGATGAGAGTGGCTCAGATATTTTATTGGATAACTTTCTAGGCCTTTTATTCGCTCGATCGCTCATATATTTACTTCTTCAGATATCTTTACTCGTTGAGAATTTGATGTGAGCAGTGGACTCATATGCCGAGGGAGGAAAAATGTACATTTTCTCAATACATAGAATTTAATAAAAGTACATAGAACTAAAGAGAATTTATTAATTCACTGAAATCCTCTGTGGGGTGTGTGTCCAGGATTAAGGAACCGTTATCTGGGGCTGGAGAGGTGATGGCTCAGTAGTTAAGAGCCCTGGCTGGTCTTCCAGAGGACCTGGGTTCAATTCCCAGCACTCACCATGGCAACTAACAACTGTCTGTAACTCCAAGATCTGACACTTTCCATTCAGACATGCAGGACATGCAGACAAAACACCAATGCACATAAAGTAAAAAGTAAATAAATTATAAAAAAGAAAGAAACTGTCATCTAGAAGATTCAGGAAAAGAGGCAATGGGAAATAGGGAGCAGATTTTAATATGTAGGTACTTGGGGGCCTGTACCTTTAAATAAAGAACTTTAAAGAGTGGTTATTGTTATTTATGGGGTTTGTTGAAGTAATTGCCTAATATGGTGATATTAGAGTGTGCATACATGTGGTTTATTTATTTGCCCCCCCAGGAAGGTACATAGTTAATGTGTTCAGCTTCCTGTATTTGCCAGAAATAACAAGTAGGTGTCTCAGAGTTTCAGTTTGGAACAGACATTAGGGATTTTTGTTCTGTGGATTCTGTATAGTAGAATAATTAATTTGCTTTTCTCTCCATGTAAAATTGCCTTAATCGAAGTTATTTGCAGTATGTTATTCCTCAAAGGAGACAGTTGTTATTAAGCACTTTTGGCACTAAAAGGCACTTTAGTATCATATATATAGTGTATGTAGTATTCTAGTACGTGTATAGTATCATAGTATATATTTAGTGTCATATATGTATATATGCATATTTGATTGGACTTCCCTATGTAACTCAGGTGGCTTTGAACTCCTTTGGTTCTTCTGCTTCAGCCTCCCAAATTTGGAGATTGCAAGAATTTGCCCCACATTCTCATCTCATAGACTGAATTTTCTTGCTTTCCTTTTTCTTTGTTTTATTTCTTTATTTGTGTGAACATGTGCATGATGTGTGTGTACACCTGTCAAGTCACCCGTGTTGGGGGCAGAAGGCAATGCTTGTGGTGGTATTGGGTCTCTCCTTACAACTTTATGAGGGATCTGAGGACCAAACTTAGGTTGTCAGACTTGGGGGGCAAGCGCTTTACCCACTGGTCCATCTTGCCAGTCCTTACTTGCTCTCCTGAAGGGCTTGTTCAGTTGAACCTCAGTAACTTATGAGTCGATGTATTTTAGATCACAAATAGGATGCATTTACTCAATAACATTGGGGTTTTCTGAGTCTGAAAGCGTAGTCTGAAGGACTGATTTACCAAGGTCTTTGAAGGATGAGCGTAAGCCTACATGGTAAGGAAGGAGAACAAGGCGAATCTTGGTACAAAAGCAAACTCCCCTTTATAGTTTTGGCATGCACATTAGAAATGCTCCAGTGCCACGGTGCTTCTCAAATCCATACAGTGAGCAAATTGTGTGTGTGTGTGTGTGTGTGTGTGTGTGTGTGTGTGTGTGTGTGCGCGTGTGCATGTGTGTGTAGGGGGAAGCAAAAGCTAAGGTCACTTGGAATGTGACATTTCATACAGTGTTTACTTTGAATGATAAAGAAAGGAAGGGAATTGGAAAAATTGCTGGCTGATGAGACAGTTTGAGACTTGTCTTTGGACATGTGGTTGAAATGGGCTTGTCTGAGGAATTTAGCTCAGTGCTTGCCTAGCACGCAAAAGGCCCTGGACTTAACCTTTAGCATCACAAACAAATAACTAACTAGTAGTAATATCCAGCTAATACACAGATAACAAATGGTCAAGCAGTTCAACCTTTAACTGCTTTGATCAATTTCTTTCCGAGTTCTACAGAGATGGTTTGAGAAAGTGGCCTGATTAGTATTTTTGTCAACCTGACATAAGCCATTGTCATTTGAGAAGGGGGAACCTCAACTGAGAAAATTCTATCAGGTAGGCCTGTGGGGCATTTTCTTGTTTGGTGATTGATGTATGAGGGTCCAGTCCACTAAAGGCAGTGCTACCCCTAGGCAGGTGATCCTGAGTTGTATAAGAAAGCAGGCTGAGCCGGGCGTTGGTGGCGCACGCCTTTAATCCCAGCACTCGGGAGGCAGAGGCAGGTGGATCACTGTGAGTTCGAGACCAGCCTGGTCTACTGAGCGAGTTCCAGGACAGCCTCCAAAGCCACAGAGAAACCCTGTCTCGAAAAACAAAAAAACAAAAAAACAAAACAAAACAAAAAGCAGGCTGAGCAAGCCTTAAGGAATGAACCAGTAAGCAATGTTTTTCCATGGCCTCTGTATTAGTTCCTGCTCTGGCTTTTTGGAAGATGATGGACTACAAGAGTTAGCTGAAATAAATCATTTCCTCCCCATGTTGCTTTTGGTCATGGTCTTGGTTTTGTTGTTGTTGTTGTTTTGTTTTTTGAGACATGGTTTCTCTGTGTAACAGTCTTGGCTGTTCTGGAACTCACTTTGTAGACCAGGCTGGCCTTGAACTCACCTGCCTCTGCCTCCCAAGTGCTGGGATTAAAGGTGTTTTCCACCACCATCTGGCTTGGCATGGTCTTTATTATAGCCGTGGAAAGCTAAAACAGGAAGGAAGGGTAATCAACTTTGGGAGTCTAAGAGAAGGTAGTTACTGTTATCCTACAATGACAGGTTTTTCCACATCAGGTGTTTGTGAAACACTTTCTCGTAAGATCATTTCTTTGTTTATTTGGAACTGAGTGTTGAATTTCTGATATGAACTACTACGCAGAATTTTGCATATAATTAAAGCTTTATTTTTAGTTTCCTTTTAGGCCATGGCAACATATCTGGAGTTCATTCAGCAGAATGAAGAACGAGATGGTGTGCGTTTCAGTTGGAATGTGTGGCCTTCTAGCCGCCTTGAAGCCACAAGAATGGTTGTTCCCTTGGCTTGTCTCCTCACTCCTTTAAAGGAACGCCCAGACCTACCTCCTGTACAGTATGAACCTGTGCTTTGCAGCAGGCCAACCTGCAAAGCTGTTCTCAATCCACTTTGGTATGCGTTCTTTAGAAAAAAACTGGTAAAAATGATGTAGTAAATTGTCTCTTTATGCAATTTTCATAAAAGTCACTTGATTTCTATAGGAGAGTTTCTAGTTTGAGATGAGAGTAAGAAGATGTTGAGATTCTTAGAGGACCAGTGCTCATGGAAACCTCTCTGGTCTGATACTTCAGATAAAATTGGAATCTTTTTTCTTTTCTTTTTTTTTTTGAAGCAGGTCTCTTTATATAGCCTGGCTGTCCCAGAACTCACTATGTAGTCCCCCTGGGTGGCTTCCACCCCACAGAGATCCTCCTGCCTCTGCCTCCCAACTGCTGGGACTAAAGGCGTGAACAAGGGGAGGAGAGACAGGGAGAGTTTGGAATTCCATCTTGTCTTTTCCACCCTTTCCTAGATTAGCAGTTTGCTTCTGACTTAATTGTAGACTTTAAAGGATAGCTTTTCCTTTTCCCTCCACTTCCTTCCCCTTCCCTTCCCTCCCCTTCCCTCTTCTCTTCTTTTTTTCTTTTCTTTTCTTTTCTTTTTGAGACAGGGTTTCTCTGTGTAGCTTTGGAGGCTAGAACTTGCTTTGTAGACCAGGGTAGCCTAGAACTCATGAGATCTGCTTACCTCTGCCTCCCAAGACCTGGGATTAAGGGTGTGCACAACTACCACCTGACCAATTGATGGCTTTTAAAGCATTAAAAAAATCCTAAAATTTCATTCTTTTTGTACATACCCTATATGATAATGATGTATGTCTGGAAGAAGTAGTAGACAGGAGAATGTGTGTGTGTGTGTGTGTGTGTGTGTGTAGATTATTTACTTTGTGTGTGTGTATGTACGAGTGCTTACACAAGTAGGCACACATCTGTGCATGCCATTTGTATGTAGGTACCTGTGGAGGGTATAAGAGGGAGTTGAATTTCTTGGGGCTGGAGTTACAGGAGATGTGGGCTACCTGGCATGGATGCTAGGAACCAAACTTTGTTCCTCTGGAAGAGCGGCAAGTGTTGTTAAACACTGAGCCATCTTTCCAGCCCTGGCAGAAATTTGACTCCCAATAGTTTTATTAAGTGAAATTTTTTAACCTAAGGTTCTGTTCTATTCGTTTATTTGGACACTATTGGAAATAATTTTTTCCATTATCTTTTGAGGTGGAGTGTCCATGTTGCATAACTTGGTCTCAAACTCTAGGGCTTGTGTGACCCTCTGGCATCAGTAGGGAGGATATAAGACTGCAGAAGTTTACCACCATGCATGGCTGAAGGAATTTTGAAGCAAGTTGAGAGTGTTAAAATATTTGCATGCAGGAGCACTTTTTCCCTTATTTTCCCTTGCTTTTCATTATCAAGCCCGTATTAGGAAAGTCTCTCCCCTGCTTGTAAAATGATAGCCACTGGCTAGTACTATCCTAAGTGCAGAAAGGGAGAAGACGCAATAGAAGCTTTATCATGGACCATTTCTAGCAGCTTTACCAACCTGGAAACATGCTTTCCATGGCCTAAGCGTGAAATGTGCCTTTATTATTGAAATTAAGAGGTTTTACATAGGGGCTGTAGATAGGTGGCTCAGTGGTTAAGCATACTTGCTACTCCTGCAGAAACATAGTCACGTTCCCAGCACCTACATGTTAGCTCAGTCTTCCATAACTCCAGTACCAGGGAATCCTTGCCCTCTTCCTGCCTCTGCGAGGCATGTGTGTGCTGCACATAATACAGGCAAACATGCATACACATATAATAAAACTAAACAGATCTTTTTAAAAACAGTTTTCATTGTTGAACAATAAAAATATTGGATATATCTTGGTGACAGGTTAAAATGAAGGCAGAAGGAAATAGCTTATAGTTTATGTGAGTGAAGAAATCTTAAAACATGATCATAGAACTGGAAAAGACAAAAAAGATTTTAATTAAGTTCAAGTATTTGAGGGAAATTTTTGGTGTACTTGATAGCCAGTTTTCCCTGCAGTGCAATTTCACGAACTATTCTGTATATGCACACTCATAGAAACACATGCCTGTTTAATTTGGTTGCTTTCTAGCTTGGAAATAAATATAATATCTGTGATATTTATTTACTTTTCTTGCAGTCAAGTTGATTATCGAGCAAAACTTTGGGCTTGCAATTTTTGTTTTCAAAGAAATCAGGTATGTAATTCAAAACAACATGTATATGTTATTTCATTTTTGTTGTACTATGGAAAAGATTACATGAACTTAAATTTCTGTCTACACTAGTGATTAGCAGTGATCTCAGGTAATGGCTTTTGTTAGGCACATTGGTGTTGGATAGTAGGGGGACATAGAATTCTCTTATCTTAAGTTTTCTATGGGAAGTGAGTATGTTACCTAAAGAAAAAAAGAAATAGATCTGCTCTTTATATGTTACTGGACCACATTCGTTCTCTAATTAGATGATGCATGTTATTGAATTTTCATTATCTTGTACCTTTAGGGTTCCAGCATTAATGTTCATCTTCTGCTTTAAAAGTGTCGTGTTGCTGGGCAGTAGTAGTGCTGCATGCTTTTAATCCCAGCACTCACAGGTGAATATCCAAGTTCGAGGCTAGCCTGGTCTACAGAGTGAGTTCCAAGACAGCCAGAGCTATAGAGAAAACCTGTCTCAAACAAACAAACAAAGTGGCAGAACCTATAATCTGCCTAGTTATTGTCTGTTCAGCTGTTTGTTCTGTTTTTTGAGATGGGGTTTCTCTGTGTAACACTCCTGGCTGTCCTGGAACTCACTTTGTAGACCAGACTGGCCTTGAACTCACTGAGATCCACCTGCTTCTGCCTTCCAAGTGCTAGGAGGCTGTTCAGCTTTTTATTAGACCACTCAGGTGCCTTAGGCAGGCAAGGTAAAGCAGCAACACATTTTTACATAATTAAACAAATGCAATATAAATAATTGCAACACATCTTTGCCTAGTTAAAGTAATCTTCTGCAAGATAAACAATTGTAACATACTTTTACATAGTTAAAAGTACTATTCCACAACAGTGTCCTTGACCCACCCCTCCAGCTCCTACAGTTCTTTTCCCCCTCTTTAGGATGTCCTGAGCTTGGCCTAATGTTTGGCTGTGGGTCTCTGCATCTGTTTTCATCAATTGCTGGATAAAGCTTCTTTAATGATGATTGGGCTAGGCACCAATCTATGTGCATAGCAGAATATCTTTAGATATTACATTGACGTTCCCCCGCCCCTCAAGTCATGTTTGGTTCTATCCTCGGTCTCTGAGTTATCCAGCCTGTGGGTCTTGGTGGTCCAGGCAGTGTCAGGGGTAGGCTTATTCTCCTGGCATGGGTTTTATTTTAGGCTAAGATCAAGTGCAGTGTCTGTTTTTATCAGTAAATCTTTTTTAAGGTTATGTGATCATAGACATGTAAGAGAATTAGAAACTTTGAGTGCTAATTGTGTTTTAGCAACATGTTTTATATTTTGTTCCTTCAGAGTTAACATGGTATTGAAACAGTTTTATAGATGCAAAATGAGTGTACCATGCATAGCTGGAACTGGAGCTCAGAAGTGGTGCACTTGCCTGTGCCTAGGCTTAGTTTCCAGTACAAAGAAAAAAGTGGAACATAAATCACTAATTAAATGTTTTGTTTTTTCTTATCAGTTCCCTCCAGCATATACAGGCATATCTGAGGTGAATCAGCCTGCTGAATTGATGCCTCAGTTTTCAACAATCGAGTACATGATCCAGGTAATTTTGTCATGTGTTTAATGAGCACCATTAACATTGAGTTTCCTTTGAAATACAGATCTCTCATCTGTCTGTGAAATTTAAAGCTGGTGTCCATGGGAGCAGGACTGTAGTATATTATAGTACATTTGTGTTACTGGCATTATTTTCAGGTCTTGACCTAGGCTTTAAAAAAAGTAGAACTGCCTAAATTTAAAGCTTGACTCCATAGCCTTCTCCATCTCACCTGAGACACTTTAGCATGAGGTGGTTAGCTTAAAAAATTTATAGTGCTTCCTCCCTTCCTGTCACTGGTCCTTGTATGCTAGGAGAGATGGGCTTGCAAAGATCATCTTGCCCTGAGTGTATATTCTGTAGTCTGTTTACTTCCCTCTGGGTCCCCCTAAACATTCTGAGACTTAGGCCCCTCACACACCATGATCTTCCTATCTTGAGCATGACTTTGGTGAAATCAAACAAATGCATTGTGGAGATGAACAGTGGTGGAGCCTAGCCTGGGATAGAAAAGTTAGACCTACCCCTTCCTGTTCACATCATTGACTTCTTTCTTCCACATCCCCCATCTCATCTGGTAGACCATCCATTGATTTACTACTTGGAACATACCTAGATTCCACCCGCCATACCTTCCCTGTCCCTAGACATCCTGGGTCGTCTACCATCTCTTGCTGGATATATTGACAGTCTTTTAGCTGTTCTCCCTCATTTACCTTTGCCTGTTTGTTCTTATTCTTTTTTTTTTCTTCACAGATTTATTTATTTATTTATTTGCATGGCAATCCTAGGTCCCCCTCTCTCCCCTCCTCCTATTTCCCCTACCTTCCTCCCACCAAATCCCCCATCCAGTCTTCAGAGAGGAAAGGCATCCCATGGGGATTCAATGAAGTCTGTCCTATCACCACGTTGAGGCAGAACCAAGACCTTACCCCATGTCTAGGCTGAATAAGTATCTCCCCATAGGAAATGGGCTACAACAAGCCAGTTCATGCACTAGGGATAGATCCTGGCCCCACAAACTGCTCAAGCCATCGACTGTCACCTGCATTCATTCAGGTTCCCCAGCTGTCACTCTGGAATCAGTGAGCTCTCACTAGTTTGGATTGGATTTTTCTGTGGGTTTTCACATTGTGTCCTTAACCCCTTTGCTCATATTATTGATCCTCCCTTTCTTTGAGTGGACTCTGGGAACTTGGCCCAGTGGTTAGTTGTGGGTTTCTGCATCTGCTTCCATCTGTTCCGTGATGACAATGTGGTAGTCCTCAGTATGATTACAGGGGAAGGCCAGTTCAGGCACCCTCTCCACTATTGCTTAGTGTTTTAACTTTGGTCATCCTTGTGTATTCCTAGGCATTTCCCTAGTGCCAAGTTTCTCGATAATCCCAGAATGGCTCCCTTTATCAAGACATTTCTTGCTTTCTCCCTCTCTGTCCTTCCCCAACTCGACTAACCCGTTCTCTCATGTTCTCCCTACTCCCTGTCCTCTTCTCTCTCTTTCCACACCCCCCCTCCACTTTTATTTTAATCCAGCAGCCTGTGTAACTCTGTAGAAACATGTATCTTGTTATTCTCTGCTCAGAAGCCTCTGCTGATGGATTAAATTGGCCCCACTTCACTCAAAGCAAAAGATAGTCTTCAAGGCTCCATGTCTCATCTCCTAGTGTTCTAAGATAGTCTTCAAGGCTCCATGTCTCATCTCCTCCTAGTGTTCTAAGATAGTCCTCAAGGCTCCATGTCTCATCTCGTCCTAGTGTCCTAAGATAGTCTTCAAGGCTCCATGTCTCATCTCGTCCTAGTGTTCTAAGATAGTCTCCAAGGCTCCATGTCTCATCTCCTCCTAGTGTCCTAAGATAGTCTTCAAGGCTCCATGTCTCATCTCCTAGTGTCCTAAGATAGTCTTCAAGGCTCCATGTCTCATCTCCTCCTAGTGTTCTAAGATAGTCTTCAAGGCTCCATGTCTCATCTCCTCCTAGTGTCCTAAGATAGTCTTCAAGGCTCCATGTCTCATCTCCTCCTAGTGTTCTAAGATAGTCTTCAAGGCTCCATGTCTCATCTCCTCCTAGTGTTCTAAGATAGTCTTCAAGGCTCCATGTCTCATCTCCTCCTAGTGTCCTTGTTCAGCCCATGGGCCTTCTTCCCTCCTCAAGTGTCACACCTGCCAGAGAGTATGATCTATCTTCCCCTCTTTCTCCCCATAGCTATGATTTGTTTATTTACATGTGTATGTGTATGGGCACATTTGTAGAGGTCAGAGAATAATTTGTGGAAGCCAGTACTTCTACCTTGTGGGTTCTGGGGATTGAATGCAGGTCATCAGGTTTGGTTTGGCCTTTATCTGCTGAGCCATCTTTTCCCTTCAAATTTTACCTTCTTACTGAAGTTGCCCCCCTTCTATTTTTATTATTATTTATTTACTTTTTGAGACAGGGTCTCACTGTGTAGCTCTAGCTGTCCTAGAACTCAGTATATAGACCAGGTTGGCCTCAAAATCAGAGATCCATCCACCTCTGCCTCCTAAGTGTTGAGATTAAAAGCATACGCCACCATTCCCGGCCCTGATCTCTGTGTAACACCTTCTTCCATCTTAGCTGTTGATGCCCCCGGTCTCCCCAACCAGGTTTGTTCCCTTTGGCTGGCAGGAAGTTTTGTTGTTTTTGTCCAGTGGTGTGTACCAGAGTCTGCAGTAATGTCTGGCACATAGTGGGTATTAAATATTTAGTACATTTTTAGTTTTATGTTTGTTTTGCTATACTCTGGACCATTTGATGAAGCGATTAGAAGCTAGTATAGATCTTTAGCTACACAGTTGTATCCCCTGGGATATTTACAGGTATAAAGACTTCTGTTTTGTATCTGATTTGCTCTGTGGTAGTTGGTTATATCTGTGTATGTACTGATCATTATGCCATTTTTCTTTGCCCAAAGCGAGGTGCTCGATCCCCTCTGATTTTCCTCTATGTGGTTGACACATGTTTGGAGGAAGATGACCTTCAAGCACTCAAAGAGTCCCTGCAAATGTCCTTGAGTCTCCTTCCTCCAGATGCTCTAGTTGGTCTTATCACCTTTGGGAGGATGGTGCAGGTTCACGAGCTAAGCTGTGAAGGAATCTCCAAGAGTTATGTGTTCCGAGGGACCAAGGATTTAACTGCAAAGCAAATACAGGTTTGTGCCTTGTAAAGAAACAGGACCAAGGGTAGATTTGTACTACTTTTAGGGTTAATGGAAATTGGATCTTTCTGGTTTTCCTTTTCAGGATATGTTGGGCCTGACCAAGTCTGCTATGCCCATGCAGCAAGCAAGGCCTGCTCAACCTCAGGAGCAGCCCTTTGTTTCTAGCAGGTGAGACACCAGGGTTACATGTTCTGTGGTGGGCATGCTTGACAGCCCAGGAGAACAAGAATAACGATGATAGGACTTATGATTCCAAAGTTCTAAGAAAAAGAATTAAAGAGTAGGCCCAGTTGATACTCGGTATCTTACAAAAACGTTTTGACACTGTTCTGTTGGTCCCCTCCTCTTTGACACATAGCTGTTGTCCTTCATCCTTAAGTAAAGCTGACAAAACAAAACCCACTTTTTTTAGGTACTTTAAATAAACCTAAGAGCAGGCACTCACTTCATTCATTTGACTGAAAGAAAGCCTGATGTGATCTGATGTGCTAGTTTCCCTCCACTCTGGTGGGAAACCAGAGTGCTTCTCTCCTCACAGCTTCTAAGGCTCAAGAGGCATGCAAACAGAAGCTTCAGATGGTGAAGACTGTCCATATAAACAGACCTTAAACAAGCTGGATCCACACTTGGTTTATTGTTAGGATTTCTTTGCTGCTTAAAATTTAATTGAAGTTTTTCCTTTGCAATTTGATTTTTTATGATACATGCAAAAATTTGTGTTATTAGATTTCATAGTATATCTAGCATTAAAATTGTTTGGAATTGCTGTTTGTGTTTATAGAGATAATTTGAAGGAAAAAGTTTGAGTTTTTACTGTTGGATAATTGTTTTGAAAAGCAGTTAACTGGGTAGCCTATGGGTGAAGGTCAAGGTTCTTTATTAAATCACAACTGATGTGCCCTTTTGAAATCATACAGATTTCTGCAGCCTGTTCATAAGATTGACATGAATCTCACAGATCTTCTTGGGGAGCTGCAGAGGGACCCATGGCCAGTTACTCAGGGGAAGAGACCTTTGCGATCCACTGGCGTTGCTTTGTCCATTGCTGTTGGCTTGTTGGAGGTAATTCTGATTTTTATAGGGACCTCTCGATTATACAAGCTGTTCTTGTTAGCTTTGTTTGAAAATTTCATGTGCCTTAAGTCAGCTTATTGTCTGTGTATCAGAAAGTGTTTTAGTCATTATTACCCACATTAAGGAGGCCCTCTTTATTTTGAAAATACCAAAAAAGTTTTAATGAAAAACTAAGGGAATGGGGGGCTGGAGAGATGGCTCAGAGGTTAAGAGCACTGACTGTTCTTCCAGAGGTCATGTGTTCAATTCCCGGCAACCACATGGTGGCTCACAACCACCTTGAATGAGATCTGGTGCCCTGTGCTGGCATGCAAACAGAAGGTTGTATACATAATAAATAAATAAATTTTTTTAAAAAAGAAAAACTAAGGGAATGGAAGCAATGGAGAATGCTTTCACTAAAGTAATAAAAGTGCAAAGCCATCTGTTGGGAGAAAGTAGTTGCTGCTTTTCTCTGCTGTCATGTGTGCTACTCTGCAGCACCACTCATGCCAAGGGCAGGTGAAGAGGCAGAGATGTAAAGAGTTCTTCTTTGGAGTATTGTATACATAAGCGGAAACCACTCTCAGTCGTGGAACTGTATGTTTCTGCCATAATCTTTACTCTGTTTTTAGGGTACTTTTCCAAATACTGGAGCCAGGATCATGCTGTTCACTGGAGGCCCTCCTACCCAAGGACCTGGCATGGTGGTTGGAGATGAATTGAAGACTCCTATTCGTTCCTGGCATGATATTGAGAAAGATAACGCACGATTCATGAAAAAGGCAACCAAGGTAGGTACCATTGGATTCCAGCTGTCATAGCAGTAACACAGCCATACCAGGAGGTGGTGGTGCGCATGGACCACCCTGGATGAAGATGGCTACTCTGCTGAAGTCAGAAGGTGCTTGTATAGTGACACACTTCCAGATCTTGGCTCCTGTTAACTTACTGTCCCCATCTATGGCTCTGGTTAGAGGAGAATGGTCCTAAAGTGTTTAAAGAGTTCTGAATCTAAAGCTGTGTTTTTTATATTATGTGGCTGCTTTATAGACAGCAAATTCCATGCTCCTTTTCTTGATCACATCCTTAAGTGTATTAAGGCATGCCTTGGGAATTATGCTTCTGTTTCCTAAAGATCGTTTTCTTTTTTTATTTACAGCATTATGAGATGCTTGCTAATCGAACTGCTGCAAATGGTCACTGCATTGATATTTATGCTTGTGCTCTTGATCAAACTGGACTTCTGGAGATGAAATGCTGCCCAAATCTTACAGGGTATGTTGACATTGGACACCTGGGAACTATGTTAAGGGAACAAGTGAATGATGGAGTCACAGGGATGAGTGAGGCTACCTTCGGAGTTTTCAGGTTGCTCAGTTTTGGGTTCATTGGCTAGAAAGGGAGTGTGGGCCCTGTGGAGGAAGAAGCAGTACCTAGCAAGATATCTCAGGATTTCACTGAGAACAAGTCTCATCAGAGAAAGCGTTTCTTCTTTGGAGTTGTTAAACTTGTCCGAAGACCAGTCATCGTGCTAGTGTGGATTACCAGACCTTCAACTGTGCACTTCCTTGTGGTAGGCAAGTAATAGCATCTGAGTGTCAGAGTGCCATGCAATTAGGAGAAACTTTGTCTAAATGACTCTGTGACTAGTGCCTATCACACACCGAGTCCTCAACTGTCCTCAACTGAAAATGTAGAAGGAATTCTCAACTTGTAATGATGCCTGGACTAAGAACCATAGGGTTTATGGAACAGATTAGGAATGTTCTTTGGCTTTCCTTAGACCCTCTGTTGATTGAAGGGGCACTGTTTCTTTGTTTAAGGTCTTAATGTGTAGCCCTGGGTGCCTCAAGCTCACAAGCCTGCTTCAGCGTCCTAAGTGCTAGAGTATAGCAGTGTGCCACCACTTGCAAAACATGATTACAGGTGCATGGGAATTGTAAATGTGGAGAGTGTGTGAAACAGTCCGTCCACACTCTTCATCTAGCATCTCCCAGGGTAGCACTTTACACAAATGTAGTACAGTGCCAACATCAAGAATGGAAATAGCACAGTGTAGTCAATGACACTGCAGACCTGTGTGGATTTCCCTGCTTGTTTTCTTTTTCTTTTCAGTATAATCAATGAGATTTTGCCATCTCTGAAGATTCGTATATAGTGATCAAAATACAGAATTGATATTTTAGAATATTTTTACATTTACTTTTTTGGTATGTGTTTTTGTGTGTGTGTATGTATGCCTGTGGATGCACACATGCCATGGCCCTTGTCTAGATGTCTGAGGGCCATCTGTGGAAGTTGATTTCTCTCCTCTGCCATATGTGTCCTGGGACTGATTGAACTGAAGTTATCAGACTTACCCGCTGAGTCACTTTCCCAGCTACCTAGAACTGTTTTAAGAATTCTTTGTTTAATGTTTTTGAGATAGTTTCTTTCCTAAGTACAAATTGAGCTCTGTGTTTTTCATTTAAGTTAATCAGTAGCACCTGTATGGGCATGTTTTTCTTTGTGTGTATGTGTTTATTGTTTGTGAGTCCTGAGGGAACAACCAAATGTCTTCCAATCCTCTTAAATGTGTGCTTTTCCTCTTTCTCACCTAGAGGCCACATGGTGATGGGAGATTCTTTCAACACTTCTCTTTTCAAGCAGACATTCCAAAGAATTTTTAGTAAAGACTTCAATGGAGATTTCAGAATGGCCTTTGGTGCTACATTGGAAGTAAAGGTACAGTAGGCTTTTAGAAAAGTTTTATTTTAACTTATCTCATATAATTAACTTATGAAATTTTTTATATATACATAATAAACATTTACTTATTTATTATTTATTTGTATCCTCAGCTGGCCTGGAACTTGCCATACAAACCAGGCTGGCCTTGAACTACAAAGATTCACTTGTTTCTTCCTTCTGTGTGCTCCATTATACCTACCCATATTATAGACTTCTGAAACTTTACTAGGTTAGTGTTACTACAGGTTCACTTTAGATCCTGGCAGGCTCAGCTCATAGATATAAACTCTAACGGCCACTTAAAAGGATCCAACCAGATGGCTATTACAAAGATGCCTACTCTAGTCCTTTGCTTCTCAAGGGTGACCTCTGTATTTATCAAAGTTCTAAACATAAAGTTCCTGGTCCCTTCAGACCCTGCCTGCTCTGCTCTGCTCTATCCCACTTTAGGATAAGTAGAGTTAGAGGGACTTGGGTGGGTGTTGGTTGCTCCTGGGTTTGGGGACAGGAAGTTACACATGGTCAGTATCACACCTCATTGGTGTGAGTCACTGCATTGCACATTGTAGTCAGACTTTTCCTTGTGCTACCAGCTCACAAATAGTGGCATGGGGCCTTATTATTAATTATGAAAGCTTGACCTTAGCTTAGGCTTTTTCTCAACTAGCTCTTGTAACTTAAATTAACCAGTATCTTTTAATCTATATTCTGCCACATGTCTCTGTTACCTCTCCTCTGTACTTCTTTAGTGTCTTGCTGACGTCTCCACCTCTCTTCTTCCCAGAATCCTCTCTCTCTCTCCCGGAAGTCCCACCTATTTTCTCCTGCTTAGCTATTGGCCGTTTAGCTCTTTATTAAACTTATCACAGTGGCACATCTTCACACAGTATAAACAAATATTCAGTAACAGCACAGAGTAGGGTTTATATTTAAGAAGAACCCAGGTCTTCTAAGAGCATCATGAGTTTAAAGTTTGTATTTCTTTGTAGGAAATCACAGTCCTAGACAACTGACTCTTAAGTCATTGAGAAACCATTGAAAGAGGCCATTAGAAACTGTGGTTAGAGAATTAGAGAAAAGCATTAGATTATCTAGGATAACCTTTAACCAGCTTTTTAAAAAAATGTTTGAGGTGTTTGTTTGGTTAGCAGAGTTGGAGGCTATAACAAAAGAAAGGAGTAGGGAGATGGCTCATTGGGCAAAGTGCCTGTTGTTTAAGTGTTTCTTGGGCTAGTACCCCCAGCATCCATGTAAAAGCATATGTATGCTTGACTTGGGAGACAGAGGCAGCAGATCTCTGAGTTCAAGGCCAGCCTGGTATATAGAGCAAGTTTCAGGACTGCACAGAGAAACACTTTCTCAAAACCCTGCCTACCCCCAAACAAAAAGGAATGGACAGAATTCACTTTATTGTGTAAGTCTGAATTTACTTCAATAAAGTGAATTCAGTCTTTAAAAAAAAAAGTCTCCATTTATTAAAAAAAAAAAATCAAAGGCAGGGGAATCTATGAATTTGAGGCCAGGGTGCTCTATATAGTGAGTTCCAGCATAGTCAACTATATAGAGAGGCCCTGTCTCAAAAAAAAAAGAAGGAAAAGGAAAGTAAAAAGAAAATATCCATTGGTCTTTCTTATCATTATACTGGGATTTGTGAATTAAATATTTTTAAAATAATATGTTTCCTGATTAGAATTATGTAAATGAGTATGGATATGCATGGTATTTGGAGACTGTAGTATATTTGGTAGAATTGTTACCTTTCATGGGTATAGTATAATAGTTTCAGATGTTAAAAAGTGAATTAAGAGTTGAAAATGCCACCTGGCCAGGTGTTGTTATGCATGCCTGTATCCTGGCACTTAAGCAGAGGCAGGAAGATTGTGAGTATAAGCAACGTGGGCTGTCTAGAGATTTCCAGGTTTGTCTCAGCTACTTCTTAGGGATCCTGCTTCAAACAAATGAATGGTGTAAAAAGCTACCTTACTGTGTCTTTGTATTTTCCAGATAGAATTTCTATGTAACAGAGTACTGGCTGTTCTGGAACTCGCTTTGTAGACCAGGCTAGCCTCAAACTCACAGAGATCCACCTGCCTCTGCCTCCCAAGTTCTGGAATTAAAGGCATGTGCCATCATGCCCAGCTACTTTTTGTTTGTTTTTGTTTTTACTGTGCCTTTTTGTTTTGATTTTTTTTTTTGAGACAGTCCCATGTACCCAAGCTGATCGCAAATTCGCTATATAGTGAGGCTGACCTTTAACTCCTGATCTTTTGTCTCAGCCTGCTGAGGATTACTGTTGCGCCTCTACACCTGGTCTTCTTTATGTGTTTTCCAACGAGGATTTTGTTCCTGGTGTTCCTGGAAAAGCTTGAGTGGGCATTTGAATTGTGTAATTCATTAGAGAGTTTTTCTGTGGGACTTTTCCTCTAAGCTATTATTGTGAGCATGGTGACAGCAGACCGGCTCTTAACTTATTGTGCAATTTGTTTTAGACCTCTCGGGAACTGAAGATTGCAGGAGCCATTGGTCCGTGTGTATCTCTGAATGTGAAAGGACCGTGTGTGTCAGAAAATGTAAGGAAAAATCATTACCCTCACCTGCCCTGGAGTAAACTCATTAGCTAAGTCACACAGTGATAATCTTGCGTTGTGTCACCTGTGAGGTGTATTGTATGAGGGGAGCTCTAATCCTCATTCATGATAACTCCAAGAGATAGTGTTATCTGTCCATCAGAGAAGGAAATGTAGAGGTTAAGTTAACCCTTCCTTGCTCATGGTTGAAACTGACCTAGAGGAGCCAGATGTCAGGTTCCTCTGACTACATCTGATGTGAGGATGCTGTCCCACCAAGAACAAAAAGCCAGCCCCTACAGCAAAGGCAGACATTCAGAATTCTTCCAGAATAAAAAGAGTTGGTACCCTTGTCTCACTCAGCTGATAAAGCAGCTTAGTACAAGGGACCACTGAGTTGGTCAGACAGTGGATGACACAGATGCATATACATCGTTAATGTATGAGAGCAAAGGTTAGTCAGCCCTTGGGGAAAGTGGCTTTGCTGATGGCCCACATGCTATGAGTATGCTTTAGCTGAAAAGGCATGGCATCTGGTTTATGAGGTCTCTTTTGCATTGCATTAACCTCACCTCACAGGTATGAAAATGTATCAATGTTGCATCCAGGAATGAAATCACAGACTTCCTCTGATTAATTTGATCCAGAAAAGGCCCAAGTTTGAATTATCCACTTCTGTTTGTCTGTAGTTTGTGGTTACTGGCCTATCTGTAATTTCTGCAGTATGTGTCTGTGCCTGTCTGAATGCTGTCTGGTGTCTCACTGTCCCTGACAGTCTCCTAGTATTTATTGAACAACACAGAAAGGATCCCATTGGAAAGAAATGACAACTTTACAGAAATCACTAACAGTTTTACAAGGGGAAAGGTCATTTTACTGACCCTGACTGACCCAGAAGCACTCAGTACTACAAACAAGCTATGTCTGTATATTGTTTCTAACATGTATGGTGGATATTTGTTATTACAAGTTGTTTCCAGCCTATTGACTGCTTTCAACAAATGATTACAAATACGTATGTCAGTACATACATATACACATATACATTACTCTGGACCAGGGGTATGGGAGAGTACATTACTTAAGATTAAAGCTATGCATTAGCTTAGGTTGTAAAAGCTCTTTCTTGGACGATCCAAGCCAAGTAAGGTTGGTGTTCCATTGTTCTTTTAAGGTTACACTTAAACAGATTAATTACACAGTAGGATGGCCAGTGATCAAGATGTATCTATCTATTTTCATAAAAGTGTATGTATCACTGCAATCTCTGAGGTAGTCTGGGGATGTTGTTCCACAGTCCTGTCTGTCCTTCCCGTGTCATTCACAGTGGGAGGGTGGACTGTAGAGCTGTTGTGCATTTAGGGTTTGTCGCTACTTCTTAGTAGTTGAGCAGCAAAATTCTTAACAGGAATAACAGTACCTGCTGAAGAATGTTAGGACTAAATGAGGTTGGTCAAATGAAGCACTTGGGACAAGTACACACTGGAGTCCTGTATACATTATCTGTCTATGTCAGAACAGACATCAACAGTGACTCGATAAATGAACGTTTTGTCAAGCTTGGCAGGAGCTACTGTTTGTATAAATCTTTTTAGTCCTTGGATGAGACAGTTTCTTTCCCAAAGACCATCTGAAGATTATCTAATTATCTCAGTGTGCTAAGAGACTTGCATCACCCCTGTTTTCCTGGAAGGGCTTTGGAAGGTTGCCCCATCTGTGAACTTTAAACTCTCCCTGATAAAGGTGACTTCCTGGAGTAGATTAAAAAGATACTTTTAAAAAATTGGAACACACTGATTAACCTTCCAGTTGAATTCAGCATTGCAAGTTTTGGTTGGGGATTGAGGATGCAAAAAAAAAAAAAAAAAAAAAAAAAGAAAAAGAAAAAGAAAGAAAAAGAAAAAAGAAAGCACAACTTTAAGCATACAGTGGTCTGAGGAAGAATACAGTTCCTGGAGGACCACCAGGTGTTGGTGGTATGCCATAGCTGTTGGTGCCACAGTTGCCCTCCCTGTGTGGTTAGGATCTTCTGGTATATTTGCTTTACGAACATTTTGTACAGACCCTTTGGAAATAACTTTCAGACATGACACTTTGTTCTTAAGCAATACAATGTGCACATTCTAAAAATAAGGATGTTATACTATTTCCTCATTGCCAAGTCTGAGAAAATGAACAGTAATCTTGCAGAAATGACATTTGGTCTGCATTCTTTTCCCATTTTCTTCCTAACTGCCCCCTGTGGCCGTTGCCAATCCCATCAGCTTTACCTTCAGTACCATACCCTTAGTTTTTTCAAACCCTAAACTAGCCCTCACCTTTTGGTTCTTTCTGTGCTTTTATGTTTCTATGACACTGAAAGCTGTTACTTTCCTTCCTTCAAGATAGACTAGGGTCTGGTTAAAGCTTCTGTCTGTTACATATTTTTTCTGGGTGATTTCTTATTCTAGTAGTGATGGGAAAAGCACATGCAACTTTCAAACCAGTAGATAATTCTTCTCTGTGTTCCTCCGAACTCAATATGATTCTTCATTGATTCAGTATTATGTACTATATGTATGTTATATGTATGATACACTAAAATGACTTAGAGTGTCAGCATAAAAAACTTAAAAAGTACTGTAAATATATATAAACATTAAGACTCCATCTGGCCTGTAATTACACATTTCCTAGACATTTTCACTGGAATTTAAAGTTTCAACTTAAGTAAATGTTCCAGGTGACCTACCCTGCTCAATTGCTGCCTTTTATTAGTGGTTTCCCTTGGGTTTCATTTTTGCATATATCTTTTTGAAATTCCTCTTCTCATCCCTAGGAACTTGGTGTTGGTGGCACAAGTCAGTGGAAAATCTGTGGCCTGGATCCCACGTCTACTCTTGGCATCTACTTTGAAGTTGTCAATCAGGTGGGTTGCACATTATTACAGTATCTTCTAATTTATTCTAAAGGCACTCTTTTCCCCATCCTGGTACTGCTTTGGTATCATATTAGGTGTTACGTTAATCTGGTGTGTTCTTTCTAAATTCCCTCCAGCATTTAGTTAGAATCAAATAGCAAATTACTTTATTGTTGAGCTGACAAGGCCCTGAGAGGAGTACTGGCTTTTCTCAGCCGTCATAGTAATACTCATGAATTTTTGAGGGTGTTAAACTTTCTCTAGTATTTTGTTATGAAAAATTACAAAGACTTGTATACACAACAGCTGCAAAACCACAATCTAGATTCTATAATCAACATTTACTACAGCTGCGTTGTTAAATATCTGTTGCACCATTTTATTTTTGATGCTTTTGTGGGTAGAGGGGAGATGAGGCAAGGTGTCTTATAGACCTGGATGACCATGAACTCCTGATCCTTCTGCTTCCATATTCAAAGTGCTGAAAGTACAGGTGTGTGCTATCATACCTGGCTTATTTTTGATGTATTTCAGAGCAACTTGCAGTCACCAGTGGTTTTCATTCTTAATAATTTGGCACCAATATCATTAACTGGATTCACTTTTATTCCTTCTGACACTGGAGACTGAACCCAGGGCCTCTTGGAGTGTAAGCACATGATCTACTACTAAGCCACACACCCAGCCCCAATTCTTTTGAATTTACTAATGCCTGTCCCTCCCACCTCTGCCTTTTATTTTTGTTTTTATTTTGTTTTTGTTTTTTTGTTTTGTTTTTGTTTTTTTGTTTTGTTTTTGGTTTTTGGTTTTGTTTTGTGTTTTTTTGTTTTGTTTTGTTTTTTCAAGACAGGATTTCCTTGTGTAACTTCGGAGCCTGTCCTGGAGCTAGTTCTTTGTAGACCAGGCTGGGTCTCGAATTCACAGAGATCCACCTTCCTCTGCTTCCCAGGTGCTGGGATTAAAGGCATGTGTCACCACCGCCTGGCTCCACCTCTGACTTTTGGATAACAGCTAGTATACAGTGATCCCATGCAGGTTTTAAGTGTATCATTGAAATGTACCAAGAGGGGGCTGGAGAGATGGCTCAGGGGTTAAGAGCACTGACTGCTCTTCCAGAGGTCCTGAGTTCAATTCCCAGCAACCATATGGTGGCTCACAACCATCTGTAATGAGATCTGGTGCCCTCTTCTGGCGTGCAGACATACATGGAGGCAGGATGGTGTATTCATAATAAATAAATAAATAAATCTTAAAAAAAAAAACAAGAGAAAGTTTAAAAAAAAAAAAAGAAATGTACCAAGAACCTTACCTCAGTGCTTTAAAGGGTTGTGTTTAAGTCATGCCTTTGACAGTAACCAAATGTGGCCTCCCACCCCGCAGCACAATGCCCCGATTCCCCAGGGAGGCAGAGGTGCCATCCAGTTCGTCACGCAGTACCAGCATTCCAGCACTCAGAAACGCATCCGAGTGACCACCATTGCCCGCAAGTGAGCATCTTGTTTCCTTCCTCTTGAGCCAAGGCTGATGCTTTTCCTGTGAGAGTTAACTTCTTTGAGTTTTTGTCTTTCTGATTCCCTTAGATGGTTCTCTCAGCTCCTCACTGACCTGGCTAACCCAATTGAACCTTTATTTAACTAGCAGAATCAGCTTTCAGTAACAATATTATTAAAAATTATCTTTCTTTTTTTGGTAGATAAGTAACTCATGCTTCCTGTTAGAGTTGTAAATAGGGCATAAGTGCAGTTGGCTCTCTGTATCCATCAGTTTCACATTCATAAATTTAGCCAAACCAGAATGGAAAATATTTTTTTAACATTACATCTGGATTGAACATGTATGAACTTTTTAAAATAGATTCCATAAGCAATGGAGTATAACAGTTGTTTGTATAGTATTTACATTGTCAGTGGTAGTGTAGACATGAGTATGTGTAGGAGACTGTATTTAGATGTTTACAAATACCATGCCTTTATATGTGTTTGTGTGTATGTGTGTATAGAGAGAGATAGGACCTCACTATGTACCCTGGCTGACCTAGAACTTACTATGTAGACCAGCCTAGCCTTGAGATCACAGAGATCTGCTGTCTCTGTCTCCTGAGGGCTGGGATTACAGACTTGCACCAGCATGCTCAGGGGTACTATGCCATTTTATATCAGTGACTTGAGCATCCATGAATTGTGATATCTGAGGGAGTGGGTCCTGGAATGAGTCTCCAGTGAATACTGAGAAATAGCTATTTGCTTATGGGTGTCTTTACTTACCCTTCTCAGAGTTAAGTCTATGTTAATTTAACTGCATACCCTCATTTCTGTACTGCTGTATATGTGTGTGGCAGCTTATTTATTATGTCTGTGTACTTATATTGGTGTGTGTTTATCTGTGGTTTGCCTCTCATTTAAACTAATGATCCCACACTATTGCAGAGTTTGCATGGACTGCTGCCTTTTTTGGATTTCACATGCTACTCCAGCAGTGCTGCTTTTGTATTTTATTTTTAGGAATTTCTACATTTTTGGTGATATTATTCTCCACATGACTGGGGGTTGAACCCAGGGCCTCTCTCTCATGCTCTCTCACTTTACCCCTGAGCTATAGCCTCAGCCCCACGTGTATTTCATGTCAGACATTTCATAAGTTGAAATTTTAGATTCTGCAAGCCTACTGTCCTTAAAGGCTGATTTGTTCTTTCCTCAGTATGGGTAAGGAGAGTATCCCACTACCTCATTAGTAGTGGGTGATAAGGGTTGGAGAGATAGCTCAGAGGTTAGGAGTACTGGCTGCTCTTCCAGAGGATCCAGGTTCAATTCTCAGTACCCACATGGCAGCTCACAACTGTCTGAAACTCCAGTTCCGGGAGATGTGGCACTCTCCTACAGACATACATGTAGGTAAAACACCAATACACATAAAATGACAAAAAAAATTTTAAAGGTCTGATGAACAGTGGATGATACTAATATTTACATGCAAACAGTAATATCTCATTTTCATTTGTATTTCCCATTCATCAATGAGTCTAGTACTTCATGCTATCTCTTCTGTGATAGAGCCTGTTCTGGTTCATTTCTTTTGCTGTGATAAAGTACCCCAACAAAAAGCAAGGTAGGAGAGAAAGGGTTTATTTTAGCTCACAACTGGATTATAGTTCTCATAGAGGGGGTGTCACAGTGGCAGAAGCTTGAGGGAGCTGGTCACATTTGCACTCACATCTGTAGAGAGAAAATAAATTTATGCCTACTGCTCAACTCATGTCTTTCCAGACAGTGGTAACACCTACAATGGGCTGGGTCTTCCCACCCCAATGAAGAAAATAATTGAGGGCTATAGAGAGATAACTCAATAGTTAATACTGCTTGCTCTTGCAGAGAGCTGTATTTGGGCTCCTAGCACCAATGCTGAATGGTTCACAACTGCCTATTACGCTAGTTTCAGACACACACACTTTTCTTTTTGTTGTTGTTGTTTTTTTTAAAGTTATACTTAGCATCATTCTTTTTTATTTTTTAAATTTAAATTAGAAACAAGCTTGCTTCACATGTCAACCCCAGCTCCCTTTCCCTCCCCACCAGCCCCCCAGCCTCCCTCCCAATCCCCACTCGGATCCCCAGGGAGGGTGAAGCCCTCCATGGGGGATCTCCAGAGTGTATCATTTCATCCAGGGCAGGGCCTAGGTCCTCCAAGAGTCCAGGCTGAGAGAGCATACCTCATTGTGGGATGGGCACCCAAAATCCATTTGTACGCCAGGGAGAAATACTGATCTACTACCCAAGGCCCCATAGATTGCCTAGGCCTTCTCACTGACACACACATTCAGGGGGTCTGGATCAGTCCCATGCTGTCCTCGCAGCCATCAGTCTGGGGTCCAAGAGTTCCCCCTTGTTCAGGTCAGCTGTTTCTGTGGGTTAAACCAGCCCAGTCTTTGCTCATCAGTCTTCCCTCTCTGTTACAGGATTCCAGGAGTTCAGTTTAGTGTTTAGCTGTGGGTCAGACACACACACTTTTACACTCACATGGACTTAAAAAAAAGTCTCTTTTTAAAGGGCAAAGAGAAGC
This sequence comes from Mesocricetus auratus, assembly GCF_017639785.1. Taxonomy (NCBI): domain Eukaryota; kingdom Metazoa; phylum Chordata; class Mammalia; order Rodentia; family Cricetidae; genus Mesocricetus; species Mesocricetus auratus. Next base: position 110,748,095 of record NW_024429189.1, read on the forward strand.
CAGGCGTAGGTGGCACATGCCTTTAAAGCCCAGCACTCGGGAGGCAGAGGCAGGTGGATCTCTGTGAGTTCGAGGCCAACCTGGTCTACAGAGTAAGTGCCAGGACAGCCTCCAAGACAATACAGAGAAACCCTGTCTTGAAAAACCAAAAAGGGCAAAGAGAAAAAGCTCTTATAGACATGCACACAGGCAATGTGATTTAGGCAATCCCTGATTGACACTTTCATCCCAGCTGATTCTAGGTTGTGTCAGATTGACAAAGCTCATAGTGCTGACCATCTCAGAGTCTTTGCCTCTTGGGGGGGGCGGGGTTCGAGACAGGGTTTCTCTGTAGTTTTGGCTAGCTTGGAACTCACTCTGTTGTCCAGGATAAATTGAACTCAGAGTTCTTTGCCTCCCAAGTGCTGGGATTAAAGGCATTGGCCACCACTGCCTGGTAGTCTTTGCCCATATTTTATAGAACATTTTCTTTCCTCTTTTGTTTCTTGTTTTCTTGCTTTTTTTGAGACCCATTGTCATGTAGTTAGGCTGATCTTGAACTCGCTATGTAGTTGAGTGTGACTTAAATTCCTTATCTTTTCTGTCTCCACCTCTCAAGTGCTGGGTTTACATGCAAGTGCCTCCATACCCAGATGTGTAAAGCCTATCTCCTTTTCTCCATCAATTTGCAAAGAATATTCCTGTATTTTGGATATGCTTTTCTGTGGCCTTTTAGCACTTTTTGTCTTTAGTTACCTGAAAAACTTTAAAACATGTTCTTAATTCATTTTTCCAAGGGTATGATACTGAGAAGTCATTTTATAAAGTTGTAAATGCTTAGGTTTTTGTAAGGATTGGCCTAGAGGAAGGGGCATTGGATTTAGACTTAACTTTTTAGGTGTCTACTGTTGTGTTTGGTGTTTAGTCACTCGGGGGTGACTAAAGTGATTATCAAACTTCTTAATGAAACTGTAGTGCCACCTTGTCTTGGACAAAGGAATAGGGTCTGGACTTACCTGAGCAGAGATCTAGCCTTTGGTAGCTCCTGATCCGAAGTTCAGCCCTAACTCTGGATTAATTGTCAGTTGGGCAGATGCACAGAGTCAGCTGAGGCACATAGAAGCAGCGTTTGACCAGGAGGCTGCAGCAGTCTTGATGGCACGGCTTGGAGTGTTCCGGGCAGAATCAGAGGAGGGCCCTGATGTGCTCCGGTGGCTGGATCGACAACTCATCCGACTGGTAACCTGGGAACAATGGCATTGAGTTTACTCCTTGTGTCTCTTCTACCTTTGGGAAAAAGAAAATTCCCACTTAAGTCTTTATTTTTTATGTTTTTAAAGCCATTTATTTGTTTATTTGTGTGTGTGTGTGTGTTTGTGTGCACTCACATATATGTATATATGTATAGCAAGTGTGTGTAGGAACCTGTGGCTGTGGGGGTAAGAAGACGGTGTTGGATACCCTTGGAACTGAAGTTATGGGAGGTTGTGAACTGAAGTGTTGGTTCTGGAAAGTGAACCCTAGTCTTCTTCAAGAACAGTTAGTGCTGCTAACCACTGGGACATCTTTCCAGCTACAAAGCCTATTATTTTATATAATCAATAAGAAAGAATTTTTACCTTTTACTTCTAGTGCACTGGTGTTTTGCCTACATGTATGTGTATGTGAGGGTGTCAAAGTCCTGGAACTGGAGTTACAGACAGTTGTGAGTGCCATGTGGTTGCTGGGAATTGAACCCAGGTCCTCTAGAAGAGCAGTCAATGCTCCCAACTGCTGAGCCATCTCTCCAGCCCCAATCAGCAAGAATTTAGTAGTGGCTCACTTTAGTCCAAATGCTGGATGTGAAAGAAATGTTAAATTTTATTTACATTTCCCCTCAAGGGCTGACATTGCAGTTTGTAGGAAACAACATGTATGGAACATTTGGGGAGTGGTACAATTCTGGGTGTGTTAAAAGCTGAGTAGAAGAGTCATAAAGGAGGTTTTAGACACAATTAGTTTAGGGAAATGTTTTATGTGTTATTCAGGTCTGATTAGGAGAGAAAGAACAGACAGAAGAAGCCAGGTGTGGTGGTGTAGGCCTATAATTCCTGCACTGGGGAGGTGGAGACAGGAAGGGTCACTAGCCTGAGGCCAACATGAACTACTTATTAAGACCTTGTTGAGACTCATCTGAAAACCAAAAGTTAATAATCCAAGTGAATACAAATAATAATTTAAGAGGGAAAACTTTCAAATTAAAAGTCATGGGGCTGGAGAGATAACTCAATGGTTAAGAGCTTTGGCTACTCTTCCAAAGGACCCTGGTTCAATTCCCAGCATCCACATGGCAGCTCACAACTGTCTGTAAGCTAGGTCCAGGGGACCCAACACCCATGTGCAGATACACATGCAGGCAAAACAACAATGCATATAAAATAAAAATAAGTTAATTAAAAAAAAGTCACTAGAGTTGAGGGGTTATAGATCAGTGGTAGGGAGTTTGCCTAGCATGTGGAAGGCCCTGTGTCCAGGAAGCGCAGAGTGCTGATGACAGAGGGGTTGACTATTGAGAAGACAACTGGCACATAGAAGCACGCTTGCTACATCTAGGACTGAGACAGAGAACACAAGGAAGAGGCCTTCCCCCACAGGACTGATCAGACCTAGTTAGAAGGGCATGACTGTAGCTCAGCGTGTCTTTGGTAGCAGAGAAAATGTCATGGTGCTGTACCCAAGGAACTTGCTAGAAACTTTAGAATTAGACAAAGTCTACCATGTGGGTGTTGGGAAAAGCCGTTCCCAAGGAAGTTTCTCACCTGAAGCACACTGAGGCTGGAGTCTCAATTGTGCTCTAGAATCTCAGACCTGATGAATCCCCAGAACTGCATGCAGGCACTTGGAAGGCAGGAGAATCACCATGCATTTGAGGCTATTATGACCTCGTCTCATAAAGCATAAATAATTAGCTAACTGACTAAGTAGCTGACTAACTAAATCAGGAATACATTCTGGTTCAGAAACTATCATTGAAAGGAGGAAGAAAACTGAATCCTAATACCAGAGAACAGCAAGGTTGATCTGTAATTGCTAGTGTTCATGGTCTGAGAGGTGCCTCAGAGAGCTTGCTGAACAATCTGTGGTTAGAATGGTCCTCAGGCCAGCATTGCCTCCAGTTGGTTTGAGATTTAGAATCTCCCACTCTTACCCCAGAGTGATCCTCCTACCCTCAAATCCTGGGGATGAATCCAGGGCCTTGAGCATGCTGAGTAAGTGTTATACCACTGAACTCTCCTTCTAGTCATCAAGGTCTGTGTTTTAAAAAGACCTGGTGATTTGTTTGCTCTTCATGCTTGAGGTATGTGGTACAGAATTCATTAGAGCTAGCACACTCGATAGCTCTTTGGTCTGGGACTTTTCTAGGTGGCACAACTTACTCTTTGTTGTCCTGTTTTCTTCCAATAGTGTCAGAAGTTTGGGCAGTATAACAAAGAAGACCCAACGTCTTTCAGATTGTCAGACTCCTTTTCTCTGTATCCTCAGGTAAGAACTATGGTCTTAACTATACAAGAATGAATTGTTAGAACTGAACTGTTCTGTGCTTGAGAGCAAAGGAAGACTTAAGATTTGAGACTGACTATAAAAACAGGCTCTTCCACCTCTTTTGAACCCCTGTTGAAGCCAACCAAGTGTACAGCACTTGGGTGGTGCTTTGTACCTGAATGCAGCCAATCGCTGGGATCCTGGAACTTTCAGGTGTCTGAGCTGGAGATGATGGATTGTGGTGTGTCAGAGCCCCAGGCTGGCCAGTCAGGATGAAATGCCAGCACTGGCCCTGCTGCCGCTCTTAGACCTCTTTAAGTGTGTTTCCTCATCTTTAGAAGGGAGGAGTTGCCATGAAACAGTGATCTGAAATCTCTGTAAAGCCGTGAAAGCCTTGCCTTCTCTTTCAGAAGCCAGTGTGAAAAGCAGACAGATGTGCTTGTGCCCACCACCTGGGTCCACTGGACCTCCTGAGCCTCCACCCTCCAGGGTCCTGGGGTGGAGAAGTCCTGTACTCTCCAGGGACTTACTAAAGAGAAAGATAATCTGTTCCCAACGAAAATGAACCCAGGGGAAAAGCACAGTTGAGGGTTGAACATAGTATAAGAGAGTCCTCTTACCTTAGAATGCTTGGTGGATGAAATCATAAAGCCTTCTCAGCTGGTGTTTCCATACTGTACTCCTTAATGGAAGAGTTTATTAAGAAACAGGACAAGCGCCGGGTGGTGGTGGTGCACGTCTTTAATCCCAGCACTCCGGAGGCAGAGGCAGGCAGATCTCTGTGAGTTCGAGGCCAGGCTGGACTGACAGCCTCCAAAACAATACAGAGAAACCCTGTCTCGTAAAACCAAAAAAAAAAAAAAAAGAAAAGAAACAGGACAAGCAAAAGCTGGGGGCTGGACAAATGGCTCAAGCAAAACAGTGGTTGCTGCCATTAGGGGACCTAAGTTGGGTCTCCAGACATCAGGTGGCTCACAACTACTTGTGGCTCCAGCTCCAAGGACCCAACACCCTCTTGTTGCATTCTTGGGTACCAACATGTGACATACAAACACATAGGCACACATACATAAAATATAAATAAAGTAAAATGTAAAAATCTCACTGGAAGGGCTAGGGAGGTGGCTCAGTTGTTGAGTGTATAGTATTCTTTTCAGAGGACCTAAGCTTGGTTCCTAGCACCTATGTCATGTGGCTCACAGTTACAGAAAACTCCAGCTCCAGGAGATCTGACACTTTTGGATTCTGGACATCTTCACTCATATGCACCTGTCTCCATCCCCATAATTAAAAGTCAAATAAATCTTTAAGGGGTTGAAGAGGTGGCTGAGCAGTTAAAATCACTGATTGCTCTTCCAGAGGATACAGGTACAATTCCCAATTTCTTGCCTCCTTGGGGACTGCATGCATAAATGAAAGCAAGCATCCATGCATATGAAACAAGCAAATACAAAAAAGGGCCAAGTCATTAAAAAAAAAAAAGAAAAAATCTTCCTGGGTGTAATGGCACAAACCTATAATCCCAGCACTTGGGAAGTGGAGGCAGGAAGATTAGGACTTTAAGGTTAGCACAGGCTCCAAGATCTTTGTCTTTAAAAACAAAACACCAAAGTACCTAAAAATGACACTTAAAAGCAACAATTGTAAGACATTTTTAAAATTGTGGTTAAAAAAAAAAAGACAAAATTTATCATCTTGGACCCTAAGGAGATCCCCAGTACCCAAATAAAAGCTGGGTAGATGTAGTGGCTGTTTATAATCCCAGTGCTCAGGAGTTAGAGATGGGGTCTCCAGGGCAAGCTGGATAACTAGGGTAACCTATTGGCAAGCTCTGGGTTCAAATGAGAGAACCTGCCTCAATAAGGAAATGTAGAGAGTGATAGAGAAAGACATAGGACATCAACTTGGTGTCTCCACATGTGTATACACATAGGTACACACACATAAATGTTTGGCCACACATATGCATATATATATACACCACATGTGGGCAAAAAACTTACTTTTTTTCCTTTTTTTTTTTTTTTGTTTGTTTGTATTTTGAGACAGGGTTTCTCTGTGTAGCTCTGGCTGTTCTGGAACTCACTGAGGCTACCTCCTGAGTGCTGGGGTTAAAGGCAAAAACTTATCATTTAAAAAAAAAGACTTATTCTGTGTATGCAGGGCTATGTGTGGTTATATGCACAAGAGTGCAGTGCCTTCAGGGAGGGCAATGGACCCCTTAGAGCTGGAATTATGGGTACTTGTGAGCCATCTGACTTGGGTGCTGGGAGGTAAACTTAGATCCTCTGCAGGAGCAGCAACTCTCTAGCCTCAAGTTTATCATCTTAGCCCCTTTGAAATGTATAACTGTGGTAATAAGTACATTCACATTCTTTTTATGATTTATTTTTTTTTATTTTATGTGCATTGGTGTTTTTCCTGATCGTATGTTTATGTGATGGTGTCTGATTCCCTGCAACTGGAGTTAGATAGTTGTGAGCTGCCAAATGGGTGCTGAGAATTGAACCCTGATCCTCTTAACTGCTGAGCCATCTCTCCAGCCTCCACATTCACTTTCTTGTGTACCAGAGCTCTAATTTTTTCTTTTTATCGTACTGAGCCAAATATGGTGACACATGCTTGTAATTTCAGCATTTTGAGGGTCTTAGGTTTGAGGCCAGACACATAGATCATGTCATAAAACGAGCAAAACCCACCTGGAATTGTATACCCAGTAAAAGGCACTCCCTGTTTCCCTCTCCACCAGCTCTGCTACCACCCTTTTTGTGTTTCTGTGAACCCAAAGATACTTTTCTCAGGGCCCAGGTTTCATGTTTTAGAGATCCGGAGTAGATGGCTCTGCATGTCCAGTGTCACAGATGTATTCTTTTGTCTTTTTCTTTTGTACATGCAGTTTATGTTCCATCTGAGAAGATCTCCATTTCTTCAAGTGTTTAACAACAGTCCTGATGAGTCATCCTATTATAGACACCATTTTGCCAGACAGGATCTGACCCAGTCCCTCATCATGATCCAGCCCATTCTCTATTCTTATTCCTTCCATGGACCACCAGAGGTAAGGCTGGGTGTACATATTTTTCTGAGAATGCCATGACTTAATCATGAAGGCTTTTTTTCCCCTTTATCAAATATAGTCTTAGAGCAGAACTATAAACAAAACCTTGAGTTTATAGTAACTTTATATTGTTTCTGAGTATTAAAAAACTTAAGAAAAGTCAAAAGAGAGATGCTAAAGCTGTTTTTGGTATGTGGAAAGCAGGAATAAATTGAGGGGAACCATCCCAATGTTATGAGTTCACATTGTTTGCCCAGTAATTCCAATCTTTGTGAAGTATCTAAAAGAGAGATGAGTATGAATGAACTACTAAAAGAGAATTTGGGCCTGGTAGAGAGCATGCCTTGAACCTGTTTTGGCACTGGAAAAAAAAAAAAAAAGGAATCAGATGGCAATCCAAGTACTCAGTAGAAGGAAAATAGTTAAGTATTCTAAGAACTTGTCACATAATTTATATAACATAGTAAAATGTAAAAGTGTTACATGGTTAAAAAAAAAGAAAAAAATCAAAGTAGAAACTTTTTAGTATAGTAAAGAATTCCCTGTGGAAAACAGGCTGGAGAAATGCAATACCTTAAAACCTAACTGAGCAATATGTGAGCAAAACCATCCTGAGACATGTGCAAGAGGAGAGAAACAATGGAGAGGAAGAATGAGAAGATGCTTGTGGAGTGAACCGCTGGCACAGATTGCTCTGCCTCTAGTAGGCTCAGTGCTGTTGGCGAGGTTGGTGGTACCAAAGCAGGAACACCTTAAAAACTGGAATGCAATGTTGACCAACTTGCAAATAAACCAGTAAAGATTTTAAATTAAAAAGTATAACAGCAAAATAAAATTTAAGTTGCAAATACTAAAAGCCTATAAAAATAAAGAACAATATGGAAGTAAACCAAAATATCAATATTTCTTGTTTCCAACTATAGATTTTCTGAAATGAGTACAAGTTACTTTTACTATTGAAATAAAATTCCATAATGAAATATATTTTTTGGCAAACTTTGAAAACTTGCATTAAATTCTGTCTTTCATACAGGCGTCCTTGTTCATTCTAGCTATAGATAGCTGCAGTAGTTGAGAAAAGATCAGTTGACTAAGAGTAGCTCTGAAACAGAACGGAGAAAGCTCAGATATGTGTTTTGGCTTCTGGACCACAAGCTAGCATCAGTTTCTATCCCCGGTTAATGAAGGAGTGTCAACAGCCTGTATCTTCTACAAAACTGAGATTTAGAGCTATCGTTTTGGGGAGTGGATTGTAGCAGTGTGTGAGGAGGGGCCAGCCCTATGCTGGAACCGTTTATAAATAGCTTCCTTGCTTTTTTGTGGGCTTTTGCCTATGGGGCTGGAGTGGCTCTTGTGTAGAGAGGGAGGACCAATTCCACCTGTTCTCTTCCATAGCCTGTACTCCTGGACAGCAGCAGCATTCTAGCTGACCGAATTCTGCTGATGGATACTTTCTTCCAAATTGTCATTTATCTCGGGGAGGTAAGATGATGTCATCAGTGTCTTTCTTGACTCCTATTTTGTTTTTTCCTGTTATTTACTTCGATGCATGCGTGTGTGCGTGTGCGTGTGTGTGTGTGTGTGTGTGTGTGTGTGTGTGTATGTGTGTGTGTGTGTGTGAACCTGTTAGAAGACAGCTTGGGGGAGTCATTTCTCTCTTTCCACCATCGTACATTTTCACTGGCGGCCTGTGTTTGTGCTAGTGGGAGTATGTCTCAAGTATTGATGACGGCTGCTATCAGCACTTAACCAGCAGTTTTGGTTGGTTTATTTTGGTATAGACCATAGCCCAGTGGCGGAAAGCTGGGTATCAGGACATGCCTGAGTATGAAAACTTCAAGCACCTTCTGCAGGCGCCACTGGATGATGCACAAGAAATTCTGCAAGCACGCTTCCCAATGCCACGTTATATCAACACGGAGCATGGTGGCAGTCAGGTGGGTGAACCCCATTCTAGGTCTAATGGATTTTTTTTGTTGTTTGATGATCTATTTTTTGTATATTAATGTAAATAAACTAGTCAGAATTTTATGTGGTGGTATAAATTGATATACAGGTATTCTTTCAGCTATGAGTTTTGTATAGTTTTAGTTGTTTATTTTACTTCCAGGCTGGTCTGAGACTCACCGTGTAGTGCAGGTTGATCTCAAGCTTTTGATCCTCATGCATTTGCTTCCTACGTGTCTTGGTCAGTGCTCTATTGCTGTGAAGAGACACCATGACCACAGCAACTCTTATAAAGGAAAACACTTAATTGGATGGCTTATAGTTCAGAGGGTTAGTCCATTATCATCATGGTGGGTCATGGTGGCATGAAGGTAGACATGGTGCTAGAGAAGGAGCTGAGAGATGGAGCTATATCTTGATCTGTAGGCAACAGGAAGTGAAATGAACTAGTTATAGCCTGAGCATAGGAGATCTAAAAGCCTGCCCCCACAGTGACATACTTCCTCCAAGGTCACATCTACTGCAACAAGGCCACACCTCCTAATAGTGCCACTCCCTATGAGGTTATGGGAACCAATTACATTCAAACTACTACACGTGTGCCTCACTATGTCTAGTGGTGATTTCCTGTTAAATGCATGTACTTATGTGAAAATATAAGATTATCAGTTTGTCTGAATCATTTGTGGATGGGGAGCCAATGAGCTTCAGATAAAAGCAATAGAGAGAGGAAAAAGAAAAAAGAAAAAAAAAGAAATCTAATTTAAATAAATGTTGTAAAAACTCGATGTTTTTGTACACTAATAACACTTTTAATCTTTAAAATGTTTTTATTTTTAAAGGCTCGATTCCTGCTCTCTAAAGTAAATCCATCTCAGACACACAATAACTTGTATGCTTGGGGACAGGTAAGAATTCCACGTGTCTGGGGAGATCAAGCTACTTTTATTTAAAGCTTGTTTGAGCCTCTAAGTTGAACCTGTTTTGGTTCTGATAGAATGACTGTTGGGGTGTGGGCTGCAAGTAACATAGTCATGGTGGGAGTAGGATACTCGCTGTGTGGGTCTCCATACACAGCTTACTGTGCCAGGAGCAGTACGCACCACTACGCCCTCCGTGCACCTCTCCTCATGCACCTGCCTTTGGGGCAGCCCTTGCTCCCTATCGATGTAGCTTTTCTTCACCGTCAGCTCCTTTGCCTAATTAGTCTCTAAATGTGTTTCTCTTTCAATGACCCTTAAAATGGTTTAAATTAAACTTGTTTTTTGAGATAACTGTAAGTTTATCTGTATTTATCAGAAATAATACAAAAAGTTGAGCATAATGGTAAATGTCTTTAATTCTGGTACCCAGTTTGCAGAACAGGTAGATCTAGGCAGGTAGTTCTAGGCTAGCCAGGGTTAGTGAGACCCTGTCTCAAGAAAATCAAATCATAATAATACCAAGAGATCCTGTCACTAATTTTTAAACTAATGGTTCTGAAAATTAATAATTCAGTATTATATCCAGGATATTGTCAATGGTACAGAAATTTCCATCACTATGATGATCTCTTATATTGCTTTTCATAACCATTACCACACTCCCCCATCCTTAACATTTGGCACTTAATAATCTGCTCAGTGTTTCTGTATTCATTAGTCAGACGGTTACACAGGACTAGGAACATAGGCCAGTGGTAGAGCATTTGCTTAGCATGCACAAGTCTATCTTAGCAACACACACACACACACACACACACACACACACACACACACACACACACACACACAACCATAAATATATAGTCATACAGTAGATTAGCTGTTATAGTTGTTTTTTTCACTCAAGTGTAATTATCTAAAGATTGCTCCATGTTGATATGTGCATTAATGATCCATTCCTTTTTACTTGCAGAGTAGTAATCTACAATAATTGTACATATCTCACACTTATTTGGTTATACATCTATTTAAGGACATGTAGGGTGTTTGCAGTTCTAAGCTCTTAGGACTAAAATTGCTATAAACAATTAACTACAGGTTTTATTTGAACATGACTTTATTTCTTTGAGATAGAGGTATAGGAGTATATTTGATAGTTTCTATTATAGTTGTGTGTTTAGTATTCTTTCTTTCTTTCTTTCTTTCCTTCTTTTGTTTTTTCGAGACAGGGTTTCTCTGTATTGTTTTGGAGGCTGTCTTGGAACTTGCTCTATAGACCACGCTGGCCTCGAACTCACAGAGATCTGCCTGCCTCTGCCTCCCGAGTGCTTGGATTAAAGGCATGCGCCACCAACACCCGGCGTGTGTTTAGTATTTTAAAGAAATTACTACACTTTTTTTTGAGAGCAGCTACACCTCTTCACATCCCTACTAGCCCTGGCTGAATGATGTAGTTTTTTTTTTTGCCAGAATTTGATGTTGGTATTACTTTCATTTTGTATATTCATGTAGCTGTCTAGTGCTCTGCCTACCAGGGCTGGTGTAATAGGTCAGCACTGTACCACTGAGCTGCATCTCCAGCCCTTGGTTATTTTCTTAGTGTGTTGGCCCTTTTACCATAAGTTCTGTCCTCTGTGTCTCTAATAATTTTCTTTGCAATGACATTAGTAAAGTCATTGCTTAGATAATGCAATGTAACTAATCTGTTTCTGTGACTGTGGCTCTAAAATATATTTGGAATTGTCCTATCTGTATCATCATGCTTTTTTTCCCTCAAGATAACTGAATTTTAGGAACGAAAGAAAGAAATTATCCACAACCACATTCCTAGGTAGTACAAAGTAAATATTTCATGATGTTATTTCTTTACAAATTTGAGATCTTGGCTGCAAACTGCCATTTCTATCCAGTCTTTTCTCCCAGAGCATTAATTAAATCATAAGTTCCTGGTATTACGAATAGTATCTGTTGGTGGTGTCACTCATTCACTTGCCTGTGACACCTTTGCATTAGAGCAGAGCACTTTAGAGATAGGTGTGGTGCTGACAGTGGTGTGCCCCATGAGGGAATGGTGTATAGGCCTCGGAGCACTCACAACTGGTGGGAGCTCTGGATGATTTGAGGTTGGGGAGGGATGAAATAGATAGCCATATTATATACTCATATACTGTTTGCAGTGGCCAGAAACGACCAGATCTCAGGAAAGGGTTTAGAGAAAAGAATGCTTCTGGTGGATGGAATTAGCCAGGCAGAGGACAGGGTGCTGAGGAACAAAGGGGACACATATGAGTGTGACCAGGCAGAAGGCATCAAGCAGCTGGGAATCCTAAGTGGCTGTTGAGGATTTTGTCAGTAAAGCCTTTGTGGTTGCATTTCAGGAAACCGGAGCGCCCATCCTGACGGACGATGTCAGCCTACAGGTGTTCATGGATCACTTGAAGAAGCTGGCTGTGTCTAGTGCCTCTTAAACTAACAGTGCAGCCTGGAAGGTCAAGACAGCACTGTCAGACTATGCTCACACTGTTGATATTACCTTAGCAACATTCCTTTCACATTTCTGGAAGATTCTAATAAATAACTCAAGGAATTTTTTTATATGTATGTCTTCAGGTCATAATATGTCTTCAGGTTATAATTTATTTGTAGTCCTTCTCTCCCTTTTTTCCTACACATGAATTTATATAAGGTCATAAATGTTCTGCTAATTGTAGATGTTTACTTACTTTTTGTGCCTTAATGTTTTATTAGAGTCTTTATAAAATCAGAGTTTATGTATTTTTGACTGCTTGTTTAAGTGAGCCTTAATGATCATAAAGGAAATAAATCTGGATAAGATAAGAAGATTATTGGCCAAAATGACACTAATGCAGATTCATTCTCTCTCTGTCTCTCTGTCTCTGTCTCTCTGTCTCTGTCTCTCTGTCTCTGTCTCTCTGTCTCTGTCTCTCTGTCTCTCTCTGTATGTGTGTGTGCGCGCGCACACGCTGGTGTTCCTCAAGGGCTATTTTCTGATCTTGATCTTCGTCATCTAAATGTTACGGAACTGGAGAATAGTATGAAATGTGTCAAGCGAGATCTTTGTCGCATGGTTTACAGGGCACCTCCCTGATTCACTGGTAATTATCATGGCAACAGTCCTGCCCAGGTGGACTTCAGGAATTGCCGATGGGTCTAAGAGGCCTCAACAGAGTAATGACACATTTATCCTGGACACCAAACAGCCTACCTAGAATGAGTACTGTTTTTCAATCAAAATTTTACAGATATATGTGTATATATGCTTCTATATATGTGTGTGCCATACATATTTACATGTCAAAACAAAACAAAGTCTTTATCCTAAAGAGTTTATGCTAAATAAATTCCCTCCATTTCTTAAACCCAGGCCAGTTCTCAAAAGTAACCATGTGTAACCTTATCTTCCATGTGTTTTGTTGGTGATGTGTTTATTTTTTAGCTTATGCTAAATAAATTCCCTCCATTTCTTAAACCCAGGCCAGTTCCTCATAAGTAACCATGTGTAACCTTCTCTTCCATGTGTTTTGTTTTGTTGGTGATGTATTTGTTTTTAGCCACTGTCTTTCAGTTCCTGCTTTTGTTCTGTAAGGAAGTTAAGAAATCCCTCCATACCCTCCAGTTTTTGTTAGCTGTACTTTTACTTTTATATTATCAACACTTATATAATGTGTATTCTAACCTAGAGCCATAATTTTAATTTTCATGTAGGAGTTGATTGTAAAAACTAAAGGAAGCATTTGTCCAGTTGTGATGATGTAAATAGTGTTCATGTTGGAACCAGGTAGTAATGTTAAACCCCTCATTCCTGCAGGGGTTTAATGTCAGTCATTTCTCATGCCACATGAAGGAAAATGTTCCAGATGATGAAAGACACAGAGAGAGAGATACAGACAGATGGAGAGACAGACAGAGAGAGCACCTACAAGCTTGCTCATGGAGATTAGGGGACATTGTGCATGAGGTGGTTCTCTCCTTCCACCTTGTTGAGTCCCAGGAATAAAACTCAGGCCATCAGTCTTGGCAACAAGTGCCTTTACCTACTGAGCCATCTTGCCAGCTCCAAAGGAAAGAAGAAAGTGAGTCCTAAGTGCAAACTAAAATAGTACTATGAATTGGATGTTAGGCCACCTGGACTGATTATAGTTGTCCACCTTTTGAGTTCATATTTGTGCCCCTTTGTCTCTGCTCTGTGCTTTAGAAGCATTTACTATGTAACAGTATATTTTAGATGAAAGAGTTTACATAGTATTTCATGTAATTTTCAATTGAGACACATCTTGTAGAAGAGTATATAAAACTGTAAGTAGATTGAAACTAAAATTTCCTTATTGTACCTATCTGTTACAAATTAACAGAAGAAATCATATGATAATCTCAGCTTGGCCAGGTATCTCTCCAGTGAAGTGAGAGGAGAGCACTACAGAGTGACTGCTGATGAAGAGGATATGGCCAGACAGTTCAATGCTCTCTCTTAGTGGCTGCCACTGAGCCCAGTGCACCTCATGAAGACCCTGAGCTCTATTTGATATCGAAGCAGGCCCCTGACTTACCTCAGGCAGGGGCTGAAATGGTCAGCTGAGGTTGAAAAACTAGGACTTGAATGGCAGGGAGGATGGGACAGAAGAGTGTTCAGAGGTGATGGCTGAGGTATCAGACAAGGAGGGGTCAGTATAATCCTTGCCTTAGTTAAGTAGCAGAAAGAGAATGCTTGAGTGTAGCATTCATAAGTTCACCTCTGAACATTTTAAGGAGCTTGTGTGATGTACACACTAGTAGTGTTCAGCCGGCTGACAGTCTGTGGGTCTGTGTACCGTGAGCAGAGGCTCTGGAGAGACTACAAGGCCACTGAACCTATAAAGTAGGCAAGTGTGAAATAATACAATTATTTACAACTGCATTGAGATGTATTTTGCATTCAATAAGTTTACCCAGTTAAGTATACAATCTGTCTTACTAGATGAAACCTACATGTTGGCCATAGACTACTGACCAGCTTTCCTCCTCTATTTATCAGTTTGATTTTAGGTTTTATACCTGATTGCCTTTCATTTACCCTGATCCATCTGAGATTGATATATGTTGCCAAGTGGTATATAACTTTTTGCCTATCTTTACTCAGATATTTCATTTCTACTTTTGTTACTGTGAATAAAATATGTATGAATGCTGTGGATAGATCTCTTTGGATGTGAACTTTCTCTTGAGGAAGTAACTAGGAATGGAGTCAAATGGAATAGATTGTAAGATTTCTATATGTTCAGCCTTAGGGCCTGGGGAGGGAGCTTAGTGATCAAGAGTGCTTGCTGTTCTTCCATATATATGTGGCATACACACTCATACACTTACACACACATAAAAAGAAAATGTTGAAAAGAAAGGCTGTCAGCTTTGTAAAGACAACATAAGATTTCCTGCTTGCATCAGCAACAGTTCCAGCTGCTCTGCTGGACTGGGGAGCTGGATCAGAAGATGAAGTGCTTCCTTCCTCAGTAGATGAAGTACAAACAGGAGGACCTGAGCTCTGGTCCCCAGCACCCACATGAAAAGGCAGGCACAGAGCTGAGTACAAGTGATTCCAGTCCTGGGGAATGGGGACAGGATCTTTGGGTTTACTGGTAGTCATGTCACAAAATTAGGTGGAGTGTGACCTTAAACTTTTTTATTCAGTGGCTTGATTTCATTTCTCTCAAATATGACTTTTAGGTCCAATTAATCAGCTTTCATTGTGTTGTTCATGCTTCTTGTATCCCAAGAAATCTCCCAATCCAGGATGGCCAAGATTGTTCTTTTGTAGGTTTATAATTTTAATTTTTAGATTTAAACACACAGCCCCCTTTGAGTTAAATGTTATATATTTCTATAGGGTCAACATAAATGTAAAAGGGACCCTGGAACAGAACAGGGAAGATGTTTTTGAAGCCACCAGAAAAGCATGCAGGGTCAATGGTGTCAGTTGTCTTAAAAGTCAAGTTTAAGTGGGACTGAAATAGTCAAGTTCCAGGTAAACATCTCAGACTTGCTCTCAGGTTTGAATTCAGTCTCCTGGTGTGCATACAAATTATGCTTGGAAGAAGCACTAAAGAGACATAGAATTTGGAGCAAAGTCCCACAGGAATCATTGGCTGCAACAAGTCATAAATCCTTCAGGACCTTGTTCAGCATCTCGGGATGTGATGCACTGGTCCGTGTCTGTAGGAATTCAGTACTTGGTACCTACCACCTACAAAACACAGGGCCGAGCAGTCGATGGAATCAAAGGCTTTTTTTAAAAAAAAGATGTATGCACTTTTGTATTCGAGAGGATGAAAGCCAACAGGGTGAAAAGCGATAGGGTGGAATTGGGAAAGGACCAAGGGAGCCCCAAAGAATTAGACCTAGAGTTCAAGATAGGTACATAGGAGAAAAGCGAGTTCCAGACAGTGTTTTCCAAAATCTGACAGCCGTTAAAGGAAATGGAGTAAGCCATTTCAAATTTTCAAGTGAGGAAGTTTCAAGTAGCCATCTGCTAGTATGCAGTGTACTCGCCAGCTGGCAGCTGAGTGTTTAAACTATGGTTCCTTAGATTAAAGCCTATAGTCCTAGCCTAGATTAATTGTGGACTACGAGTCCCTAGATGCATCGCGGCTGGAGCAGGAAGTAGTTTAGGGCTGACTACCTATTGGTGGCCGCTGGGACATACTGATTGGGAGGCCTTCCTCCACGTGAGCTCTATGACTCTGCCCTGTGGAGACATGCGTCCTGATCAGGCTTCCCAGTGGTACCGGCGAATGTCTGTCGTGTATGCAATCGGCGCCTGGTCGGTGCTGGGCTCGGCGATTTTCCTTACACGCAAACAGAAGGCGTCAGGTAGGTTTTCCCTGGAGAGATCGGCCTCGTAGCCGCTGCTTCCCGCTCTTCGCCCTGGGAATCATCGAAGACGACCTTCAGTGCTTGAACCCTGGAGTAATGCAAAACTGCTGCAAGCAGATACTTGGATAATTTGCAGTGATGGAATCTGCAAAGAACAAGACTCATCCAGGAACTATTAAGTATTGTCACCTGGATCTTATTTATTAACTAACACTGTCCCCATGTTCAGTTGGAACGTGTGAATTCACCTGGGTAGTGCCTGGTGGATCCAAAGGTTCTGAT
The DNA here is from genome assembly GCF_017639785.1 of Mesocricetus auratus. Classification (NCBI taxonomy): domain Eukaryota; kingdom Metazoa; phylum Chordata; class Mammalia; order Rodentia; family Cricetidae; genus Mesocricetus; species Mesocricetus auratus. The sequence goes on from NW_024429189.1 coordinate 110,764,673, forward strand.
GGTGGCCAGAATGCTGCTCATTTCCTTGAGAGCAAGCAGTTTCAGGCCTTAACAGCAACCAAGGAGTTTTAAAATCATCCTAGTTATTGGGTGGAAAAGGAACCCCCGGAAACTTCAAATTACGTGCTGGAAATCGAAGGAATCACAAATCGGTGTAATCGCTAGGGTCTGGAGTGTTAGTGACTTTTAGTGGCTGAAGATACTCTAAATCAGTTATACCGGGTTGCTCGACCGAATAGACTAAAAACCATTGCATTGTGCTTTGTAGAAGGAATTTGTATGATATGTTAGGTATAGCTTAATAAAGCCATGTGTAAGAACTGCAAATTCTATTTGTCATGAAGGCTGCTAGTGGTTTGAAAGCTCACATGGTCATCATGTATAGACATCTGATAGCATAATCATACCTTGGTTTATGTTCAAGACATTAATGACTGGTGTCTAAGTTCTTTTCTTTTTTTTTAAGGTGATGGGGTAGAGCAAAAGGATGGCTCAAGGAATGAAATACCCGTTTCGACAAGTGAAGTCTCTGACTTAGAGAGGGAAATAAATGAACCCATTGAAGGGTCTTATGTGCAAACATTTGCAGAATATCCAGAAAAGTCTGTTCCTGTTACTCAAAGGATCCTGGATTATCTGAAGTCATGGACTGGTGGGCCTGGGCCAGAATCATGATCAGCTGCTGAATTCAGAAACCAAGGGCTTGACTCAGGCTTTGATAGATGCCTTGATTTCCATTTCGTGTTTGTGGAAAGAATGTATTTAATTTGATTTTGTAAAATATAATCATTAATAATGTGCAACAAGTGAATTCTTGGGGGACTGAAGACATAATTCAAGAGGTAGTTTTCTGTGTTTATATAGCTGGAAGGTTGATATAAACCATTAAATTTAAAAAATGACATTTATTTGTGAATGGTGTGTGTGTGTGTGTGTGAATGGTGAGTGTGTGTGTGTGTGAATGGTGAGTGTGTGTGTGTGTGAATGGTGAGTGTGTGTGTGTGTGTGTGTGAAGGGTGAGTGTGTGTGTGTGTGTGTGTGTAGGTCAGAGGACAGTTTGCAGGAGTTGGTTGTCTCCTTCCACTGTTGTTCCCAAGGATCAAACTCAGGTCATCAGGTACCTGCTGAACCATCTCATTGTCCTTGAAATGTCAGTTTTGAAAAATTTACTTATAGGGCTGGAGAGATGGCTCAGCAGCTAAGAGTACTTGCTGAGCCAGGGAGTAGTGGCATATGTCTTTAATCTGGCATTTGGAGGCAGAAGCAGGCAGATCTCTGCGAGTTTGAGTCCAGCCTGGTCTACAGAACGAGTTCTAGGCCACTCAGGGCTACACAGAAAAACCCTGTACTTGCTGCTCTTCCAGAGGACCAGAGTTCAGTTCTCAGCACCCACATCAGGCACTTTAGTCACCTATAACTAGCTCTAGGGATCTGATGCCTTTGGTCTCAGCGGGGACCTGCACTCAAGTGCACATTCCCGCTTGCAGATACACACACCTGCATGTAAGTAAAAGTAATAAAAACAAATCTTAAAACCATTGGTGTGTGCATGCATATTTGTACATGAGGGCAGGGACATGCCACAGCATAGGCAGAGAGGTCAGCGGACAACTTTAAATTCTGGTCCTGGTCCTAACCTCCCACCTTGTTTGAAACAGGATCTCTTTTTGTTGCCGTGCTGTGTCCCCCAGGCTAGCTGTACTGCAGGCTTCTGGGAGAGTCTCTTGTCTGTGCTGTAGCTGTGCTGGGATTCAACACATGCTTGTGCATCAGACTTTTTACATGGGATCCAAGCATCAAACACCCTGACTTACTGAGTAATCTCTCTGGCCTTGATAATGAAGATTACATTTAGCTTCTATAAGCTAAGTTTTCTGCAAGGAACTTATATAGCATATTTTTCATGCTGCTATTAGTACTTTAGGAGTTCCACTAAGGTTGGACTGAGTAAAATCTTCATGTTCAGTTGGGGAATTCAAAGCAGCCCTCTACCAGGTACCAGTGGGTGCTTTATTAACTTATTTTTTTTTTTGTGCCAATCCCAGTTCCCCCTCCCTTCTCTCTTCCCACTCCCTCCATTCCCCTCCTCCTCCCACTCTCTCCACTCCCCCCTTCTTCCCATCTGCTCCACGGAGAGAATAAGGCCTCCCCTAGAAAGTCTACTAAGTTTGGCCCATCATCTAGTTGAGGCAGGACTAAGGCACCTCTCCACCCCCACACCCCAGTGTCTAGGCTGGGCAAGGTATCTCTCCATGTAGAATGGGCATTAGTGTTAGAACTTGCACCCACTGCCATTGGCCTCATATATTGTCTCAGTCACACCATTGATGTGATGGTGTTTGTGGAGCTTAGCAGACATCTAACAAGAATTGTTCTCTCTCCTACCTTATGGAGACCTGGGTATCAAACTTGAGTCATCAGGCTTGGTAACATGTGCCTTTACCCAGTGAGACATCTCTTTGACCCTCCTGTCTTTTTTAACTTATTTACTCTGGAACAGTTTTTAGACTTTCTTTGCCTGGGTGTGAAAAATTGACTACTTGGTTGAATGTTCCTAGTTTATATATATTTAAAAATTAGATTTAGGTATAGAGTGTCATGCAGTCCAGCCTGCATTACATTTGCTGTATAGCTCTGTTCTTGAACTTAACCTCCTGCCTCTCTATCTCCAGTGTTCGTATTCCAGGTAGGTGCCACCATCCCTGGTTTATGTAACACTGAGGATTGAACCTAGGATTTTATACATGGTAGGCAAATTCTATACCGACTGTGCTACATTTCTAGCCCCAGGTTGAATTTTGTTGTTGCAGAATTACTATCATGTCCTTCAGTCCAGTATCAGAAAGCATGTGAAGTCCATTTATCTCATTACTGCTATTGGTATCTTAGACAACTTAATAAGGCAATTTTTGCATTCAGTATTTAATATTTAAGAATACTGTAATAGGCTTCCAGACCTTAGTAGGCACCCAGACCTTTACACATTGACAAGATGATGGTAAGTACCATTCAGGCCATAAAACTCAATATGTAGGCAGCATCACCTGCCAAAATCCATTGAAGTTCATAATTCTGAAAAAGTCTCTAAATGTATTAACCTTACTTTTTGGCTTCAGTAATTCACTTTGGGCTAACTATTAACTGAAGTATATCAACCTAGAATATGTTTTTTGTGCTTAAAAGCTTACCCTGGGGCTGGAGAGATGATTCAGTGGTTAAGAGCACTTGACTGCTCTTCCAGAGGACCCAGGTTCAATTCCCGGCACCCACATGATGGCTCACAACTGTCTGCAACTCCTGTTCTAGGGGACCTGACACCCGAGCACAGACATGTATGTAAGAAAAACAAAAACAAACAAAAAACAAAACTCACCCTGAAAAAGGGTCAGCACTGCATTGAGATCCTGAATACCCAGTGTAGTTGTGGCTGGCTAATAAAGACTTTCTATTGGCTTAAACCCATGTCTGAGCAGTCTTCTTAGGTGGACATCTGACAACAATACAAGTTTGTGGGCCTTTTTTGTTTTGAGACAAAGTCTCACTCTGTATCACAGGTTGGCCTTGAACTTTCTGCCTCCAGAATGCTTGCATCACTGATGTGGGGTCACCATTCCCTGGAGTCTTCTGGCCAAATGACATCTCCTTGCTTTTTACCAAATGCTTTTCTGAACCTACCAATGCTAGTAGAGGCCTTCAAAGGGGAGACATTCTGAACTAGGCGAACCTTTTCTGAGATCCCCATTTCTTTTTCTAGGAAGAGTGTCATATTGTTCACATTGGTGGTCTTCAACTCAGGGATTTAACTCCTGCTTCATCCCAAATAGCTGGGATGCTCTCTTCTCTCTCTTCCCTCCCTTTCTCCCATATCTTTGTTGTTTTCGTTATAAACACGTGTTCTACCTACCACTGAGCTACAAAGATATTTTTTAGTAATGAAAACTTGCTATAGTAATAGCTGTGGCTTTTTGTGGCCTTCTAAGCACCCTTACAGTTTATTTTATTCAAATTTCCTAACAACCATATAATAGAGCTAATTATTAGATTTGTATTAGGAAGGAATTAGACTTCTACACTCATATACCTATCTACTACCGTGACATGTCTTCAGAGCCCAAAATGGCTATTTTAGCAGCAGATCCTTTTGTATTTAGCAACAGGCTTGCTGCTGAGGTTGGAGAACAATTGAAGATTTTTGGGAAACCTGGGATCGGAGGAAAAGGACTCAGGGCAAAGTAGAGGGAGAAAGAAACTAGAGCAGAATTTAAGGTGTGTCTGGGTATAGTGGAGTCTGGGCTGCCAGTTTGGGACTATATTAAGGGATTAGAATGGAGCTCAGCTGAGATGGGGCGGGGCCTACCACGGATGGGCGAGGTCATAGGTAGGTGGCAGGTGAGCGTGATTGACTTGGGCGTGACCAATTGGTGGGTAGGTGTGGCCGACGTGGGCGCGCCGCAGCTTAGTGGACGGGTCCTCCCGGGGCGCTTCCGGGTGTTACCGGTAGAGGGCTCCGGCCGGGGAGCTGCCGGCGGAGTTGCAAGGTCTGTCCACACGGCCTGTCCCTGTAGCCACAGCCGCCGCCATGAAGGCCGTGGTGCAGCGCGTCACCCAGGCTAGCGTCACAGGTCAGTCGGGCGGGGCCGGGCCCGGGAGGAACAGCCTCTGACCCCCGCGACCCGCTGTTCCGTGTGAGGGTTCCCCGCAGCCCCGAGTTGCCGGGCAGCTCCAGCCAGCGCCGTGGCCGAGAAGACCTGGCACGTGCTTGGCCTCTCACAGCCTCAGGCTCCGTGCTTTGGGTGCAGCATAAACCCTCATCATTGTCGTCATCATCATTATAATCATGTCATCTTCGTGTGTGTGTGTGTGTGTGTGTGTGTGTGTGTGTGTGTGTGTGTGTGTGTGTGTGTGTGTCGTACAGACAAGGTGGCAGAATCTGAGAGCATCCCTAGGGCCCGTTCTTGAATGTACTGTTGCACAAACAACACACGGAGCGTTTCTGGAGCGGACTCCCCCGTTTCCCACCTCCTTATCTGAAATGTTGTAATTTAGCATCCCCCCTTTTGCATCTTTTCTTTTTTTAAAGATACTTGGCTCATGATAAAATGCACAGATGAAGAACTGCTCATTGTTTAAGGACTAACAGTTGTGTGCAAATACATGAAGGCATCCCAACTAGGTACAGATGTCAGTCTCTGAACCCTTCCTTCAGCCACGAGTCAGAACCACAGAATTCAGGATGGCATGTTTCTTTTTTCCACTAATTAATGTGCCAAGACGTTCAACTGATAGTCATTGGTTGAATGTGGTAGTCTAGTTGAAGCAACCAGGATCCAGATGGCTATTGTTCCTACTGTAGTTATTTGAAAAGTATTTAAAAAATTGAAACAACAGGTGCCACACTTATGGTCTTTTAAGTAAAAAAAATACATTTATTTATTTAGTGTGTGTCTGTGTGTGTTTCTTCGAGTAACAGAACACTGGTGCCCGGGCTAGAGGACAATTTAGAGATGTTGCTACCATGTAGGTCCTTGGGATTCAGCTGAGGGAATCAGGCTTGTCAGCAAGTGCCTTCACCTGCTGAGCCATCACTTATCTAGTGTTAATTATATATATGCAGAATTGCATTTTTAGGTCAGATGCCATGGCAAGCACGTGTAATCACAGCTACTTTGGAGGCTGAGGCAGGAGGATCACTTGAGCCCAGGAGTTCAATTGGACAACAAAAGGAACCCAATAACACCCTCCCCTCCCAAAGTTTCAGTTCAAGTAATAGAGATTTCTTTTTCTTCAAGCCATTTATTTTATAACAGATATGCGACCTTTAGTCTACAAAGTGTAAATCTGAATCCAAGACCCCTCCTCCACCAAGTACCTATACCACATGTGTAGGCTCCGAGAGTCCACTTTTGAGTCCCACTTAGTGATTTGCAAGCAGCTCTGTTAACTTTGGTTTTAGGAACCATCCTGGATTAATGAGGAGAACAGGACTGGAGTTTATGGGACTTTAGTAACATTTCAGTAAATATTCAAGTACAAGAAAGCTTGGAAAATTCATTGATGAAAGATTGTTTGGCACTTTTAGGGAGAATTTGTCTACTTTATGTGGTCATCACCAACATGCTTAAATTTTGAGCTTTGATCCCTTGAGCCCTCCATACTGCTGATCTGGAGTTTGGAAAATGTATCTTTGGTTGTAGCTTGGTGGCCCATTCCTGTCATCCCAGCTCTCTGGGGGCAGAGGGTGGAGTCTCCAGCATGGTCTACCTAGTGAATTGAAGGCCAAACTGAGCTATATAATGAAACCTTGTCCTATAAAACCAAGACCTGGGGGTGTGCTGGCATAGCATGTGCAAGGCCCTGGGCTGGTACTTGCATGAATGTCTAATGCTCTTGGAATTTCCCTAGGGAGTCCTTTGGTCAGACCTGAGCTTAACCTAATGAGACAATTCAGGATAAGAGTTAGTAAGTGAGGGGGCTGGAGAGATGGCTCAGAGGTTAAGAGCACTGACTACTCTTCCAGAAGACCTGAGTTCAATTCCCAGCAACCACATGGTGGCTCACAACCATCTGTAATGAGATCTGGCACCCTCTTCTGGCCTGCAGGCATGCAGGCAGGCAGAATACTGTAATAAATAAATCTTAAAAAAAAAAAAAGAGTTAGTAAGTGACCTGAATAACAGTTGTCTAGAGTGGATGGGCCCAATGCCTGTAGCTGCCAAGGTTGTGTCTGAGTTGTAATGGGACATTATCAAGAAGTTGCCAAGGGGAGCAACTTATTTCCATTGTATGAAGCAATTATATAGGGCCTGTGCAATGGTTTAGCCAGCAAAAACATTTACCAAATCTGTGTACCTGAAGAGAGAACCAACTCCTACAAGTTGTCCTCTGGCACATCCAAATCACATAAATAGATAAATATTAAAAAGTCAGTCAATTGTAATCATGTAAATAAGTCACCCCGATTCAAAGATAAAGTTGTTATATATACAATCTATGCAGATGGAGTCCTAGGCTGCTAAAGGGTTGTAAGGTATTTTGCTCAGGGAGGAGTGTATACAAAGTCCAAACCAAGTGGCATTTCAGTTTGCTAAACTGGTCCCTATGCTTGCCTGCCCCATTACTTTGATACTTACATGCTGAAGAAAAACGCTAGGAATCATTAAAAGTCATTCTTTTCTATATGCCATAATGTTTCTGTAAGAGCATAAAACTTGGTGTATACTGTAAAAAGAATACAACTCATACATGTGATAGTCTCAAATCTGAGTAGAGGTGTTTCGGGCAGTGTTTATTGTTGCATGGTATGTATGCGTGTTGTGTGTTCAGAACCAAGGCCGCATTATAGGGGAGTGATGCAGCATGATTGTCTACAGCCAGAAGCACATTGGACACATTGTATGTCTGGTTTTGCATTAAGTTTTGGTATTTGCACATTCAGAAACCTATTGATGCCTATTCCTGACAGGAATGTTAGGTCAGTACAAAACAAAACGAAAACCAACAGTAATACAATGAAATTGGGCAAAAAGGAGAAAATTATCAAGGTTGTTACTTAAAATGTGGATGTAATTTCACCATCATAATGATGAATATTAATTTATATGTCATGACAATGTTTAAGATATTGGCTAAAGGTAGTAGGGAATACAGTTGAATGTAAAGACGTACACAGATATTAGATGGTGTTCTTAGAGTTTTTTTTTTTTTAATGGACAAAGGTTATATGATTCAAAAGATTTAGAGCTCATTGGCTCAGAATGCCATTCTGGTAACACACTGGGAGATGCCAGCAGTTTCTGAAGTGACACTTAACATGTAAGCCACAGTGCTTATGAATAGTGAATTCACCTTTGCAGTCAGCATGAAAAACTTATTTGTTTATATGCCATGAACATTTTCCATTCTGTGCCATGTGCGTTTTGCATCACTAGATCTGCTGATCGGATCTCCTTTCTGAGAATTAATCCGGCCGAGCTGGAGTCTCTTGGGGAGGAAATCCCTGTTCTCATTTTCAGAAGCATGTATGAGACTGTGGAAAGTTCTAGGCATTTACCCAAAGTTGCAGATAAAATCCGGTGCTAAAATCCTGGTCAACGATTATTCACCTTCCAGCTCTCATTTGTTCTGGATAAGAAACTAGAGTTGGGGGCTGGAGAGATGGCTCAGAGGTTAAGAGCACTGACTGCTCTTCTAGAGGTTCTGAGTTCAATTCCCAGCTACCACATGGTGGCTCACAACCATCCGTAATGAGATCTGGTGCCCTCTTCTGGCCTGCAGACATACATGGAGGCCAGATGTTGTATTCATAATAAATAAATAAATCTTAAAAAAAAAAAGAAACCAGAGTGGATGGCATTTATTGGCTCATATACTCACTGACTTTAATCAAAGAAGTTGTAAGAAGGATGTGTGATGTTAAGGTTGGTCATAGGGTGACTGAAAAATGCTTCATGATGCCTGAGTACATCTGTGTCTTTTTTCCCTTTTGGTTCCTGGTAGTTGGAGGAGAGCAGATAAGTGCCATTGGACGGGGCATCTGTGTGTTGCTGGGTATTTCCGTGGAAGATTCACAGAAGGAACTGGAGCACATGTAAGATTTAGATTTCTAAGTCATTGCTAAGTCATGAGCTGTGTGCTGGTCATCCTGGCCACGCCTGTAATATTTTGTGCTTATAAGCCAAGTCTGTGTTGATTTTAACCATTATTCCATGCAGATAAGACTGAGGAGAGTACTGTGCCCAACCTCAGTCACTGTCAGCAGGTGGAATAGGACCCCAGTTTCCCTTATCCCCACGTGTCATCACCTCTTCAGACAATGTTTCTCTTTAAAGTGGACCAATATGACTTGAGTTAAGCAAAATGTCCAGTTATTCACTGGTCATATAAGAAAGGATTGGAACTCAGGTTCATTTCCTTTGTTCTAGGGCATGAACAACTTGTCCAGTGAAAACCTGAACTGGAATTAGAATCTGGGCTGGGTCCTCTGAAGGTGGTGCTTTGCTTATCAAGGCAAGAGAGTGTACCATGCTGCTTCCAGGCTGGCTGTCTTAATAGGTCAGTCTTTATCTGTAACTGCTTCTTGCCTAGCACCACATACTATATTCAGTTCAGATGCTGCTCCTTGATGCTCAAGAGTCTCACTATAGCTCTGTCCTATTGCCCCATTGTTATTACATTAAAAGTCAGGCTCAGAACCTAGTCCCTACTAAGATTTTGATGACTAGTAAGGGTAGTTTGATTTTTCAGAGGTGTTGGTATTATAGAGTGAGTCCCTTAGGAGCTCCAATGTAGTAGAATGGGTAATAATTGGTCCTGGGTCTAGATTTCCTTAATGCTGGCATGGCTAATCTTGATCATCTGTTTGATTGGGTTGAGATGTTCATAGGAGATTAGTGAAGCACTCACACCTCTGGGTATGTTTGTGAGTGTCTTTCCAGAGAGGAGTAACTAAGGGAAAGGCTTCTTAGTGGATATAGATAGCACCATCCCATAGGCTGGGTCCCAGATGGAAGAAAAGGAGAAACATGCTAGCCATGTCAGGAGCTGCCCTGCTCTGCCATGCCTTCCCTGCCATAGTAAGGTAGTAATGTTAAACTCTGCTTGCTTCTTGGGTCTGTTTACTTGAAATAACCTTTTCTATCCTTTTGCCCTTAGGCTATGTCCCATTCATGATGTAGAAGTGTTTCTTGTATGTATCAGAAAGATCAATCCTGTTTTTCAATCCAGTCTGTTAGTCTATATCTTTTTATAGGGGAATTGAGACTATTGACATTGAGAGTTATTAATGAACACTATTTATCAGTTCCTGTTATTTGTTATTTTTGTGTGGGGGTTGCCCCCTTTGGTTTACTGTTCTAGGATTATTATTCTTTGTCTCCTCTTTATTGTAGTTGTTTTTCCCATCAGATTGAAAATTTTCTTCTAGTTTCTCTTACTTGGATATGAATTGATGAACAAAAATTGCTTAAATTAGGGGCTGGAGAGATGGCTCAGAGGTTAAGAGCACTGACTGCTCTTCCAGAAGTCCTGAGTTCAATTCTCAGCAACCACATAGTGGCTCACAACCATCTACAATTCAATCTGGTGCCTTCTTTTGGCCTTCAGGCAGAACACTGTATATGTAATAAATAAATAAATCTTTTTTAAAAATTGCTTAAATTTGTTTATTTATTTTTGGTTTTTTGAGGGTTTCTCTGTGGCTTTGGAGGCGTCCTGAAACTAGCTCTTATAGACCAGGCTGGCCTCAAACTCACAGAGATCCACCTGCGTCTGCCTCCCGAGTGCTGGGATTAAAGGTGTGTCCACCACTGCCTGGCTTTAAATTTGTTTTTATCTTGAAATCTTTTTGTTTCTTCTTTGACTGTGATTGATAGTTTTGCTAGGTATAGTAGTCTGGCCAGGTATCTGTGGTCTCTTAGAGCTTTTAGAACATCTATCCAGGCCCTTCTGGCTTTTAGAGTCTCCATTGAAAAGTCAGGTGTTAGTCTAATAGGCCTGCCTTTATATGTGACTTTTTTCCCCCCTTGTAGCTTTTTTTTTTTTGAAAAGATTTATTATTATGTATATCGTGTTCTGGCATGTGTTCTGGCATCTCATTATAGATGGTTGTGAGCCACCATGTAGTTGCTGGGAATTGAACTCAGGACCTCTGGAAGAGGAGTTTTAACCTTTGAGCCATCTCTCCAGCCCCCCCTTTGTAGCTTTTAATGTCCTTTTTTTTGGTTCTGTATATTTAGTGTTTTGATTATTATATGTCATAGGGAGTTTCTTTTCTGTTCTTGTCTATTTGGTGGCTTCTTACACCATCATAGACATTTCTTTCTTTAGATGGGGAAATTTTCTCCTATGATTAAAAAAAATTGTGATTTTGCCCTGTGTTTCTTTTCCTTCCTCTATATAAAGATAACATTCATAGGTTTGGTCTTTTCATAGTGCTTCAGATTTCCTGGATGTTTTGTGCCTAGATTATTTTAAGATTTAACATTTTCTTTGATTGAGCTATCTATGTCTTTTACTTTGTCTTCAAGACCTGAAATTTTCTCTTCTATGTCTTTTAGTCTGCTGGTGAGGCTTACCTCTGAGATTTTTTTTTCACATACTGAATTTTTCCTTTTCTGGTTTATTTCGGTTTATGCTTTCTTTTGTGATTTTATTTCTTTGTTAAATCCCACTTTTATGCCTTGAACTGTTTTCATTTTTTTTATCCAACTGTTTCTTTATGTCTTTATAGTCTTTTTTTTTTAAAGATTTGTTTATTTATTACATATACAGTGTTCTGCCTGAAGGCCAGAAGAGGGCACCAGATTGAATTGTAGGTGGTTGTGAGCCACCATGTGGTTGCTGGGAATTGAACTCAGGGCCCCTGGAAGAGCAGTCAGTACTCTTAACCTCTGAGCCATCTCTCCAGCCCCCTGTCTTTACAGTCTTTATAAGGTATTTATTCACACCCTCCTTAAGGTCTCTGAACATATTCACAATTGCTATTTTGAGGTTCTTGTCTTATGTCTCAGCTAATTGCTTTCCTCAGAGCCTGTTGTAATAGTTTGCTGACTTCTGGAAGAGGCATATTGGCTAGGTTGTTCATATTTGTGTTTTGGGATCAAGACATCTAGAGTTTGACATTTAAGGTGTTTCTTGGTGTAGATATCTGGTCCCTTCTTTGGTTGCTGTTGTTCACTCTGGGTCCTAAGTCAAGTGAGGTAGGTGGCTGTGAGGTCCCTGGGAAAGAGTGGGTCACTGGGAGTCACAATGGACATAGGTTTAAAGGAAAGGCTGAAAGGGGCAGCAGGAAAGAACTAGGGATCCCTGGGTCTGCACCAAGAGGCTGAGTGCCTAGGGGCTGGAGGTGGTCTGGGAGGAGGCACTCCTGGTTGCAGCTAGAGCAGGACAAAGGGTAAGTCTAGAGAGATTGGAATGGAAGACAGGAAGGAGGATAAATATTGTCTCCCTGAGTCTCAGCCTGGCGTGGGTGCTATGAGTCCCTGGAGAGAGTGACTCTATGGTTGGTAGAAGTCACAAAGGAGTAAAGATGGACTAGAAGGTGAGCATTAGCAAGTATCTTTTCCTAAATGTTCTTGATATTTGCAATACACATGAGTTTTCTCTCAGTATTTGCTGAACAACATTTTGAATAGGTAGTTCATTTCTGTGTAAAGATTGAATTCTTCCATAAAAAGTTAGAACTGGACACATGTTCAGACATATACCCAAACTTGAAGTTTCAGAAACTGGTGGCTATAATCTTTTATTTTTAAATTATTTTTATTTATTTATTTTGGTTTTCCAAGACAGGGTTTCTCTGTATTGTTTTGGAGGCTGTCCTGGAACTCTCTGTAGACCAGGCTGGCCTCGAACTCACAGAGATCCGCCTGCCTCTGCCTCCCGAGTGCTGGTATTAAAGACGTGCGCCACCAATGCCTGGCTATTTTTAAATTATTGAAAAACTTTTCATAGCATTGTAAGTCCAGTTAGTGCTACCTGTGTGCACATGGGTATGGGTCTATCTATCATCTAGAGCATGGGCAATATATCAATGGCCACATCCCCAAATAAAACTAGTTCCCTCTTTACGATCACCACCACTAGTTTCCAGTAACTCCTCAGAGAGGAATGGGGCCTTATGAGCATGTCCACTGTTAATGCTGTTGACTGGCTTTATCTTGTGCAAATGACCAAACACTTGTAAACTTATGAGTATAGCATCCATGCCGTGTCCACAGGACAGTATTTCATGTTATTCCTCCTTGTCCTCCAGCTCTTGTATTCTTTCTACCTCCTCCCCTGCAGTGTTCCTAGAGTCTTGAAGGGATAGTTGGTATAGATGTCTTATTTAGGGCTGAACCTTCATAGCCACGAATTCTTGTCACTTTGATCAGTCATTAGACTTTCATTGACTGCTGCCCACTGAAAAAGAAGTTTCTGTGATCAAGGTTGGGACCCACACAGATCTATGGGTATATGCATAAACATATACCCATATGGTATATGGGCAAGGACAGGAATGAATATTAGATTGACTTTGAAATGAAAAAACATTAAGGTAAGTAATAGCTAAGGGGGGATTAGTTGGAATATTGTTGGAGCTCACAGATTCTAGAGATTTAAAGCTGTGGAAGTTTGAAGTTAAGCAAAAGAGGAAGGAATAAGGATGAGAGAAAGAAGATGTAGGAATAAGAGGGAAAGTATATGAGATAAGGGTGAAAAGTCTAGAAAAAAATGTCATACAGTCAACTGGGTAGGGAAACACACAAAACAATTCTAACTGAAAAATACATCAAGACAAACAAAACCATCATGAGCCATAAATGCAAAGAATTGAGATCAGATACTAGAGAGTAAGAAAAAAAATACTTATAAAATCAATGCTAGCATTACTATGTTGAGCTAGAAGGTGAAATTCTCAGATCCCTCTGACTTTAGTAGGCTCTACTTTGTGCTGTGTCAGAGAGGGGTGGAAGAGAGCTGTTGTCTGTAGTTTTTGTGTTCCATGTGGTTATGGGGTGCGTGCGTGCGTGCGCGTGTGTGGTTGTACCTCCTTTCCTGTTAGTTCTTTTGGACCACACACTCCACCTTGACTTTTGAGCCTGAAGGTGTGTGAGGAGCAGAACTCCCCTGCAGTTTCTACAGCTTTCTTGCAGTTTTGGTGGCTGTAGTCTTAAGTCCACTGATGACTGCTCTGAAACAGAAGGGCTGTGAAAAAAGAGTCACAGAACAGGCGTTTCAAGCAGGACTGTTATTATTGAGAGCACAGGTGAAGAAATGAGGCATGGCTCACTAACATGCCCATATTGCAGCTTCTGTGAGTGATGGAGTCACCTGTGCTTCTTTCTTTGGAAGTATGGAGTATGTTGGCAGTCTTGTGATTCTTCAGTAGCTTCTGTGAGTGATGGAGTCACCTGTGCTTCTTTCTTTGGAAGTATGGAGTATGTTGGCAGTCTTGTGATTCTTCAGTAGCTTCTGTGAGTGATGGAGTCACCTGTGCTTCTTTCTTTGGAAGTATGGAGTATGTTGGCAGTCTTGTGATTCTTCAGTAGCTTCTGTGAGTGATGGAGTCACCTGTGCTTCTTTCTTTGGAAGTATGGAGTATGTTGGCAGTCTTGTGATTCTTCAGTAGCTCTCACTGCTCTCTTTCCCCATAGGGTTCGAAAGATTTTAAATCTGCGTGTGTTTGAGGATGAGAGTGGGAAACACTGGTCCAAGAACGTGATGGATAAGCAGTACGAGGTGCTGTGTGTCAGCCAGTTTACCCTCCAGTGTGTCCTCAAGGGGAACAAGCCCGACTTCCACCTGGCGATGCCCACAGAGCAGGCGGAGAGCTTCTACAACAGCTTCCTGGAACAGCTGCGCAAGAGCTACAGGCCAGAGCTCATCAGAGGTAGGTGGGCTCACGCTGTGTGAGGCCCTGGGTGGGCTCACACTGGAAAAAGACACTGGAGCAAATAAGGTCCTGGGTTCAGTTCCCCTGCATCAAAACAACATTCCCTCCTCAAATAAAAAGAAACGGTTGTAGAGTGTAGTCTTTTCCTTGCCAGTCGCTTGGGCCCTGCCATGCTGTCTGAATCCCCCAAATAACACACAGGATGCTATATTAATTATAAAGCTGTTGGCTGTTTGCTTGGTTTCTTACTGGCTAGCTCTGACTTAAGTAATTACCCCATAATTGTTAATCTAAGTATTTCTCTTACTGGAGAAAGGGTCCGGACCTCTTACTCCTATGGCGGCTACATCATGTCTGACTCTGCCTCTCTTTCCCAGAATCCTCCTTGACTCCTAGTCCCACCTATCTTGCTTCCCTATTGGCCAACAGTGCTTTATTCAACAACCAATAAGATACAGATTTACAGAATTACATCTCCCATCAAACAGTGAAATTAATTATGACAATGTTTTAAAAAGTTTATTTTAAAACTATGTGTGTGTGTGTGTGTGTGTGTAGGCATATGCATGGGAGTGCAGGTGTGCACACAGGTCAGAAGTGTGTCAGATCCCCTGAAGCAGGAATTAACACAGTGAGTTGCCTGACATGGATGCTGGGAACTGAACTCCAGTTCTTTGCAAGAGCAGCAAAAGTTCCTAAACCCTGAGCCTTCTCTCTAGCCCTGTAGGCTTATTTTTATTTGGTTTAATATATGTAGAATATTGTGGTATTTATCAGGTAATCAGTATGAAAAGTTCTGAGATTCTATATCTATCATTTATCTACCTATCTACCATTCTCCATATCTATAAGATATAGCCTTTGTGTGTTTGTGGACAAGAGTGGGAGACGCTGGTTCAAGAGCATAATGGATAAAAGCAGTATAAGGCACTGTGGGTCAGCCAGTTCACCCTCCAGTGTGTCCTCAGTGTGTCCTCAGGGGAAACACACACACACAGACACACACAGACACACACGCACACAGACACACAGACACACATGCGCACACACACACACACGTTTTACATGTGTGTGTATTCACATGTGTATAAAAATGTGTGCATATACATATGTATAAAAAGGCCTGTTTTTATTTTAAAGGTTAGAATCCTGAGGCTGGAGAGAGAGTTTAGTGGGTGGGAGTGCCTACTTGCTGTGAAAGCAAGAGGACCTGAGTTTGGATCTCCTCACCACACGACGATGGTGAACATGGCTGTGACCCAGTTTAGAGGTCTTGACTGGGTTCATTTTCTCTGCTAAAGAATTAAAAAGCAGGAAACATCTGAAGCACAACAGGTAGCAGCAGAGAAATCAAAGCACCGAAGTCAAAATCAGGAGCGGAAGAAAGGCGCTGATTGAGGGCGTGCGTGCCATGCACACAGAGGCGCACAGAGAAAGAGACCCTCTCTAAAGCAGCGGGGGAATCCGGGTGGGGCTGATAGAGGCGCACAGAGAAAGAGACCCTCTCTAAAGCAGCGGGGGAATCCGGGTGGGGCTGTTTAAAACCTCTGAAGGGTTTTCCTTCCCTAGTTTAGGATTGGCGACTTTGACAAACACTAGGATTTGTTTGGCCCAGAAGAACTGTTGTGTGCTGGGTGAAGAGGACTCCCACACAGCAGCACCCCTCTAGAGCCAGGTGTGTGCTGGGTGAAGGGATCGTCCAGACAGCCGGGGCTTCCCCCCAGACCCAGGATTAGGCATAAATTGCATCCAAACACTTTTCACAAAGAGACCCTTTAGTAAGTAGGGAAGAAAAGTTCAAGTGGCTGCTTTCCGACTCAGGTAGAAATAAACAACAGCAAATGACCTTGCAGGTGTCATTCTTTTCTTTTTCTTTTTCTTTTTGAGACACTCTTATTTACATATCCATCCCTCCATTCCCTCGCCCTCCCATCCTTCCATGCTTCCCACGACCCCCAACACATCCCCCACCCACTCCCCAGGGACAGTGAGACCCTCCATGGGGGATCGTCAAAGTCCATCACATCTCCGTATCTGGGCTGCAATAGTATCTCTCCTTAGGGCAGGTATCATTCTTAAGAGGAGGATAAGGGGAGGCCCGTGTTGGAATGGGCCAGGAAGGTAAAGGAGATAGAGGATGAGGGAGAAGCGGAAGGGGACGAGGTTAAGGGTGTTAGGCATACAGCGGCAAAATGGTAGCACCTGCGGCACAGCGGGTGATGGATGGCGGGCGGGTGGGAAACAGAGACCTGTAGACAGGACTCATGTTGAAAGTTTTATTGAGGGGGAAGTGAGAAAGTAAGGGAAGGAAAGAGAAAAGACGTAAAGAGACAAAGAGACAGAGAGAGGACAGAAGAGAAGAGGGAGACAGGAGAAGCCCTGTTTGCCTTTTCAGGGGAACAGCGGAAAGAGAGAACAGGAGTGGGTGGAGTTTTTCTTTTAAAGGACCAGGGTACATACACAAGAGCAGGTGGGTGAGAGGCGGTCGTGGTTTACCTGACTTACAGCAAAGGGGCAGGGATATTTGTCCAGGAGGGACAAAGGACTGCCTCTGTATAGAGAGAAGACAGACATGGAACAGGCAAATGGTGGTTTATAAAGGTTAAGGGCGGAAACCGGTGTTAGGATGAAGTATTTAATTTTAATTGGGCATGTTAATTAGGTCAGCCAAAGTGGGGTTCTGATTGCTGGACTTTGGCTGTTAGCATCAGGAGGAGGAAGTGGTCAAAAAAGGGATTAGACCTTGGTGGCTAGCTTTAGGAATGTAATCTAATGGTTTTTAGCAAGGCAGAGGGAATGGGGGAGAAAGGCGAAGCCTCCCAGAGCTCATGCTCTAGTGGGCTAGAGTCCCTCCAACCAGTCCTGAGCAGGCCTTGAATTCCTTAGCCAATCAGCATGGGGCCTGCTGGTGGGAGACAGAGGCTACAAAGCCTTTGTTTTAAGCTGCCAGGGTTTTGTCTCAGATCAGGAGGGTGAGGAAGAAGTTGGCCATTTTCTGCTGACCGTCTCCAGCTCCAAATCTTTATCTCTTATTATTATTGTATGCATGTGAGTGTGTTTCTTTTTATTCTCTTCCTTGTAAACATCTGTCCATTTGTCATGAAGAAACACACACAGTATTTTTAAAAATCAAATCCCAGCCCTTGCTTGGGTTCAGATAGAGGAGGATAGTTCAGCCTCTTCTGGAAATGGCCTCGTGTAGAACTAACTCCATTCACGAGACAGCTCATGGGTACATTTCTGGGGTCCTCTGACCTACCTTTGCTGTAAATAGGCTTCTTCATTAAGTGAGTGGTTAGGGCAGGTCCTCAGAGGAATTACTTCTTCGCAGTGCCAAGGCTTGGGAAATGTCAGCATTGTCTTCCCTGCTGTGGGATGTTCGAGGTTTCATCCCGTTTCTGTGAAATCTCGGATGCTTTTTCAGGGGCACTTTCAATGGGGGAACATCAACATTGCTTATGACATGCTTGACTGAATGTATAGCAGTTCCCATCCAGTCCTTAGAGAGGAGTGCTTCATATACTATTAGATGCTTTTAGTTTTGAAGTGGTATAGATCTTTATCCAGGACATTATATGAAGGGCCTGAAGTAGTGTGCTGTAAACAGTGTCATTTTTTTATCGGGTCAGAATTTAAACTCATGGGATGTGGTTACTAATTACTTTCAGGAAACATGAAATGCATTGTTAATCAAAAAGTGCAGCGGTCTAACCAAAATCCCTGCAACTTGGATTTTTGGAACGGCTATGGTTTTGTCAGCAGACCTTGTCTTCTGACAGTAGTTCTCCAGCCTGCAGTAGAAAGAGTGCAGCGTGTTTTCCATGCTCACTGCCTTTGATTATTTTTGAGAATTTGGCTACAGGCTTCATGGGAAGCCCTTGAGCTAAAGAGATGTGAGGATGCAAACGAATTGCTGAATACATTTTCTTTATTTTAGCATTTTTCAGGGCTGCTTCAGCAACTTTGAAATGGAAAGTATTTTAACTAGTTTTAACACTTTTTCACTTCCTTCTCCTTTCATGATTGATCATTTATTTTACATTTATAAATTATTCCTTCCCATTCCCAGCAAGTGTCCATTGGATTACATATGTTTTCTTGATAGCCAGTAGCCCTTGCCACTCAGTCCTGCCGTGGTTATGTGCCAGGCAATGAAGTCTATTGTCTCGCTTTCCATTGTTTGTGCTGATGATGCAACCTTGAGCTCTTTCCTGGATATACATAGAATGGCTGACCCCACAGGCAAGTTAGTTATGTTACTCCCACTTTATAGTAGAAGTCAATTCATAGCATGCCAAACTGCATCTCTTCTTTGGGGCTTTGGATCTTCTAGGTCCTGTGCAGAGTAAGCACTTCCCATTGATTACCCACTTGTATTTTCACAACAAATGAAGAACCAGTCCGTCTCCATCTTAGGTTTAAAGGCCATTTTATGATAAAGACAAACAATCATTCCTGCTTATGATAAGACTTGTATCTCAAGGATTGGGTTATGCTTGCCTGTAACCTTAACTACAAATGGTTCTGTGCTGCCTGTTCCAGGAATGGCATTTATGTCTTTGTTTCAAAAAGTTGTTTATAACTATCTTGCAATCCCACCTTTGTTTCAAAAGGGTTGCTATGTCTACCTTATTATGCTCATATTGCAACCATGTCTTTGTTTCAGGAGGTCATTAGGACTAACTTGTGATCATGTTCTTCTAGGATAACCATACCTATTTTGCCTCCCAAATCTGCCATTTGGAAACTCCCTACATTTGAGCTATGAAAACCTTCCTCACATCCAAGTTTGACCTCTCAAGCCTCACATTAGGGGGAGGCAGGCTGTGTTCACAAATAAAAAAAACTTTCCCTAATTAATTGATTGCTTTAATTAATTTGGCCATGATGATTTGGGTGGTGGTCCTTCTCCCATCTTTGGGATTAACACAACTCTGTTAGGTAGACAAGATATGACCTACATTTTACAGATGAGGAAGCTGAGGTATATATCAGGTAATCCATGGGCAGCTATTCAGTGAATGACAGAGCCTGGGACAGAGCCTCTAGGGATAGGTGAGCATCTATCTATCCCTAGAGGCTGATGAGGCTGATGTCACTGATGTGATCAGTTCACTGTGAAATGCACACCTGGCTTCTCGGGCCTTCTCTCCTATCCTTCTGCCTTCATCAGGTCTGTGGGGACTTTTCTGCCCTCTGTGCTGTGCTCAGGGAATTCAGTGAAGGGTTTGAACCTCATGAAGTCTTTGTAAAAATATGCCTTTTTTGTCTGTTAAGTGAGAGGTGATGTTTTCCAGGGTGTTAAGTCTTCTTCCTACTGCAGGGGTTTGTACTGTTTCCACTCAGGTAGCTCTTGTGATTTCTCTATCAGTGAGGTACTGATACAGCAGACCTGGTCCCGGGCTGGGTGCAGAGTGCAGCAGGAAGGAGACTGTCCTTGTCTAATGCAGCTTACACTCTGCATGGAAGAGAGACCCTGAGTGGGTGGGGCTAGTCCTTGCCATGGCACCTGTTCTGAAAGCTTTGTGTTCTTTAGAACTGCTGAAACTCCCAGAGCTTGTGGGAAAAATGGGAGGAGAAGCAACTGCTAAGCTGGGTAGTGGTAGTGTACACCTTTAATCCCAGTATTCGGGAATCAGAAGCAGGAGAATCTTTGTGAGTTTGAGGCCAGCTTGGTCTACAGAGCAAGTTTCAGGACAGACATAGCAACACAGAGAAACCCTGTCTTGAAAAACCAAAAATGAAACCAAACCAAACCAAACCAAACAAAAACAAAACACCCCCAAAAAACCCAATTCCCCAAAAACCCAAACATCACCCCCCCCCCCAAAGAACTGCAGAGGACTTGTGTTTGTTCTGGTCAGCTGAGGACTTGTGATTGTGCTGGCCAGCAGGAGTTGCTTCCTTGTCATTTTCATAAAATACTGTGGGAGCTTTTGTCCAAGCTGAGAACTTTCTCTTTTCCTCTGCAGATGGTCATTTTGTTCTTGTATGGACCTCATTGCCTAAGAAACTCACCTCTGCTTTGATGTAGCCTGAGTGGTAAATGAACTCTTTAGTGTTTGTTTGTTTGTTTATTTATATACATGGTTTTGCTGCCCTTGAAATTGTGATCTTATTGTCTCAGCCTTCCTTTCCCAAGTTCTGGGGTTCTAGGTGGTTGCCACCACTTCTGGCTTCTGTATTCTTTTTTTTCTTTAGGTATAAAGAAATACTCACTTTAGAAACTGTTGTCATGGGAGCTCATACCTTGAGCAGGCATAGGTGTTAAGGAGGCCTGGATATGTTCTTGATTATTTTTTAAACTTTTTTATTGATTTTTTTTTGTGGATTTCCCACCATGCATCTTGATCCTACTCATCTCCTTATCCCCTTGCATCTGCTGTCTGCCCTTATGACCTCTCCAAAACAAAACAAGCATTAAAAGAACAACCCCAAGACAACTAAACAAACAAACAAAAAATTCTTGGCATGGAAGCTGTCGTGTGTCCCAGTGAGTTTGTTTTTGTTACTTGTAAGGCATTGCTGTGAGCCATTGGTCTGGTTGAGGCCGCTGACTTCTGCTGTACTGTTGATAATGGACCCTCATCTTGGATATCCTGTTGTTATCCTGTTGTCATCCTGCGTCATGGAGATCCTGCATTTTTAGATCAGCAGGTTCGTCCCCTTCTCACACTCCTGCAGTTCATAGATGAGATGGGTATTGGGTGGGCAAATTCACAGCCCTGGTTCTGGGTCTGGGTGGTAGCTGGGTTGGTCAGCCCTCCAGCGTTTCTCCTTGCTGCCACCCAGGGGAGCTCTCCAGGACTGCCTCACACAATGCAGCAGGCAGCAAGGTGCTGGGCAGGTTCTCCTGCTCTCATGTGTTGTGGTCTGGCTCACCGACACCCACATCACCAGGGCCAGCTGACTGTTTTGCCAGAGGTGCAGGGCCCACTCTCCAGATTGCTGTAGGGGACTTTAGAGTGAGGGAGTGGGGGCTAGGGGGTGGCAGCTCTCTTGATGTGTCCTCAGGGATGGCTCACCTGCATTCCAGCCAACACGGTTAGCTCTAGTGCACTGCCCAGGCGAGGAGTAGGGTCCACTCTCCTGAGTGCTGCAGTCAGTGAGGGGCAGGGTCACTTTCCCTTTCTTATGACTCAGGAACCAGCCTTTGCTGCCTGCAGTAGGTGTCGAGGGGTGGCAGGGTTATCCCACCTTTACCCCCACCACCATGTAACAGATAGTGCGGTTAGCTCTCCTAACTCTCCTGCTCTTAGGACCGGTTCACCCCCTCACCCGCCCCTCGCCAATGAGGATAGTCTACTGTGTTGCCAGGTAAGGTGCAGAGCCCAATCTCCCAAGTACTGCAGTCAGTGAGGGGCGGGGCCAGCTCTGTGCACCCCTATTCTCACTGCCTTAGGTGGTAACAGGAGCTATGAACTTCAACATAGACTATGGCTGCAGCAGGGCCATAGACCCACACATGGATCCTTGGCAGCAGCCCAGGCCTGTACAATGCCATGGTCCTGGGTGGCAGCACTTGCCACTCAGGTCTGTATGGTCCTGGCCATGACTCAGACCTTGGACACCAACATGACCAGAGGTAGTGGCCCAGATCTTGGGCATCCTTGTGGCTTTTGGTGGCAACATGGGCCATGGACATTAACACAGACTCCAGCTGTGAAAGGACCACAGACCCAGACATGGTCCTTGTTATCAGCCCAAGCCTGGATGTCATTGCTGCTCTAGCTGGCGTCACTGGTCACCTAAATCAGCATGGCCCCAGTGCCAGCATAGTTCCCAAATGCTAATATGTCCCCAGGTAGCAGTCCAGACCCTGGGCATCTGCTCATCCTTTGATGGTAAGAGGAGCCATGGACATCAATCAGACCCTGACTGTGGTGGGCCACAGACCCAGACAAGGCCTTTGCCTGCAGTTTGGGTCCGGATGACGCCATGGCCCCAGGTGACAGTACAGGTCACCCAGATCTTTAAGGCTCTGGGGGCAGCTTGATCCTCAAAGACCAACATGGCCTCAGGTGTTGGCCCATGCTTCCAACGTCTGTACAGCCCTTGGTGGTGACAGGAGTCACGAACTCATCAACACAGAGCCTGTCTGCAGCAGGGCCAGACATGGTCCTCAGCAGCATTCCAGGCCCAGATGTCACCATGGTCCCGGGTGGCAGTGCAGGCCTTCTAGATTAGCATGACCCCTGTGGGGGCATATTCTTTAGACACCAACATGGTCACAGGTGGTGGCCCAGACTTTGGGTGTCAGTAGGGCCTTAGGAGGTAACAGGCGCTACAGACATCAACACAGACCCTCACTACTGCATCAGGGCCACTGCCCACAACATAGTTCTCGGTAGCAGTCCATGCCTGGACATCACCATGGACCTGGGCAGCAAGCAGGCCATCAATGTCAGCCTGTTCCTCACCACCCTCAAACCCTAAGATCCGCCTCTCTCCACAGCACATGAACCATTCTGTCTCTTCTGTCTCCCAGTTCCCCACCCTGTACTTGCTCACTGTAAGGATGTGTGTAGGGTGGCTGCTGGTTGATTTCTGCCCACCCAAGCCAAAAGGCATGGTATGGGACTGTGTCTGTCTTCCTCAAGGGCCCCCAGGCTTAGTTCTTGATGCTCTTTGTTGAGCTCATTTGTTGGCCCTTCTTGACTTATTACACTACATGGCATGTTTGAACATGGCCTTCTGGGCTACTAGTGACTGGTCATGTGCAGAAATCGGAAATCTCTTCCTTGTGTCTCCTCCCCAACTCTGTGGGCCTCTTATCTGCTGTAATGTTCCAGGGCACTGGACAGGCCAGCCTCAGAGCAGAGCTCAGGTTTTTCTAGGGCTCTGCAGGCCCTCACTGGACTCACTGGGCTAACTGTGATGGTTGGTGACTCCTGTGGCAGCATGCCAATGTGCCCCTCTGCATTGGAGTGGAGGTAAGGATGAGGACGAACACCGGAGCAGGAGGAATGGGGTGTACCTCTGCTCACGGAACCACAGAGCTCATGGCCAAGTCTCTAGGAAAGTTGCCGGCATGCCACACTGGCACATGTGTTTTTGGCCTGAAAGTTCCAAGAACTTCAGAGACAGCTGTAGACAGAGGAGTTGAGGAGACTACAGTGCTGAAAACCATTGTCGGAAATATGACAGCTTGGCTTCTATATTTGTTAACAGCCAAGATGTTTAAACTAAGACCCGAGGATAAGGGAAGATGCCAACTGTGCTCTCAGAAGTGTGTGTTTATGTGAGTCACTGAAAGGTTTCTGGTGTGTTCCAGTGAGCACCCTGGGTATGCACACCGTCCATCCTCCCTGTTCCCTGCTTGCCTTCCTGCTAAGGTGTTCTTGTGTAGTTATCTACTTCCTCTTTTGGGTCATGCCTGCCTCACCTCATCCTCCTGGGCCTCTTGCATTGCCAGGACTTCTCAGAAGCAGGTGAGCTCAGTGTACTTGGGTTTCTAATGTGGTGCTAGCTTTGTCTAGAGCAAGGATTCTGAGAACAGGTCCCCTAAGACAGGAAACAGAAGTGCCAGGCCTGGAACGCAGTACAGCTTTAATTCTGCCACATACAGTTGGTCCCAGCAGTCTCCCAGCTCTCCTCGGAGGAAGTTAGATCTCCCCTGCAGGAAGTAATGTCAGATTGTTCAGGGTCATCTCTTTCATTTCACAGCTCATGATGTTGGTGCTTTCTTACTGTCTGACTCTTCTTCAGATGACTACTTAGAGGCAAAGCCCTAATGTACAAGTTTGACAAGCTTACCTCATTTTAGAATGAGCTACGGGTATGAAGTAGCAATGAAAATAATCTTATGGTTGGGGGGTTACCACAACATAAGGAACTGTAGTAAAGGGTTGTAGCATTAGGAAGGTTGACAACTATTGCTCCAGATTGGCTGAGTGGCCGCTGGAACTAAGTCAGTGTGGCTTTTGTTGCCACTCAGGGATCTCCAGCTTGGGACGAATGTTGAAAGGACATTTGGCAGGGGGCATGGAACACTCTCTAAGTTGAGTGCTAAATAGACATTGTTTTATAGTCGTGGAAAAATAAATGTTATACCAACATGAAATGGTTGAAAAGAAAGGGCCCATCCTTCCAAGTTTCTAATTCAAGCGCTGAGTCATGTGTAGCACGGCCTAAGAAGGCCTCCCAGGCAAATCAGAAGTTACTGTAGTGTAAAGACCTCCCTACGCACTTGCTGTAGATTCTTATCTGTTATGGGTAAAGAGCTAGAGCAATATGGACAGGCACTAGGGGAGGTGACAGCTTATGATTGGCCAGCTCTGTGCCCTGCATGGAACATCCATTATGTCTAGGCCTCCTGCAGACTCATAATGCAAGGAGAAGGTGCTAGGAGCCAGGAGACCACATCTAGTTCTTGCTCTGTGGTTAGTAGTTAATGCCTATGGATTTGTCTAATTTCCTACCCTTCTTACTACTTACATCATTTTAGCAGCATGAGTGAACTTTCAGCAGATGCTGGCTTTGGCAAGAACTGTGAGGCAAAGTCATTATTCTGAATATAAATTTAGAAAATTACAGCGTGGGTCTGGTCTTTACTGTTCATGAGTGCAAGGCTGGCTGACTGTGGGATGGGCACATGCTCCTGTGTGCAAGTTTGATACAGATGTGTGATGCATTTTTTTTCTAAATTGGTCAGTGTTTCCTGTCACTCATGTGTCTTCCTTTCCTCTTCAGCAATTGGCTTTTGCATTTATTCCTGTATGTCTCTGTTTTTAGGCTTAGCTTACATTAGCTCATGACTAATGAGCTTTCTTTTTCCCAAATGGGGAGCTGCTTCACTTTTATCCTCTTTTTGGTTTTTCGAGACAGGGTTTCTCTGTGTGGCACTGGCTGTTCTAGAACTCACTCTGTAGACCAGACTGGCCTTGAACTCACAGAGATCTGCCTGCCTTTACCTCCTGAGTGCTGGAATTAAAGGCGTGTGCCACCACCACCCAGCCTTCTGTCATCTTTAATTCCTGTCTTTTGATGATGTCCTTAATTGATTTTGCATAGTGAAGACCAACCTAACCTCAACAGTTCCTTTTCTTACCTACATAAGAGTCTGTAGTGCCCATAAGTCCAGTGCTGGTGGCATTGGGGATTTTGTGCCTCTGTGTCATGGTCTTATTTGGTGTGATGAGATGAGGACAGGCTCATGTGGGTGACTGCTATCTCATCATCCTTTTTCCTTCTGTAGTTTGGAACTTGATGTCCCCCGAAGACCCATTTATTAAAGATATTAAACCTTTGTTTTCTAGCTGTGGCTCTCATGGGAGGTCGTGGGAACTTTAGGAGGTGGGGCCAGTGGGAGGAAGTGAGGTCACCGAGGGGCATGCCTTTGAGGAGGATACCGGAACTTAAGCCCCTCCTTTCTCTCATTTTAAAGAATATTTTATTTTAGTTGTTTAGTGTGTGTGTGTAATGTATATGTGTGAGCGCCCATGGAAGCCAGGAGAGGTGTTCAAGTGCTTGAAGTTGGGGTTAGGGGCAATTAAATTATGAGCTGAGGATGTAGGTGCTGGAAACTGGACTCAGGTCCTCTGGGGGGGGGGAATAAAAAACAGGAAGTACTTCCATCACTCTACCTCTTGTCCCCTTTCTTCCTGTTTCTCTGAGATGAGCAGCAGCTTTGTTCTGCTATGTGTTCCTGGTAGTGATGCTTTGTCTTGCCACAGGCTCACAGGCTTTAGAGACCATGGATGGAAACCCCTGAAAGTACAAGTCAAAAGAACCTTTTCTTCTTGTGAGTTGAATGTTTCAGGTATTTTGTTGTAGTAGCAGTTACACACTGCCTCTCTTGGCTTCTCTTCCTTACTGGCCTTATTTTCTTTCATCTTTTTTGAATCTCATATCCTAAGCTCCCTCCACACTTCTGATCATGAATTGCAAGCCCTGCTCTTTCTTCATAGTCTAGAATGGCAGTTCAGTTTAAAGAAATAAGAACACTATTTTATTTTATTTTAGTTCCTTTTTTATTTATGTTTTGTGTCTTTCACATCATGCATCTTGATCCCACCCATCTCCTGTCCCTGTGTATTTGCTCTCTGCCCCTGCACCCCACCCCCCAATAAAACAAAATTTAAGATAAAAAAGGAAAAAAAGAGATAAGGAAGAAAGGGGAAATCTCGTCATGGGAGCTGCAGTGTAACACAGTGAGTCTCGAAGTAAACTCCTTGTGGGACACTATTTTAAAAAATGAAAGAGGTATAGGTGGGAAGAAACTCCTGTCTATCACTGAATAGTCCACGTACCCCACGGACTTGGGATGAGAAAAAAAGACTCACTCAGCAAGAGTCATGAGAAGGATTCACAACCTTATTGATCCAGGGTCTGGAAATACAGGAGTACTGATGAATTTGTCACTTTTTATGTTCTTCACTCCTACACTTTACTGAAGAAATAAATAGTGCATGTGCCTTTTTATCAGGTTCCCTTTGCTGCGTCCCGAGGGACTCCACCCAGCTCATGGGTTCTTTATGTTGTTTAGCCCTTCACCCATCCTCTGAGCTAAGCATCAGGCATTTATTTTTATTTCTATTTCAGTATGTACACCCACAGCATACCGGGTCTGTTTAGGGTTGC
Organism: Mesocricetus auratus; assembly: GCF_017639785.1. Taxonomy (NCBI): domain Eukaryota; kingdom Metazoa; phylum Chordata; class Mammalia; order Rodentia; family Cricetidae; genus Mesocricetus; species Mesocricetus auratus. Next base: position 110,791,629 of record NW_024429189.1, read on the forward strand.
TTGTATGTGCATGTGTTTAGGGCTGACCACTTAAGATTGGATAGCATGTCAGGGGGCCTGTCTCTGGACCAAACAGATTCTCTTCCTGTCGTCAGCTGATTGCATGGAACTCTTTATCTAGGATTGGGGCCTTGTGTAATCTCCCCTGTCCTCATTGGCATGTCAACTGGTGTCATCAAGCAGGGCTTGTTCAGGCGGCCATGTTGTTGAGATCTCACAAGCGTAGCTTCCCTGCCACTTTTAGAAGACACAATCTCACAAAAGGCGTCCTGGCCCTCTGGCTTACAGTCTCTCCTGCTCTGTCTTCTGTGGTTTTCCCAACTCGGTGGAGGGCTGCCTTCAGATGTGTCACCTGGGAGTAGGACCCCACAGTCACTTATTCTCTGCACTTTGACCAGTTGTCGGATCTCCATCCACTGCAGAAAGAACAGTTTTACTTTGAACGTCTTTTTGAAGGCTCCCAGTTTTATCTCATTGTTCTGTCTTTATGCCAGAACCACACCATTTTGATTTGTAGTAAGATTTGAAATTGGAGTCCTATTTTTCCTTCTAATTAGTGTTTGAATAGGTAGTTTGATGCTGAAGTTCAAGCATGCATAGTCCCACAATGGAAAGTTTGCCCCGCCTCCCCATCCCTGTCCAACCTTGTTCCCCTCGCTTTCAACACATAATTAATTTTGTTACTTTTTCTGTTTATCTATTGTATTTGGAGATGCAAACAAATGTGTTTGGCTTTTAATGTAAAAGGTAGCATGCAATAAGGCCTGTTTATCTCCATGCTCTTGTGCTCCAGAGTCTTTCCATAGCACGTTAGCCGGATGTTCTACATCTTTTTGTGCTCCAGAGTCTTCCCATAGCACGTTAGCCGGATGTTCTACATCTTTTTGTGCTCCAGAGTCTTCCCATAGCACGTTAGCCGGATGTTCTACATCTTTTTGTTGTCAGCCAGGTACTGCTTAGGGCAGAGCATGCTGTGGCTCACTGGGGCTTCTGCTGTTGGACTATTGTATTTTTACATTGGGGTCTTTTTCACCTTTATTCTTTGACAGTGTCATACATGTATGCCACATATCTTGATCATACTCATTCTCACCCTCATAACAACTCCTCCTAGGACCAGACCCATCTCATCTTCCTCCCAATTTTATGTCTCCCTTTTAGATACTTAGTTTTAATTCTTTTTTTTACCCACTGAGTCCTCTTAGTGCTGCTCATGTGCATGGGGTCATCCCCTGGAGGACACGCAACCTTCCAATGGCCACGCTCCTAAAGAAAAGTGATTCTCCCTTCCCCGGTGGCCGTCCACTGCACAGAGCTCTGCAACTAGGGCTGGGATCGCAGGGTCCCCTCTGCCCTCCCTGCCAGAACTTGGAACTGGCTTGATCTTGTGTAGGTAGCCACTGCTGCTGTGGGGCCATGTGTCATGTCCAGAGTAGGTTTTGTCTCTTAAGAACAGTAGTGGGGCCTGTGAGAGGTTCTGTGAGTGCAAGTGCTCGCTCTGCAATTCTGGTGACGGAGTTTGATTTCACAACCCACATGGTGGAAGAAGAGAACCGACTCCAGAGAGTTGTCCTTTGACCTCCATGCCATGCACTCATGTACATAACACACACACACACACACACACACACACATACACACACCATTCATTTGTACATATACCACCTTCTGTGGAGGGCACATACCCAGGATGGGATTGACAGATGTGCCAGAAGGGTGCTGCCCTTTCCACAGTTTGACATCCCTCCTCCATAGCATTATCAACAGAGTGCATTTGTAATTTCTAGATTTCATTCCACCTGTTCGATAATCTCATTGTTTTAATGTGGTTGAACATTTTTCAGATATTTTAGTTTTTTTTTTTTTTCCAGACAGGGTTTCTCTGTATTGCTTTGGAGGCTGTCCTGGAACTTGTTCTGTAGACCAGGCTGGTCTTGAACTCACAGAAATCCTCCTGTCTCTGCCTTCCCTCCTACCCTCAGTGCTGAGATTAAAGGCATGTGCCACCAATGCCCGGCTATTTTCAGTGTTTTTATTATTTTTTTCATGAAAACTACTCTTAATTGATTTAGATATTTGTTTATTTCCTCGTTTCACTTTAATCTTCAGTCTTTTCAAGTTTTCTTCACTTTGTGTTGTGTGATTTATTTGTTGTCTACTGGTTCCTTATTTCATTTAGTTTTTTAGTTTTGCTAAGTAATAAATTCATGGTCTGAAAGTGTCAGAATTTTGCATGGCTCCTTTTTTTTTTTTCCCCACATCTGATCCCTTAGCAAATTGCCCAGGGGTCTCTGTTGACATGTGCAGGAAACAGACAGCCACTTCTTGCTGAAGCTGCTCCAGTCCAAGATGTCAGAGTCTGCCATCTTAAGTCTTGTGACAGCTTCTCCCTCCTGCCTCCAGCTGGGCCTCCTTCAGGCAGTCCTTACAACAGTTGGCTTCTCCCTAGAGATGTTTAGGTTGGGAAAGCTTTGAATGATTATGCTTTGTTCAACAGCACTTACAAGGACAACAGTGTCTGTGTGTGTCTGTGTCTGTGTGTGTCTGTGTGTCTATCTGTGTCCATGTGTGGGGTGGGGGAGAAAGCATTATGCCTTCTCGAGGATGGCCATTCTCTTCCTGGGGGGACAGGAACAGTTGAAGGGTGGTTCTGAGCAGAGATGCCCTTTGACCACGGGAGCTCCTTGTCTGGCAGATGTTCATAGCTCAGTCCTCTTGGTCCACCTTTGAGCCTCTGAGGCTATTCCTGCTGTACACCCTTTGTCCCCAAAGTTCTAACCTGGGTCTTCCTAACTGAGCTTGGGTGCTGGACTCATGGATTCACAGCAATCAAGGAAGCTCAACAGTAATTACAAGGACAACAGTGTGTGTGTGTGTGTGTGTGTGTGTGGCCTCATGCTCCCAGGGGGAAAGACTTATCTCTGGATTGTTTCCTGTGCTGCAACCAGCCATCTTGACCCGTTCTGCCCAGCCCAGCAGAAGTTCTGCTGCGAGGTTAAAGGGCTGTTTGAGTAGAGCACACATCTGAGTACGATACATGAGGAAATCATCTTCAGTGACGGCAATGTGGAATGTGTAGAAGTTGAATGTAACCCTCTACCTTTCTCATAGACCTAGGAGAAATTACAGACCAAGATTATGAGACAAGATACGTTTCCTTGATTGCTCTGAGTTTGTGATACCAGCGCCTAAGCTCAGTTAGTATTGTAACTGCACGGCTGAGGTGAATTTTTTCCCTAGGCGTTTACCAGCCTAATGGTTGTTTCCTTCAGAAACACGTTTTTGGCTCTGTGTTTGAGGGAGGCCCCTTCCTGAATGTGGTATTTTTTTTATCTGGTACCACAGGGGTATCCCCTTCTCCGGTACCTCTTGTCGTGGAGTCAGGGCCTGGGACATATCAATGCACAGAAGCAGCAAGCCAAGCACAACACTTTCAGGAGGGGAGTCTGGTCTTGGAGGAGTCTTCAGGAGTCTAGGGTCTGCCCCTCTTGATCCTCCACGGAGTTCTATACTTGGGCCGGCTGTTCATGCTATGAGAAGCTCAGTTGCCCATGCTGTCCCTATGCAATGACAAGCAGCTGTCTTTCTATGCAAGCCTGAGGAAGTGTCCTTTTTGGAGACTCTGGTTTCTGCTGAAGGCTCCTAGAGCCCTTGCTACTGCCACTCGGGTTGCCTGGAGCCAGGCATCCATTGCTGTGTTGTAATCTGTGTTCATGTGTTGCCATGTTCTCTAAGGAGACAGGGATGCTGAGAAGCACTGCTGTCTCCATGGAAGCAGGCTTGTACATGAGGATAGAGCTGCTCCAGATGCCAGCAGCCTGCCAGTGCCAATCCCATGAGCTCTGCTACACAGTCCCAAGGATTCAGATCAAAGCCCTGTAGCTTACCCTTTGTGTGGCCTGATTTGTGAATGCATTCTTTTTGCCCATGCCTTTTTTTCTGCTTGGGTTCTCATGTTCCAGCCTGTATACCCAGTGTTTGTGTTTCCAGGAGTGATTCCTCCTTCCCTGATTGGATTCTGAACATATCCATAGTGGAACGGAAAAGTCTGGGTGGTGAGAACACTTCGTGAGTGGCAGAGAACTGCCTATAGGAGATGGCCTTGGTTCAGGATAGCCCAAGGCTCTTGTCTAGTACTATGTCCCCTAATAGTCTTCAGAGCAGGCCAAGTTCCAGTAGGTCATGGCCATGCTCTGGACAGTAGAGCTTCCATTTAGCCAGGCCAAGCAGCAGCAGCAGCAGCACATGCCTCTTGTTCTCTCTATTTTCCTTCAATAACATCAGCCCTGCCCCTGGTACACTGACCATGTACTGTGATGGCCAGTGATAGGCATGTTAGTACTAGTGACAGGGTTCTTGCACCCTCACTGCATTCATGACGCCTGTCCTATCGGGTCACATATTGGTAGTGTGGGCCTTCTTGGTGTGTGGTGAGAGTCAGTTGGGCATTGTCTAGAGGGGCATGGCCGCCAGCCTCCCAGGTAAACAGTGAATCCTGATGTGACGTGCTCAGCTTCCAGCCTGCCTGAGAGGGGCCTTGAACAGCTGCTGCTGGAGACCAGTTTGTAGATGCTGGGCCCCAGCTGGCTGTTTTCGTGCCAGAAACATGTGGCATAAATGTGTTGGGCACGTGCTTGTCCTGCAGCTCTGGGTGGAACCCTGAGACTTATATTTAAGAACAACTCTATTATATCACCACATGAAACCAGATGTAATTTTGTAGATATGTTCTTGTCTTTTATTTTTAAAAGTGTATTTATTTTCCCTGGCCAGTATAATTTTTCTCAGGGCCTTCACCCTTTGATCTGGACTGGAAAAAAAGTTACCATTTTAAGACCTCTTAAAACCTGCCTTTGGATTTATTGTGTGTACAAATGGAAATTCAGATAATAGTTCTGTTCCCAACTGAAGAAAAACAGGAAAAGAAAAATAATTTCTCACCACTTGGAATGAGAACCATGGTGAAGCATGCGCCGTATATCCTGGCAACAGAAATTCAAGGTTGGAAATAATTTCCTCCCTCCTGAGTCTGCCTGCAGCTTCCCTGAGGAGTGTAGATGGTAAAATTTGCTACTAATTGTAGCCATAATTTTAGCATGCAATTAAACACATGATTTCCTTCCCAGCTGATGTCTTTTTAGCTAGTATGACACAGATAAAACAAAGGCTCTGTTGATTTGAACGGCCACTTTAATTATAGGAGGTCACAGAAAGTCACTACTGTTTGGGCACATTTGGCTCCCCACCAGGAACCAGATTATCTTGCCTATAAAGATGGCAGGTTGCTTGGGTGCTTTTAATCCCGCCTCTAATGTTGTTGTCTGTGCGCTGAAGAAAACCAGTGTTGGTGTGTCTGTTTTGTTAAGTCCTCTGAGACTAAGGAGGGAGTAAACCGGGTGGGAAGAATCAGAGGGGAGGACTGTGGTGTGGTGGTGGGAGCCAGGGCTCCGGGAGAAGGAACCTGCGCTGGAGTTACAAGGCTGCCTTCAACCTAGTGGGCCGGACGGTGAGGATGGTTGTGAAGAGCCTTTAGCGGCTATGGGGCTAAAATGGCCTCCCTCAGTGGCTGTGCCAGTTTGCCTTCCTGCCACGCACGGCGTCCTGTCCACGCTGTGTTGGCCTTCTTGGTGTTCCTGGGTCTTTCTTGCCAGTTCTCTTGGGCAGGCTGTAACATCTGTGCTGTTTACTTGCCTCTCCCTCCCACACCCTCTGGGGGGCTGGCCGTTTTGTCCTGTGTTGGCTGGCAGGCCCCATTGCCAGACTTTTTTATTACATCGTTGTACATGGGGTCTTTGGATAGATAAACCTGGGGTCTCCATCTCTTGAATTTGTTTGAATTGTTCTTTCAGATGGCAAGTTCGGTGCCTACATGCAGGTGCACATTCAGAACGATGGGCCAGTGACTATAGAACTGGAGTCCCCTGCTCCTGGAGCTGCTAACTCTGACCCAAAGCAGGTAAGCCTGAAGTCTGGAGACTGCATCGATTGTGCGGGTGTAAGGAATGTGCTTGGCTTGGACTTAGTCTCTGCAGTAGCCTTCATCTTGAGGTGGAGGAAACACCTCATGGCTGCAGCCTCATATTTATTTTAATTTTCTTCTTCTCAAGAATGTGTGCTTCCACCGTCACTCCTGAGCATGTGGTAGGCTTGACCGTGTAGAGAAAGTGTTCTTAAGGGTCTGGGTTTTCATTTTGATCTGGACTTGTACTAGGTGTCATGGCACCCAGTTACCACTTGGTGGCAGCAGAGCAGCAGCCCTGACCAGCATACCTAGTCAGAGTGGTTACCTGGATTGGGCTTTGTCCAAGGTGTGGGTAGATGAGCCACTCAAGATTCTTTCTAAAGCAACATCTGACCTGGGTTAACTGCCAACTCTATAAGTGTTCATGAAAAATGTAATTAAAATAGAGAAAGGAGATGCGTGATTGTCCTTGCAAACTTAGTTGTCCTTTGTGCTTAGCACTTACAAAAGCTTTAATTAACGTATCCACTTGATAGGGACATGAGTCATGACAGGCGGTGGGCCGAGGTGTGTTCCTGCTCTTCCTTCCTAGCATCCTTCCCTTGCTAGGATGCTGTAAAGTAGAACGATGAATTCATATGGGGGAGTCACGATGGAAACTTGGGGCCAAGTAACTGGTATGGAGCAATGGTTTTCTTCTGTCACTGACACTTTGTATTGGCTGAGAAGTCAGACCATGTGTGCAATATCATCAAGTTTCAAAAATGGAATTGAGGGTGTTACCATACCGATAACATTTTATTTGTTTATTTTTATGTATGAGTACTCTGTCTGCCAGAAGAGGCATTAAATCCCACTATAGATGAGCTGCCATGTGATTTCTGGGAATTGAACTCATGACCTCTGGAAGTCATGTGCCTTTAACTGCCGAGCCATCTCTCTAGCCCCTACTGATAACATTTAAAAAAGAAATAAGTGGTCGGGCGGTGGTGGCGCACGCCTTTAATCCCAGCACTCGGGAGGCAGAGGCAGCCAGATCGCTGTGAGTTCGAGGCCGAGCTGGACCGACAGCCTCCAAAACAATACAGAGAAACCCTGTCTCATAAAACCAAAAAACCAAACAAACAACAAAACAAAAAACAAGTAAAGAATCCACACGAAAATGTAAGCTTTGAGATAATTTGAGACTTACAGGAAAGCCTAATAGAGCCCTGGTGCAGTGTTTACCTGGCTGCCCTAGTTTGGATGTCTTACTTACAGTGATTAACATAGTTAACATTGATGCAATACTATTAACCACATACAACCCTTATTTGAACTCACTAGCCCTCCCTCCCTCCTTCTCTCCCTCCCTCCCTCCCTCCCTCCCTCCCTCCTTCTTTCCCTCCCTCCTTCCCTTTTTCCCTCCCTCTCTCCCTCTCTCCCTCTTTCCCTCTCTCTCTCCTTCCTTCCCTTTGATACAAGGTATCACTTTGTAGTCCAGGCTGGTCTTGAACTCATGGCAGTTCTCTTTCTGTAAGTCTTCTAAATGCCAGGATTATAGATAGGCATGAACTACCATGCCCAGCTGTTGCTGGCTACTGCCTCATCTTCCTTGATCTTGCAAGGAGGCACCACTGCATGAAGTTTCACTAGTTTTTGCTTAGCTGTGCAGTATTCCATATGGCATTTAAATACACTTGTCATTTCTCCTTTGACTTGTCTAATCTGTGACAGTTCCTTGGTCTTTTCTTGGGTTTCATGACCTTGGCACTTTCCATATGTGTTGTATGTTTTGTAGATCATTTCTCTATTTTGTTTTTGTGGTTACAACAAGTTATTGTGGTGTGGCAGGAATCTCAGTTTGTTCTAAAGTGATCTTGTTCTCTTTTTAGTGCCTATTGTGAAAGTGTCTGACACTGGTATGTCTCACCATGGTGATGTTGGCCTTGCCACCTGGTCAATGTGGTGTCTACCGGATTTCTCCATCCTTTGTGAAATCCTTACCCCTCCCCTTATCTGTCTTTCTTCTGGTCACGGCAGGACAATTCTCTTTCTTCTTTGCAGGGAAAGAGGTCAGCAGATAATATCGACCCTGCCCCCCCACTCCCCTTCCAGCATAGCAGCAAAGCTTCCCTTCCTGGGCCAAGGCCAGCTTCTCCTTTTGGGATAGAGCCAAAGTGAAATGAAAATCAGGACCTGAGTTCAAGATGTCTTAGGGTGGTTTCCTTCCTACTAGTGGCCCCTCCCCAGTGGCAGCCTGTCTCTTCTCCCCGTGTAGCTCTCTTAGAAGCAGAGGTTTCTTAATTAGGGATTCTAAACTTTGTGGTATCTCTGAAAAATGAGACAATATGTTTGAAAAAGAAAAAAATTTCAAGGTGCTGACCGAGTAGGGGCTGACTCTTTGTGGTGGTAGAGGTCCCATCCTGTCCAGCCAGTCCGGCTTGGGCGAGACTGCCCCTTTCCATGCTCTTAGCAGCCTTGCTTCCCCAGCCAAGTTTGCTCACCATCTCTTCTTTCTGGCTTCCCCTCCTCTGATGCTGGGAATTGATCCCAGTGTCTCATGCATGCTAGGCAAGTGTCCCACTGACATTCATGGGCTTTCAACTGTGCTTAGATACCTAGAGTGAGTGCTCAACCTCTTCTTTCTACTCTGTCCTCAGAGGGCTCAAGGTCCCCACTGCCCTCCCTCTCTGGTGGCCCTGCTTCATGACAGCTTTCCTGCCCCTTCCTTGTCCTTCCTCCCAGCCATTCCTGCCGCTGTGGTCTGCGTGGTCCTGGAAGCCACATTTTGCAGGATGGCAGTCTATGTGGGCTCTCCTGCTTCTGGAAGCCACATTTTGCAGGATGGCAGTCTATGTGGGCTCTCCTCCTGCTTCCTGCCACTGTGGTCTGCGTGGTCCTGGAAGCCACATTTTGCAGGATGGCAGTCTATGTGGGCTCTCCTCCTGCTCCTGGAAGCCACATTTTGCAGGATGGCAGTCTATGTGGGCTCTCCTCCTGCTTCTGGCTGTTCCTTTCATCGTATGTGGTTGTTAGTCTGCAGTTTTGATGCATTTTGCTTTAGCCGTATTTTGGGAAAATGAAGCTTTTTTATTCATTCCAAACAATTTTTTGAAATGGCATGGTTGCACACCTGTAATATATACCATAAACCTCCCCAAAGAACCCCAGTGAGCCTCAAATGGTTTTCTTTAAACATCTGAGGAAATTATGTAAATTTATTAGGTTAAAGAAGACTTTCTGAGTCCTAACGGACCTTTCTGTTTAAATTCATGTATTGTCCAATTTCACATCTGTAGCTTTTCCTGTCCCTAGAAATTTCTGCAGGTTTCCATCCTCTGGCTCTCCAGCAGGTGGCGGCCAGCAGGCACAGAAGGGCCAAGGTGACCGTGATGCTTTCCTCTGCCTGTGGCCTCCCTTTGTTTCCCCCTCCAGCTAGAGGGGCTTCCTCTCCCAGCAGGCAGTGTCTTGGCTTGCTTCTGTATGGACAGGAAGAACACAGCCAAATTTGTTTTACTGATAGAAAAACATGTGTTTCTGTCAAGCAAGCTTTTAATTCTAAGTGTTTTATTTCTCCGTTATATCCCAAATTCCTACAGTTGCATTATGCAAAAACCATTCATTTGGCACGTTTCTGTGTTACAGAAAAATGGTTCTTTTGGCCAGGTTTTAGGAAATATCAACTCTGGAAGCTGTCTGTGCAGATGAACAAGGTGTGTTTGTGTGCAAGCTTGTGAGTGTGTGCCCACGCGCGTGCATGCATGCTTTTAGTTGTTTGATGGTGTTCTGGGTACTGGGAGGAAGGGGCAGATCCTTGCTGTCAGACATGGATTTAGAGTAACATAAGGAAGGTCAGAGACCATGAAAGAGGTCCAGTTAGCATGGGACACCACAGGGAATGCCACAGCCACACAGCTCAGGCTCTTCCTTCCAGTTCTTTAGGGTCTTCCTAAAGCATGTGGCAGTTAATCCTAGTTTTTTCTGTCACCAATATGCTGGTGACAATGCTCTATGACTTAAATGGCAGTCCTGTCTGTTCTGCACTGCCTTGCTATCCTTCCCCGTGCTACACTTACCGCGCTCCCTCTATAGTCAACCAGGTTGATTTCTCAGAGGAGGGGCTTCTCAGTACCCTTCAGTCCAGTGATGCCCCAGGCACTGTCACACTGCAGTGTCTCTGTCATTCCTACAGTCACATCAACAGCACACCTGTCCATCTTACATGGCTCCCATAACACATTCTGGTGGTGAGAAGAGGCAGGAAGAAGAGCATTGTGTTTCCTTTGAACAGCATTTGCAAAGGCCTCAGGCTGTGCAAGCCGAGTGGGAGCTGCTTCCCTAATGCATGTTGTGGAGAACAGGATTCCAGGGCATCCTGATGCTTGCACAGTGCATGGTTGCAGGTGCATGGGTTCTGCAGATGCCTAGATAGTAGGAGATACGCATTGTAGCCTACTATCCCTAGGGTAGAAACTGAGTGGGGGCTCTTTTCCTGACCCTCACTTGGATGAGGTGACATTATTTGAGAGTAGACGGTCATTTCTCCTAGTGAGGCAGGACACTGGGTAATTGAAGGACTCTCCTCTGGAGCTCAGAGCCCTCCTATTTCATAACATGCCATTAATTCTTTATGTCCTCATTTGTTGACTGTTACTGAAAGCTTGACTAAGTAGAAACATGGGAAAAAGCTAGGAAAAGAAGCTGTAGCACGTATCTTTGCATAAATGCATGTGTCTATTGACAGACTACCGGAAAAGTTGACTAGTGCAGACTGGTGCCTTTAGAAGGCTTTAACTCTGTTCTGTTGAGTACCACTGTTGCTTTGCCTCTAACTTCCTCTGTACGCCAGGGTCTATCCTTGTGCCTGGACCCTGGAGTGTGGAAACTGACATATTTGTGGCATCAGGAGGACCTGGAGGGAATTTGAACTTCTTAGAAAAGAAGTCCATTTGGCTTGTATGCATATCCTTCTGGCGACAGGAGCAGACTTTAACCAGTGCTCTGGGATTCAGGTGATACAGACAGGTTAGGACAATATGGCTTCTGCCAGACAGCCTGGTGGAGGTGTCCAAACAGCCTGACACAGTTGCAGTTGAGGGACCTATCCTGTGAGAAGTTCTGTCTAGAAGGAAGAGTCACATGGGCAGCAGCTTGATTTTCATGGAAGAAATGCATATGCTCTCCTCTCTGCTCTTTTTTTATGCTTGGTCTCTAGATTCACACCTCTTGACTTTGGCCAGTTCCAACAGGCTCTGGTACTTGACTTGCCCTGGGAGGAAGTTCACATGTGGCGCCCGCGCCATGAGCAAGTTCGAGGTATCGGGAAATGAAAGACAAGACGTCCAGCCATTTGTGCTAAGAGAATGTGTCTGCCACCTTTATTACCAGAGAATGTGTGTGTGTGTGTGTGTGTGTGTGTGTGTCTTTATTGCAAGTGCTGAGATCTCTCTTTGTAAAGAGGGAGCAGGCTTATATACAGGCTTACAGCACAGTGGACAAACCCCAGGTGTAAAAGCTCGTGTTTTCTCATGCTAGGTATTGATTTCAGGCAGGCAAGGCCGGGGCTGTAAGCCAGGACTAGAGAGCAGGATGCACCTGTGGCTATCAGCTGACAAGAAATACACAGAAATTCGTGGGGGCTGGGACCCAACACTCACAGGCCTGGTTGCTGACATGGAACTCACATTTTACCATTTACTCACAGTGTAGTAGTCTGTTCTGTCACCTTAGTTTGTTCAAGAAATACTGGCTGAGTTTGCTTTATTTATGCTTCAGTGTTTTGAAAGCATTGAAGTAGGAATCTGGGAATTGCTCCTCCATTATATAGTTCATGCAGTGTTTGTCATGGTCGGTGTTGTGGTGGCACTGGTTTCTGGGTCTAGCCTGCTGTGTTGAAGGCCTCCGACCAGGGGAGGCAAGTGTCTGTCCAGACCTCTCTCCACATGAATAATCCTGCCTGGCTTTTGCTCTCTTGGTCTGCACATCTGCTTTTCTGTGAGTTATGAAATAATAACAGCCCTGTGGAGGAGTGGGTCGGATAGTGGGTGGGTGGGCTCCTGAGCATCGTCAGCCCTGCCCACTACCAGAGGCAGTCAAGGTGTACACCAGGCCTAGTCAATACCCAACAGAATGCCTAACTCACAGATGAATATCCCACAGTCAGAAAGGCTGGAGCCTACTACATTTTTCCAAGCAGACCCCTCCTTGCAGGGAGTTGCCAGGGCTCCCTTTTGTTTCAGTCTTTTTTTTTTTTTTTTTTGTGGTTTCTCTGTGGCTTTGGAGGCTGTCTTGGAACTAGCTCTTGTAGACCAGGCTGGTCTGGAACTCACAGAGATCCGCCTACCTCTGTCTCCCAAGTGCTGGGACTAAAGGCATGTGCCACCACCACCTGGCTCTTTTCACTTTTTTAACTCCATGTGAACCATTGTCCTGAGTCACTCCACTGTAGTCTTAAGAAGTATTTCTAGGACTCATGTGACTGAGCCTCTCTGCTTGAGAGCCCATTGATTGATGGTTGGATCAATTGACTTTCCTCTTACCATCTTGAATCTATAGCCTGTGTTAACAAAATTGCAGAAATTAAAGCATTTGTACCTTATGATTAGGATTTGAATGGCAGTTTTGAAGTTGTGCGTCATTCCCCTCTGTCTCCCTCACACAGACCATTTCGAATTGCACTAAGACAAAGCACCTACTTTGCTTCAATCCAGTCTCTCAGGACAATATTGGGTTAGTGCCTTAAAGTTGAAGTACTTCATTTGTTCCTGCATGTGGACATTGGGCAGTTTTAGTTGTTTTATCCACTGATTTCAGTTGTGGTAGATGAACAACCTTCACCTGCAGACTTGATCTGCCTGAGAGTACAACGTCCTTTTTGTTTCTAAGGATTGGTTATTTCTGTTTTCCCCTGGGTTCATGTTTTGAACTTAGCAATAATTTCATCACAGAGACTCAAGATTTTAGTTAATGAATCCTTAACTTTTTAAGTGATTTGTCAGGAGTCCTAGGTAATTGTAAGAGCTGTTTCACACTCCAGTGGTGTTTTGTAGAACACGGTGTTAAAGCACTTCAGCCATTGGAACAAGAATGGTCTGGAAGGGATAGAAATGTAATGTTTGCTATAATTGCTTTAAAGCTGTATTTAATACATAAAACCCTGAACTACATAACGATTTTTGCCAAAATAATACATTTTGGAGTTAGTTTAATGACTGAAAAGGCATTTGCTATTTTAAATCTAGTCAGTCTTCAAGAGACTGTTGGTTAAAGTGGGCTTTTAGAGAGAGAGAAGGAGGGAGGGAGAGGGGGGATTTTCAAGGACTTCTGTGACATTTTCCAGTGGCCTGGAAAATGCTCATGGACTGGGGTCTGCTGTGTTTCTTTCCATCAGAGTCACTATGGGCTAGTGATGATTGAGTTCATTGAGTGATGGGCTAAGGACTCAGGCCGTATAGGTACCCAGGGTACTTGCTAAAATGCAGAGTTCTGGGCCTACCCACATTTTCTGAACCAGAGATCTGGGCATGTGTGGATGTAGGTTGCAGAAGACAAGTAAATTTCTGTTTCTAATCATGTTCTCCACAAGCACATGGACATTTGAGAGCAGCTGGACCACAGGGAATCTGACAGTGCCATTTCCATCTGGTTCAGGTGTTGGTCTCCTTCCTGCCAACCTTCTCTCCCTCCCTGCTGCATTGTGTCTAAAAATACTCTGCAGCCCGTGCTTGTGCAGCTGCTGGGGAACAAGATGGCTGGGCTGGATTATTGAGGTCACATGTGAAGTCGTTCTCCTTTGTCAATGCCTGCTGAGTCTCCTAACCCCATTCGTGTACATGAAGTGATGAAAATGCCTCCTGAGTATGGTGCCTTCTTGTCACAACTACAGATGTGTTGGGGAAAACCCAACCTACTACATTAATGACTGATGACTGGCCGTTCCACTGAGTGACATTGAGGCATGGGCTAGTGAAATCACTTGTTCCTTGAAAGCAATGAACTCAGCATGGGTATTGCTCAATGGCCACACAGTGGGTTCTTTCTCAAAAGGTAATTTATAGTTCTCTTTTTTCGGGGGGGTACTGGGTATAGACTCCCTTACTCTTCTGTTGACATATCAATGGGACTAGAATAAAACCCCATCAAGAAATTGCAATATCTTGAAATCCATGAATGCTGATGTTCTCCTGGGCAGTTGGCAATCATTTATATTTAAACTCACACTAGGTATTGCTAAATGTTCCTGTTTTATAGGTATTATTACCTATGAAGTTCATGATAAAGGCTTTCCTCAGCCAATTGTAAACCAGACTCCTACAGTTATTTGCTGGTTGTTGAATAAGCATTATGTGTTTTTTTTCCCCTCTTGTGTGTTTCTGTTCATCCATCTGAAATGAATTCTTTTTTTTCTCTCTGCCTGTTGACATAGTTACCTTTTATTATTAGTGTATATGTGAATGTGTGAGTGGTGCGTGTGCGTGCGTGTGTGTGCGTGTGTGTGTGTGTGCGCGCGCATGTGAATGTGGGAACATGCCACAGTGCATGTGTGGGGGTCAGAGGGTACTTTGGGGGAGTTGGTTCTCTCCTCCCACCGTGTTTTGAAATAGAGTGTCTGTTGACTTGGTCTTGCTTGTGCTGTGTATACCAGGCAAGCTGACCCCCGAACTTCTGGATCGTTTCCCTCTCTGCTTCCCACCTTACTGTTGAAGTACTGGAATTACAGATGCATGGCACTCATCTAGCTTTTTACTTAGTCTTTGGGGATCCAACTCAGGTCATCAAGCTGGAACCATCTTGCTGGCCTCAGTATTTCCCCATGTTTTAGGATCCTTTTCAGACAGTGTTTCATTCGTGCTGCTCACCTCAGTCCCTCCAGATGCACCCCCCTTGCTTTGCATCTCCTGTGTGTGGTATGGACTGCATTCCCTATTGGAAATGTACTTGGAGAAAAGCCCACGTGCATTTACTTTTTAGTATACTTGTTGGCTTATTCACCTATGTGCCCAACAAGCTGTCTACTCAGATATCAGTCCATTCACTTAACTACCTACTTATACAGCCCCTCAACAGCTGCTGTACTCTGTGCTGGTTCTACATGTAGGTTTAACACGGAACCTCAAGCATGTTCTAAAGGGACTCATGTACTAGTGGAGAAACATACAAAGTAAGTATAATTTGAAATTGTGACAGCATTAAGAAATGAAATGGGATTAGGTATAGAAAATGTTGCTGTCTCAAAAGCACAGATGCTGAGGAGGGACACTGAGCTCAGGGAAGCAAGCTACATACAAAACTGGAGGAAGAATGTGGATTAGCAAATACAGACTTCAGGCCATTGTAGCTGGAGCATGGAGTTGCCATGGAGGCAGTAGGAAATGAGGCTGTGACTTGGTCTGATGGAACAAGGCATCTAGGAGCAGGGTGCAAGCAATTTTGATTTTGGCATTGGTAGACTGGAGAGTTACTAGAACAATAAGAGCTTGCATGTGTCCGTGGATGGGTAATGCTGTGGATTTAGGAAGGATGAGATACATAGACAGGGTATCCAGGAGAGTGTTGAAAGTTGCAGTAGCAGGTGGCTGAGCAAATGAGATTCTAAGTGTGATGTGGAGGCATACAACCTCCCACAATAGTTTTCTTCTTTCTTCAATACTTTGTGTCAGATTTCTTTCATATTGTGGTCTGAACCTCAGGAAAACTATAAAGTATAACCTTCCATGGCACATTATAAGAAAGACCCTGTTCCTCATGGCCAGGGTAGTGGACAAGTTTGTGCATTTGGAATCAGGGGTGTAAGCAAACAGTTCCAGGGATGTAGCTCCTCCTTAAGTTCAGTGGGAAGCCAGATGTTTCACCTTTGCTCAGTTCCCCTAAAATGCAAACCAACCCATGAATTATACAGAGTATTATAAAAGCTCAAGAATCATTTATATTGAATTCAATTTATGTATACCATTTTAGCTAATATTGTCAGAATCTAATTTTTTTTCAGAATCTAAGTTTTTGTAACTTGTCAAAGACAGAAAAAAAAAGGATTTATTTTTGGCAAAGTATGTTCCCTGGTGTTCATTGATCTTGGAAATCGCAGGAAATAGTTATCAGAAGGGAGGCGGCAGCTAGAGAGGTGCAGCAGCCTTCCAGGGTGAAGCTGGCTGCTCCTGCTGGGGCTCTAGAGTTCTTCCTAATGGTGGCATGTCCAGAGTCTCAGTCTCACAGGCGGCTTCCTGCCCCACTGGTTCCACCGTCTCAATGACTTTTTTTTTCTGTCGGTATAGAACACAAAAACATTGCACTTCTGTGAAGATTCTTCACATGAAACTTATTCCTTTGACTACTTTCCATAAAATATGAAGTCAATTTCTTTTTCTATTTTTAATCATGAAAGTGAAGCCCGGAAGCCTCAATTTCTGTGTAATGGAAAGATCTAAGTTTGTGGCCTTGTTTCCATTTTCCACTCTTCCTCCTCTGTCAGGAACACGATACCCACATCATGTCCCCCAGGCAGTGGCTCCGTTCAGAAATGGCATTGCTGTTAGACTGCAGAGGGCGGGCAAAGGCTTTTATTAACTGTTGGTGTCATTGTTGGGTCACAGAAGCTTCAGGGGATAAATACAATTCCTGGAGAATTTCATTCAAACTCCTGACTGGGTCTCTGTGGGGTTTTCCTGCCCCCCCCATCTCATGTTGTCCCTTTGCCCATTCATTTCCTCTGGGATGAGTCTCTTATTATTGTAATTATTATTATTTTTAAATTTGAAATGAGCAAGCATGTAATGAATGGAAAGTACCAATTTAGAAAAGTTATTTTTAACAGTGAGCTTTTAATAGTATTCCTGGGTAGAAAGGTATTTTTATAGAAACAGTTCTTTTTCCGTTATTTATTTTTCTTGTGAGCCCAGAAGATAGCATTTTTGTATCAGTTTTTTTTTGTTGCACATCATACATAAAATCAATTTTCTTTGAAAAATTAAGGAGTTTAAGATACATCAAAAACACTTGATTCTAATCTTCTGCTCTCTGAGGTAGCACTATTGACGAGTGAGTGCCATTGATTTCTTTGTAGGCTTAATCAAATATGCTATTTTCTCTGTTTATGGAGAATATGTAGTGTCTCCTGGTATGTAGACAGCAGTTTTGTGTGTTGCAGTGAAACATATAACACAGAGCTCACTGTTCACACATTTTGAGCAACAGTTCAGTGGCAGTAGTATATCCATGTTGTCTGAGGCCATTATCGCGGTCCATCACAGAGCACTGCCATGTTTCAGAACTGAGCTGGACTCATTAAGTAACAATTCATTTCTCACCTCTGACCCTGGCAGCGATGACTCATCTTTGAATTTGGACACTGTATGTATCATCTGAGTGAAACCACACAATATATATTGTTTTGTAACTGGCTTACTTTATCATGTTGTCTTCAGGGCTCATCCATGTCAAACCTTATACCTGGGTCAAAATTTTAATGGCATAATAACAGTCCACTGTATATATATTTTGTATTTTGTTTATCCATCATGACCATTTGTGTAAACATTTACATGTGTGTTAAACTATTCATACTTTTCTACTTACGGACAAGTTGGCAGAATATTGCTTAGAACTTTTCTTTCTTTTTTTGTGTGGTACCTTTTAAAAGTAAGTTGTTGAGTTGATGTCCCTAGCTCCTACACTCATTAGTATATTTCCTGAAAATAAGGACATTTCTCTCACAGAACTCCTAAACTCCTACAGAAATCAGATTATCATTATTTTACTAGAATTCAATTCTCAGCTCTCTTTCACATTTAATTACCGTTACCAGTAAAGTCTTTTATAGTGAAAAGATCCAGTTCAGAACCAGGTTTTGTATTTAATTGTCAGTATCTTCAGTGTCCTTCATTCTAAGCTAGTTTATCCTTTTACCATGACCCTGATTTGGTAGGATATAGGCATTGTTCTGAAGACTGTCTTTCATTTTGGTTTGAGTGATGTTCTTCCAGAGTTATATGGAGAGAGAGAGAGAGAGACAGAGAGAGAGAGTATGTGTGTGTGTGCGCGTGTGCACATGTGCATGCGTTGTGTGTCTTAAGTGCATACGTACAGAAGCTCTTGGTACTGTACACTAACTACATTGCTCTAAAGCTTGCTCTCGCCCACCCCACAGCGTCACTTGTTTTGTTTCACATACGCCTGGTTACTTTATCTGAACTGCAAGACAGGACCCCGTTTTATGAATAGACTGTGTTTGTTTAGCTATTCTCCGTTCAGTGGATTTATGGAGTCATTGGAAAGCTTTGCTGTTATTAAATGATGCAAAAATTATTGTGGATATTTCCCTTTGTAGATTTAGATTTTCAAGGCAATAGAAAATTGCTTCCCTCTAATATTTGTTATTAAAAAATCAAGATATTTAAAACTTGCTAAAGGTACAGAGAATAATATCACCACACCTAGCTGTACAAATGCTAATATTGGCTCTGGAATCTTTAAGTTGTTAAATTATTATCCCATTCAATATAGGATGAACCAAGGAGCTTTTCTGGGACTTATTCTAAGTTAGCATCTTACTGAGTAAGAATTATTATTAGTGATAAAATTGCCCCAGATATGTATAGCCTTTTCAAAAGAAAGATATTTTTGGGAAGTTAGTCAGATTAAAAAGAAAAAAGAAATGCGGGCTTACTTTCCAGATACGACCTGTGAATACAATACCAAGTAGGCTCAGCCAACTTTTCTTTTAGATTTCTTTCATGTCTATTTTAATAGAATTTAATAAAATGAAACAGGAGGAGGAATCATCAAAGGTTAAGAATAAGAGTCCTGAAAGAATTGCTTGGAACCTGCCTAGAGTCATTCCTCATCTTGAGTCCTTGCTTGCTTGTTGGTAAGGTGAGACACGCAGGAAGGCTCCCTGAACCATTTCAATCTCAGGATGGACTTGTAGGAAATCAGGTAGCTAACCATGAGTGGCAGCAAGCAATCCAAGGGAGGTGAGGAACCAGGTTGGGCTTCAGCTTACTTTGCCAAACCATGGGAAATGGAATTCTATGGAGATAATCAAATTAACTAATTGGTCTGGGATTTGGAGAAGTGGTACTAACACTGTAAGGAGTTTTATTGAGCTGAAGGAGGATCCTGTCTCCTAATTCACACACTTGCAGGAAGAAGTGAGTGTGGCCCACAGTTCCTGGTCTGCCTGCGCAAAGTTTCATATTCCCACAAGTTCTAGACAAAGGTCATCATCACTTAGATACCAGCTCTAACCAGCTTTGGCCAAGTGATCTCAACACCTAGAACAAAGTCTGCATACCTGCCTTAGTGGAGGTTTTGTGGGTCTTTAATTGTTTTGAGATGTAGCAATCATACATATTTATAAAGTATAATGTGACACACACACACTTAAACATGCATGCACGCTCATGTGCATGCACAAATATGCTAGAATAGAGAATGAACGAGAATAAAAGTGAATCCCAGGCTTGCCTTGAATTTAAACCTACTTGCTTCAGCCTCATAAGTGCCATATACCACTCCGTCCTGTACAAGGTGACATTTAAATGTATACAGTATATAATGATCAGATCAAGGTAACTGGCATAACTACCACCGTCACCATCTGTTATTTCTTTGTATTGGGAGCACTCAGAACCCTTCCCATTGGCTGCTTTGCACTGTACAGTTAGTCATTGCCAATCCTAACTGCTGCACTTCTATAGAAAAGTTCTAGGAACCGAGCACCTGCAGACCTCTCCCCATCATTTTCCTGAGACATCGGTAGCTACTGTTTTCTCTTCCCCTGTGAGGTCAACTTGCTGCCTTCTGCATAGAAGTCAGAACACGAAGTGTTTGCCTTTCTGTGTCTGACTCATTTCACTTGACATAATGCCCTCCAGTTTCATCCACGTTGCCACAAACCACAGTTCCTTCTTTAATGGATGAATGATATCCCATTGTATATATGTATTCATAGCACATTTTTTAATCCCTTCTGTGGAATCAGTGATGTTGAGTATTATCTTGACCATTATGAATAAGCACAGGACTATATTTACCTCTTCAACACACACAACTTCCTTTGTAAGAGGCTAAAGTATATTGTAAAAGAAAGTGTCAGTATGGACTTGTAATGCACGGCTTTTTTCATGTCCAGACTTTGCTTGTGGCCAGCATGTTGATGTTGTGGGCTGTGCACAGACTCCCTGGGCATCTTGTGGCCCAGGTCAGCATTCACCCCATTTTCTCTTTTTTAAAGGTTAAGGGAATGTACACAATGCCCAGTGTATCTTCTGCCTTTATTTTCCCTCATAAAGGCACTTCTGGAGCTGAGAGCAGAAGACCAGATCAAAGCAAGGCTGGCAGCTAGATTCCTGGGAATTCCAGGCCATATGGCCTTGCCACAGACCTCCTAGATAACTTGTCTTAGCATCATGTTGAAAGTCTGGGTTTCTATTGTTTAAAGACCTGCCTGTCTGTGGTGTTGACTCTTGGCCACATGGAGTACTTTTGAGTTGCTTAGCTGCCGTTTTTTTGGCCTTCTGCTGATAACTTTTTCCTTGTGCCTTTGTTCTTAAGAAGAAACCCAGAGTGACCTGGAAATCTCCACTGGGGACTCTTGTGGCTGTGCAAACTTTAGTCTCCATACCTTGATGGAAATGAGATGTCAGAAGAAAGGGGCATGCATGTTAATGAGCCATATGGGTCTGATTGCATTTCAGGCTCATCAGCCCTGACCTTCTGAGATGAACCACTTATATTTGGTGTTAACTTGAGCTCAACAGAACAAAGTGAAGCCCCAACAGTGGGGGAGAGCGATTCCCTCTCTGCCTTTCTAATCAATCAACCCAAGACTCTCGAAGACCAAGTATTTCGGATATAACAAATGCAAATAGCTTCATGTTTGTGTTCTGAATATATGTCTTGTCCAGAATAGGTCGGTGTTTTCATTGGCTGAGTGGGAGTCTAACCTCTATACTTGACCCACAACCATATATGTAAAAATTGCCACAGTTGCCTACATTTGGTTCCTTTCCATAAATATTTGCTGACAGTTTTATATATGTCAGATTCTTCATCATGGAAAGAGAAGTAAGGCATGGCTTCTTTCTTCAAGAGGCTCATATTTTAGTGGGACAGAAGTCATATTGAGGTAGTTCTTAGACGATGCTCTTTGATCTTAGGGAACAAGAGTGATACACAGAGCATCAGTGAGGTGTGGTTGTCAGGACAGGTATTCATGAGTTACTAGTAGACATCTGGGCAAGAAGTAGCCAGATGTGTGTCAGCTTGTCTTATGTCAACTTAGTACACAAACTAGAGTTATCTGAGAAGATGCTGCCATAAGATCTGATTGTAAGGCATTTTCTTAAGTAGTGATTGATGGGAGAGGGCCCATCCCTGAGCTGGTGGTCCTGGGTTCTATAAGTAGTGATTGATGGGAGAGGGCCCATCCCTGAGCTGGTGGTCCTGGGTTCTATAAGAAAGCATGTTGAGCAAGTCAGAGATAGGAAGCCATTGAACAGCACCCCTCCATCAGCTCCTGACTCCAGGCTCCTGCCCTGCTTGAGTTCCTGTCCTGACTTTCTTCAATGATAAACAGTGATAATAGAAGTGTAACCTGAATAAATCCTTTCTTCCCCAACTTTTTTTTTTTTGGTGTTTCATCACTGCAATAGAAACCCTAAGACACCAGGTCTGAAAGTGTGATGTCTTTCTGGAAGAATGGGAACAAGGAGGGTTTGATGGAAGAAGAAATAGTAGGTCTGTTGGTGTAAGAAAGCTATAGATGGGGAAGACAGTGAGCCTGGAGAGGCTACCAGATGATCATGACACTTTCACTTGGTCCTTGGTGCTCTGCTGCCACTGAAGAGAGTAAAACAGAACTGAATGTGCACATCTGTTCTGTAGCTATCACCTTGTAGCAGAATGTCAGACAGATTAGATTGGACATGGCAGGGCACCTGCACTGGGTCTGGAAAGAGAGTTGCAGAGCAGGAGACAAATGGACTGGGGATGACAAGTAGAGTGAGATTATCAGCCTAGATGGGGTCCACATTGGGGACAGTGCTCTCTCTCTCATGTATATATGTATGTATGTATGTATGTATGATGATGTATGAATTAAGTATGTATGCATATATGTATATAAGTATGTATGATTTTTAGCTATTTTATTTTATGTGTATGGGTGTTTTGCCTGCATGTTTGTCTGTGTACCATGTGTATGCCTGGTGCTGTCAATAGAAAACAACATCAGATTCAAGGTGACTGGAGTTATAAATGGTTTTGAGTGGCCATATGAATGCTGGGAATCAAACCTGGGTCCTTTGGAAGAGCAGACAGTGTTCTTAACTGCTGAGCTATCTCTTCATCCCTGGGCAGTGCTGTTCAAAGGACTCTCTTGATCTCTGAGTTAATGTGACTTCTACAGGACCAATAGTTCCTCTATCCGTTTGCTGTCATTATTGGGGCATCCCCCAACAAAATGGCAGTGACTATGGGTTGGTAAAGGGATAGGAGATAAACCTACTCCGGAGATGGTTTCAGGGAGCAGCATCTGCTTTATTGTACATGAGCAGCCACTCATATAATGGAAGCCTATGGACTGTAGTTGGTTAGCACATTACTCTGGACTGGATAATGAGGGCTCACTCATTCCACCAGGAGTGCAGACTCATTCGTAGGCCAGCTATTGACTACTCATGCTTCTTCAGAATTCAGTGTTCTCACTCTAGGAGCGTGGTGTGACATGCTTCTTATTTAGAAAGTGCAGTGTACCAAGTATGTGACTGTCAGGCATGCCTGAATTTCTCCTACATCCTTACTTTTCCAAGGTCTGCTGTAATTTGGATACAAAATGCTGCTCCCCCTTCCCCCGTATGTGTAAGACTTGCTCTTTAGCTAGCTACCGGTGGCATAAGTGTTAGGTTGAGACCTTTAGGAAATGATGCTTGGTGGGATGAAGTTGGTGGTATGCTCTTGCATGGGTTATCGGGACCCTGGCCCTTTCCCATCTCTGTTTGCTCTCTGGTAACTAGGAGGTGAACAAGCCATATGCTTCTTGCAATGCTTTGCTGCCTCTCTCCCAGCTCCAAACAGTGGTACCACACAACTTTAACTCACCCGAAGCTGAATCAAAATGATCTTTTCCTCCTTGTTAACTGGCCATCTCAGGCTTTGTCACAGAGATAGAAGGTTGACTCACAGAGTTCCTGGTGGTCCTAGTTTGTTTGTTTGCTTGTTTCTATTGCTAGGACAAACACCATGACAAAAAGCAACTTTGGAAGGAAAAGGTTTGTTTGGTTTACAGCTTACAGCCCATTATGAAGTGTATTCAGGCAGGAACTTAAGGCAGGAACTGAAAGCATAGACCATGGAGGAATGCTGCTTACTGACTTGCTTGCTAGGTCACATTCAACTACCTTTCTTTTTCTTCTTCTTTCTTTTTTTTGAGAGCATATTGATCATAGTTTATTATAGCGAGACTGAAAGGGGGGAGACAGACATGACAGAGAGAGGAAGATGAGAGAGAGGAGGTGATGAGAGTAAGGGAAGATGAGAGATGATGAGATCAACTACCTTTCTTACATATTCAGGAGCATCTGCCCAGGGGTGGCCATACTCACAGTAGCTCATCCCACCCATATCAATCATTAATCAAGACAATGCCCCATAAAGTTACCTACAACCTAATCTGATGAAGGCATTTTCTCAGTTTATGTTCCCTCTTTCCAGATGACCCTAGTTTGTGTCAAGTTGACGAAAACCAACCAGCACACCTTAGGTGGGGATGAAGGGCCAGAGGTAGCTTCTGCTTAAGCTTCACTTTTCAACACTGGTATAGGATGACCCATTACCAGGACTACACCCTAGGCCAGTGGCAGCAGATCCTCTGGAAGGGACCAGAGGTGGTTCCAGTCAGAAGTCAAGATTGAGATCATAGATCTGGGTTGGACAAGGACAGACAATGAGGACAGACTGATGTCCTAACCAAGCGTCTTGACAGGGTTGGATGGATCTTTTTCAGGGCTCACTAAAGAATGAAAATCCTATATTCCTTGGGCATAATGAAAGAAAAGGGGCCAGAAAAAGAGCTGCAAGCACCTTGTTTTCCTTCTGTTATCACATCCAAGGTGGATGTAACTCACACAGATGGTAGTGAGTGGAAAGGCAGTGTTGAGACTCGCTCAGGGTTTGGGTGCCTTAGAGCACCATTGCAGTTCTGATTCAAAGGGAAACTGTGGCCCTAGGACTTGCTTTCTCACTCATGGATTTGACACTCCTATGCTATACTTGCTTTGAGTGTCACAGGCATTGTGAGTCCCATGAAGACTCTATGTTTGTGATATACCCTGAAAGCCGTGTGTTGACCAGTAGCAGGCAGCAGAAAATCACATGGTGGATGTCTCCTTTGTGCATGAGCACAAGTCATGGCTTCATAAGACTTCACCAATGAAAAGCAGATTCATAGATAAGCACTAAAAATTTCAAGACGGCAATGGCAGAGCCTTAAATAAATGCAGACCTCTATGAGTGTGGGGCTTATGTGCTTGTTCAGTTTCCATGCCTGTGAGCTCAGCCCTGTCACCCCCTCCCTCTGACTCACCCCCACCCTCCTGGGCTCTCACTCATTCGGGGTTTCCACACTATCCTGGGTTGTTTTGTGCCTCACTCCCGGGGTCCCACTGCTCCCCCCATTCTTTTGTCAGATTTATTACTTTTAAAATTTTCTTATTTAACCTTTAAACTTCCTTGTCTAGAATGTCAGTTCTCCAAGAGTGAGATCTTAGCCCACTTAGGGATAGACAAGACGTGTTCAGAATGGAGTATATGTCCTTCCCTGCAGAAGTTTGGGCTGTGTGACAAAGCAGGCATCATACATTCATAGCAGATGGAAGATTTCTCAGGAAGTGGTAGCTGGGCAACTGGTTGGCAATTATGGAAAATTAATCATTCAGATCATCAGCTTATGCTACTCTTTAGAATACATTTCAGTGTAGTTAAAGAGATAAATGTAATTTAAAAGAATCTCACTGAGGGTCCTGGTCCTCCTAAATATCAAAATGTATCACACCACTGTAGTAATGAAAGCAGATGGTGCTGGCAGAGTGGGAGAGAAAGCTATTAGACGACTAGATGAAAGACCTGAGAGACAATCTGATTATTTATGTAGAGTTGGACTCTCAGAAGGGTAATAGTTCAGATTAGTGGCCAGAGGTGGAGTTTCAGAAAAGGCATTAGGACATCCATTCAATTATTTTTAAAAATGGAGTGAATAGTAGGAAAATACAGTAGGTACACCATTATATGAAATAAATATATCCCTAAAGAATATATGTAGTGCCATTCTATTTATGTCAAAACAGAAACCATCTGTTGGTATGTACCCAGTCTGGCTGCCTCCTACTGTTGTGGATCCCTTGCGTCTAACACATTCTGGTAAAGAGATTTTTTATTCCACCTCCTTTATTGTGATGCCGTTTTAGATATGTAGCACAGGCTGCCCACAATAGGGATTCAACTGCCTATGTGTTCTGAGTGCTAGGGTTACAGGTATGTGCCGCTCGTTATGCCCAGCCTGGAGAAGGTTTACCGTAAACCCCTCGTGAATGTCCTGTTGAGAGTTGCTGTACTGAATTCTATGGCCTTTCTGCAGAGCTCTGCTGCTGTCCTCGGGATTGGTGTTAGAATTCCCAGGTCTTAGCAGAGACAGAGCTGAGCCTGGGCAGCTGAATTGCACCCTGTCAGATCAGTGTGTCCTAAGTGACTCTATTTGCATAGCCGAAGCTGAGAACCATGGTGTTATTCATTTGACATCTCATGGGGTATAATTCAGGATCTAGACCAAGAACGCTGTTTAAAGGTGTAAGGCATCAACCAACACATTATTTATTTATACTGGATGCAGAATGCCTGCCAGTCGTCTGTCCAGAGGATTCAAGATGAAGGCTATCACTGATTCCCATCCTCATGGTTTTCATGGCTTCTGAGAAAGCCTTGTGGCAAAAAATCAGTGATTGGGCTAGCATCTACATGGAGCTGTCTGAGGTGGCTGTGATACAGGAGACAGGCTATAAGCACTCCAAAGTGTCCATAGTGCAGTATTTACATATAATTTGTATCTCATTCTTAAAGTTAAGTGCTCTTCTAGGCTTTTTGGAGGGTCCTCAGTAAATATCTGGTTGCATAAATAATTTCTAAAGTGGAGAGAGAAATGCCCCTTTTCAGCTTTCTGTTTTCAGTCTGGTGGAGTAGCTCCTAGGAACAGTAAATGTCAATCAAAATCTCAGGAAACCCCTTTCCAAAAAAGTTCCTCCTTGCTCCTGCTCAGGAACTATCTGGCTGTCCAGAGAAGCTCCTCTAGGTTTTGGTCCAAGCTAGCCTGAGGGCCTCAGGGCTGGAGCAGGATTGCAGGCCTTCCAGGAAGCAGGAGGCACACTCTGGCTTCAGTTGTGATGTTGTCTGGGCAGCTTTATCCTTTTCCCTTTCAGATAGGGAATCAGGTGTTTACTAGGCTGTCCTCAAACTCCTAGACTCAAATAATCTTCCTGCCTCAGGTCTGGGTAGGTGGGGCTACAGATGCCTGCCTCAGCGCCTCAGTAGGTGGCACTAATAGATGCAGACCTCCTTCCCTTTGCATGCAGCTTTAAGGAGCAGGGTGAGAGGGTTGCTGTGTATTAGTTGTTTTTCTCAATGCTGTGACCAACTACTTGGCAAGAAGCAGCTTAAGGGAGGAAGGATTTGTTTGGCTCTAGATTAAGAAGTGATAATTGTCCGTGATGGCAGAGAAGGCCTGGTGGCAGGTGTCAAGAAACAGAGAAAGGACAGGAGATGGGGAAACTCAGCAAACTCCATGCTTACTCTTAGGGATCCACTTTTCCCAGTTAGACCGCACCACAAGGACCCCCTCAGCTAGGGATTAGATGTTCAAATCATGGGCCTATGGCGAACATTTTACATTTCAAACCACAATGTTTTCGTTTCATGGGATCTTGGCCATCTCATCTAACAAAATACATCCATTCCAGATTCAAAAGTCCTTGTAGTCTTTAATACTTCCAACAGTTTAAAAACCCGAAGTTTCTCTTGACACTCAAGGCAGCTTCTTCATTATAAGCTCCTGTTAAAAATAACTTTAAAAATTTATTTTACTTTATAATATACTTTGCAAGCATTCATGTATGTGCACCATGTGTATGCCTGTTGGAGAGCTGTGAGTCTCCATGTGGGTGCTGGGAATTGAACTCAGATCTTCTGTATTTTGTTTTAAACAACTACAAGCTATACATTCCAAAGATAATGCATATGGTGTCAAAGGAGGTATTCGGAGATGGGTGAGCATAACAAGGAAGATCAGACCTAGCAAGACTGAAACCCAGCAGGGCAAACACCAAATCTTGCTGATCTAGGTCTGTCTAACATCTGGGACTTGTGATGAAACTCTCTGAACTCCAAAGGGTTTGGGTAGCTAGCTTCCCACCTCCTGCCCTGCTCCAGCTCTGTTGCCTGTAGGACATACAGCTTTTCTCTTGGACTGACTGTTCTTTTTTTTTTAAATTTATTTAACTTTATTTTATTTTATGTGCACCGGTGTGAAGGTATCAGATCCCCTGGAACTGGAATTGCAGACAGTTGTAAGCTGCCATGTGGGTGCTGGGAGTTGAAGCCAGGTCCTCTGGAAGAGCAGCCAGTGCTCTTAACTGCTGAGCCATCTCTCCAGCCCCAGGATGACTCTGTTCTATGCTTACAGCTTCCATTGGTGGATATTCCCTGGTCCTGTAATCTACATTATCCTTGGACTCCTTATTGTAATTTGGGCTTTACCGTCACAGCTCCATGCAATGGCCTTTTCAGGCTTCCTTGGAGAAGATCCAATGCCACTATACATTGTTTAGCTTTAGAGGCTTTCTGGAACCTTGGTGTAAGCCTCCTTGACCCCTCACTCTTGACCCCCTCACTTCCATGCCTGCAAAAATAGTACTGTGTGAAGATTACCAAGTTTTGCTGGCAGCTCAAGACAGCAGTGGTGGTGCTTTTGTATGCTTTTTGAACAGGGAGCCCCTACAGGAATATTTTCTGTTTATAGTCTCTCCTTTCAAACACATTTGCATTTTTTACAAGGTGGAACCTTTGTCCCAGTACAGAGCACTCGTCTCTAGAGCTGTCATCTTTAATAATTATAGCTGCTTTCTCAGCATCCACCCTGTCTACAGCTTCAAATGCCCTCACAGTATTTTCCTCATCAAACTATGCACTTTACATTTTTCTATTTCATTTGTTGGTCTCTCTTATAGTTCATTGAGCAAGGGCTGTTGTTCATTTGATAGAGCGTTTGCCTTTCTTATACAAAGCCCTGGGTTTTATTTCCAGCATCACAGAAAACGAGGCACAGTGGCACATACAATTCCAGTACATAAGACGTAGCCAGCAGGAGGATGAAAAGTTCAACGTCATCCCTGGAGGCCAGCCTGGGCCACATGAAACCTTGTCTTAAACAAGAAAACAAAAACAAAAGCAGTGCTCAGTAACCATGACTAAACCTGGACATGATCCTGTCTTGCAATTCCCTCTGGAAAACAGTCTATTACTTAAATTTAAAAATTTTATTGTATATATATGGGTTTCTTGCATGTATGTATGTATGTATGCATGTATGTATGTGTACCATGTGTGTGCCTGGTGCCTGCAGGAGATGGAAGAGGGCTTCAGGCCCCTGGGACAGGAGTAAAGATGGTTGTAAGCTACCATGTGGGTTCTGGGGATTGAACCTGGGTCCACTGTGGAAGAACAGCCTGTGCTCTTAACTGCTGAGCCATCTTTCTAGCCTCCAAATCATTTTTTTTTTGGTTTTTTACGAGACAGGGTTTCTCTGTATTGTTTTGGAGGCTTATCTTTCCAGCCCGGCCTCGAACTCACAGAGATCCGCCTGCCTCTGCCTCCTGAGTGCTCGGATTAAAGGCGTGCACCACTACCGCCCGGCTTCAAACCCTTTCTTTTTATCCAGTCTCACTTTTATTTCTTAGGACATAGGCAGAGCAAAGCCAGATACTTTGTCAGAATATGACACAAATGCAAATGGCTTCTAACTCCGTTCCTAACAGATTCCTTGCTCCTGCCCCCTGTCCTCCAAACACCACAAACCTTCTTCAAAGGCCAATAAACTAGATACTTGGGTTTATAACAGCAGCAACCCTTCTTTCCAGGGCTGTGACCACATATCTGACAAGGAGCGAGGAAGGGTGTATTTTGGTTACAGTTTAAGAAGAGGTACAGTCTGGGATGGTAAGAAAAGCATGTCAGCAGGAGAGAGAGGCAACTGCCTCCATTATGTCTGCAAAGAGAGGATGGGAAATGGCACCAGGCTAAGACACCTCAAGGGCTGCCTTCTGTGACCCATTTGTTCCAAGTAGGCCCTACTGCAAGTCCCTCCCCAGTCATGGATCAAGTGTTCAGACACATGAGCCTATGGGAGGTGTTTTACATTCAGATCAAAATAGGTGCCTGTGCTGTCATCAGTGTTCTGTCATTGTGAAAAAATACTGGAGCAAATCACGTTTTAAGGAGGAAAAGCAGATTTTGGCTCATAGTCCATGGTCAGTTGGTTTGTTGCTTTTGGACCTCTAGTGATGGGAGTGTGAGGCAGAGAAAGCCCAGAAAGAAGAGGGGCTGGGGTAACATCTTTTTCAGGGACATTCCCAGTAACCTAACTTCCTCCCATTAGGCTCAGTGTCTAAAAGCTCCATCAGCTTCAGGTAGCAACACACACTAGGCATCATGCTTTCCACATGTGGACCTTTTAGGGACATTCAAGATCCAGACTACAGCACCCACATAAAGGAGCCAGGCATGATGTCTCCTGGTTGGTGGCATCCTTAGGGGTAGGGAATGCACTCAGCTTGTTTGTGGATGTGAGGAAGCATGACAGAGACCGCTTCAGTATAAAGCAGAAGAAATGAGGGGGAGGGGGTGGCGCAAAAAGAAAATAGAGCTTTGTAGACCACAGAAGTCTATGACTTTGCTGGGTATCATTGAAAATCACAAGGAAGACAGCAGCCTTTTTCTAGATGGAATTATTATTATTTGTGTGCTCACATGATATGTGTATGTGGGTGTGTGTTCTATGCATATGGAGATCAGAGGACAACTTTGTGGAGTTGGTTCTTTCTTTCCACTTCACATGACTTCCAGGGATGGAGCTTAGGACCTGTGTGACAAGCATCTCTACTGGCTGAACCAGCTCCCCAGCCCACTGTTGGATGAAATTTAGAAAAGAATTGTAAAGGCTCTAACATGTGCCTAGAGACTAACTGGCCTCAGGGCTTGGGGCAAGGAGGTGCTTGGGAACAGGTGTTGACTGGCTTTCTTAAGAAACAATTTTTTGCTAGTGTGCCTGAGACTTTTTTAAGCTAGAATGGTGTATTAGCCATGTCGGGCCTCTTAACAAGCAGACTGTGGCTAGATCCCATCCTACTTAATGAATTGAAGAACAATTAGAAAATTCATAAATTAGCTTTCTTTGAACTTAACTATTAATTTAAAGTGTATTAATATATGAAAGTAGTTGTTGAGTTTGACTTTGGAGTATGAAATAAGGATACTCCAAAAATTAAAACAGCTTTTGAAATGTGAATAATTTTACTGATTAGTGGCTTATAATTAATGTAAGAGGACTGTAAGCTGCAAACCAATGGCATGCTTTAAAACCGTGCTTCTAACTCACAAAATGCTAATTTGCTTTCTGTCTCTGGATAATGGCTGTGCCATTCTTCCCCTACACTTCCTTTCTGTTTTTAAGTCAAATGTTAGGGAGCTGTTTTGGAGAAATTTATAACTTTAAAATTAAGCTTTTCTTTAGAAAAAAATGGAGGTAATTATACCCGAAGGAGGGCATTGTTAAAGAGCAGATCATGGTTATTAATAAGTTCTATTCAGAACCAACAGTTTATAAGTTTCATAGCCTCATAGCCACACACCAGACCTGCACAGTCACTGTAGAAGGGAAAAGTTTAGTTATCTTTGTCAATGACTAGGTCAAAGTCACATGGCATAGCTGTTAGGGGAGAGAGGCTCTAATAGAAGACATCCTTCAGGCCACATTGGCTCAGATTTGTTCTGCTTGTTCCTTTCTCAGTCTGAATAGCCTGTTCAAAGCTAGCATCTTGTCATGGCTCAGGCCAGCAAGTGGCACCTGGTTCTCCAGGAGTCAGCTGCTCCAGAGTTTTTATGTTCTTGCCATTTAGTGAGTAGTTGAGGGCAGGAAGTGGCCAGGTCTGTGTGTGGCCTTTCTCTGCAAAGGCGGGGTAATGCTGAGAGTCTCCCAGCCTCTGTTTGCAGAACCTTCTTCAGCTGTTACCCCTTTTGTGTTTCTCTAGGCAAGAGCCGAGAGAGTAGCATTGGCCAGCCCTTGGCACCTGAGCGTCTCACTTCGACAACACTGTCTGTATTTGGCAGGTTGGAAACAATGGTTGAATGAAAGGTTAAGTAAATTTAAGCCTTCAGCTTTGTACATGTACAGTAAAAGCTTTTTATGGCTTTAAAAGAACCTCTTTTTTTTTGATCATTAATCAGTATCAGTGGTGTTTTTTTGGTAAGGTTACACTGTTATTTAAAAAAGTAACTGTGACTTATTCTGAGTGTTTAAGGTTCACACTTCTGCCTTTCATTTTAATGGGCAATTTAATGCTTTTGGTTATCAGAATGTTTACTATGTTATGATAACCCTATTTCAGTTTAATTTCAGTAACGACAAAACAAGAATCCAGAGTTTTAGGGTCAATAATAGTCTAAGGAATAAACATCTGATGTGAATGTTTCTAATTTGGTGTCCCTGTTTTCATACAAGGTCATGAACTCTGGTAAGCTTCGATTACCACAGGATTTATGTGAGTGATGATAGTAGGCTAATGAGCTAACCCATCAACAGCCTGCTCCAACCACTGATACCTTAGCCCAATTGCTTTCTCCGTCTGAATTAGTTTCCTTGCTTCTTGTAGTGAGGTCAATAATTTCTGTTTATCACAAGGGTTAGTCTGTTTTAATTATAGCGTTTTTTCTGAGATGCTTATCTTTCTAACTCCGTACTATAGAAAACCTGAAACCCACATAAGTAGAGAGGATAATGTAACAGATTGTCATCCTTGTATCAGTGGTTATCAGCTGTCCAAAAAAATGCACATTTTAGATGTCTCTATGTGTGGCAGGGCTGTAAGTACTATTGATTGAAGCCCAATTAGAAGAAGCATGATCAGAATCCATGGCAGGAGAATGGGAGGGACCTCAAGAGAGTATTTAATTGCATATATTTCTATATTTGATATATTTAGTTTGTCTCAATAGATATCCTTGTCCATAAATATTGCTTATTTGTATTTTCTAGGCTAGCAAAGAAAACATCTGTAAGCCAGGGTGGCCTGGATACTTTCAGTCTCTCAGGGAGATATTATTATGGTCTGGTAACTTGGCAAATAGGGCTTTGTCTTAGAAGTTCAAGGTTAATGATTCTCTGAATAGATATACATTCATTGTGATTATGATAGAAATGTTAGCTGTTACAGCAGACAAACCTGGACATCTCACTGGTATAACACTGTGTAAATTCATCTTATCAATGCATTACCTGGCTTATATTTTTTTAAAAACTTAAACTTTTGAGTCTTTTGAGAATTTCATACGAGTACTGTATTTATATAATTTCTACCTCTTCCTTTCCCCTTCCAACTCCTCCCATGTCCCCCTACTTCTCCTCAAATATATGATTTCTGTTCTTTAATTATTATTGGCATACACACAAACAAACATATACACAAATATACATGCACATAAACATACTTAGTTATTTTAGTTTTGCTCATATATACATTCATTTAGGGCTTACCATTTGTGATTGGTTAACCTATCAGGGAGCTTGTCCCTGTAGAAAACTGATTGCTCCTCTGTCAGCAGCCATTGACTGTCTTTAGCTCTTCTACTCTTTCAATCTTTCCTGCTCCTTCTTCTATGATTTTTCTGAGCCATAGGTGTAGGGGCTGCATGATAGATATAATGTTTGGGGTGGGAACCCCATGGTTACTTATTCTCTCATTTTGACCAGTTGTGGATTTCTGTAATAACTTTCATCTGCTGCAAAAGAAGCTTCTTTGATGAGAAGTGAGATCTACACTTATCTGTGGACACAAGGATAACTATTTAGAATGGTTAGAAATTATATTGGTTCTGGAAAATGGAAGTAGTTGGTTCTCTGGGATCTGTGACTGCTTCAGCTACAGGCTGTGGCTAAGTTTCTCGTACCAGGCACAAATTCTCTCCTGTTGAGTGGGCCTTGGGTTTAATTAGATGGCTGGTTACCCACAAGCTGAAAGTGCCACTGTGGCACTACTGGTGATGTCTTCCTATGGTGGTCATTGCTGTGCAAGCTGCCAAGGGAGAAAAGCAATCAGTAGTCCTACACAGCGCTAAAGACTTTGAACCATAGCAATGACTAACAAAACTATAATTATAACTATCTAATAATCTTCAACTCTATCAAAGACCCCAGGAGGATATAATATTACCTAAGTAAACTGGAAGTGCAGTGTAAGCAAACTCTAGAAATGACAGAGACATCTGGGTGCCTGAACAGTCACCCAAAGTTCCTCTGCAATGTTGAGAACATCCATCTTCACCCTACAGGTCCAGAATGTCTGACAGATCATTTTCAGAAGCAGGAAATTTTGAAAGACTGTCTTACCCTAACTTGACAAGGTTCAGCAGTCACTTTTCTTTGTGTCCTGTTCATCCATATTGGACAGTGTGCTTACTATCAGCAGCTGAGGCAGGGGCAGTTCTTTGCCTAACAGGCCATTATGTCAAGAAGAAGACAAATTCCATATGGAGTGTCTGTGATGCCCAACATCCTCTTGGGAGTAGCTTGGTACTGCCAGGAGCAATCCTGTATCATATTAACAATGGAACATGAGTGATGCAGTGTGTTCTGGGAAAATTACTTGTGATAATAAGAGTTTTTAAATGCATGGACTTGTGCTTGATATTTAAACCTTGAACCAACTGGGAATAT
The DNA here is from genome assembly GCF_017639785.1 of Mesocricetus auratus. Classification (NCBI taxonomy): domain Eukaryota; kingdom Metazoa; phylum Chordata; class Mammalia; order Rodentia; family Cricetidae; genus Mesocricetus; species Mesocricetus auratus. Next base: position 110,825,600 of record NW_024429189.1, read on the forward strand.
TTTTTCAAATTGAGTATTTTAAGATTGAGCTTCATTTTACTTTTGTGCTGGATGAACATACCAGTGGCTGGATTCCATTGTTTTGAAGAGTTGTACTGTCCAAACCTTGGGGCTGGCATGAGGTGTTCTGGAAGGAGATTTAAATCTTTTTGACAACTCCATTAGAGGCTTCTACAAAGCTTTTCCATGGAGATTGAACCTTTACCCTGCCTGCCACTACCTCCTAGGCAATCCTGAGGGTTTATCTGATGTTCTTTCATAGATCAGTGTTTCAAATTTAAGAATTATGTCAAGATTCTTTTATTATGAGGAGGTAATAACTCAGTGATGTCTTCTGGATGGCTTAGTCAGCAAATTGCTTCCTGGAAAGCATGAGGACCTAAGGGCAGATCCCTGTCATGCACCACACACACACACACACACACACACACACACACACACACACACACACACACACACACACACACGTCAAGCATGGTGTTGTATGTCTGTAACCTCAGTGCTGAGGGGACAGAGACAGGAAATTCTTAGACCTAGCTGGCCAGTCAGCTCTAGTGTGCTGCAGCCAGTGAGGGGCAAGACCAGATTTCCTATTCTCCTGACCTCAAGGCCAGCTTTCCCACCTGCCACATGTGGTGAGGGGTAGGGGATAGGGGAAGGCATCTCTTCCTCTCCCACTCCACCGTGTGGCAGATGAGGGGTGGGGCCAGGTCACCTGTGCCCTCAACAGGGTCAGCTCTATTGTTGTGGCCCAGGTGAGGTGCATTGCCTGGTGAGAGGCAGAGTTATCTCTCCCATTCTTGTGACCCCAGGTTCAGCTTTCTCACCCATAGTGAGGGGTGAGGGTGGTGTGTACCTAGTCTTAAGAGAAAACAAAGTAAGTACAGAACCTCTAATATGGGTATTTACAATTTCAAAATAGGTTTAAAGCTTTTGGACATAGGGGCTTACTTTTTTAGCCCAGGCTGGCCTTACATCATAGTCCCCCTGCCTCAAAGTCTCAGGTGCTGGGATTTATAGGTGTGTGCCAACCAGCTTCACTTCAAATAATTTTTTGTATGCCCTGAAAGAAAGCTTTAGCAAAGTGTAACTGACTGCACTTCTTTTTCAAATGTAATCTGATTGGTGTGCTGCAGATCAGATGCAGTGCCCAGGGTCACTTTGCACCTTGGTCCTGATGCACCCTTCCCTCTGTGAATGGTGGGGAAAAGCTAGGGGGCTCTGATGTTCTCCTGACTACAGGACCTTCTCTTCCTGGCCTCATGAGCTTATGCATGTACACACTTTCCCACTGTGTCATGACGTTTAACTCCCTTTCCTTGTCATGTCAACTTAAATTTGAAATTGAGATCGAGTAGGCATCATTCTCTCAGGGTCATAGCCAGGTTTGCTGAATTTTACCTTTTATAAGGTTTGCTATGGTTCATTTAAAAAAGACTTTAAAAATGATAAAAAGACCTTAACACAGATGTAGTTTCTGTTCAATCACATCAACACAGGACACATAAAAATAAAAATAAATTTAACTACATAAAAAATTAAGTTCAGCTTTATCCTAAAGAAACTTAGGAGAAAACAATTAGATGTGAGAAAATATTTGGAATTTTTAAAAACTTGAGGCAGAGTCTTGTGAAGCAATTTCCTCTAAGTTGAAACCTTCTGTCTTGGAGTTCTCCTTAAGACTCAGGAAGTGACAACCTCTCAAATCTCAGGAAGTCCTCCAGGCTTTTCCAGATGCACAGTGTCTCTCTCCTTTCATATTATATAAGAAGTACAGACTTCTAAGTTAGAAGAAACCCTTTCCCGTGGAGCCACCTGCAAGTTGTATAGAGAGCTTCAGGGTTCCAGTTTTCATGAGTCATCCCCTATGCTGGGATGGGTGATGCAGCTTTGGTGATGCAGCTGCCTTTGAGTTGTCCAGGTTTCTGTAAGTGACCCCTGACTCCATACCCTGTGAGTAGCCTCAATAAACTCATTGCTTCACAAAGTTGAGTTTTGGCGGTATCATTACTTTGTTGATTTCCCATTCAGGGACAGTAGACATTTCTTTATATTTCTCCAGGAATAGTTTCATACAACAGGTCTCCTAGCCCAGGTGGCCTATAACTCATTATGTAGTTGAGGATGACTTTGTTATCCTCTTGCCCCTGCTTCCCAAGTTTTATGATCATAGGTGTCTTTTCCCATGATCAGTGTTGCAGCATTTTTAGTTGAGTTTTTATTGATAATTATAGGGTCACATAAGTTTCTAGGAAACAATATGCAGAGGGACTAGGGTTTGACTCAGTGGCATAGCACTTGTCTTGCAGAGCATCCACAGTCCCTGGGTCCCATCTCCAACACTACATAAAAAGTGAGAACCTTTGTCCACTTCCCTTAATGGAAGCATCTTGCAAGCTGTAGTATAGATAGTATCACAATCACAGCAAGGATCTGTGATCCATTTTGGCCAGAGTTCCTTTATTTTCCCCTCATTCTTGCCCTGTAACATGTCAGGCTCCCAGAACTTTAGCTTCAGAATTAGCCAACAGGCACCATTGTCTTCTGATTGGGTTGTATTCATTCTCTAACAATGTCTATCTTTTCCATGCCAACCTGTAAGGTTTTTCCATGGTGTCTAAAAGTTAAAGCTTTTTTGTTTGTTTGTTTGTTTGTTTGTTTTTGAGACAGGGTCTCACTATGTGTTCTGGCTGTCCTGGAATACACTATACAGACTATGTTAGCATTGAACTCAAAAGGATCTGCCTGCCTCTGCCTCTCAAGTGCTGGGATTAAAGGTGTGTGCAACTACCCTTGGTTCAAAGTAAAAGCTTTGGCGGTAGGGGTGGAGATTTAAAAAGATGCCCAATCTTATTGAAGATCCAGAAAATACAAATTCTAAGATCCCATTGTTTTGATTGTTTATATTAGTAAAAACTGAAAATTGTTAATATTTACAAGATGTTTGGTCTGGAGGGATGGCTCAGTGGTTATGAGTACTTGCTGCTCTTCCAGAGGCCCCAAGTTTAGTTCTAAACACTCACATCGGGTGGCTCACAACTGTGTGTAATTCCAACTCCAGGGGATCCTTGGGTACTGTACTCAGGTGCACATACCCACAAACAGACACACACACATAACTGCAGACACACACAAATAATTGAGAAATGAATTTAAAAGAGACTATCGAGGGACATGCAAGGAAATAGGTACCTTGGGACATTCTTGGTGAGGACAAGCTGGTGAAGCCTTTTTTGGAAGGCAGTTACTAATACTGACCAAGATGAAGAACGTACTAGTTGACTGTTTTATGTTTGCAAATCCCACTGGAAGTCTGTGATGTTGATATAAGGGTGCTCTGCCCAGTGTTCCTGAAACAACCTAAGTACAGTGACATTGCAAAATAGGGCAGGATGGAGGGTGGCAGCTGCTCCCTGCTTCTTCAGTGTAGAAAAGCCATTGGGAAGTCTGGCCTTTTGGTCATATGCTTAATGTACACCTGCTTCAGATAGCTCAGTTCTGATCAGGGAGGCAAGGCCACTGGTAAGTACAGTTTCTTCTGTACCTCTGACTGGACATTGTGAAGGAGGACCCAAGTCTGGAGGAGCCATGACTAAGGTGGAGCATTGTGTATCTGACTGTGCAGAGCCCTGTGCTCTCAGTTTCCTGTCCTTGAGGTTTTCTGCTCAGGTGGAAGGGTGGCACTAGTCCCTAGTGAACCTGTTGGGCTAGCATCATGGAGTCTTGCTTCACCACCCAGTGTGAGAAGAAAGTTCATACAAAGTATCATTTAATTTAATAAACAAAACTGTTTTTTATAACTTGGGGCTTCTGTGAGCCAAGCTCATTTGTGTGTGCTCTTTTCCCTTTTCCCCAGTACATAGAACAAATGATAATGGCACATCAGTATGAACAAGGCTTTTGCTCATTTGTACAATCTTCTATAATGCTCTAATGACAAGAGGACTGGTCATTCTAATGCCTCTCATGCTACTGCTTTCTACCTGAACACTGGTGCTTGAGTCTCAGGTTCTTGCTGTTTCTTATAGTATCCTCTGTGCATTTTGTGTGTATGGGTGTGTTGTCTGCATCCCACATGTGTGCAGTGCCTGCGGAGGTCATAAAAAGGCACTGGGTCCCCTGGAATGAAGTTACAGATGATTGGAAACCTCTCTGCAGGTTTTGGGAATCAAACCAAAGTCCTCTGGAAGAGCAGCAAGTGCTCTTAACTGCTGAGCCATCTCTCTAGCCCCCTCCAGCCTGTTTTAAACATTGTGTGTGTGTGTGTGTGTGTATGAGAGAGAGATACAGAGAGAGAGACAGAGAGACAGAGAGAGACAGAGACAGACAAAGAGAAAGAGAAAGAGAGAGACAGAGACAGAGAGAGAATAGTCTGTTGTGGAATATTTTGATTGCAGTCTGAATTCTACTGAGACTGCCAGTAAAGTTTACTTTGAGTTAGAGGACAGAGCTAGCTACTAGTTGACCAAAATTAGCCATAGAGGCTTTGGAGGACCAAGGACAGATAGACACAGGGAGTAGTAGGGTGGGGCTTAGAGAGAGTTTTGGCCTTTTTGGATTGGGGAACAAGAGAGAGGAAGTTACTGGTCACTTCTCTGTCATTTCTCTGATCATTCAAGTTCTTACCCTGATATCTGACTCCCAATTTTTTATTGATAAAGAATCATTAGATATATGCTTCAGTAGTCTCCCATTTCCATGAGAGAGACATTCTAACATTCCTACTAGATGCTTGAAAACAGGTATAGTGCAAGCCCTACCTGGACATAGTAGTACATACCTGTAATCCTGGCACTTGGGAGGGAGAAGGCATAGAAAAAAAGTATGAGGACTTGATTTCAAGCCAGCCTGGACTATATAGCAAAATCATCCCCCCCCAAAAAAAACCCCAATGAGAGCAAGTTCTATCCAGTATATACACAAAGAAATTCATACACACTGAGGATAAGGAGGATTTCCTTATGGCAAGAACAAGGAGAAAGCTGTGCTGCCTCTTGTGATGTAGCCTCAGAAGTGTAGTGGCTGTAATTTCCTGCAGTGTCCTGTGATTGTCTAGGCCATTGCTGTGAATGTTCACCAGGCAGGGGGACTACATAAAGGCACAGATACTAGTGGTAAAGGCCCTTCTGAAGCCACTGTGTAGGATGGTCCTGGGTCTGCCAGCAGACCTGGATGACTGGCTGGGGCATTATTTGGCTGATGACCTCAGGGCAGGCAGCATATAACATTTTAAGCATCTTCTGTTCATCTTTACAGTCTTGGGGACCGATGGAAAGATTTTTAACAGGAAAAAGGCATGCTCACTTTGCATTTTCAGCTACACTCAAAGAGGTGGGAAGCAGGAATGTGACTACAAGGTTGTGGGTAGGGTCTCTTTAGAGGCCTGCAGCTTTACTCAGCCTGAGCATCTGGAGTGAGCTAGTGCCTCCTAGTGCCTCAAACGCTCCTCCTCCATCTTCCTCAAGCAAAACCCAGGGTACAGTGAGTGATGCTAGGGACTTAAGCTAGCAGTCATCACACAGAGTATGGGGAGTATGTCTCACTCCTTATATGTTGCTTATTTTCTAAACATTCCGTTTTAGATACTTTATAATGTCATTAATGTAAATGCCATAGAAGACATGTTGTTTATAAGTAAGTGAATGTGTATCACTGGAACCATGAACACTCTTCTTACTAATAAAGGGGGGGCATCACTTGGGTTAGATATTGCTGAGAGTGCATGGGTCTGGGGACCATGGACAGCTGTATTCAGTGTTTGCATCTATAACTGGCTGGCCTTTCCCTGGAGGACCCGTACTAGTCAGCCTTCACTGTAACAAAGTACGTGAGCTATCAGCTTATAAGGAGGAGAAGTTTATTTTGGTTCACAGTTTCACAAGCTTCAGTTCATGGTAGCTGGCCCTGTCCCTTTGCCTGTGGTGGCATGGCACATCATAGTGGAGCACACAGTAGAGAAGCTTTGTACTTCATGGCAGTCAGGATGTGAAAGATACGGGACCTTCAAGGACATATTCCTGTCAACCCAACTTCATTCTACTAGGCCTCATCTCCTGAAGTTTCCACTACCTCCCATTTGTGCCATGGCTGGGGATGACGCCTTTATATTGTCCTCTGGGGACTTTGGAGATCTAAACTCCAGCAGCTATCCTCTGTTGTGGAGTCAGAGCAGCAGAGTCCCAGCAGCTCACAAGTGTTTCACAAGCTGTTCCGTGGGTTGTGCTACAGGATTGTATGCACAAGGGCCAGTGCAGAGATTGTATGCTGGGCTGAGCTAAAAACTCAACAAGTAGCTGGGATAATAATGTGACATGTCCTTGGCATTTGGGACAGCCACTCCTGTCATGTTTGATGAAGTACTCATATTTTACAGCCTCATTTGCAAGGATTACTTTGAGTCTGAGATTTTCACAAAATGAGGTATGTCAGTTTTCATAACCTTCACAGTCACTGTGAGATGTCTTTGTACAAGAATTCCTGTGGTCTGCTTGTGTACTTTTAGAATCTTTTGCATGCCACATGCAAAGTACATCTTTAAAAAAACCCATTTTATATTGAAGTAATAATTTTAGACATGGAAAAATTGCAAAAACAGTAATAGGAATTTTCCTTATAAACAAAGCTCATATATTTCCTGAGCATAACTGAATTATCAAAAGTAAGCAATTAGTTATCTAGTTTTTGTTTGTTTGGTTAGTTTTTTTTGAGACAGGTTTTCTCTGTTTAGTCTTAGATGTCCTGGAACTTGCTCTGTAGATCAGGCTGACTTTAAACTCACAGAGATCCAGCTGCCTCTGCCTTCTGGTATTAAAGGCGTGCGCCAGCCACCATGTCCACCTCTAGCTAGTGTTTAACCCTTTTTGCCCCAGCAGTTATTCTTTTTCTGCTTCAGGACTCAAACCAGACTTTGACATTGTTTTTGTCATATCTCTTTAGGCTCTTCCTTGGGAAACTGCTGGGCCTTGTGTTGTAGTTTTGAAAATGTATAAATCTGAGTTTGTAGAAATCCTCTGAAAATAAATTTGTTTCCTTCTCAAACTCCTTGTGTCCACAGTGATGCCCTTGCTTCTTCTGTAAGAGGACACTGCAGTTATGTGCCTGGTTCATAAATCTTGCAAAAGCCCATGGTCACTGCTGTTCTGATAACATCTGAGGTATGCCACAGCATCTGCCCTTTCCCATGGAGGAGTTTAGCCTGGGTATCTTCCATGGTACCTGTGGCTGAAGGCATTGTTTGATCAAGGCTTCCTGATGCAAGCATGCAGAGGGGAGTCCTCTAACTGCACTCAGGGAGCACCTGCTTTTGCACCTGTTTTCAGATTTAGGATGCTTGGCATCAGGACAGGGGTTCTGCTGGGTGTTTTCATGCACTGATGTCTGGTGCTTGAGTTTGTATCTGTTGAACCTGTATGCCCAAGTTTGTGTACAGCAACTCATGCTGCCCCGAGTAGCCTCACTGTTCTGGATAGCCTTTTTCATAGGCTCTTGTAGTGGTCTAGAAATATATTTCAGGCTTGGTACAAAGGTAGTATTTGTGTTTTTACAGATAATGTCAAAGAGTTCCTATCCTTCTGGAACCAATGGTGAGTATAAATAGACAGTGGTGGCAGCTAGGTGCTCAAGAAGGCAAGTTGCTACTCTACAGCTTTTTAAACAATTGTTTTCCTTTGGAGATAAAGTTTTACCGTTTTCCAAGCTGGCTTTATGCTTGCTATGTAACTCAGGCTGACCTCATGGTGAACCTCTTGCTTTAGCCTCCCAAGTACTGGAATTATAGGCACGTGGGATCACACCTACTTTCTAGAGCTTTCTGTAAGCATACTTACTTTTCTGGACTCTGGAACTATACCTGGTTTTTTGAGTATTTCCTTCCACAGTCTAAGTATGTATTATTTATGTGTGTGCCTTCCTGTTCATGACACACCTATACACATGTATACACACATGTTCACATGATTATACACAGGCAGACACAAAGATGGACAGACATGCAGACACACACTGAGAGGATGAGGTTTTCCTAGGGCTGAGAGATTTTTCTGGGATATGAAACTTTCAGTGCTAAAACTCTGATAGATGTAGACAAACTGAGACAGCTGATTGCCCTGGGAAGACCATGGTCCTCTGCCATTTGCCCATGTCCTGTTTTAAAGACATGCTTCTTCCTGCATTTGTTGTTATTACTTGTTAGGATGTATGTGTGTACATGTGTGCATGCATGATCTTTGTATAGAAGTGTGCCATAGTTCATGTATGCAGGCCAGAGGACAACTTTGTGAAGTCATTTTCTCCCTTCTACTTGATTTTTTTTATTTTGTGTGTATGGGTGGTGTTTTGCCTATTTGCATGTCTCTGTACCACATGTGTATCGTGCCCTCAAAAGCCAGATGAAGGCATCAGATCCCCAGGGACTGGAGTTACAGATATTATGAAGCTGCCTCGTGGGTAGTGGGGATTGAACCCAGGTCTTCTGGAAGAGCAGCCATGTCTTAACTGCTGAGCCGCCACACTGGCCCCTCCTCCTTCCTTCCTTTTACAGGGGTTGCACAAGTCTAACCCTGATTGCTAGGTTTGTGCAGCGGACCCCTTTACCAACTGAGCTTTCTAATTTCTTTACATTTGGTTTGACTTAGACAGGTCAGGCTTTTATTTGGGGACAAACCCGTGCAGGGGATGAGGGGCTCAGTAAGAACCAGAACCCACATCTGCTTGGAAGCTGGGCAATTATGGGGCAGAAGGGGAAGAAGGTTAGGTTGTGAAGTTTCCTTTTTGACCAACATTAGCTTTTGCTAGAAGTGAATGAAAAAATGCCAGGTGGGTGGGGTCCATTTGATTTTTTTTTTAAAAATAAACTTTTCTTTTGAGTAATTTTAGACTTGTCAGAATGTTGCTAACAGGGCAGAGGATTCCCATATATCCCTTCTCCACTGTTACCATTTTATACTTCCACAGCACAGATTCAGAAGTGGACTTTGGGCATATTGCTAGCAATGAAAAATGAATTGTATCTCACTAGTTTTTCCATCATGTCCTCTTTCTGTTCTAGGACCCATTTGGGCACCACAGAGCACTTCATTGTCTGTGGCAGTGGCCCAGTCTGTGGGGAGCACTGTGGCCATAGCGATCAGTCGTGATGAGTACTGGTTGACACTGCAGTGTCTGAGGTGTTTTTTTAATGCTTAGACAAGGTTCCAGGCTTTGGAGGGGAACACTGAGTTTAAGTGCTCTTTGTCTCCTCTTGACATCCCTACATATTAATGTTAATCCCCTGGAGCGTGCAGTATGGACCTGGTCCCTCCACTGTGAAGTCGCTGTGTTTCCCTTTCCCTATTCTGATCTTTGAGACTGCTTCGGTCAAAGAGATTAGGAGGAGGATAGGCCTACCTCCCTTCCTCCCAGAGAAGAACCCGTATATATTGTTTGTAGGGTTGCAGGATACCGGGATAAGTTTGATTTTCAGATAACCGAGGTTTAGTCTTTTTTGGGAAGAGGTCCTAGGAAGTAATAATAGAGCCTCTCGTAAGAGAGGCAAATGCTTTCACTGGGTCACACACCTTAGCCCAACAGTGAATAATTTTAAGTGTATATTTCTCGTACTATAAGACCTTTAGACTTAACTGGCTGTCCTGCATTCTGTTATGTCTGCCATCACAACTGTTTGAAATGTGTCTGGAAGAAACTTCTTTTCTCCTGCTGGGCCCTTGAGTTCATCTTGTCCCTGTTCAGTCCTCTTCCTACTCACCATCTTCCTTTATCAGAGTTTAGATATGCTTGGGATGGCACTTCGTCTGCTTAATTTTCTCTTAAAGCAACATGGAAAATAGTTTTGTTTGCTTTGAAAAAGGAATTAGTTTGTGTGTGTTTTAATAAAAAGGTTTTTCTCATTACATGAGCCAAAAAGCACATTAGTTTCCAGGCCCTATAAATGAAACCCGGAGTTGAAGGAAACGGGATTTGTGCTGAATTCCCAAGTGCTGATCATGGGTGGGGCAAGGAGGAGACTCTGATGTCTCTTTAAGCAGCCCCAGTGGCTACAGCGGCAGCTAGCAAATGGAGTCCCTCAAACTTGGCAGTTCGAGGCACTTGTGATTGCTTAAGATCCCGGACTTGTAGCAGGTGGGAGAGAATTCTGAGTGGGTATAGAAATGAAGAAGGGCTGTGGGAGCGGGTGGAATGCTGAAGGGATCCGTGTAGTCTGCTTTTAAAAGAAAAGCAGACCTCTGGTTTCCTGGAAGTGCACCTAGCCCATCAAATAGTGTTACTTTTCATGAAAGCAGCAGTTTTGCAGGGGTGATTACCTTGGGTGTTTTGTTCGCAGCAGCTGGTACCCATCAAATCAGAGCCTGCTTTTCATCACCAGCAGGTGTTCCAGGAAGCAGAAGTGACTGCAGAGCTCACAAGATGGCTCAGTTCCTCCTGAAGGAGAGATTGCACCATCGCTATTGCAGGGTTGTAGTGAATGGCTTGAGGGCCTGCTGATCAGGCTATGGTTCAAGTGAGAGAAGGGTGGTGCTGGCCAGATGCGTGGCACTTGAAGCTGGAGCACCACGTGCACGCAGTAGGCACTGTGTTAGTTTGCTGCTGCAATGTGAGCCCTTTTCCCATCACAGTTCTTAGAGATTGTGAGCTGAATCTGTCCATCTCACCTGCACTGCACATGGGCTTCTGTGTTAAGGGCATCAGTCACTTGTCATTTCTAACCTAAGCCAGTTTTTCTGAGCCCTGGGGTCTGGGCCCTGACTCTGTTGGGTCTCCACAGACACATTCAATATGCAGCCCCCCAATGCCTGGCACTTTTTAATCCTAGTGCCCATCCTTTTTGCCCAGGCTTATGACTCTGCTTTCTTTCTGCTGACGTATCTTCAGTACCCTGACACACCTCTTGATATGCAGAAGCCCATTGTCAGATACATGGGGAAATTAATGCCTACCCACCTCGGGGTACAGGGATTGCTTATCCCAAATGAGAAACACTTCTAAGCCAGAGATGTCCAGTGCAGTGCATTTCAATCGCCACACCTGCTGAGAGTCGTTACTCAGTGCAGTCAGGGGCTATCAGTCTGTAAGAAAATAAGCATTGCTGGTAGAGCAGCTTCCTGAAGGTGTCATACATGTCTGTGTTTGGGTTTCGTAATGCTCTTGAACAGAATAACATATGTTTGTCCATGTGTTTAGACTTTTAAGATGCCAGATGTTGGTAGTACCAGTTTTTATTGTCTCTTTTTGCATTATGTTTTGAAGCTTAACACGTTTTGAGATACTATAGCAACGAGTGCTGAGCACCACCTGACTGTAGGCTAAAGTTTGGCAAGCAATTTGAATTTTCTTGAATTTCTGTTTGTGGGACACAAGTGTGTCAGATATGCAGATTGTAAACCATGAGGCCACCTCCTGATACTTCTAGAAAAAAGCAGGCATTGTGTTTCCTATGAGGACTTTGAGCATAACTGTGACCCTAAAGAATGGCAGCTGAATCGTGCCATTGCTTTTGGGGGAGGGATTGCGTGTGTCCCCTGTTGTCATTATGCCAGCAGGCCACACCTGTGGGGAAGCTTTGTCCTGAGTAATCAACAGAGGGCTTGCCCATGGTCTGGGTAGAAGCTGAGGCCCCCAGGGATTATAGTGAGGCATGTTTTTTTGGGGTGGGTGCCCTTCCCTTTGGGGTTTAGAGAGGACTTGTGGACAAAAGCAGAATTCCTGTTCCTCAGGTCACAGTGTGAGCCAAGGAGAGCTAGACAGCTTCACCTACCCTTTCCAGATGGTTCTGTTTCTCCACCTTTACACTTGCTTGTGAAGTCTGAATTGAACATTTTGCAGTTGTGGCCTCTTTGTTTTCAGGTGTCTGCTTCCCTTTGTTCTGGCTAACAAGCTCTCAGAGGAGGTGTTCCCCCCCCTCATGTGTCTGTGGGAAGCATAGCTTCCAGTAGAGGAAGGGGAGTCCATAGAGCACTTCTTTCTAAATTGTATTGGCAGGGGGCCTTCACTAGACATCTAATTATATCTGGACACCAGTGAACAACGTGAGTCATTCTTAGAGGTGGAGACTGGGGGTAGTGAGGTGGCAGGAGCTCAGAACCATGCCTTTTGGAAGGTGCCAGCAAAGGGCTTCTGCAGAGTGACCTCTGAGGAGCCCTTGATCACAGTGTGACCGGATAGCCTCATCTCTGCAGTCAGGTATTCACAGACATGTCGGTCAGGGGCTGTCCCCCGTGCTGCCTCCTTCTGTTCCTCAGGTTCCACTACTGCTGTCCCTCTGGGCCTGCATTCAATTATAGGCCAGTTGTCTCTGCTTAGAGGAATGCCCTCTGGCTGTTCCTCTGGGGGGGGTGAGGGGGGAGCCCTTGTTCCTTGTCCTTCTGAGTTGCTGCTGGCTCAGGCTTCTGAGACCTACCCCACTTCTTGGCTCCCTTCTCCTTCCTCAAAGATCTGTTGTCCACATCGGTAATAATAAGTAGAGCTTTAAAGCAAGTACCGGTGGAGCCATTGCTCCACATTAGGGCTCTGCTCACCCCTCTCAGAAGGCTATGAATTGGTACATGAGCGTGACCCACATTCTCCAGTTTTGCTGTCAAACGCTGTTCATGTTGAGCCCGTATCTCGGTATCTCTTCAAAAACAGGTATTTTAATTGCCGCCATGGCTCTGCATGCAAGGATCCCTGCCCTGTGCCAGCATACCACACTTGGTGGGCTTTGCCTCCTTTGATCATAGTAGTGCCCTCTGCAGGTCCTTGCTGGATCTCTTTCCTGGGGGTAAATATCAAGGGTAAGCCCATCAGGGCTCTGTCTCCACTCCATCATCCACTGCTTCCCTGCGGGCACCGTCACTCAGCACATATATGTTTGTCCTTGCCATGAGCCTGCACCTTCAGCTTTTCATCTACCTGGCTGCATATTTGTGCATTTTCCTTCTGTCTTCCCTTTGCAGGCATGACTGTGTCTCAGCCTTGGATGTGAATGGCAGCTGTGGCCACATGTGGAAACTACTGTCATGGGCAGCTGTGTGTTAACACTCCCTTGTCTTGAAATGTAGTTATTTCTATTTGACTCCTCAAGAGCACATCTCTTGTCATGCAATTAAATTATGGACTCCTGAAGACCAGAGCTGGCCAGAACTTAAACATCCCAAGGCACAGAGCAGGCATTGACAAATATTTGCACCTTTTAGTTTTAAAGAAATTTACTATGAGAGATAAAAGAAGCCTTGTCTTGGGCATGAGACTATGGAATGACTAATTCTCTTGCTGTTCTCTAGTCGTGTGCTCCATGGGTTTACAAGAGCCTCACTCAGAACTAAGCAAGCAGAAAGACAGAGAAACTAGAAGAGCCAAGCAGCTTGTGGTCTCTGTTGGGACCATGACTCACGATCTGCAGCAGTGTCGTGTCTCTCACGGGAAATGTGTCTGCAGTGCTGCTGCATCCAGATCATTCTGCACCATTTCTTTTAGGGTTATTCATGTGAATTGATTCTGCAGGTTCTTGGGTCTGCTGGCCATGGAGCTGTGGCCAAAGGACTAGTCTGCTCCCACAATACTCAACTCTCCATTTAAACACACACACACACACACACACACACACACACACACACACACACACACACACACACACACACACACCCCTACCTTGTGTGGTGAGAAGTGAGAGATGCTCATGACCTCTCAGTCAGTGCTGCCGGAGGCAGTCTGCCCTGGGCACATGGACTTGAACCTAAGGTGCACAGGGCCTTGTATTGCTCAGTAGAATATAGGAATAGGGTGGGCGGGTGGGGGAGGGGGCAGAGGAGGCTTCATACAACAGTTTCAGTCTGAGAACTCGCTTCTTTTTCTCTTTCATTTACTCCCATCTGAGACACTGGCTCATTACTGTTTCAAACTTATTCTCCCACTTTAGCAGCTTGTTTAATTGAAAGCATTTCAATGAGAGAATGTTTAAAATAAAACATAGCAATTGTAAAGGATCTGGGGTCATGCGGAGGTTTTAATTGATCCCTGTGATGAACGTTATACTCCCCAGCAACGGCCTCCTTTTCATTATTTCTCAAGGCCCTTATCCCAGCCACAAGCACAGAGCAGCTTAATGTTTCTGGCCGACTGTGCTCTGAATTATATTGCTGCTGCTGCTTCTTCTTTTTTTAAAAGTATTTGACTTCGTAACCTAGAGTTGGAGCCAGAGTAAGCTGGATAACTTATTCCTATGCTTTTTATTGCATAAGGCATTAACACAGCACCAGCGTGATCATCTGTTTTGCTTCTCGCAGGCGCTGTCATCACTTTATTTGGCTGTTGTTAGAACAGATGTTTTAAAGGGACTATTTTGGCCTGACCATGTTTGCTTGCTTTCCGATGACTGTAGTGTGTGTGTGTGTGTGTGTGTGTGTGTGTGTGTGTGTGTGTGTGTGTGTGTTTAAATGGAGAGTTGAGTATTGTGGGAGCAGACTAGTCCTTTGGCCTTTATGAAACCTGGTCCCAGAAAGAGACAGTAGTGTTGCTGGGGAAGAGATTTGGCTAGGCTTAGTTTGCAGCCAACAAAGTGTTCAACAGCAACTAAAATGTCAAGCTGCCTTGAAAGATGGCTCTTAAGAAGTTTATGTCAAAGCCAAGTTACAGCTGTTTAAAAGTAAGAAAAATCCAAAAGAAAACTGTGACTCTGCTTAGAGAGAACATGTGAACCAATCAAGGTACTATAATCTCACTACTTTTATAAAGCCATGAATTGATTTCAGACTTGGATGCTCATTTCATATGCTACACCCAGTGTCCTAGTGAGTTTAAATGGTTAGTTTTAGTCTGAGTTCAGGCATTCACAATAAATCTTATCTTTACTATTGTAGCTTCATTTCTGTTGCTGTGATAAGAGACCATGACCAAAAGCTACTGAGGGGCGAAAAGGTTGTAGCTGACAATTTCATGTTACAGCCCATCACTAAGGCAATAACTTAAGTAGCTGGTCCATAGTCAAGAGCAGAGAGAAATGAATGCATGCATGCTGCCAGCTTGCTTGTTTCTATGTCCAATTAGCTTTCTTCACTCGTACAGTTCAGGACCCTGTATAGAGAATGGTGCTGCCCACAGTGAGTTAGATCAGCTGATCATCAAAACAGCCTCCCATCGACATGCCCACAGGCCAACTTGTTCTAGACATTTCCTCAGCTGAGAGTCTCTCTTCTCTGGTGATTTTAGGGTAAGGCAAGTTGACAAAAACTAACCATCCATCACACATAGGAATAAAAAAAAATAGGTTTGTTTCCACACAGACGTTGAAGTGTATTTCCTAAATTGCTACTTCATATAAATTCTTACAAAATAGTAATATAACAACCAGAAGATTTAGATTCAGAGGAGATCACTAAGGATGAAGGGATTACTTTACTGGGTCTTTTCCCTTACATTATTCAAATCATTTTCTATTTCCTTTTGGATCCTGAGGAGTTCAGAAGATTGCATTGTAATTGGTATAGGAGCTGATTTGGGCTGATTCAGTATGATTGTAAGTTCTTGTTATAGTCAGTTATCAGTCAGACAG
The DNA here is from genome assembly GCF_017639785.1 of Mesocricetus auratus. Lineage (NCBI taxonomy): Eukaryota > Metazoa > Chordata > Mammalia > Rodentia > Cricetidae > Mesocricetus > Mesocricetus auratus. The sequence goes on from NW_024429189.1 coordinate 110,841,120, forward strand.
ATGTTGCAAAAGTCATAGTGAGACTTGTTGCTTCTGTCCTGTGTACTGAGCAGGAGGACCATTTGGAGCACAACAAGAACTCAGTAACTGTCCATCAAATTAATGAATTGTAGGTAGAGTTAACTGACCAGATGTCATTTGTACATAAAGAGCCACTTATTGATGAAGTGCCATCTGGTTTCCTGGTCTCATTGTTATCTGTGAATGTTAATTGATAGCCTGGCTCTTCAGTCTGTTCAGGATCTTCAAGTCCCAACATAAAGAGCTAAGGTTTGCCTGGCTGTTAGTGTGATGTTTCTTTGATGCCTTGAATCACTTGAGGTCCATTGATCAATCTAGATTTTCCCTTATTTTGTAATTGCTTGGCACCTTACACTTAATAGGAGGCTTGACCTCTTCTGGTCTGAAAATGCTACAAAGCAAGACACTTGGCAGAATGTTTCTCTGAACCACATTTCCTTTGTGTCTGTTATACATTTTTGTATTTCATGAAGGAGTGGGTAGCAGGAACTTAGTTCTTACTAGACTTCTGCTCTATTATAACACAAAGGGAATAGTCTAGAGAGTAATGGAGAGTTTTCATGTCAAGCTTATGATTCTTGACCTTTGTGGTTATCTCAGTTGATTAGGAAAATGAAAGTATGAATTTGGAATACTGTCATTGTCATCCTCACAAGAGCTGTAACTTGAAGGTCTGGTCTGTTCACATCTAAAAATGTTGAACTCATTTTTACAGAATGGGGAAATGGTACTTTTATTCTGCCTTGGGAATAGGCCCCGAGTTTTTCTGCAGTGAGACAGGATTAGCTTGCTGGATAAAGGGGCCTAGAGTGCGTCTCAGCACCCCACTGTCAGTATGAGTCTGATTAGATTTGCCCCATTAAAAATGTTTCTACACTGGGCTGGGGATGTGGCTTGGTCAGTAAAGTACTTGCTTAGCATGTACAGAACCTCAACATTGTATAAATCAGAAAGAGGGATACAGATCTTTAATCCCAGGAGGTGGGGGCAGGAGGATCAGAAGTTCAAGGCCATTCTCTGAATTCAAGGTCAGACTAGGCTGCATTCAGACCTTGTCTCAAAAAACAATTTTGTATGTAAAGTGATATAAATTTTACACTGTTTTTTTCCCTTCCATTCAGACCCCTCAGTATAAAAGCTTTATATGTTCATTCTGCTTCAGTGGAAATTGTTTCAGAGTCATGTTTTCAAAAACATTGGCAATAAAGGGGAGAAGATGCCTAAATTTTCTTCTTAAATTACCTAATTAAATTCCTCAGGTTCACATTTTTCTTGTGACTGCATTTTTAAGTTTTCCTCACTCCATGTAGATTTATATAAGAGATACTTTGGTGATGTTTTCCCATTTTTTTCAATGTGATGTTAAGATATAAATATACCCAGGAACCATTGCAACTTAAGCAGCAATAGTTTTATTGACTTGGAAGCCCAGCTGTCTTGATTTCCAGTGGTGGCTTGCAGTGTTTAAAGTAACTGACAACCCTGCCATTACCAAAAGTTTATGATTTGGAAAAAAAATAAAAAGGGAATGGGGAGAGTGGGGAATGGAAAAAATGCTGTTTGAATTGCAAACTGCTTAAAGCCGCTCCATAGGGAGGACTGTTAACCCAGGCCACTTAAAATATGGCCATAATATTGAGAGTTAAAAATAATTATCTCAGGAGAGGACCTTAAGAGTAAATCTCCAAAAAATCCAAAGGAGCTTAAAACTACACTAAAGGGGTTGCAGGCAGAATGCATGATTTCAAGAGTTCCTCTGTGGAAGGTTATTTGTTCTGTGGGGCTGCTCTATTTGGGGGACACATGACCTTGTGACTCCAATTACTCCGAAGTGCCTCTGTGTTGTTCCAATCTCAGGAGTCACCCAGGAGCCCTACATTTTGGTGGTGGAAGCCTGCTGCCTCTTTCCTAGGTGGTCTAGCCACGTGTCTGAGTGCCTATGCAGAGCCCTGCAGCCTCTCTGCAGCTTTTGCTCTTGGCACTGTGTTCTGGGGGTCGAATAGATCTTCATTTTAGATTATACCAACTGAGCTGTTTATATAGCAAGTTACCCCCAAACTTAACCGAAAGTTCAGTTCCGTAGTTAGTGTTTTTTACACAATTTCTGTGGGTTAGGAATTTGAGGTATTTCACTGGGTGGCTGTGGCCAGCGTTTCAAGAGATTACAGTCAAGGCGTTGGTTTGGGTTATGGCCCGCTGACATTCTAAGTGGCCAGAGAACCTGCTTCCACAGTGGCCCACTTGAGAAACTAGCAAACTGTGCTGCTTGTGGGAGGCAAGCCTTGGTTTCTCGTCATGTGGACTTCCCCCAGGGCTGATTGGATGCCCTTTGAACGTGGCAATTAGCTTTCCCTAGAAATATGGCCTCTGAAGTTATAAACTACAACTATGGAAGCATTTTATTAAAGAATTTAATCTTTAAATCAGTGTTAGTATTTAATCTTTTTTATAAAGGAGAAAACAAGATTACCTTTATTTTCACCTTGCACAATGCCAAAATGCATTGCTTTTTTTCTTTGCAGTCTTCCTTTCTATCTATGTATAGTATATGTGCTTTCACACTTATATACATATCTAACAAAATTAGATTCCATTGTGCTGACTTGTAACTACTTTGTAGCACCTTAGACAGTAAGGATAACAGCAAACAGGCTATTTTAAAGATAGAGCAGACGAGCACCAGAAAGCACATGTGGGTGACAAGGCTCCTGGGTGTGGAGAAGCAGAGGCTAATAGAAAACAGTGGAGGAAGCAGCAGGTAGCTCCAGTGTGGCTCTCCAGTAGACAGAGGGGAAGCAAATGTCTCATCAAAAGGGTAAAACAGCACTCGGGAAGCAGAGGCAGGTGGATCTCTGTGAGTTTGAAGCCAGCCTGGTCTACAAACCTACACAGAGAAACCCTGTCTGGAAAAATCAAAAAGAAAAAAAAAAGGTAAATCAGGCAGCACCAATGAAAAGAGACTGTGGTACACCCAGGGCACAGTCACAGGACTGGAAAGCCTCAGAGTCTGGTGCCCTCCCTTGGCATGACGGGTCAAGAGTGGAAGGGAACTCCATTTGTCACTCTGTTGTCAAGGGTTGTGGTCCTGAATCATCTTGGGAGAAGTTATTGGTTAAGACTGAGCCACTCTGGGACCTGACATCAGTCATAGGAGTCTAGAGTCCACTTGCAAAGCACAGAGAAGCAGATTCTTGAGAGGAGGAGATCAAGAATTCAGGCAGGAGGAGACTCAGCCCGGGCAGTAAAGAGTATGGGAGTGATGGTCCTAACTTGGGTGGCTAGGAGCTGAGTCTTTCACCTGAGTATAACTGGGATCTTAGTTACAAGCCTGAGGTCAGCAGGTGGCCCATCCTCTGAAGCCTCCTAATACTATGAGATTCACTGCTTGTGGGAGTGAGAACTCACAGAGCAGTTGACTTCTGTAGCCTCATCCCTGAAGCAGGGAGTTCAATACAGAGTGGGTTTTGAAAGCATAGAGATTATTTGACCTGGACAAATTATTTGTCTGCTTCCCCACTCCTGGTGTGTTGAGAGACACCTCTTGACACGGTCATCCGCCTTCCAGCTCAGCACAGCTGGGCCAGCAATTCACTTGATAAGTGTTTTTTTATTTCTTATTTTCTAGTATTTGAGTTCCATTCTTGTATTTATCTTCATGATGGTTTTGCTTGTCTATGTATATTGATCAGTTAGGTTTTAGGGTTAATTGTAGGATACTGTTTTCTATACTTTTTACCTTCATTTCATATACTTCCTTCTTATTCCTACTTCCCTCTCTTCTATATTTCCTCCTCCTCTTTTACTTTTTTTCTTTTGAGACAGGGTTTCTCTGTGTATCCCTGGCCGTCCTGGAACTTGCTCTGTAGACCAGACTGGCCTTGAACTCAAGAAATCTGCCTGCCTCTACCTCCTTAGTGCTGGGATTAAAGGTGTGCACCACCATTGCCCGGCTTCTTTTACTTCTTAGTTGTAGCCTTCCATAACTTTAACAACCTCTAAAGTCCGTGGATTCTGATAGCATCCCACATCCTTCCTCAACAGGGAGCTAGAAATACTGAAGTAAAATTTATCTGAAATGCTGAAAATAGGGAATGTCCTAAGTCATTGCTAAGGCTTTGTGGAAAGTCTTAGCAATAGAGTGCATCAAGGAGAGGACTGAATAGTTGAGCTTAAAGACAAGCTTATAGAGGAACTAGAACAATCCAAAAAGGGCAAAGAGAAAACAATAGATATCAATGGAAATGCCAAGATATATGTGATACTATGAAAGGACCAAGTCTGTGGGCTCTGTGCGTAGGAGAAGACTCTCATCCTAAAGGCATAGGAGAAAAATTCCAAAAGAAGTCATGACAGAAAAATCCAGAAGTTAGAAGAGATGCTAATCCAGATATAGAAGGCATGTAAAACACCAAGCAGAAAAGATTCCCACATCACATTATAATTAAAACGCTAGCTATGTAAAACAATGAAAGTATATTGAAAGTGGCAAGAGAAAAGCATCAAGTTGTATATAAAGGTAGGCCTATTTCCCTGAACAAAAACAAAACCCCAGCAAACTATTGATCTGCAACTTTAAAACCAGGAAGGTCCAGAAAGATGCATTTCAAGTTCTGAAATAGCACAACTGCCAACCCAGGCTATAGTATCCACAATGCTGTTTGTCACAATTGAAGGAGAAATAAAAACTTTCCGTGACAAAAATGGGCTAAAGATATTTATGACCCCTGAGCCAGCTCTGCAGAAGATATTTGAGGAATATTTCAGACTGAAGAAAAACATTCATGTACAAGGCCACAGGAAGAAATAGAACACATATGATCTGAAACTTAAAGGGAGGAATACAGGGGGTGAAAGGTTTTAATTAGGGGTAAGGATGAGGAGATGGGGAGACGGAGTGGGAAATGGATTAACCAAAACTAAGGGATATGGAAAATCATTATGAAAACTCACTTTATAAACTAATTAAAAATAATAAAAACAAAGGAATTTGAATATAGGTACGCTTCTTACAGAAGACTTGGGTTATTAAAATCTCAGTGCTAGTTGTTGGTCAACGAGGTCCCAGAGACCTGCAAAACAACATACTCTATTGCCATTGCTGATGGTTATACACCAGAACTGGATGGGGAGATCTTATTTCTGAGTATGTAACACACTTTGGTTGTAGGCCTTCAAGAAATCAATCAGGAGCTTACTAGAAACTTCTCCCCTGCTGGCTTTCATAGTGCCCAAGGCTGCTTTTTGGGTTGCTGGGAGGAGAAAAACCATCAGTGCAGGGAACCAGTGCATCAACCTAGCAGCAGCATGCCAGACAAGATGAACCCACTTGAAATAGTGGCACGATGGCAGCAGGAGTTACCAAAAGCTTTTGGATTAGATTTGAGGCCTGTTCTGTAGAAGGAAATTCATTCCTGGCACTATAAACTTGCTTGAAACACCATGACCCAGGAGGTCCTAGAGGGAACCTATTCTTGTTGTCTTTCCAAATGGACGTTATCAAACTACTTTCTAAATATTTATATTTATACACATAGATTAGTGATGCTCTCAACCTTTGCCTGAGAAGCTTCTCTCTGGAATGGTCACTAATCAATGTAGAGACTCATAACTGGCTAAAGTGTTGAGAAGAAGTGACTTAAATGGGACATGGCATCTGTAACACACACACTCACACACACACACACACACACACACACACACACACACACACACACACACACACACACAAAACCTACGCCCCACTCCTGAGGGAACATTGAGGAAGATGTAGTAGTATAGAGAATGTAAGAGTCAGAGGAGAGAAAGGAGTGCTGTAGAATGCTGTCACCTGCAAGTGACATGGCTGTTACATAGCAGCTGTGTTTATCTGCACAAGATAGAGTCTGTCAACATTCCATGAAGAATGGGTGAGGTTCCACCCCAGCGGGAACCTCATGTTACCTATGGTTCAGTAAGTAACCCCACACCTATGCACATACAAGCAGTTCTGATTAAATTCAGTGAGTTTTAAAAAAGAAACATGAAAGTAGACAGGGGACAGGTTATGAATTCTAAAAAGCAGGAAGGGGAATAGTGGTGAATGTATCAAAATATAATATGTACATGTGTGAAATTATCAAATAAAAATAAAAAGAAATAAATTCACAAGTATTTAGAATCCAACATGGACATAACCAGAGAATAACTTATCCACAATTAAAATTGCCCAAAATACAAAATAAACTGTAAGAGAAAAATATCTCACAAAGGCACTTTATAATAACTTCAAAACTCTTTTTTAATTTTTTAAAATTTAAACTAGAAACAAGCTTACTTCACATGTCAGTCCCAGCTCCCTCTCCCTCTCCTCCTCCCCAACCCCGCACCCAATCCCCACTTTGCTCCCCATGGAGGGTGAGGCCTTCCATGGGGGATCTTCAAAGTCTGTCATATCATCTGGGGCAGGGCCTAGGCCCTCCCCCATGTGTCCAGCTTCAAAACTCTTAACAGAAATCATAAAAGTAAGGAAAGTGTAGAATGATATATTTCAAGCCCCCAAAGTAATTGCCAATCAATATTGTTATATCAGCAAAGTTACCTTTTAAGATTGATAGAAATATAAAGACATTCCAAGAAAACAAACTGAAGCAATCATAATCACAGCATTACAAAAGATACTTAAAGGTTCTTGAGCACAGGGGAGGAAGAAAGTTACAATTATTGGAGCAAGGAAAGCGTAAATTACCTTAGCGGAATAAATGAAATAGGTGAGATAGGCCACAATCAGTCATGCCCAACCTAGTAAACCAGCAAATGCTTATCACAAATAAAGGAGAAAGAAGAGAACCGAATCAACCAGAAAAACAATGAACAGAATTCCAGGAATCAGCAACACTTCAATCCTACCTGCAAAGTCTTAATTCTCAAGAGTTGCAGACTAGCTGGCTGGAATAAAAAGCAAGACCCAACTATTTGTTGTGTACAAGAAACATGCTTCATTGGAAAGACATATAACCTAAGAGTAAAATGATAGAAGTCAGTATATCAAGCAAATGGAAGCTACAAACAAGCAGGATAGCTATAATAATATCTGATAAAATACACATGAGGCCAAAATTAGAGAGATAGGAAGGTCATCACTTGTTAATAGGAATAATTCATCAAGACAATGTAACAATTATATGTACACCCAACAATGGAATGCTTCCAAAACTTTTCATGAAGCCAATTACTCTGAACATCAAACTCTTATCAAAGAATGTGAAAGGTAACTATATAGATCAGTTTCTATGACTATACACACAAAAATTCTCAAATATTTTTAAATCAAATTTAACAGCACATTAAAAAACCACACACCACAATTTTGTTGGTTTCATTTCAAGGATGCAAATATATACAAATTAATAAATGTAATACAACAGAGTTAGGGACAGTAATCACATGATCATTCCAATAGATGTAGAAACATCCTTATACTAAATTCAATATCTTTTTCATAATAAAAACTAGGAATAGGAGAAGCACATGCCTCAACACAATAAAAGCTACGTACAGTAGACCTGTATCCAGCATTATACTAATGGGGGGGATGCAAATTGAAAACATTTTCTCTAAAATCAAGAATGAGACAAGACACTTTTTTTTGGAATGTTAACTAGAATAATAAGACAAGAGAAAGAGATAAAAGTATACAATTAGGAAAAGAAAAAGAAAACAAATTACCTGTATCTGTAGATAGTATGTAAGATTCTATACTTACATGAATCTGAAGACTCCACCAGAAAACTCTTAGCTCTAATAAACAGTTTCAACTTAATTGCTGAAAGAGAAGTCAGGGTAGGGGTGGAATCCCATTCACCATAGCTTAAAAACTATCTGGTAATAAACTTTACCAAGGAAGTAAAAGAACTCTCTGGTCAAGCCTGTAAGACCTGATGAAAGGAATTCTAAGAAGACTTTCCATGCTCGTGCATTTACTAAATTAACACTGTGAAAAATACCTAAATTTTTAAAATAAGTCTCATCTAATGTAGTCCTCATCAAAATGCCAATGATATTCTACACAGAACTAGGAAAAAATCATAAGCATTCATATGGATGCACAGGCGACTTCAGCTAAGTAAAGTAATTAAATAATCCCCAGAAGAATTAGTAGTATAGAAGGTGTCACAATACCAGATTTGAATTGTATTTGGAAATGTAGACGTGGTGCTGGCACAAAAACACTCATGAGGATCAGTGAAAAATAATAGACGACCCAGAAATGTACCCATGCTGCAGTAGCCACCCAATTTTTATTTTATTTTATTCTTCCCTCATATATTACATCCTGACCTCAGTTTCCCCTCCCTCTATTCCTCCGAGTCCTCCCCCCCCCCCCCCCCAGATCCACTCCTCCTCTGTTTCCCTTCAGAATAGAGCCGGCCTCCCACGGATATCAACAGAACACAGCAAGTTGCAATAAGACTAGGCACAAACCCTCATAGCAAGGCTGGACAAAGCAACCCAGTAGGACGAAAAGGGTCTCAAGTAAAGGCAAAAGAGTCAGAGATCCCCACCCACACCATCACACACAGATTGTTAGGAGTCTCCCAAGAATACCAAGCTACACAACCATAATGTGCTCTGTTCTAGTGGTATCCTCCATCCCTCTGGCTCCTACAATCCTTCCTCCCCCCTCTTCTGCAGGGTTACCCTGACTCTGCCTAGTGCTTAACTGTGTGTTTCTGCATCTGCTTCTATCAGTCTAGGCACAGATCTATGAGTATAACAGAATATCATTAGGAATCATTTCATTGACCCTCCTCTCTGGCCAACCCCCAACAATTGTGTTTGGCTCTATCCTGGGTCTCTGGACTGCCCTACCTCTGGTTCCTAGATATCCAGTAAGTGTCAGGTGTGGGCTGCCTCTTGTGGTGTGGGCCTCAAGTTGGCCACTCCCACAAGTTCTGTGCCACCATTGCCCCAGGACAGATTGTAGGTTGAAGATTTTTGTGACTGGGTTGATGTCCCAGTCCCAATCCTGGGAGCCTTGCCTGGTTATGGAAGATGGCCAGTTCTATCTTTATATCCTCCATTACTAGGAGACTTCACTAAAGTTACTTTTGTAGGCTCCAGGGAGTTTCCTTTGCACTAGTTCCCTACATTGCCTCCCCCCAAGGCCCACAAATTCCAGCCATCTCTCCCAGTATTCTCTTTCTCCACCCCTCCCATCTCCCACCTGATTCTTCCTGTTCCCATTCGCACCTGCCCCCAATTCACTCACAAATTCTATTTCCCCTTTCCATGGAGATCCATGCATCCCTCCTTGAGCCTTCCTTATTACTTAGCCTCTCTGTGTCTGTGGATTGTAGCATAATTATCCTTTAATTAACAGCTAATGTCCACTTAAAAGTGAGCACATACCTCATTCAGGATGATCTTTTCTAGTTCTATCCATTTGCCTGCAAATTTTGTGATGTCATTGGTTTTAACAGCTTAGTAATTTTCTATCTTGCAAATGTACCACATTTTCTTTATCCATTCTTTACTTAAGGGACATCTAGGTTGTTTCTAGTTTCTTAGCCACCCTATTTTTGTCACAAAACATATATTAGAGTAAAGGCAGCCTTTAAATGATGCTGAGAAAATTGGATATTCACATAGGAGGCATGGAAATCCTTATACTCACAGATAAGCACTAGGGGAACCAGAAATGTTAGACACACAATCTTGTCTAGTCAAAGGAAGAGATACATAACCTGTTTTCCACCCAGAATGCTGGGAGTAGACATGGGTAATAGCCTAGTGACCTTTGCACTCTCTGTGTGCCTGAGATTCTTCCTGAGACCCTTATCTTGAGCTTGTTTTCTCAATCTATAATGTATAGAACCTATTTTTATGGAAGATCTCATTTGTACTGTACAGAGAGTTTCAATGTGGTTATGTTTTAAGCTTTGTTGTGTATATGGAGTGAGTTCATTATCACCAGGAAACTTTAACCAAATTGTGCCATGCTTAAATATATTGCCTAAAATAAACTATTTGAGGTCAACAGACTCTCTAAGTTTGAACAAACACCAGCTACTGAGTCGTGTTGAACAGAACTGCCTTCTTGTCTCCGGCAGATTATTACTGTGCTTGCCAAGATGGTTGTAGAGACCCCTGCATATCCACATGTGGAATCCAGAATGGACAAAATACCTAATTTAGGACCCAAATCTCTGAAACTGCTAAAGGAAAGCATTTGCATAAGCAAGGGCTTTCTTTTTCAGGATACCCAAAGCTCAAGAAATAATAGCAAAAACTGTCTAGTGGGATTACTTGAAATGAAAAGTGTTGCTGTATTTTCTTGTCTGACCTGGTCCTGCTGCCCTTCTCAGCCCCAAAGAAACACAGGATGCTATATTAATCAGTGGTTTGGGCTACTTATTGGCTAGCTCTGTCTTAATTATTAACCCATTTCTATTAATCTAAGTATTTCCACATGGTCTTATCTTACCGGAGAACACCTGGTACATGCTATGCTCTCAGTCCCTCATGGCAACTCATCTCTGGCTATCTTTCCCAGAATTTTCCTCGTCCTAGTTCCGCCTATCTTCCTGCCTTATTGGCCAACAGTGTTTTATTCATTAACCAATAAGACATACACACACATATATATATATACATACATACATACATACATACATATATGTATGGACTTCCCCTATCAGAAAAGTTTCTGTACGACAAAACAACATGGTGAAGAGACAAATGGGAGGAAGTCTTTCCCAGCAACACAGCAGATGGAGGATTATTATACAGGCTCCATAAAGAACTAAAACAATCAACCAGGCATGATAGTGTACACCTTTAATCTCAGTACTCAGAGGTGGATCTCCATGAGTTCAAGTTCAGCCGGGTCTACATATCAAGTTCCATGCCAACAAGGGCTATATAGTTTAGCCCTGCCTCAACAAAAACAAAACAAAATACCCACAAACCATCTAATCAATAAATAAGTAAATGAATTGAATAGAAAGTTCTCAGAAGAGATACAAATGGCTGAGAAACACATTTAGATATGTTCAATCAACCTAGCTTATGTGGAATGCAAATTAAAACTATATTGAAATTCTATATTTCCAGTGGCTAGCATCAGGAAAATGAATATCAAATGTGAATGTAGATGTGACTGCAGCAAATACTAGTGTGGATATGAGTGAAAAGGAACCTTTATTCACTGATGGTAGGATTGAAAATTAGTGCATCCATTGTGGAAACTAGTGTGGAGGTTCTTTGAAAAAGCTAAAATGGAACTACCATGATCCAGTCACACTATGCCTGGTATATATATATCTGAAGAAATCTAAGTAAAGCATACGTACATCCATGTTTACTGTGGCATTCACAATAGCTAAGCTAACAGTATGAGCCTAGTTGCTTATTAGCAGATTAATGGATAAAGAGAACAAGGTACACACATGCAATGAGGTTGTAGTTTGTTGTAGAAGAATGTCATTTGTAGGCAAATTATAAAACATTGTGTATAATAAAATTATAAATAATATAATAGTATAATTATATATTAATATAAACTTATATAATAAGAGGTGACAAAAGTGCTAGAAATAGTGTCATCAACAAATAGTCCCAGGAAAATGGCATATCCACATGTAGAAGAATAAAACAAAATCCCCATCTCTCCCTTCATATAGAAATCAATTCAAACCCTGGCAGTGGTGGCGAATGTCTTTAATACCAGCACTTGGGCATCAGAGACAGGCGGATCTCTGTGAATTTGAGGCCAGCCTGCTCTACAAAGTGAGTTCTCGGACAGCCAGAGCTGTTACATAGAGAAACCCTGTTTTGAAAAAACAAAACAAACAAACAAACAAAAAAACCAATTCAAAATGGACCCACTGTTTTATGTCTTATGTACATTAAATATAGTTATTTATATATCATACAATCATAAATTATGTTATATATAATTATAAATGATAGTATATGTGTTTTAAGATATAATATATGCATATATAGCACCCATAAATATATATATAATATACATAACACACAAATGGGGGCACTATAAGGTTAATCTGTCTGTCTGTCTTTCCAGATCTCTATCTACCTCCCTCCCTACTTTCCTATATTGATCTCTGGGGTACTTTTGTACATCTTGAAATCCTTTCTAACCTTAGTTTCAGTCCATTGTATATTTCATCATAAGATGTGTCATGATTCATTTAAGAAGTTCACTGTTAGTAGCCTTACAAGCCAGCTTTTCCTCTTGGAGCAGTACGGAAGTGAACTGAATTGTGTCCTAAATCATGCTGGATAGCCCAAGTTGACTCCTGGCATGAATTTCCAGGTCTGTTATGGCTGGGGTAGAGAACATAGACATGTCTGAAACTTGGATGCTACTTGCAACAATTCCCCTGCATGATGCTTGTAGCATTTATCTTTAAAGATCAGAGTTCATGAGTGCCCTTTCTTAACTTCCCCTACTAGCTATGAATCTTTGCCAGCTTGGTAGATTAAAAATATGGAATGATAATGCAATTTTGATTTTCTGGAGTATCTTTCATTAAAAAAGACTCAGCAGGAAGATAAAAAAATAGACTGGGCTGACTCCTTATCACACAAAGAGATTGTGTGGGAGTGGCTTGTGTGGGCTTTTTATGAAGCGGGAGGAGGTAAATACAGAAGGAGGGAGAAGGTGAAACACAATAAGGATGTCTGAAAAACTTGCATGGAATTAATTAATTGGTTATTCACTACCCAGTGGTCAGCCCTGAAAACATACATATAAGTAGCATTATATAGACTGAGAAGGTTCTCAGAATAAATATGTAATAGTATATAATATACAATAACAATGAAATAAGAGGCCTTGCATTTGAAGGAAGTGGGAGAGGTATATGCTTAGAGCAGTGGTTCTCATCCTGGGGCTTGAAGGACCCTTTCATAGAGATCACCTACACCTATCAGAAAACAGATATTTGCATTATGGTTCATAACAGTGCAAAATTACAGTAAAAATGAAGTAGTAATGGAAACAATTTTATAGTTGGGGGTTACCACAACATGAGGATACTGTATTAAAGGGTTATAGCATTTGGAAGGTTGAGAGCCACTGATTTAGAGGGAGGAAAGGGGAGGAAGAAATGTTGTAATTATATTGGAATCTCAAATATTAAAAAGTATAATAAAAATTAAAACAAAAATAAAAAATTCAGCTAACTCGTAATTGCTTAGAGATATTGAAGTGGGGATGGTTTATGTAGGGTGGGGGTATAGTTTATTTACTTTCATTAAAAAGATTAATTTTTAATTATCTGTATATGTATATGTATAGGCATGGGTATGTTCATATGTGGGTGCTTGGTACCTTCAGAGGTCAGAAGGGCATCATGTCCCCTGCATGAAGCCCTCAGAGTGCTTGATCCAGGACTGGTATGTTTAGTGTTGAACTTTGGAACCTTTCCTAAGATGTAGAGGCCACAGAGGTAGGTAGATTTACATAACCTATTTATGTAGAAGTGTGCCTCAGATACGGTAGCCTGTGTGTATTTGGTGAGTATCATTAACTTCACTGGCAGGCATATTTATAAAATCACCAATTCTGTTACTGGATGTCCACTTCTGATCTTCACTTTGTCATAGCATGGTCACTTGCCAAACTGGATAACTGAAGTACATGGTGTCGCTGCCCTTGGAGTGTGGCCTTCTCATTAGAACAGACTGTCTACCGCTGCAGTGTGAAGGAGAGTCAAGGTCCTGGGGTCCCCGGGGAGGGGAGACACAAAGCAGTCACATGGCCAGTTTTTTGCTGCAGCCTGAACAAGGTGGCATGCTGAGCATGGTGAACAAGTACAGAGTAGAGCAGAGTCCAGGACGTTGGATCTATAAACTTTTGCTCACTAAGGAAATTGGCTTTAAACTTTGGTGGAATTATTTTGTTTTTAATTTTTAATTTTGGTGTTCCTGAAGATTGAACTTAGGGCCCGTACTCTCCCACTGAACTTCACCCCAACCCTCAGTGTTACTGTCTTAAAATGACTCCACAAGCTAGTACAACAGAAACAGTTCTTTTTCTGGAATTTTAATGTTCCCAGAATGTGATTCCTGAGGTGCTATGGTGTATCAGCGAGGTTATCAGCCAAGATCCTTGCTGGCAGGAGTAGCTCTCACTCAGCATGGGTAGCTGGCAGTGTCTCATGGCAGCCCAGGTTAACCCTCATGAATCAGTGTGTGTAGCTCCAGTAGTGGATGGGTTCTTCTTGCACACTCAAGTGCTGCTCTGTGCTCACTTTCGGTCCCCCTGCTGTCTGTCCTGCTCAGGGACACAGTCCGTCCTCCCTTTCCATGGGCCACACAGGAACACATGAAAGTGTCAAATGCTGTTGTTAAGGTGGTAGTCTCTTCCCACCAGGTGGTCAAGTTTAAAAATGAGGTAGGGGAAGTACTCACTGATTAGAAATGTGGTCCATCTGAAGAATAGGTTCAGGTAAGTGAACACAGCCCGGTCACACAACATCTGTCAGGACAGCCTACCTTCTCCACACTTTTGTCTTAATCCAGTCAACCAGTGCTCCCTCATGCCCTTCCAGTCTAATTGTGATTTCTCTCCAGATCTCACTTGTGGGTTTGGAATCACAGAGAATGGGACCTTTTCTCCCTGGTATTTTGTCCACTCATGTGCCCCTCCTTTATTTCCCCAGATTTTTTAAAATTTAAATTAGAAACAATCTTATTTTATATATCAATCCCAGTTCTCTCTTCCCCTCATCCTCCCATGCCTCCCACAAACCTTCAACCCATCTCCATCTGCTCCCCAGGGAGGATGAAGCCTTCCATGAGAGATCAACAAAGTCTGTCACATCATTTAGTTTCTACTTTATTGATTTCAGCCCTCAATTTGATTATTTCCTAGCGTCTACTCCTCCTGGGGGATTTTGCTTCTTTGTATTCTAGAGCTTTCAGCTGTGCTGTTAACTCTCTAGTATAACTATTCTCCACTTTCTTCATGTTCTCACTTAGTGCTATGAACTTCCCCCGGAGCACTGCTTTCAAAATGTCCCATAGGTTTGGATATGTTGTGTCTTCATTCTCATTGAATTCTAGGAAGTCTTTAATTTCTTTTTTTATTTCTTCTTTGATCCAGGAATGGTGCAGTTGTGCATTATTCAATATCCATGAGTTTGTAGGGTTTCTGCAATTTGTGTTGTTGTTGAATTCTAATTTTAGTGCATGGTAGTCTGATAAGATGCATGGAGTTATTCCAATTTTTTTATACCTGCTGAGGTTTGATATGTTGCCAAGTATGTGGTCGATTTTTGAGAAGGTTCCATGTGGTGGTGAGAAGAAGGTATATTCTTTTTTATGTGGATGAAATGTTCTATAGATATCTGTTAATTCCAATTGGGTCATACCTTCTATTAGACCCTTTGCTTCTTTGTTGAGTTTCTGTCTGGTATTCCTGTCTAGTGGTGAGAGTGGTGTGTTGAAGTCTCCCACTATAAGTGTGTGGGGCTTTATATGCGATTTGAGTTTTAGTAATGTTTCTTTTACGAACGTGGATGACTTTGTATTTGGGGCATAGATGTTCAGAACTGAAACTTCATCTTGGTGGATTTCACCTGTGATGAGTATATAATGACCTCCTTCATCTCATTTGATTGATTTTATTTTAAAGTCTAATTTGTTAGATATTAGGATTGCTACCCCGCTTGGGTCCATTTGATTGGAAATTTTTTCCCAACCTTTAACTCTTAGGTAATGTCTGTCTTTGAGGGTGAGGTGTGTTTCTTGTATGCAGCAGAAGGATGGGTTCTGTCTTCAAATCCATTCTGTTAGCCTGTGTCTTTTTATGGGTGAGTTAAGGCCATTTATATTGAGGGATATTAATGACCATTGATTGCTCATTCTTCTTTGATTTAGAATGGTTGTTGTTGGTGGAATTATGTCTGGAATTCCACCCCTTTTTTCTTTTGGCTGTTGGTAAAGTGGGATTATCTAATGCCTATGTTTTTCTGGTTGTAGTTAACTTCCTTGGGTTAGAGTTTTTGTTCCAGAACTTTCTGTAGGGCTGGGTTAGTGGATATGCATTGCTTGAATCTCGTTTTGTCATGGAATATCTTGTTTTCTCCATCTATAGTGATTGAGAGCTTTGCCGGGTATAGTAGGCTGGGCTGGCATCCATGGTCTATTAGTGTTGGTAGAATATCTATCCAGGACCTCCTGGCTTTCAGAGTTTCCATGGAGAAGTCAGGTGTAATTCTGATTGGTTTGCCTTTATATGTTACTTGGCCTTTTCCTTATCTGCTCTTAATATTCTTTCTTTATTCTGTATATTTGGGGTCTTGATTATTATGTGGCGAGGGGGACTTTTTTTTGTGGTCTACTCTATTTGGTGTTCTGTAAGCTTCTTGTACCTTCATTGGCATGTCTTTCTTAAGGTTAGGAAAGTTTTCTTCTGTGGTTTTGTTGAATATGTTTTCTGCCCCTTTGAGGTGGTTTTCTTTACCTTCTTCTATACCTATTATTCTTGGGTTTGGTCTATTCATGGTGTCCCATATTTCCTGGATGTTTTGTGTTAGGGATTTCTTGGACTTAAGATTTTCTTTGGTTGATGAATCCATTTCTCCTAGTGTATCTTCAACACCTGAGATTCTCTCTTCCATCTCTTGTATTCTGTTGGTTATGCTTGTATCTGTAGTAATGAATGTTTGCCTAGCTTTTCTATTTCCAGCCTTCCTTCAGATTGTGTTTTTTAAATTTTATTGTCTCTATTTCAGTTTTCAACCCTTGCACTGTTTGAATTGTTTCTTGCAATTTTCGGTTTATCTTTTCGACCATTTGTTGCATCTTATGAATTTTTGTTTTTTTCTTCCATTTCTTGCATTTTTTTGGTTTGTTTTTTCATCCATTTCTTGCATTTTTTGTTTTTTTTCTTCCATTTCTTGCATTTTTTGGTTTGTGTCTTCTTTATTTCTTGCATTTTTTGTTTGCTTTTTCTTCCATTTCTTTGAGGGATTTTCCTATATCCTCTTTTAGGGCCTCTATCATTTTCATGAAGTTGTTTTTAACATCATTCCCTTCTGCTTCATTTGCATTGGAATGTTGGAGTCTTGGTAGTGTGGATTGTCTAGAATCTGGCAGTGTCATATTTGTTTTTCTGTTGCTGAGTGTGTTTTTGTATTGTCTCTTTCCCATCTCTTCTTCTAGTGGGTGCAGAAAGAGCCCCTTACTGGTCTGGTGGTTAGGGGACCAGAGTTCCTTTTTGGTGGGTGCAAGCAAGTTCAGTACTCTGGTAGTTCTTCTCTTCCTGGTCCTAGCTCTGGTCCTGTGGGTGGAGAAGAAGCCCAGGAATCTGGCATGTGTAGTTTCCCACCTGGTCCCCTGGTCCCTTTGGTGGAAGAGAAGGCCTGGGCTCTGGGGTGAGTGACTCTTGCTGGGATTGGAGGCTCTGTGGCAGTCCCTAGGCAATCCCCAGGCACTGGAACGCAGGCCCAGATGCAGGGCCTGGTTTACCTGGTCCCGATGGTCCCTGGTCTGGTTGATGGAACAGAAGCCCTGGGATCTGGGGTGCTTGGCTCCCGCCGAGATGGGAGGCCCTGTGGGAGTCCCCAGGCACTGGATACTTTTTTTTTAACCCCTCTCCTTAATAACCTTTGAAAGACTTCCACTGTTTGGGAAGAGTTCACTGACTATCCTGTGTGTCTTTCCAAAGGTTCTCATAAATCACTCCAATTTTATTTTTAAAAGCATTTTAAAGATTTGTATTGGAAAGCTAAGACAGCAAATCTAATATGACCTTTCAAACTGTTCCTTGATTTCTGCAGCATAAAGACTACATGTAATACAGAAGTCCTTCTGTGAGCCACAACATTTTTGTTTTATTTTTTTTGTGAGCTGGACAGGAGTAGAGAGGTTGATGGACATCCTGATCTTCATAAAGTCAACCCAGAGTGATTTACAAGGCAGCTTGTTGTCTTCTTGCCTGCGATATTTTATTTGGCATTTGAAAAGAAGGACGAGAGGTCAGGTATGGAGATGCTTTCCTTAATCTCAGCATTCAGAAGGCAGATGTAGACCATCTCTGTAGGTTCTACAGGCCAGCTGATTCTACATAGTGAGTTCCAGGACAGCCAGGGCTACATGGAGAGACCCTGTCTCAGGAAATAGAACTAGTTTTTTAAAGGAGAGGAACACTCATTCTTATCAATGTGCTAGACTGACTGTCCTCTTGGGAGCAGGCCACTATGGTTTGCCTCATGTAAAACCATCCTTCAGTTGACAGCTGTGGTCCAGCAGTAAGCCCAGCTTGATGTTCCATTCTGTGGTATTCAGAACCTAACAGGACTTCTTTATTTTATTTTATTTTTTGGGGGGGAGGAAAGGGTTTATTTCAGCTCACAGTTCCACAGCACAGTCCATCATGGAAGGAGTCAGGGCAGGACCTCAAGGCAGGAAGTTGGAGGCAGGAACTGAAGCAGAGGCTATGGAGGAGTGCTGCTTTTTGGCTTGCTCCTCACAGCTTGCTCACCCTGTTCCCTTTCCATCCCAGGACTACCTGTTGAGGCTTGGCTCTTGCCCATAGTGGGCTGGCCCTTTCCACATCAATTATCAATCAAGAAAATGGTCCATAGGATTGCAACAGGACTTCTTTAAATGCATGTCTATGGTGTGTGTGTGTGTGTGTGTGTGTGTGTGTGTATCCCCATTCTGTGGTATTCAGCGCCTAACAGAACTGTTTTAAATGCATGTCTATGGTGTGTGTGTGTGTGTGTGTGTGTTTGTGTGTGTGTGTGTTTGTGTGTGTGCGTGTGTGTGTGTGTGTGTCTGTCTGTCTGTCTGTGCTCCAAATGGATGCCTGGTATTTATGGAGGCCAGAAGAGGGCTTCAGATACCATGGTTGTGAACTGCCATGTGATTGCTGGGAATCAAACTGGGGTTCTCTGGAAAAGCAGCCATTGCTTTTAATTGCTGAGCCGTCTCTCCAGCCCTTGCAGCTGTTTTAGTAAAGGATCCTGAAGAAGCAGCCAGTGTCAGCTTATAAAATAGGACACTTTCACTGTTACTGTGGGTGTGTGTTTCTTAATGCTGTTCTAGGCTTTTAAAAATTAGTTTATTTATTATCTTTGCACCGACTTTTCTTTTTTCTTTTCTACAGCTCATGTCTTTAATCCTGCTAGAGCCACATTAAAGGCTAACGTCATATGGCTGCGATTTTGAGATTTCATTAGTAGCTGGGCCATCACCATGCACACTCAGTCCTCATACAGATACTTACTTAGCACTTACTAGATGCTTAGGTACAGCAGTAAACACAGAAATCCCCTTGTGGAGCTGGGTGTTGGGGACTGGTTGTGGGAAATGATACAGAAATGGTGTGTCAGTTGATGGTGGAATAGAGAGAGCAGGGCAGGGGAACAATGAATGTATTTCTCAGGACTCCTTAGAGCTAAGTTCTGAGGGAGAGAAGATGGAGCCAGGTAGGGGTCTTGTGAAGAGCATTGAAGACAGAAGGAACAAGCAGTGTGGGGCCTTCCGGGACAGGTCTAGGTGAGCTTGAGGTACTGTGGGTGGCATGGAAGACACAGGGGTGGCCGCATAGGTAAGAGAGCTGGGAGGATGCTAAGGCTAGGCCCTCAAGTCCCAACTGCTTTGATGTAGGGAGAGATTATGTACCTGCAGCGCTGACCATGCCCCAAAACTTTGAAAATAACAATGTAGGAGAAATGAGCACTTGCCCAAAAATGGTGGTTACAGCACAATCTTCAGATGAAGGATCAAGTGCTTCGAACTCACAGACTCTGTCAGTGAAACAGAAAGGGGATGATGTCTGTCTGCAGTGTTGTTTCTGGTCCACGGCTGTAAATTTGTTGTTGATTCCTTTGTGTGGTGTGATTATAGCCAGGGCCTTGTTCTTGCTCAGCATGTGGTGTGTGTCTGAGCCAGCCCAACTGTAGGATGCTTTTGTTCATAATGGGTCCACAGGTCTTCTGACAGTAAAAGAACAGTTTCCTAGAATTTGAGAAAGCTTATTTGCTGAAGGCTGGCTGGAACACCTCAAGCTTTAAGTGAGGTCTTTGGTTAGTGGTTTCTGCCTTCACTGTTTACCAAAAGGGCAGTCTGACACAGGCTGGTTTCAAAGGGAGAAAAACAGGATAGCTCTTATCTCTGAATTAGTAAAACCCCTGCTCTGGCTGTCTAGCTCTGAGCTGAAGTTCATGTATGTGCTGTCTGTTCAGGAACATTTTCGACAATTGATTTCTCATTAGCCATACCTAGTTCAGTGATGATCAGATTAACACAGACCCCCTCCTTACTGTGCTTACACATGTGAGGCTGGGGCAGATACTCGCCAAATGATGCTTCAGAAGTGTCATAGTATGTGATGAATGCTGTGAAACGTAAGAAAGGGATCTGAAGAACTTCCAGGGAAAACAAATGTCATAGTCCTGAGAGTAGACCAGGATAATTCCAGGACATTTTCATAGAATATCTCAATAAATGATAGTCTTTAGGTATAGTTAAATACACTTTCGGATATGAACAATGACCCTTTGTGTATTCCCCCATCTGGAAACATCTCCTCCACTGTGCTGGAAAGCACAGTGTTCTTTTAGTTATTTTCTAATGTTTGTTCTTTTAGCTAGGAAGCATTCACAGAGATGATCTGAACAGAAGTTTCCTTCTTAGCGATGGTGCCTTTTCTGTGAGGAGATGTCACAGAGTATGGAAGGAATGGAGACAGCAAGGCCTTGCTTTTCTTTGCTGTTGACTGGGGGTGAAATAAGGGTTGGTGGGGGTGGGGAGGCATACTATGTAGCAGGTGGAGTTGGCAGAGACTGGGACAGGGTGACGGAATGAGAAATCAAAAATTCAGAACCCTCTGAAAACATTACAGACCATTATGGGAATTGAAATTAGAAACATTGTATGCATTTTTAATATTTCTGGTAGGAAAAAGACTGTAGCCATGTTAATGTTTAATGCACGTACCGTAATTGAGGGCCGATCAGCTCTCCGTAGCCCTATTTTTCCAGTCTTCTTTAGAAGAAGTTGGGTTCTATTTTAGGCCTGTCTTTGGGAAGTGGGTGCTACCAGGAGTGAGAGAGAGCCCTGACGTCAGAGATGCTTTTCTGTCCTTTGTGGAAAGCTACATAGGGGGAGCATGGTGTGCTCTGGGCCAGAGACATGGCTCAATGGCCAAATACTTGCCTAGCATGCTTGCGGCACAGTCCATTGCTAGCGCTGGGGAGAAGGTCCGCTCACTGTCGTTTGGCCCTACATTTTCATGTGCTACATTCAATATCCAGTGATTGCTCGCAGTTTCATGTTTGACGATTCTTTTTTTAACCAAATTTTCAAAGAATGAACTGATTCTCTGTTATGAACAGATAGGGAAGTGAAGTGTTCTAGTTTTAAAGATTTTACTTCTCTGGCTCCTTTTAAACACTGTTTGAACAGTGGTACAACTGGAGCATGAGGATTATGCTCCAGCAGTAATGTTTTCTTGTGTCCCAAGGCAGATTTGGACAGACAAGGCATGTTGAAAGGGAAAAGCTGGGTAGAAAAGAGTCATTTGTCACTAATATTGTCTGGAATTACCAATACATGTTGACAATACAAACCAAAATATTTTGAGTCGATTTCATTGTTGTTTTGAAACAATAAAATCCATTGCTATCCAATGTAGTTTCCACAGTGCCGAACATATTCCAACCCCCGCAGTCCAGCACACTAGTCACTTGTGGCTAGTGAATAAGAGCAAGCAGCTAGCAAGACAATAGGCTCAGAAGCCAATCTCACTCAGTTTACATAGCCACCTGGATAAGCAGTTTGTTCTTGCTGCCTATGAATTTCCAGTACTCATTGCTCACTATGAATGGATGACACAATGGTGAATGCATAGCAGTGCCATGTGGATGTTGTATGAAAAAGGCATATGAGAAATCCCAAAACTGACCAGAATGGCCATCCCCAGCACTGCAAAGCCAGGGGAATTTAAATTTATAAGCTTTAAAGAAACGTAAAATTCTACTTAGTCACAGTAGCCATGTTTCAGGTACTACGTTGCTACACATGTCTAGTTGCTATCATATTAGTAGCCATGTCTCAGGTGCTCCATTAATGTGTCTAGTGGCTATTGTGTTAGTAGCTATGTTTTAGGTGCTCTGTTAACGTATCCAGTGGCTGTCATGTTACTAACCATGTTTCAGATGCTTCATTGCTACACATGTCCAGTTAGTAGCCATGTCTCAGGTGTTCTGTTGCTACATGTGTTCAGTAAGTATCATGTTAGTAGCAGAGATTAAATGGAGTGTAGATTCTTGCAGAATGAACATTAGTTATTTGGTCCTGTTGAGATCTTGTTGGAATCTGTTTTGACCACAGGGGCAATGAAGAACCTGAATGGCCTGGCCAAGCACTCACAGAGCTACCATTCCTTGAGGAATGGCATAGGAAGCTAATGTAGAAATCCTCAGGCATGATGGCTGATCCCTGGGCAGACATGCAGGGGAGGTTTAGAGACATTCCCTTTCCTCAGCAGAGAAGAAAGCAAATTCAGCAGTGCATTTTCCAAATGACAGACTGATTAGTGTGACAAAATGTGGCCTAACACATGCCCTGCGTCCATCCTTTCACCTCTCTGGGCCTCCTATTCTGACACTTTTGTGGCAGGGCTTTTGGTATCTGCTTACACAGCAGTTGTGAGGGTTAAAAGGAAAACACTCTGCAACCTACTGCTCCTCACTCAGCATTAAATAAGTTGATGCTATTATTACCCTAACCTTTATATCATAAAATGGCTTGGAAACTAAAAAGCAGCTTCATCTGGAGGCAAGGGATAGTGGTTCTTCCCTGGGATAGAGCAACCAGGTCCATGTGCAGCTGGCCTAGCCTGTGTATGAGAAACGATGGCATTTCCCATCATTTTCCTGTGTGAACATCTTTATTGTTAGTGGTACACATTACCCATGCTGGCCACATTCTCATGGCTATTTGCTATGTACTCAGACTCCACTGTCCTCCAGGGAAAGGGAACATCTTGTTCAGGAAGGAGAAATGTATGGCCTCTTGCTCAGGCCATTTCCTGTCTGACATGTGTGTCCCCCACCTCTGGGAAGGTAAACCTTGAGCAAATTAGGCCACACATGTCTGGTTCCATCTCCTATAGGTCAAAGCAGAGATGACCACAGTCTTACTAATACAAGGAGAGATATAACTTCAGGAACCATGTCTCCATGAGTTCTTGGGTTCCCCTCTCTGTCAGGTCATCCTGATTGGAAGTCCTTCCATCCCTGCCTTGTGGCAGTGAGGTACGTATGGTAAAAACAAAGTCATGGGATTGACCAGCACGCTCCATCAGCATCTAAGACAGAGTTACTGTGTTTGTGGTGAACTGTAACCAAAGCAACAACAACTTGAGAAACTGGAGAAGAATTTTATATTCTAGGTTGTGTAAATCTCTTAAAAGTGATTAAAATATACTTTACAAGAGCATTTAATACAAGCTTCATGTGTTGCTCAGTGGTAAAGTACTCATAATCAGGACTGTGAGTGTGCACTACAAAGGAAAAAATAGAATAAAATTTAAAGAGAAAATGATTTCACTCATCTTTAGTACAATTTTATTTATTAATTAATTTTCCCAGCCTGATCACAGTTCCTCCTCCCTCTTTTTTCCCAAGTCCTTCCCCCCAATCTCCTCTCTTCCTCCCAGTCATTCACTCTCTCTCCTTTTTCTTCAGAAAAAGTGCAGGTCTCCGATATATATTAGCCAGCCAAGGCGTTTCAAGCTGCAGTGAGACTAGGCATCTCCTTTCCTATTAAGGCTGGACGAGGCAACCCAGTTGGAGGAAAGGGTCCCAAAAGCAGGCTGCAGAGTCTGAGACAGCCCATACTTCCTCTGTTAGGAGTAGTACAATAGAACTATGTGCAGAGGGCCTAGGCAGTCTCACACAAGTTCTCTGGTTGGTAGTTTGGCTCTGTGAGCTCCTATGAGCCCATATGAGCCCAAGTTAGTTGATTCTGTGAGTTTTCTTATGGTATCCTTGGCCCCTCTGACTTTCACAATTCTTCATTTTCCCCTCCCACAGGATTCCCTGAGGTATGCCTAATATTTGACTGTGGGTTTCTGCATTTGTTTCCATCAGTTCCTGGGTGAAGCCTCTCTGATGACAATTGGGTTAGGCAACAATCTATGAGTACAGCAGAGTATTATTAGGAAACATTTCATTGACCCCCCCCCTTTTGCCAGTCATGCTTGGTTCTATCCTAAGTTTTGTGGGTTGTCCAGCCTCTTGGTCCCGGCCCTCTAGGCAATGAAAGGAGTGGGCTCCCTCTCAAAGTATGACTCTAATGCTGGATTAGGCATTGGTTGGCCACTTGCATAATTTGTGTACTCACTTTGTCCCTGCATATCTTGTAGGCAGGCCAAATTGTAGGTCAGATATGTGACTGAGATGGACTCCCAATCCTTCCACTGGAAGTCTTGCCTGGTTATAGGAGATGGCTAGTTCAGGCTCCATATCCCACATTGCTAGGAGTCTTAACTAGTGTCAACCTCATAGATTCCTGGGATTGTACTCAGTTTCTAGCTCATCCCAGAGATGCCCCTGGTTCTAGCTGTCTTTCCCAGTACTCTCTCCCTCCATCTCCCTGTCTTAGTTTCTGTTGCTGTGAAGAGACACCATGACCATGACAACTATAATAAAGAAAAAACATTTAATTGGGTGACTTACAGTTTCAGAGGTTTAGTCCATTATCATCATTGTGGGAAACATGGTAGAGTGCAGTTAGACCTTGTGCTGGAGAAGGAGCTGAGAGTTGTACATCTTGCAGGAAACAGGAAGTGAACTGAGACTCTGGAGTATGGCTTGAACATATGTGAGATCTCAAAGCTTGCCTCCACAGTAGCACGCCTGCTTCAGTAAGGCCATACCCATTCCAACAAAGTCACACTTCCTAATAGTACCACTCCCTTTGGGAGCCATTTTCTTTCAAACTACACTTCCCCAACCTGATCCCTCCTGTTCCCATGCCCATCTCTCCATCCAGAACTCTCCCCCATTCACCTGTATTGTCAATTCTATTTCCCCTTCACAGTGAGATTCATGTGTCCCATCTTGAACCTTCCTTGTTACTTAGCTTCTTTTGTTAGATTCTAGTTAACAGCAAGAACTCCATATTGTTCCAGTTTGTTCTGCTCTGAGCTGTTACCCACAATTTTCTTAGACTAGACTACAACCTCTAATCCCTTTACATAGGTGTCAATACTCTTAGAATGAGGCCAAACAACGAACATTCAATCTTCTTCTGAATGGTCAGACTAGAGCCGAGTCTGGGCTGCCAAACCACCATGATATGCTGTAAGTCCCCAGCCACTTCTCTCTGTACTACATTATGATTGGATGGGACTCAGGAACTGTCTTTTTGTGGTTTTCCCTTTAAAACTGGCTGCTGCCCCTGTTTTCAGTTTGGAACCTGAACCCTGCTGCCTTCCTGATAATGGTTTTTCTAAATAAATTTTTGACTTGCTCGAACCTGGTCTTTTGTGGCAGATTATTCCCAGATTCTCAGACTCTAACTTTGGGTCTGTGGGTCGTAACATGGTTATGCTTTACCTACAAGTGAGTACATACCATGTTTGTCTTTCTGGGTCTCGGTTACCTCACTCAGGATGATCTTTCCTAGTTTCATCTATTTGTCTGCAAATTTCATGATGTTGTTTTTAACAGCTGAGTAATACTCCACTGTGTAAGTTTACCACATTTTCTTTATCCATTTTTTGGTTGATGGACATCTAGGTTGTTTCCAGTCTCTGACTATTACAAATAAAGCTGCTATGAACATAGTTGAGCAAGTGTTCTTGTAGTATGGTAGAGTTCCCGGAGTAGTATAGCTGGGTCTTGGGGCAGATCAATTCCTAGTTTTCTGAGAAACCACCCTATTGATTTCCAAAGTAGGTGTACAGTATTGCACTCCCACCAACAATGGAGGAGTGTTCCCCTTGCTCCATGTACTTGCCAGTATGTACTGTAACTGTGTCTTTGATTTTAGTCATTTAAATAGGTGTAAGGTGTAAGATTCTAATGTTAGAGTCATTTTGATTTGTATCTCCTTAATGGCTAAGGATGTTGAACATTTCTTTATTTCTTGTCCATTGAGATTCCTCTGTTGAGAATTTTGTTTAGAATCTCTACCCTATTTTTGTATCATTTGATTTGTTGATGTCTAGTTTCTTGAATTCTTTATATATTTTAGAAATCAGTTCTCTATAGGATGTGGGGTTGTTGAAAATCTTTTGCTATCTTGTAGGCTGATGTTTTGTCCTTTTGACAGTGTCCTTTGCCTTACAGAAAGTTTTTAGTTTCATGAAGTCCTCTTTATTAATTGTTGATCTTAGTGCCTGAGGGGTTGGTGTTCTGTTCAGGAAGTTTAAGACTAGTCTCCACTTTCTCTTCTATCAGATTCAGTGTATCTGTTGTGGTCTTTGATACACTTGGACTTAAGTTTTGTACAGGGTGATAGATATGGATCTATTTGCATCCTTCTACATGCTGACATCCATTTAGACCAGTACCATTTATTATAGATGCTTTCTTTTTTCCATTGTATATTTCTGGCTTCTTTACCAGAAATTAGATGCCTATAGGTATGTGTATTTATATCTGGGTCTTTGATTCAGTTCCATTGATCATCTGTCTGTTTTTATGCTAAGACCGTGTGGTTTTATTATTATACCTCTGTAGTACAGCTTGAAATTGGGGATGGTGATACCTCCAGAAGTTCTTTTATTATAAGGATTGTTTTGGCTATCCTGGTCTTTTTGTTTTTTGTTTTTTTATATGAATTTAAATATTGTCCTTTCAAGGTCTGTAAAGAGTTGTGTTGGAATTTTGATGGGAATTGCATTGAACCTGTACATTGCTTTTGGCAAGATGCCCATATTTTTCTTTGTTAATTCTACCAATCCATGAGCATGGGAGATCTTACCATCTTCTGAAATCTTCTTCAACTTCTTTCTTCAAAGACTGAAGTTCTTGCCATACAGAGATTTCACTTGCTTGGATAGAGTTACAACAAGATATTTTATATCATTTGTGGTTATTTTGAAGGTTGCTGTTTCCCTAATTTCTTTCTCAGTCCTGGTTTTTTTTTCTTTTGTGTGTGTGTGTGTGTGTGTGTGTGTGTGTGTGTGTGTGTGTGTGTGTGTGTGTACTGCTGATTCTTTTGAGTTTATTTTGTATCCAGCCAATTCACTGAAGGTGTTTATTAGCTGTGTGAGTTTCCTGGTAGAAATTTTGGGGTCACATGTATTCTATGATATAATATGAATGTAATGAAACTTTGACTTTTTCATTTCTAATTTGTATCCCCTTCTTCTCCTTTAGCTAGAACTTCAAGTACTATATTGAATAAATATGGAGAGACTGGACATTCTTGTCTTGTTCCTGATTTTAGTAGAATTGCTTTAATTTTCTCTCCATTTAATTTGATGTTGGCTGTTGGCTTGTATATTGCCTAAATTATGTTTATGTTCCTTGAGCCCATGATTTCTTCAAGTCTTTTATTATGAAGGGGCATTGGATTTTGTCGAAGTTTTTTTCAGTGTCTAATGAGATGATCATGTGGTTTTTTCTTTCAGTTTGTTTATATGGTAGATTCCATTGACGGTTTTTCATATGTTGAACCATCCCTAATACAATTATTTTAATTTCTTGTTTTTTATAGTATTTTACAAATATCCACATATTCTTCCTAATTTATTGACTTAAAACTTTTTTTAGACATTTTCTTTGAGGGTGAGCACTTTTTTTGTTTTGTTTTGTTTTGTTTTGTTTTACGTGACAGGGTTTCTCTGTATTGTTTTGGAGGCCGTCGGTCCAGCTTGGCCTCGAACTCACAGAGATCCGCCTGCCTCTGCCTCCCGAATGCTGGGATTAAAGGTGTGCGCCACCACCGCCGGGCTGAGGGTGAGCAAATTTTATATATAATTTTATGTATATATGTATGCTACTTATTAAATATGCCTACTACAACTTATAATCTTTACTTTTTTTGGACATCAAGATCAATATTTAATAATTTTGATACCTAATGGGATATGTGTATTCTGATAAAGTTTAATGTTTGACAAAAGAGAAATTCTGTGAAATAGTTATAAATACCTTTATGTATAAGCAAATCAGTAGAATTATAGCAAAATATATAGAGTTTTATAAGTTGGCAAGCTTTTAAAAATGTGGATTTTTCTGAGAGTACAACTCATTTTCATCATAAACCTCTCTCTTCTACCTTCTCTTATGTCCCTTTCCCCATTCTCCACTCAGATTCATGTCTACACCTTCAACTTCTTCTATATCCTTGGGATATATATATATATATATATATATATATATATATGTGCGTGTGTGTGTGTGTGTGTGTGTTATGTATATATACAACATATGATCCAACTAATGTTGCCCATATGTACAGGTATAGGATTTACCACTTGGGCCTTGGGCATGGACAGCTTACTGGGGGCTTTTCCAGAAAGAAAACTGATTTTCCCTCTCTTAGCCACTGTAGCTCATTAGTTAGGGGTGGGACCTTGTGAGCACTTCTTCCTTCCATGTTAGAATATTGGCTGCTGTGGTTTTGTGCAGGTCTCCTACAGGCAACCATAGCTGTTGATGGGTAAAACATAGTTCATAGTTCATGAGTAAAACATCTTTGCAATGCCTACTCCCCTGTGTGTGGTTCGTGGTGAACAGTAGGATTTACACTTTCCTTCTTTTCATTTACTTTCATTTTTATCAGGAAGAGGATCTTTTCCAACACAGCCAGCATTCACTTTCCTCTTAGTAGAGTTGGGCTACTGTCCAGGTCACTAGGGTGTTTGGAAAGTGGGTTCCTGGCATTTTTGTCCCCTCAACAGAGCTGTAGCAGGAAGGAAGATGATGAGATCCTGCTACAGGGCTTATTATTTAAAAAGCTGCTTCACATATGGAAGGAATTCTCCAGAGGCACAGCTAGGGTGTGGAAGGGCAAGGCCTCCATTCACATATGTTGGCTGGACTCACCTGAAGTGTCTGTCTGTTCAAGGTTGGGGGTAGGGCAAATAGGGAGGGGGAGGAAGGCAGGATTGGGTCAGCATGGGAAATGAGGGAGGGATATATATAGAAGTGCAAGGTGACTGCAGGGCTTGAGGAGGGGAGCAGCAGAGTGACAGGGACAGGCTGAGGGCTGATCCTTGGGGTTTTGCATCGTGCCAGCAGGATTGATGTGGGATTTGGGCAGAACGAGGATATGCTTTCTAGTAAACTGTGTTTAATGGCTTCTTGGTATATGAAACATACCTACAGACCCCCAGTGAGGACTGTGAATGTGGTTTTCTCTAAATAGGTTAGTTTCTGTGAATTCATTATGTCTCTTGCAAGACCAGAATGATACTTAGAGCTCTCTACTGTTCCAAGATGAGGCAGAAGCAGGAAAAGGGAGTGACTTCCTCAGAAATTTTGGTTCTGTTGCTCTGCACCAGGCTCTCAAGGGGAATGCAGGAGAGTCAGACTATGACTCCATTAGAAGCTTACATTAGCACCGGACTTCATGAATCTTCTCAACCTTTCCATCTCTTGGTAAATACAGCAAACTGTTTGCTCTGAACTGAATCAGAACTTTTGCCTGGGACAATTGCAAGTGCAGTCAGTGTTGCTCATTTTGCAAAGAAATACCACTATGCAATGTTAAGCGTTTACAGGGAGAAGTTATCTTCCATGATTTTAGATCTCGTGTCTAGGCAGCCTCCAACTTCTACTACAGATTGAGTATCTATTTGTATGTTCTTCAAAGCACTGAGGGGAGAGATTCTTTTATTGGCCCATTGTGCTAAGATAGTCTTTGAAAGCTGAAAGGGTTCAGTTTCCAACACTTGTCTCTGGTTCATCTGCAGCTATGAACCCTCTCTCCCTTTCCTTCCATCTTTGGTTTTAATTAATTTAGGAGAAAATGGAACCATTTGCTTGGCTATCATTAGCTAGCTTCTATTCTAAAATTCCCTTTGTCCATTTTCTAGAGAGGCAGTTGCTGAGGCAAGATGAACTGGCTTTTCAGGGACACCATTTGGTCATCTCTCCTTGCAGTCTTGTGAAGGTATTCTGCATACCTGTCTCTGAGCCCCTGGCCTCTCTCTGGCTGCCCTGCTCCGTGGGAGCCTCCATTCTGTATTGCTCTCCAGCTGCTCCTTTGTGCACAGGTTAGCCTTTGGCTGTTGAAAGTTCACCTTGTTTGCCCTTGGCTTCAACTTCTTTCTCAGGTCATACTCACTGCCTTTCTGGATCCCATGTCCTCCCCTTTTCTGTTTATAGTTATTCTGTGCAATAATTCTTTTTTGTTCCAGATCTGTTCTCTTGGCATTTGTACAGAATATAGACCAAGTGGGAGAGAGACCCCCCTTTCTCCTTAAGATTGTTGCAATTAAAGAAACATTTTGAATCATTTAGAGAACATTATTTGCTTAAAATGCTCATGGAGTGTTTTCTGTTACCAATTACGCATTGGAATACCGTGCTGAAATTGTTCAAGTGTCTCTTTAAACTTTGCCGATGTTCATGATTTTAAACTAGGCAAGTGCCAAGTGTACTATAGATTTGACTCAAGTCAAAAGTACACATTGACTATAGTTGCTTATTATTATATGGTTGCTTATATTATTTTGTGTTCAATTGTCTATGTCCTGAAAAATGATAGGCCCATAAGAGGATGGAGCAGCGGATGGAGGTGGTCCCTGCCTTCCCTCATCCATAAATGGAAAGGAAGTGACTACTTCTGTCTCATAACTCTTGGGATTTTATGATCATTCCCCACTTCAAGAAAACTCCAAGTCACAGGTGTGGGGAGTAGGCAGCTTTGACACTCGCAGGTGGGAAATGCCATCAGCACCTTGTTTCCAGTAGGGCAGGGGAGTATACAGAGCCACGAAGTCCTCACCACTAGTGTGGGTAGTTTGCCATTTATGTGGATAACCAATTTGCAGAGAAAGTTGCATGTATTAGTAAAACTGTCACAGGATTGCACTCCAAATCACTCAATAATTCCTTTGGTGTGTAGCCTTCCTTTTCCAGTATCTTGTAAGAGAAAGGCCGTGACGCAAAATAGCCACATGGTTGGTTCTCCAGTGTTGAGACACACGAAGAAGCATCAGATTTCGATTGCTAGATGGCCAGCTGACAAACAGGTTATGCCTAATGAGTGATTACATTAAAATGGGGTTTATTACAGAGCACTTAGAATACCTGTGGTTAAGTTCCCCAGAGTGTAAGTGCTTAGGGTCAGGTAGTTTATATTTAGGAAGTTGCATCAGGAAGTGTATGAAGAATAGAAAGGGAGCCTGGGAGGAGGAGAGCCTGAGAAGGTACACACCAGGGGATCCAGCAGGTTACGTCTCACAGCTGGACCTTCTAAGAGTGTTAGTGCCCGGCCCTTTGTGGCTGGAGAGAAGCAGCCAAAAGTTTGAAGGGTACCTGTCCAGAGGAGCTTCAGGAAGCCCCTGGGATGACTGTGGGGACTCTGCCAGCACGTGCTGCAGGTGCAGGGGCTCACTTAGGACCTTAGGGCTGACTGAACTTTCCACATCCCACTGTAGCCGAAACCAAATAGATGGGAGGGCTGGAGCAGATCCAGCAACAGCCTGTGAAGCCAAGGCCTAAACTGAGCAGTAAGAACAAGAGGAACGCACCACACCCTCCTAGCTTTGCATGCCGAAAACAACAGGGAATTAGAAAATAAAATCAGCTTGCACGATTTCAGATGTGGACAGATGCTTTTATTACTTGATTTTTTTTTTAATTCCCACAAAACCTCAAGCAGAGTTAATAATGTATGAAAATTAGGTACCATGTGTACTCTTTACTTCGTAATGTTTTTATTAAGCAACTAGTTGATTTAAAAATAACAGAACAGGACAGTTGACACAATGGCAGACTCTGGTGTGTATGAAAATATCCTCTTAAATGTTCTGTCAGGTTTTCCATTACATAAGAATATTTTGAAAAATGCCTTCCAAATTATCACATGAGATAAAATTATATCAAGCTGCAGTATGATAAAATAAATTGTTCAACTATAAATTCCAGTTGCCTTTTAAAAAATGGCTTAGTCAATTGCAGGTTACACAAGGGAATATGTCTCTGCAGATCTTGTTAATGCCTGGTAGATACATACATGCATCTTTTCAATGTTTTGCTGGTTATTTCTTGATTAGAATCCCCCATCTTTCTTCCCCTCTCCCAGCCCTTTGTCACCTGGCCTTTGAATAGAGGGATAAGACAGGGGAAAGAGGAAAGGTTTTGGACCCACGGGCTTCCCAACAGTTCAAGAGATGCCTCTGTTCTGAACATAGAAACGAATGTGTGAGAAGTTGACCTGTAGCTATTGGGCCAGCTGGTGAGCATTCCTTCTCCAGAGTTTGAGTGCAGGTTTCTTTTTATGTTTTACTCTTTGAGAATTTTATACATGTGTACAATGAATATGATCATATACATCCCCACTCACCATTTCACCGTCCAGTTCCGCCATGGCCCCTAACACCTCCCTCTCCTAACTTCATGTCAAGGTTGTTGCCACTCCTTTGTCTTCCTTCATAACGCATGGTGCTGGCCATGTGTGTGGTGTCATCCGCTGAGCACTGGAAACCTCCCAGGGGCCTTCTCTAAGAAGAACCACTTGCCATCCTCTGGCAGTTGTCAACTGCCAATAGCTCTGATTGCAGGTTCCTGTCATTCCCTCAGTAATCTGCTCCTGAAGACATCGTGCACTATCTCAGAGGACAGTGGGCTCCCCTGCTGCTATTGCAGTATTGTTTGGGTCCTACTGCACCTGCATGGCACCGGCAGAAAGGTGCTGTCCACACTTAGCCGGCAGGGGAGATACCATGATCAAGAAAGGTACTGTCCAGAAGTTTCCGTGGTCTAACAGCAAACTGAAGCAGAGTAAGATTTAGTTATGTAGGCAACAAAGCTTGTGATGTAAATGTTCTCTGCTCTCTGATGTGCTTACTTATGTGTTGCCATGGAATAGTTAAGGGTTCCATAAAACAAATAAGGGAGGAGAGCATCTGCTTATCGCTAGGGTGAGAGAAGGATCACGTGTAGCTGCGATGATATGAAAAAGTCAATGTTTGTTCACTGGCATTCTTCATTCATGGACACTTAGGAAAGACTCCATTGTGGACTTAAACTTCTGAAGCTACTGAGATGAGTTAATAGGCTGATTCTGTTAGGCATTTTTGTCCTTTTTGCCTTTAACCCATACCTGTCTCAGGAGACCTGGTTGGGCATTCCTTCCTCTCAGTGTCTTGTGACTGCCAGTGTTAACATCAGCTGAGTCACAGTTATGGCCTAGCAACTTGAAGGAGTAATGCCTTGTGCACATGTGGGAGCAGGCACATTTGAGCTGTATGATTTGCACAATAAGATGTTCTTGGAATCTCTGTAAGGGGTTGGTTGAAGCAGAACTTTCCCATCTACACCAGGGTCTATAAAAACCACAGAACTGACTTCATGGGGCTTAAGTTTTTCTTTTGTTATTTTCTTCCCTCTCTAATTAGATTTTTTTCTCATATGCAGGACAGAACAGTCTGGCAGGAAATAACTGGCATTAAAAATAACTCAAAGACAGGAGGACTGTACCTCACAAGAATGAAAATGGGATTTGCTGCTCTGAGCCCTGGCAGTCTCAGTAAATCCCAGCATAGGTGAGCATTTGCTCCAAAGAGAAGTCGGGTCAACCGGAGACTTGGCCAGCAGTCCTGAGACCTGGCTCCTGCCCAGCCTGCCCGGCCTGGACTCAGCTCTGGGCAAGCTCTCTTCGCTGACCTCATTGTGCTCAGAAACAATCTGGGAGTAATAATGTCTGCTCTTGAGTTCTCAGAATCCCAAAGGGGAACAGTTGGCTGTCAGGATCTAAGGGGTCATTTATTCTCTCAGTGTGAAGATGGAGTTTAGGGAACTGAAGTAGAATTTTCACCGTATGCACATTGGGCTTTTGAGAATGGAGGCTCACGTTTTTGGTAAGTTATAGTTTCCAATAAGAGAAAGGATGTGACCAGACTTGGATTTTGTGGAGCTTATCACAAACATGTACTGTAATTCATATATAGCCTTTGTGAGTTTTCACTGTTGTTATCATCCCTGATCATGTTGAGGTACCCTTACCATCTCATTCTGACTGTGATCATTCCATCAAGTGTTAAAGAGTACCCCATTTGCTCTGAAAGAAGCCTGTTCTTGGGAATCCTTTCAAAGCTGAGTGTAGTGCTTTATAGTCTGGTAGGTTGGGGTGTCCCCAAGGAGGCAAGTGGGGTAGGGAGACAGTACACCCAACCCTTCCTGCTGATTGCACTTGAACCCTTCCAACCTTGTTTGGTGTAGCTAGCTGCAGGTCATTAGACTGTGCCTGATTCTGTAGAGATAGATTCTTCAAGATTATAGGGTCAGACTGAGCATGAAGAACTAGAACTCAAATCCTCTGATTATTAATGAAGACATCCATCATCATTAATGCCTTAGATGTAGGAACCACCTATCATTTAATAGTTTCTGTCACTGTGACACTGCATGTCCTCAGCGTGAAGAAGTAAAAGATGCCCCCAAGTAATGGTGTATGTGTGTGGAGAAACAGGGTAGTGATAATGATTCCATGTTTAAATGATGCATTGAGCGTCCAGTGCTCTGGCCATGTCATTGATGATAAAGCAGATGGAGGCACTGGGCTCCAAGGGCCTGTCTAACTGTTTTCTCTTGCCAGGAACTGCTACCATCATTAGGGACAGATACTCAACCCTGAAGGCAGGCCCTTCCCTCATCTTACAGTACCACTCATACATCCTCTTTTCCTTGTCATGACACCTGGAGATGAAGGGTTCTGTAACCACCCTGCTAAGAACCAGGAACTGGAATCTTCCTTCCCTCCAAGGCCAACGCCTGGTCTGATCTTCCAAACAACATTGGCCAAAGAACATTTCATATTTCTGTATCTGGCATTTTGTATGTGCCACAGAGCAATGTCCATGTTCCTACCATTGTTTTAATGAATAGGGCACCCTGGCTACCACTCAGTCTTGATACCCTATCCATTGTGACACTCTCCCATCTGCTCTGTTCAAGAGCTTTGGGATGAGTTCACCAAGAGTTTTGAGATCCTCAATTCCTGGAAGATGTTCCAGTTACTGTCGGAGGAACATTGCAGCCCAAACTCACCCCTCACTCATCCCCTTAGCTGGCTTGCTTCATCTTCACTGGAACTGGGCCTCAGGTCTTCAGACTTTCCTGTGTGACTCTCCACTCCTTTGGCTTCTGTCTTCCTGCGTGTCTTTTGCCACTCAGGCTCCACACTGCCTTACGCTTTCTACCATTGTAGACCTGACAGTGAGCCACATGTTCCAGGCAAGTGGGTAGGCTCTGGGCAACTGTATTTTGGAAGGATTATGATGAATCTTCATACATATACACATACATACATACATACATACATACATACATACATACATACATGCCAAGTATTTCAAACAGAGACAGGTTTCTGACACTTCAGTGGGGTTACCAATCATTTTTCTGGTGGACCGTAAGCCCCAAAGATACAAGTGATGTGCTACTTTCTGGTGTGACCCTGACACTTGACTAGGGCATAGAATATACCCTGTGTTCAGGAACTACCTGTTCAGAGGGAAAGAGGTTATGTGGTTCCCTGGACAGAAGGTTGGGCTTAATGTCTAGAGCAGTGGTTCTCAACATGTGGGTCAGATATCATATATATCAGATATATACATTATGAGTCATAACAGTAGCAAAATTACAGTTACAAAGAAGCAATGAAATAATGGTTGAGGGTCACCATAATAATAATTATAGTTGGGGGTCACCACAACATAAGGAGCTGTATTAAAGGGTCTCAGCCTTCCAAAGTTTGAGGACCCCAGGTCTAGAGGCCTCAAGATTTCACATGCTGCCAGACTGAAAGCCCATAGCCTTACTGGTTTGTTGTCAGCTGCAGGTGTCCCAAACCACACTGGTTTTTAACAGTAAGCAGCATGGTTGCTGTGCCTAACAGGGGAACTCTGCTAGGGTACAACAGATGCTTCGTGCACCCCAGGAGCCCTTCCTCTTCTCGAGCGCTATGTAGTGCCAGGGTTCCCATGTGGCCAAGGTCAGGAAAGAAGGCAGGTGGTGTCACCTCACACCTGTGTGTATCAGTGTCAAACCCTTCTTTAACACCCCTGCAGCTCCTATAGGTCAGATGCTGTTCCCTTTGGAGCAGGAATCAGCTTATGCAGGAGGGAGGGGCTGGGAGGTGACTAGCTATGGTGCTGACAGTGACTTCTCCATGGATTGTTCACAATGATGATGGCGACACATTGTTTTGTCACCTGAAGAGTTAGCAAAACCATAACATAGAAGAGTCAGGTGGGGTCCTAGCAGGTGGTGTTAGCATTCCATTTGTTCAGACGTATGTATAACAATGTGACCACCCTTGGATAGGGCTTGCCTTCTGCACGATAGCCCAGTCCCCACCATGTTCTTTATAGTTAGTTGTGTGCACCCTGTGTACTATTCAATCCTTTAAGGTGTTTTGCTTTGCCAACTTGGCTGCAGAGCATGTAAAGTCTCTGTACAGATATTCTTAGAGAATTCTATTAGAGCTCGGGGACATTAATGAAAGAGGAAGTCCTTTATTTATATCCCCTGGAGGGTTCTTTGGTCCAGAGCTGCCTTTGGAAGGTTGGGTTTGTCTCTAAGGCACTAAAGGCAGTCCTTGGGGCTCATCAGTGCACTAAACAAGCAGAAAGGAAAAAAACTCCAGAAGCACTCAGTATCAGCACCCCAGGGTGCTGTGCTCACAGCTTTCTCTTTGACATGGATCTCCTGTTAATTTGAAAGCCACAATTTCTATATGAGCCTGTGCACAGTACCATGTTTTTCTTTTCTTTCTTCCTTTCTCATTAGTTTCTAGGAGGGGAGGAAAGGGGAGTGAAGAAGAAACGAGAAACAGGGAGATCCATCTGCTTGAAAGAAGAAATGGAGGGAAAGAAAGAGGGAGGGAGGGAGAGGGAAGGAAGAAAAGGAAAGGAAAATAGCCCATCTGCTGCTTTGCCCTGAGATATAAATTCCACCTCCTGAATGCATTGGACCCAGTTTTCTGAGAAAAGCCTTAAGTTTATTAATTTGGTTCACAGTGTTCTCACAGAGAACTTTATTTGGTGGCCTGGAGCCATGTGGGATTGGGTTATTTTAAGATAAGTAATGTAAGACAATCAGAATTGCATGGTTGGCAGAAACATGACTGTGCCTATTGCTTAAATAATTATCACATGCAATATAAAAGCTTGGCTCCTGGTGGTGGGGGACAGGGTTAAGGTGAGGTTCAATTCTACGTCTCTACATTTGTGCACTGTGGGACAATGCCTTTGCATCAGAGATGCATCTGATGGGTGCTGCCTGAAGCTGCAATGGCCCTGAGCAGCCTCTGCTCCCTGGGATCATGCCTTTCGGTTAGGACCTGCTGTCAAGGGCAGCAGAGCAGGAAGCAAACGGCACAGCAAGCCTGGTGTGACACCTGACACTACAGCTGGCACCCCTAATATTCACATTTCCTGTATGTCACCTCTAAAAGGAGAAACAAAATTGAGACAGCCTCTTATCATCTGAAACATTGTATTTTCACCACCTGTCTTGGATCACATCTGTGATTATCCACTTAATGTGGGTATCTACCCACACCTATTGCATACAGGCAGTATCGATACACGAGAAGGCAGTTTAACACAGTGCACTTCAGAACACTGACTCCCAAATCTTATGTCTTATGAAATCGGGGAACTCGGCATGTATTATCAACTTATGTCTACCAAAATTTATTATTATTATTATTATTATTTTTTCTGAGACAGGGTTTCTATGTGTTGCCCTGGCTATCCTGGAACTCATTCTGTAGACCACACTGATCATGAACTCAGAGATCTGTGCTCCTACCTCCAAAGTGCTGGGATTAAAGGTGTGGGATTAAAATTACTTTTAATTAAATATTACTTTATAGGTATGGGTATTTTGCCTGAATGTATCTCTGTATGCCTGGTGCCCACAGAGGCCAGAAGAGGTTGTGGGACTCCTGGAACTGGAGCTTTCATGTGGGTGCTGGGCATGGAATAGGGTCCTCTACAAGACCAATAATTGCTCTTAACCACTGAGCCATTTCTCCAGCCCCTGAAATTATTGTAAAATTTTAGCAAAATACACATAACATTTGCCATCTTAACCATTTTTAGTATATATTTCTGCCATACTAGTTGCAAGTTAAGATGATTTAAAAAAATGTGTAAGACAGACAGACCTATGCCTGGATCTTGTGATATCATAAAAAGAGGTTTTCAATACCAAGGGAGAAATGAAAAACATTCTTAACATAACAAGTCCTTCCTCATCTGTGACAGAATATATAAAGGAAATGTATGTTCATGGAAAATAATGCTGCAGTGAAAATGCAGCAAATGTTCATGTTGCCATTTCCTAGATTTAAAAAATGCTAAATGTTGTCACCTTTTCTTTTGACCATTCCTATTTAAAGGACTGGAACACTAGTTGTTTGTTACAGGTCATGACCAGACAATGAGCGTCAGCCAGCATGAAGTCAGCCACACACCTAGAACACAGTGAGATAACCCTGGGTGGCTGTCAATGAAGGAAACTGTGCTGACATACACTCTGCTATCTGTGGTCCAACTGTTCTGTGCAAATAGCTCATGGCCTGGACCTAGTCAGAAACCAAACTCTTGGTCTGGTTTTGGTCTTAAAGAAGTGAAAGTTGACAGTTATAGTTGAAGCCTGTGTCTATTCATTCCACAGCATCTTCCCCTCTCCTTTCCAGTGCACTGGAGTTAGTGTTTGCCTTCCCATCCGTTGTATGAACTTACCACAGTGTGTAGTGAGTAAATTCATCACCATGTGTAGTGTGAGCTCATCATGGTGTGCAGTGTGTGTGAGCTCATTACAGTGTGTCATAGTATGTGAGCTTATCATGGGGTGTAGTGGGTGAACTCATTATGGTGTGTAGTGCATGAGCTCAACATGGCATGTAGTGTATGAGCTCATCCTTGTGTGTAGTTCTGTCTCTGAAACTTTGTTTTTGGGCAACATGATTTCAAACTCGCCTCCATTTTTATACTTGCAGATTTGTCCTTCTTGTGACTTTAGCATTTCATACTCGTCTGTCCTATTAATGGATATTTGCATGTTTTCTAGTTTTTTTTTTTTTGCTACTGTAACATTATACATTCTTATGAGCCTGTCTGTGTGCATGGGGTGGGATCTTTTAAAAATAAAATTTTTACTAATTTTTTGAGGATATTAAATCCACCCTATCTTCTTGCCCACCCAATTTTGTGCTGCTCTCTCTCTCTCTCTCTCTCTCTCTCTCTCTCTCTCTCTCTCTCTCTCTCTCTCTCTCTCTCTCTCTCTCTCTCTCTCTCTCCCCTCTCTCCCCCCTCTCCCCCCTCTCTTCCCCCCTCTCTCTCCCCCTCTCCTCTCCCCTCTCTCCCCCTCTCCCCTCTCCTCTCCCCTCTCCTCTCCCCTCTCCTCTCCCCCCTGTCTTCCCCCTCTCTCCCCCCTCTTCCCCCTTCCCCTCCCCTCCCCTCACCATTGTTCGGCTGGGTGGTGGCTGCACATTCCCTTTAAGCCCAGCACTCAGGAGGCAGAGGCAGGTGATTTTCTGAGTTTGAGGCCAGTCTGGTCTACAGAGTGAGTTCCAGGATGGCCAGGACTACACAGAGAAACCTTGTCTCAG
Source organism: Mesocricetus auratus (assembly GCF_017639785.1). Classification (NCBI taxonomy): domain Eukaryota; kingdom Metazoa; phylum Chordata; class Mammalia; order Rodentia; family Cricetidae; genus Mesocricetus; species Mesocricetus auratus. Next base: position 110,880,921 of record NW_024429189.1, read on the forward strand.
AACAAAATAAAATAAAAATCCAAAACAAAACCAAACCAAACCATGGATCAACCCATTTTGTCTCTGCAAATACTCTTGGGTGTGGGGTCTGTCCAGAGGGTGGTTGACCTATTGAGACTCATATCCATAAAGAAAATGGACTCTTTCTCTCCTAGAAGCTATCAATGGCCAATAGCTCCTCAGCAAGGGGTGAGACTTCATGTGCCCCTCCCACTGTTCCATACTGGGATTTTTGTTTGGTTATAGCTGACACAACCACTTAGTTTATATGCCCTCCACCTGCCCTGTTATGTCTAGGAAACATCATTTCCTTGTAGTTATCCCCCACCTGTGGCTAATCTTTCAGGGGTAGAATCTTGTAAGGGAAGTTACCTGGGAAGAAAGTCTCTGGATCAATGGTGCAGTTCAGCACAAAATCTAATTAACATATTAACCAGCATGGTTATTTGCTATAACTTCTTAGGTTAATGGAAATTGGGAAAGGTAATACTGTAAGCCAACCATTAATAAATCTGGGTTCTTGGGACCAGATTGTTCATCAATAAAAGGTTGGTTTCAAAGTCTGTATGTAGTAGAAGCAGTGCTCTGGAAGGTTGTGTGGAGGGATGGCATCTTTGGACATAGGGCAGAGGCCAGCTGGGAGAAGCTAGCCCTTCACTGAATTTCTTTCCCTGTGATGGAGAAATGCCTGCAGACTTGGTCTGGGAAGCAGATGGAGCTGGGTGTTGCTGTCTCTCAAGGTTTGGTACAAATGCCTTTTTTGATCCAAGAAAATCTCGTGAATCAAGACTTGGCTAGTATTCTCAGCAAGCCTTTTCTGGAGTGGCTGTACTGTTGCTAAGAGTGTGAGTCTGACTGTCTAGTCTGTGGTTACTTTGAAACTGTTGGGGAGGTATCAAAGGAAGAAATGGGTCCAGGTCACATCAGAGCGTGTCCTCCCACCTCCAGAGTGTTGGAGGATGCTCCAGTGGTGGCCTATCTGTGACTACCATTAGCATGGTAGGAACACATGGTTTGGGTGAGTCAAGCTTTAGACTGAGGAATGTAACCGAGACAGTGTATTTTATTTCACAGTCTTCTCTGTTACCTTCAGCAAACAGTGGAATGCTTTGAACACTGTAAAAAATAGTAAGTGGGAAGACAGTGGTGAGAAAAGCTATAGTGCCATCAAAGAAAATAGTAACAAGCTGAAAAAAAAAAAGCTTTGCCATTTAAAGGAGTTCTTCTGAGCTGGTGTAAGAGGCCCGTGGCATGGCTACCTTCACGTCCCATATACTGGGTGATGATAAGTCAGAGTGGTATTACAGGTAACAGGTAGAGAATCAGTGTTAAGGATTTGGGTGCTGTTTGATCAGTGTTGTTCATAGTTGGCTCTGTGAGCATTTGTGATAAACTAGACATCAGGCTGAAGCTTTTCCTGCGGTTTCCATGTGGGAAGGTCTCATGTGTTGGCTACCTGGTTGCATCTTTGCCGCTTAAAAATACTCTGTTTTTTAATCAGCTGTCAAAGCTGGAGAAACAGCAGCAGAGAAAAGAAAAGACCAGAGCCAAGGGACCTTCTGAGTCAAGCAAAGAACGAAGTGCACCCCGAAAAGAAGACCGCAGCGCCAGCAGCGGGGCAGAGGGCGATGTGTCTTCGGAGCGGGAGCCATAGATGCAGAAGCAGGAGCTCAGGTAGGAGGTTCCCACCTGCACAGCTTTGTTCCCTATGTTGTAGGGAAAAGGAATGAATCAAGGTGAGATGTCTGCTAAGGTAGCGTTCTTCTTTGAACATTCATTCATTCATGGCATCCTTGGATGTGCTGCTTCCCAGCATGGTGAAGGTCAGTGCTCCAAGAATGTGTTGTAGTCATCAAAATGTGTGCAGGAGGCTACACAAAGGCTAAGGGATGCCCCAGTGGACAGTGTGTGTCCCTCCTGCATTGTCTGTGCCAGCCACAGTGCCTGGGCCTGGCTAGCATCTGTGTGCTCTCCTGCTGTCAGCCCCATCTCTGTCTTTCCTTACCACCCTGTCTGCCATTGCCACTCTTACTCTCAACAAGCCCAGTGGCCAGTGTACTCTGAAGTAGTCTTCTGCCACTATTTCCTGGTTCGTATTTTACCATATTCCTTTCATATTGCATGGCACTGCCATTTATTTGTCTATTGTATCAAGAGAGTGTCCTGCTATGTAATTTTGGTTGGCTTCAAACCCAACTATGTAGACTAGACTGTTTTCATACTCACAGCAATATTTCTGCCTCTGTCCCCCAAGCACTGAGGCTCCAGAGTTGTACCACCATGCCCAGGTGGCGTGGCTTGTTCTTCACTGTTCCATGTCCAAGACTGTGGAGTTCACTGTAGCATTAAGTTCATCTTCCAGCGGCCCCAGTGGCCTTCTATCTCAGTTTCCTCATCAGATATATTATCAAAGCCCCTTATTTAATGAATACTTGACCAAATAATGGGGTACAGGTATGAAGAATCCATGGCCTGACCTTACAAAGTTCACACATTCATGAAGAAAAATGGAAACAGTTGTGTCACAGCAAAGTGCATTATGGAATGGACAGAACGGAGTGTGGGGGTAGAGAGAACTCTAGAAGTTGACCTTGAAGGATATATATAATGGGGAGGTAAAGGACAAGAGCAGGGAATAGCTACCAAGGCAAGAGAGAGAAGTGTGTGTTAGTTTTGGTCACTATAACAAACAAATAAACCAACAAACAAAAACTATTTTGAAAAGGCTTATTTTGGCTCACAGTTTTGGAGGTTTCAACCAATGATTTATTGACCCTATTGATTTTTGAGCATTTGGCAAAGCCATATATCATAGTAGGCACATATGGTGATGCAACGCTGTTTACCTCATGGCCAGGAAGCACAAAGAGGAGAGAGGAGTGGAAGCGAAGGCTGAGATTCCATGGTTTCCTTTAGGAGCACACCTGAAACAATCTGAAGATGTCCTCCCAGGCCCACGTCTGAAAAATTCCACTGCCTCTCAATAGTGCCATGGTACAGACAGACCAAGCCTTGATCATGTGAGTCTTTGGAGGATTCTTCAGATCCAGTCTACAGGAAGGTGCCAGCATTTTATTGGAGGAATTGAAATGACCAAGATAGATACCTTTGGAGAAGAGGGAGATTAACTGAGGAGTTGTATACCAGTGGGGAGAGCGTAGAGCTTCTTGAAGTTGGGGATGTGTTTTATAACTCTCAGGAATCTGAACTTCATCATGGGGTAATGATAAACCTCTGAAAAGTTTTAGTGTGCAAGTGACATAGTCAGGCATAACATAAAAATACCCTCCAGTTCTGGAGAGCAAGACTGGACGTAGATAGGCCAGTTTGGAGGAACTGTAGAAATCCAAAGAAATAGTGGGATTAGAGGAGAAAGGTGGGGCTGGAAGATGTCAAGATCTGTGTCTGTGGTTCTGGGGCTGAGACGAGATCTTGGGCATGCACTTCGGGGCCTTCATCTTATACACCAGTTAAACCATATGTGAATACAGGGTTGTTCTGAAGATACCAAGCTGCAAGAGGAGCGGCTGCAGGCAAGGCCTTCTCGTCCCTTCTGAAGGCGGTTTCTATAGGATGTGAACTTTGAGAATGTCTATGTACAGATGCTGAGATACACTAGTAATAGTTGGATGCAGTAGTATCCACTCTCAACAGATAGAGGAATGAATGAAGGCTCAGGAAGACTGGGCCTCTGACACTTTGGGAGGCTGTGAAGGAATCCTCCTGCCTTTGACTTCTCTTATACCCTACCTATAGCACTATGGTTTTTTCCCCCAGTGTACCTATGGGAAGATAGTGGGGCAATAGTAGCCGGTCTTGATTGACTTACCGCACACATTCATGTATGAGTGAAGTGTGAGTCAGAGAAAGGTCACATCACATTACACCTTATTGGTCACAATCACTAACTCATCAGTTTTTCATTTTGATGCTCAGGCCTAAGGCCGTTGGTTTTTATTCATGAACTGAAAAAATACATGATGTGGGTTAATTATATACAAAATGTGATATTTGGTTTTGAATTAATATTAAGTGTTCATGAGTATGTGACTTACATATTACATAAAATTTCCATTCCTACTCCTTCTAAAACTTGATGTTTTTTCCTACCAGCAGTCAGTTTTGTCATATAAATACTGCTGATGTTATTGGTTAACAGTCTATTTAGAAGTGAGAATTGTCACACATGCAGACAGGGCACAGAGGAGAAAGGATGAAGAGGGATGATGGAGAGGAGACCTTTGCCTGGCAGAGGGCAAAACAGTACTCAGGGTATTGGGTAGCCAGTGGAAAGAGCAGAGGGCCAGCCTGATGCAAAGAAAGCCAGAGATCAACCTCATGTTTGAATAGAAAGTGTAGCAAGAAGACAGTTAGGCTTAAGACACTAACAAGAGGAAGACCATGCCTCGTACTGGAAACCTAGCTAGCTACTCAATGCTAGTGAGGTCATGGTTATTGGAGAAGACTCTACAACCTCTAATTTACTATACCAGCATAGTCCCTAACAACAATCTATAAACATTTGTCCTTACACCCACAGATAAGTGTAGTCTCTACCCCTCCTCAAGGAAACTTCTCTTTGCAATAGACAGAGACCATTACAGAAAAATCACAACCAATCAAAATGCAGAATTGTGGAGCCCACTTCCAACAGTGTTATCTACAGAACACTTCCACACTTAAGGCTCAGGGAACTTTGAGGGAGAGGGGGTGGAGAGATTGTAGGAGGCAGAGGACCAAGAAGTTTGCTGTGAGGTAGTGTCTCCCATTAGAGTTGTGTGTAGTTTTTGCTCTTTTGGCTTTTTGAGGGTTTCACCACCCAGCTCCCAAATAAATCACACATGGAGTCTTATTATTGCGTATGAATACCCGGCCTTAGTTTGACTTGCTGCTAGCCATCTTTTCTTAACTTAAATCAACCCATCTACCTGTTCCCTCTGGGATTTTATCTTTCTTAGTTCTGTATATCTTACTTTCCTTCTTACTCTGTGGCTGGTCCCTGATGTCCTTCTCTCCTTGTTCTCTTTGCTCTTCTCTCCTTCATTGTTTCTCCTTCTATTTATCCTCTCTGCCTACCAGCCCTGCCTATCCTTGCCTGCCTCTCTATTGGCCGTTCAACTCTTTATTAGGACCCTCAGGTATTTTAGACAGGCAAAGAATCACAGCTTCACAGAGTTAAACAAATGCAGCATAAACAAAAGTCACACACCTTAAAATAATATCCTACTATACATGAGAAGCTACACCTATAAAGTCTCATGAATATGATTGCCCAAACATGAGCTGAACAAGGATGACACCAATGGACATGCCAAAGTGGTCAGCGGGTGGGGGAGCCCACAAGGCACAACCCTACACAGAGAACTATAGGCAATTGAGAAAAGATGGGAGTGGCGTAGGTGGTCTTTTCCGGGGAAGATCACACTAATCGGTTATCCAGTGGCAAATGGTCAGCACTGAAAACACACAGACAAGTAACATCATATGGCTAAACAGGTTATATTTAGGAATATGTATGTATACATATATGTATGCAATAACAATTAATGGAAAAATAGGTCATGAATCTGAAGGAGAAAGGGAAGGGGTATATGGGAAGGTTTGGAGAGAGGAAAGGGAAGGGAGAAATGTAATTGTATTATAATCTCAAACAAACAGAATAGAAGGCATGGTTAGGCCTCAGGTCTATGATACTCTTAGTGCAGCGGCATAGATAATGATCATGGGATTAGGTTCAAATATTACATATAATTTATTTTGGGGAGAAGTCACTTACAGAAGAAGCAGATGGCTGCCACAGGTTCCTGCTCTAAGGATCCGCACAGGCTGCTCCCTGTGACTCATCTGGACACGAGAGAGCCACCTGCCCAGACCCCAGACCTAAGCTCACTCCCCATCAAGTCCTCACCTGTGACCACGCCCAAATGGGCATGGCCAGCGATACAGGTGCCGGCGGGTGTGTGTGTGTGTGTGTGTGTGTGTGTGTGTGTGTGTGTGTGTGTGTATCTCACTACACCTTAGAAGCAGGAATACAGCACTGGGATTTATCCAGGACTTCTTCTCATCCTGCTGGTGGCTTCTTTATGTAATTTATGCCTCCTTGGTGTTTCTTCCCTTAAAACAAGCAGGACCACTTCCTGCAGCTGTTTCAGAACAAGGACAGATGGAGTTACAGTGTCAGCATGCATGCTGCAGTCAGTGCAGGAAGGAGAGACACTAGTCTAGACCCCAGGGTCTGTGCATAGTCCTTCCAGGTTCACACAGAAGAAAGCATTCGAAAGATGGATTGCACCCACTGACGGGTCAGAAGGACCCAGTCCATCAGGCTCAGTTGTGCTGGGAAAGCAATTAACTTGGTTCAGAAGTGGACACTAGCTTGGGTTCTCCAGCCATGGACCCAGGAACTGTGGGCAGCCACCCACATTCTCTTAACATTTGTGGACACTGTCTTTTCTCTTGACTTTTGTTATACTATAAACTATAGCTTTTTTTTTTTTCTGGAGAATTAGGACTTCAGCTACAAGTTTAATACAAGTTAAATGTTTGAACTCCCATGATGAAAATGGTGGGAGAGGGATAAAAACATGAGCACTCGTCTCAAAGAACCAAACCTAGATTATCAACCTAAATACACATGCTTTGCACACGTGTATACACATGCTATGCACACACATGCATATGCATTCTGTGCACATAAGTGTATACACATGCTGTGCATAGAAACATATATACACTTGTCTGTGCACACATGTCTATACACATGCTGTGCACACAAACATACACACATGCCATACACAGAAATCTCTAGACACATGCCTGTGTACACAATAAATGACTGTCCACAGGTTAGAATATGCTTTGTGTTTTCAAACATCATGGACAATTATAATGCCAGATAACTGATAGCTCTGCATTATATTATTGACTTATCAGCAAATTTGCAAATGCAATGGCTTGAATTTTATTTTATATCTTAAAGTCCTTGTTTTACTTATTGAAGTATAAAAGAATTTGGTTACTTTTTAAATCATCACAAAGCAGAACAATTCAACAGCTTCTATTTGCTTTGGATTTGGCCTCAAAATGATTATTCTAAAAGATAATTTTTGGAGAACTTTATATGTGAGCAGCGTGTCTATATCAGTCCCACCCTCCTTCCTATCTCCAACTCCAGTGTCCCCCTCTTTCCCAAACTCAGTCTCATCTTTAATTATTGCTGTTGCATGCATATACTTACAAAGATCACTGAATCCATTTAGATGATTGCATGTACATGTCCAGGGCTGACCATTTGGGTTTGGGCAGCCTATGTTATCCCTGGAGGGGATGAATTCTCCCTCTCTTAGCAACCATTAGCCATCTGTAGCCCTTCATCTAGGGGTTGGACCATGTGGAATTTACCTTGTCCACATTGGTATGTCAACTGATACTGTTATTATACCACTATTGTTTGGACAAACATATTGTTGATATTTCATGGTGATTTATGTGTCATGTCCAGGGGTTACTATCTAACTGCAAGTGTCTTAGTTCTCTGGTTCTTAACAATCCTTCCTCTCCCTCTTCCATGATTTTCCCTGAGTCTCAGGTGTAGGGGTTGCCTTAGAGATATATCAGTTGGGGTTAGATACCCCACAGTCACTTGTCCTCTGGAATTTGGTCAGTTGTGGATCTTTGTAGTAGTCTTCATCTGTTGCAAAAGGAAGCTTCCTTGATGAGGCGTGAGAGCTACCCTAACTGTGGGTATAAGAATCAGTATTTAGAATACAGTTAGAATTTAGATTGGTTTAGGAAAGTGGCAGTAGTAGGGTTTATGATCTCTCCAGCCATGGTGGTGGCTAGGTTTACAGAACCAGGGATGAATTCCCTCAGGTCCAACTAGAAATGCCACCACCATCGTAGTGGAGTGGATACAGTGCCAGTTCAGTCATTGTCGTGGTTCATAGGTTTTCACCAGGGTAGGACTACTGAGTGCTTTTTTCCCTTGGTGCAGAGAAAGGGGGGAGAGAAGGAGGGAGGGAGGGAGGGAGGGAGGGAGAGAGAGAGAGAGAGAGAGAGAGAGAGAGAGAGAGAGAGAGAGAGAGAGAGAGGGGGGGGAGGAGGCTTCCTGATAGATCAGCTCCAGCTTTGTGTGTGAAGTGTAGTGTGTGGTGTCTTTAGCAATAGAATCTTATCTTCAAATTCTTGAAGATAACCAAGGATAGTGGCAGTAGCCATTTTGTTTGGGGAGCCTCTCATATTCCACTTGTAATTGGGATGAGAGGCAGCTGCAACAGAGCCTGGCAGGAAGAGTCCCTTTGTGCCTGCATGCTGGAGGCCTCTGAGTCACCATTCAGCCAAGAACCAGTGAGGGGCTGGGTGTGCTCCCCTCGGGGAACTTAGTCACATTTCTGGATTTGAAGACTTTGAAGGGGCCAGACTAAAGGACAGGTGCTACTACAATTGCACGTTTAGGTTCTGTGTTGTCACTTTGAAGAAATTTGTCATCTCAATAGGCCCCAAACCACCCTCAGACGTTTTAGATGCTGGTGAGAGCTGAAGAAGCGTGGCAGGTGGTGACCTTGCATTTGTTTTGTTGCATGGAGCAGCCTCTCCAGAGCTGCAGTTTTCTTTTGCTTTTCTTAAAAGGAGAAAGAGCCCTGGGGAGCCCATGGGGCCAGGGGAACTGCTTTGAATTTTCAAGGCTTGAGAGGGAAAAGGGAAAGGCAAAGAAAATATAATGAGAAACTCATATCATTGGCTCCATTTTTCTTTGAAAATGATTAAATACCCTTCTTGGTCGGTAGGATATTCCCAGGGTGGGGCATTTCTCTGTTACATTGCAAATGTTCCTTTATAGTTCATCAAACAGACATAAAAATGCTAAAAGTAACGTTCATTCTGTGCGCAGTCTCATTTCTTCAGGTTCCTCACCTCACTCCTCAGGATGAGAGGATTTGTGGCGAGGCTCCCTGTTTAACAGGCTGGCGTTAAGGGCAGCCTGGCCTGGAAGACATCCTTTGCTTCTGTGTCCCTATTACTTCGTTTGAGTATTTACTTGGCTGCTGTAATTAGGGTGAGAGAAGAACTCCTGACCAGCACCCCACATTTTGTCCTCCAGTGTCAACAACACACTCAAAAACAAACAAGGGGAATGTTTGGGAAACTGCCATCTGTTTGCTTTTCCAACTTGACCTTTCAGCTGCCTTGGTGGAGTGTTCTTCCTAATGAGAGCAGTAGTTGAGCATTGCGCACATGTATGGATGTGTACATATGCATGTGCGTGTGTGTTTGCTCTAGAGTGTACAATATGCACTTTACATGTCTCTGATTCTACTTTTAAACAGTACCATACTAAGTTACCTGCACAACAGTGTATCTCCCCAGTGCTTCCCTCCTTGTGGAATTACTGCCATTGCCCCGCCTACACATGGTATGATCGCTGGTGCATTGTTTTTTTTATTGTTTCCTGAGTGGTTATTTTAAAAATGAATTAAGGCTAAGAAAATATTGTTTGCCTTCATTTCCATGATTATGGCTTTTCCTGTGAACTCGGGTTTTCAAACTATTTCATGTTCCCTCTGTCTGAGGAATTGCTTTCCATATTTTTTTGAAGCACATATTTGAGGAAATCTTTAGTTTTGTCTTTTGTTTTTGAAGGATAATTTTGCTGGTCTAGAATTCAATAGTAAATGTTTTATTTTTCTCATTTTAAATTTCTTTTCAAATGTACTTTTAGTTTTAAAGTACATATAGCAGTTGTAAATGTTTATGTTATGTAGTGTGACCTTTCAATATATGTATACATGTATCAGATACACTGGCATATCTGCCACCAAAGGCACATATTGTTTTGTTGCTGTTTGGAACATTCAAAATCTTCTGCACTAGCTATCAGGAAGAATACTCTTGTTTGTTGTCATTTGTAGTGATCCTACTGTATGCATGGTACAACAGTGCTAGTTACTCTAGTTCAACATATTCTTATCAAACTGCATCCCTGTGCCCATTTACTACCTGCTAGTTTAGGGGAAGCAGAGGGAAAAGGGCTCTAGAAAAAGGTACCTGTTAGAATTGTCGTTCAGGCAAGAGATTTATTAATGCTGCAGGTAAAGTGTGAAGTAAGAATCTTCAGTTCCCCAGGTGCAATGCCATATCTACTCATCAAGGTTTCTGAGGGAGGGGGTAGTCCTGTGCTGCAAGGATGCAGGCTTAGTTAATATGTAACCTGTGTCACCTGACCACAGTCAGGTTGTCTCTGGATTCCTAGGCAACAGGAAATTTGGCTCTTGTGAGAATTACGTGGCCTCTCAGCTCTTTGCTGCTGATGTGAGAGGATTGGGGCTGATCTGTGAGGCTCTTCACACTAGCATCCAGGGGACTAGTACTAACACCATCCCCCTGCTTCCTTTCCCCGCACTCTTCCCAGATTCCAGTCTCGTTAAATCTCTTCTCTTCCTTTGTCTTCTCCATCTAAGAACATGCAACATTTGCCCTTTTATATAAGACTCATTCCTCTTAAATAATGTCTGTTGCTTCCATTCATGTTGTTGCGAATGAAACAGTTTCATTCTTTATTGAATGGGTGTTAAATATTCTATTGTGTATGTAAAATGCACAAATACACTTTGAAAATCCATTTATCTATTGATAGTCACCCAGGTTGATTTCATTTCCTGACTATTGTGAATAGTGTGTTAATAAACATATTAATGTAGCTGTATCTTTGGACTACTAATCACAGTTCTTGCAGATATATTCCTGGTAGTAGTATTGCTAGATCATATGGTGATTTTATTTCTAGTTTTCTGAGAAGCTTTTATACTGCTTCCTATAATGGCTGTTTTAATTTACATTCCCATAAAAAGTATGCCAGATTTCCTGTTTCTCTACACCTTCACCAGCATTATTATCATTGTGGTTCTTATATTTCTCTGATGATTGGTAATGATGAGTTTTTCATGTGCTTACTGGCTATTTGGATGTGTTAGTTCTTTGGGAAATGTCTATTTAGGTAACTTGCCCATTTAAAAATCACATTGTTATTTTTTAAGTCATTTGTCTGAATTTGTTTTATATCCTAAAAATCATTTCTTGCCTCAGAGTTTACAAATACTCGCCCCCCCCCTTTCTAGGTTGTCTCTGCACTCTGTTGAATGCAGTATTCTGTATAAAGCTTTTATATGTGATCTCATTTATCATGTGTTGCTTTTGTTGCCTATGATCTTGCAATTATATCCAAATGTTTTACCCCATGATGTCCTGAAGTATCTTCTCATAATTCTATAGTTTCAGGACTTACATTTAAATCTTTGATTCATATTGAGTTTATCAAAGAATTTCCTGTCTTCAATATGTCCTCATTGTTAAAGAAAGAAGTGTTTATAAATGCATGTTTTTAATTCTTGGTTCTCTAGTCTGTTCCATTGGTTTATTTAATGTACATGTGTGCCATGTTGTCTGGGGAACTATCACCTTGTAGTATATATTGAGGTCAGGTATTATAACCCCTTTGTTCTTTTTCCTTAGAATTGTTTTGACTATTTGATTCTATACAGTTTTGGGAAGTTTGATTTTTGTATATCTATGAGGGATGATTTTTAAGTCCCACAGTCTTTAAAAAATTCAAACACTTTAAAAGTGCCAAGTGTCTTTAAAATATCTAGTCTCTTAACTGTGGGCTCCCATCAAATAATAAAAGAGACTACTACTACTACTACTACTACTACTACTACTACTACTACTACTACTACTACTACTACTACTAAACCATTTAAAATACATTAAATACATCCTTACCCCAAAAGGGAAAAAAACCAGGGTATACAAACAATTACATTTAAACAAAACCAAATTTCAACAGTGTAACAAGCCCAGTGTCTGACATCTGGAACTCACTCATAATCGTCTGGGTTCTAAAGAACTTTGGTCACTCCCACTCACTAGCTCTGCTATCCACAGCATACACAATTTGTCTCATACAGGCTCCATTCCACATCTGCTGTTGTCATCCACCCCATGGTGGTCATCTTATGGTCCTAGCATCTCAAATATGCTGGGGCTGTAACTGAGGCTGCATCTTCATTAATGGCCTCACTCAGGCACTCTGACCCTACCATATGGTGCTTCAGTTTCTTTATCTGAGCCCTCCAGTTCTGGGACCTCCACTGCAATTTAGGCTGTACTTTCACTATTATGGCACTTTATTAGCATTGGATTTCTCCATGACAGTCTCCCACTGCTGTTATTGTGCTTATTACAAGATAAGTTGGCAAATAGCTGGCGTTGTAATTCTTGGGCCTTGGATGTCAAGGTTCCCTAGACCATAACAGCAGCTATTGATATAAGCTCCTAGGCCTAGGATGTCTGAAACTGTTCATTCTCAAGGCCTGGCTGATCTTTGGGACTCATCCAATGATAAGGACCTGCAGTTTCTCTTCTCTGCATCTCACAGCTTTTTACCCTTCTCCAGCCTCAGCTCTTTGGAATCTTACACTCTCTTTATTTTCAGTTTCTCTTGTTACTGTCTAGCTGCTTTCTATAACCCTTGGCCCCCCTGTCTTTGCTATGACTGCTGTCATGGCTGGCACTACTGTGCAGTAGCTACCATTTCATTTTGGTTTTTTCCACAATGCATTTCTGTTGCTACAATACTGATGTCACAGCCACTGCTTTTGCAGTCTCTGCTGCAATTGTCTGCTGCTGCCTCTTCCTACTGTTGCTATTCTTGTTGTACCCTCATTCTGCTGTTACTGCCATTGTTGCTGTGTTTTTCACGTTACTAGTTGAGTCTACTCAACTAGCGATTATCAAAAGTAGGCAAGAAAAGATCACTCAAGGGCAATGAGTGTTAGATGATGCCTGGAGACAGAAAGAGTAAGCTGTCAAGGAATACAGACCATGGAATGCTTGTTACTTGTACCAACTTGAAGAGTCTGATTTATTGGTTCATTTGGCATCAGAAGATGAAAAGTAATATGGCATGCAGGAAAATATGCAAAAGGAAATGTTTCTTTGAGGAGATATTACTCTGCTTACAATAGATCGAAGTATTAGCATCCAAGATGTTCTTATGATGGCAACATGGAATCTCCAAGAAAAACACAGAGAAGGAGAAAGATATCTGATCAGAAGAGGTACTGGAAATCCCCATCTCCTGGAAGAAGCCCAGGACCAGCAGTAACTGAGGTCCACTTGGGATGGACCTACTATAACAGGAGGAAAGATGACCTGGATCCTCTCCTCACTGGCACTGGGGGAGAGAACCTTCCTCCCTCACAGTTCAGGATAATGCAGGAACAGATTACAGATAGAGTCAGCTTAGCAGACCAGAGGATGAGCAGAGAGACCCTAAGGAAGATGATGAACAGTGAGGTCACCAAAAAAGTCAGCATCTCCAAGTTGTTTTATTATTCAATAGCTTCTTCAAGAAAATGCAGTTCAAGAAAGAGGACTGTCTTCCAGATCTGTTCTGCACTAGTTGCTGCTTGACTTGTCACCCAAGCTTATGCAGCTTTAGTGACAATTACCAATTCAAAAATCCCAGAAATTGGAGAATAGTCCCCCTGAGACTAATTTTTAATCTTCAGAAAGGATATTAAAGAAATGATTAATGAATGTGTCTGAGTACCTCAAATTTTGTTGCACATCTTACTAAACAAGATGTGGCTTATGAAGTTCTATAAACAGAGGTGCTCACTGTGCTCCTGGGAAGACCAGCCGGTGACAGTGTTGAAGTAGCCATTGGTTTGCTCAAAGACTGCAGCCTCAAATGAACACAAATGTCACCAGGGGAATCAGTGCTAGTTTTGAATTCCTTCAAAACATTCTACACGAGTCTCAAACTGACAAGGAAGTCAGCATATGATTGAAGTTATGCTTTCTCTACGTAAAGATGGATTTGAGGGCCACCCATTTATTTTAGAAGGACTTGATTCAGTTCACCCATGTGCTCACTTTGGAGGGTGGCTATAATCCAGAAGATATTCTTAATATTTTCAAGATATTCCAATCTTGTGGCGAATGAAAAGAAGTACAAGCTTTTAAGGAGGAAATTTTGTTTTTTTTTTTTTTCTTTTCAAAATATTTTATTTTAGATCACTCAAAAAAGACTTTCAATACCCTTGGGTCTTTTTTGTGGTCTTTTATTTTTCTTTTTTCTCTTTTTTATTAACTAAGACAATTTAATGCTTAAAAGACAAGGAATATTTTGCAATCAGATTTCAGGATATGTGTGTGTATAGACACACACACACACACATACGCACACCCCAGTTTAGCATATCAGAGGATAAACAGAGTCCCTAAAGAAAATGATCAATGGTGAAGCCACTCACTAACAAATTCAACATCTCCAATAACAGTTTTATTATCCACTAGATACATTTATTTATTATATGATATACAATAAATGTATGGTGCATTTACGTATAAAATACATTTTAATATATTAATATATATTTCTGATCAGGGGAGGGGAGGAAGGGATGGCATTGCCTGTAGTTCAGGAACTGTTTGGCTTTTCTATTCCTAGTAAGGAGGCTTTCTGGTAAGAAGGAAAATTCTTAATGAAGGGGATCATGATTCAAACAAAGACCAGGATGGTGGTAGTAGTGAAAAGGAAGAAGATGATGAGGGACAAAAAGTGACTACTCATGACAAACCTGAAATTCATTTCATCGCATTTTGTCATATGACTTGTTACTCAAGTTTAGAGTTTGAAGAAGGCATTCACAAACAGCTGACAAAGGGATTTCCATAAAAGTCCCAACAAGAACTCTGCAATATGATGCTTGATTGTTGTGCCAACAGAGGACTTAGGAGAGTCTTTTTAGGCTCATTAGCAGGGTGATTTTGCATGCCGATAAAGGAACACATGGAATAATTTGAAAGGATATTCAAAGAACATGATGAAACTGCACATCACTTAGAAACAAGTAAATTGAGGAATGTTGCTAAGATGTTTGCTCACCTTTTCCATGTTGATTTATTTCCAGCAAGTGTTCTGGAATTTATGAAAGTGAAGAAGCCACTATGTCACCTTGCAGAATTTTTGTCAAAATATTTTTCCAGGAACTGTGTAAACTAAGTGCAAGATTAAAAGATGAGATCCCATAGCCTTTCTTTGAAGGCTTGTTACCTCAAGACAATCCAAGGAACATTTGCTTTGCCTTGCCACCAACTTTCATACTTCCATATGCCTTAGAGCACTGACTCTCAACCTTCCCAATGCTGTGACTCTTTAATGTTGTGGTGATCCCCAGCCATACAATTATTTTGCTACTGTTATGCAGGACATCTGCTATGAGATTCCCAAAGGAGTTGTGGTCCAAAGGTTGAGAATCACTGCCTGAGAGGGATTGTGTGAGTATCTCAGGGATACACCAAAAATCATCATATCCCAGAAATCAGATGCTTAGCATCTGCCCTTTGTCTTCAGGGTTGTCCTCTTGGGGGTTGGATTCCTGTTGAGAGAAGCCTTCCCGCCAGCCTGCTTCCAGAGCCGCATCAGTCCCAAATAAACACACAGGAGGCTATATTAATTATGAAGCTGTTGGCCTTGCTTGTTTCTTACTGGCTAGCTCTGACTTAAGTATTTATCCCATAATTGTTAATCTAAGTATTTCTCTTACCGGAGAAGTTTCCGGGCTTCTTATCCCTATGGCGGTTACATCTTGACTCTCTGTGTTTCTCCTACCCAGATTCCTCTTGGACTCCTAGTCCCACCTATCTTGCTTTCCCTATTGGCCAACAGTGCTTTATTGACATAACACAGGACTTCCCCCATCAGATTCCTCTGATGTCAATTCTTGGGGGCAAGCTCTGTGGGATGGGAGTGTCAGTCACAATTGTGGACTTTCCCATGCTTTAGGCTTGACTTGAGCTTGTGTTAGACAAGTGCTCAATGTTCATTGGCCCTGTCTTCACTCTGACAGCTTCCTTTCTTTGTGAATCAGGGGCTTCTGCTGTGCACACTTAAGCTTTGTGGGGTATGGTTCTCTTACCCTGACATTTCTCAAATGGTATCCCCTAGGGTGTTCTAGCTGAATGGCGCAGGGGTCTCCCAAGTACACTGGGAGTTATGGGAAGCACCCACAGCACAGAGATCTGCACAGGCAAAGAACCATGCTTAGTTCCTCCCGGACTTCCTAACTATTAATCATTGTGCTGGAAGGATGCAGCTGTTGGCATCAGGTACACTGTTGGAATGCCAGTGTTCTCAGTGATGGGTGACTCCAGGGCTTGATCCCCCACTGACCTCAGGCTTATGGCTGTCACAGCCCAGCTGTCAGTTGATGAGCTCTGATTCCATCTGTGGATGGCAGAGTTGTGTGCTTCACACCACACATGATGTCTCTGCTCTACAGCTTCTCAGTGCCAGGCCTTCCTGCTGTACCCATCTGTCCCCAAGCCAGGCCTGCCTGCTGCCCACATCTGTCCCCATGCAGGCCTGCCTGCTGTCCACATCTGTCCCCATGCAGGCCTTCCTGCTGTCCACATCTATGCCCAGAACTGTCTTTTGCTCTGGGGCTAGGGCTGGTCAAATTCAGACTGCCTGACTCGTGGATTGCTCACTGTTCTCAGACCCCCAGAGTGGGTCAGTTTTGAACAACAGGTCCCCTCCCAAGATGGTGGGCAGCCTTTCTTGCTCCCTAGTCATGCAGACAGACAAAATGGAACTCCAGTTCATTCCTGTCCTATGAGTGGGAGAAATGTCTCACCAAACCCACCACTATATTTAAGGCTTCTGAGTATGAGGGGCTTGTTTTAAGGGTAGGGCTGCCCCTCTCTTTCCACTTTAGACCCCTAGGCTAGCTTTGAGATGAGGGTGGTGTGTCCTCCCGCCCCACTGGGCAACTGTCCATCAGGAGAGTTCCACTTTGGCTTTTTGGAAAGGACACTGCCTGACTCTGTGAACCATTCTCTCACTGCCTTTGGGAATTTCCAAACCTCTTCTCTTTTCTCTCTCTGCAATAGGCAATTCCTTCTTAAATAGATATTACACCTTAAGTGGGCCACAAAGAGAGGCTGCCTCTAATCTTCCATTTTACCAGAAGTTAGGTATTAGGTCCTAGCCGTTGGCTTTTTGAAACAGGGTCTTACTATGTAGACCAGACTGGCCTTGAAGTCTCTAAGTCACCTGGACTGAACTTGAACTCATGAGTCTCTGTTTCCAAAGGGCTGAGATTGTACTAGTGCACCATCATTCCTTGCCAAATTTCAACTATTTTCATTTGATAGACCTGAGTCCCCTTGGCAGTTCATTGGAGGGCTCACTGGAATCTCTAAGAGTGCTAATAGGTAGGGTGAACACCTCATTGACAACATCAGGTTTCCCAGAAGGTTTTTGCAAAGAACAGTCCTACTCTCTGGGTAAATGATGCCAGTGAGCTTCCCAGCTGTGACATGAAATTAGTAAATAAATAAAAGCTGGGGTTTTGTTTTGAATAGTGAGTTTGAGAACACCTGTGCGTCCCATATGTTCTAAGTTTAGAACTCGCATCTTGTAGTTACATAAATGGCCTGAAGCTGGAAACGGCTTAGCTAAAAGTCAGCAAATGGCACATCTTGTGGGTTCTTCCTTTTTTTGAGAGGGTATTGTTCTTTAGTCCAAGGGAGTCTGAAACTTGCTATGTAGCCCAGGCTGGTCTCAAACACAAAGCAATCCTCCATTCTCAGCCTCCCAAGTACTTGGAATGCCGATCTGAGCCACCACATCTAGCTGAGAATCTCTGTTTGAACAGGCCGTTGAAGTATTCCTAGCTTCCAGTCCTGTACTGGCTCACTGAAGATGTTTCTCACTCCTTGGTATTTGAAGGCAGTAAAAAAAGAGAGCCACTTACACACCTGGAGGAAGTTTGTAATTGGAAATGATGTCAGTTGTGGTGCTGTTATAGCCTACCAATATATAGCACCATCATTTCCTGTTACTTCTAGATGATGGCCAACAACCAGTTCCTAAGTTTTTCTATAATTGGGTTGAGGAAAACGAAGTGGAATGTTCTTACAAACAGAGAGCTACATCCACTGGCCAGTCCCATGGTGGTGGGCAGAGGCTTTCAGCTGGGATGTGTCTGCTGCTTGCTAGAGACTCTGGGCTTTGTTGAGAGCATGTCACTCATGGCATTAATGTTGACATATGATTGTGCCCATTGGGACCTCCAGTTATAGCAAAGTCAACTCTGAAGACACACTTTGCTCCTAGACCTTCAAGACAAATGCTTTGTAGAGTCCTTCTGACTCGAAGCAAAAACCTCTAAGAAGTTTAGTAGGGAATCAAAATCATAAATACGTTTTCTCTTTTAGAACCTATTTTGAAATACAATTTTATTACAAAAATTCTTTTAGTACATTTCAGAAATGCTCAACTGTTTGAAGAAGAAGGTGGGGGGAGGAGGAGGAGGAGGAGGAAGAAGATGAAGAAGCAGCAGCAGCCTGCCAGCTTGTCATTCCAAGACACCTGTTACTGGCCTGACTCTTTGCAGCATTTCCCCAAACAGATCATTCTGTGTCTTTTAAATCTTATTTTAAGGCCTCAGGACTACTCAGTACACAGTGTCAGCTGCTTCATTTCCCTTTAAAGAGTGTCGTGAATGTTTAAGTCATTTATTCTTCTAAAGTAAACTTTATATTTAATCATAAAGTTATCCCCAAGAATTTAAAATATTATAGAGTTCTTAAAGTTAATCTAGAAAGGAAGGGAAAACTAATTTAAGCAGAATCTTAAAACTCAAGTTCAAAAAGCCAAAGTGCGGTTCCAGAGTGTGCTAGGAGGGTGACTTCTCTGGAGGTCAGTGAGGGGAGCAGTCTCAGAGTCTCCCTCATTGGTGCTGTAGCTGAGGAAGGAGACTCTGAGAGACCTGGGTCCTTGGGTTTGGGGTGTCACCTTCAGGATTGAACAAAAAAATGGGTTGTTTTTCTTTTTTGGTTTTCTGAGACAGGGTTTCTCTGTATTGTTTTGGAGCCTGTCTTGAAACTCGCTAGATAGACCAGCCTGGCCTCGAACTCACAGAGATCTGCCTGACTGTGCCACCAATGCCTGGCCTGGGTTATTTTCTTTTATTGACTAAAACCTGGAAACAGTGAGGTTCTGAGAATGGCATGGTGTGTTTTCACCTGCTGGGCTTTTAGCTGCTAGTTCAGGGATGCAGGACTGTAAGAGGGGAACCTTACAGTGTAAGTGAGACTTGAGGGAAGAAGTCAGTTCTTGGCATGTTTCTAGACAAACCAAAGAGCACAGACTAGCTGTGTCTCTAGCTAGTTCTTCTTTCCTTTTCTTTTTCCTTTCCTTTCCTTCTCTTCTCTTCTCTTCTCTTCTCTTCTCCTTTCCTTTCTTTTTATTCTATGTATCTTTTACATCATGTATCTTGTTCATTTCCCTGTCCTTTGAATCTGTCCTCTGCCCCTGCACCCCCCCCCAATAAAACAAAATTTAAGAGAAAAGGGACAAATGAAAAATCTCGTCATAGAAGCTTCATGTATCTTTGCTTGCAAGTGTTCACTGCAGAGTCATTGGTCTGGTTTGAGGCCTCTGGTTTCTACTACACTATCTTGGATATCCTATTGTTAATCTGTGTTGTGAAAATCCTACAGCTTTGGACCTGTGGTTCAGGTCCCTCCACTGTTCTGGCAGATCATAGATGGAGTGGATATTGAGGCAGGCCAAGTCATAACTCTTTCTGGTCTGAGCAGCCGCAGGGCGGTCCACCTGCCAGTTCTACCCTGGGCTCACCACCCTGGTGAGCTCTCCAGCATTGCCCTGGCTAATTCACCTCTTGCAGCAATGAGTGAGGAGTGGGCCAGTTCTGCTTTCCTGCCCTCAGGGCTGGCACCCCATGCCTGCACCATCAGGGCCAGCTCTATTGTGTTGCCCCAGAGAGGTACAGGGGCCTCTCCTGAGTGTTGGAGATGGTGAGGGGCAGGGACAGCCATCCCATTCTTATGGCCCATGGCCAGCTCCTTCACCTGTCTCAGGCATTTTGTGGGTAGGGGTGGAGGGCCAGGGACAGCTCTCCTGCTCTTATGACCACAGGGCCAGCTCTCCCAGCTGCCTCAGTCTTAATGGCTTTTCTTATGCGTACTCAGGGACCTCCATAGCAAACTTAACTCCTTGAGGCATCTGTTCATGGACAGCATTGAAGATATCAGGAAGCATACCCACAGAGCGGTGCCACCTCATAGTGTTGCTAATAGGATCTTAGGCTTTCCCTAAAGTCATCCAGCTAGCATTTAGTTGTGAGGGAATAGAAGCTTTGGAATTTAGTTCAACTTCTGGATGAGAAATACTCTAATCGTGAAGTGTGGCAGATTGTCCACTGGGTATTATTGTACCCTCAAAATCACAAAGGGAAACATGAGACACTTGTTTATATTTTTATGGGATCACAGTGTATAGCCCAGGCTGGCCTGGAGCTCACTATGAAGCCAGGGCTGACCTCTAGAAATGCCCATAGAAACCCCCTGAATCGTTCTTCCTGCCTTGTGTGTTGGGGTTATAGACGGGAACCACCACAGTTGGTTTAGGAAATTCCATATATAATTAAAGCCTTTTTCGTGTAATTCACATCATTGTCTTATAACTTAAAGCTCACCTGGACATTTTATGTCAAAAGACAGCTATCTTTTGTGTGGTATTAAAATTATCCCAAGAACAAGTGCTTGTGCTTGTCCCCAGCTCCCCAACTCCCAGTGTTAAAAGTGCTTGTACCTCTTTTTCAAAGAATTTATCCCACGTTTTGTGAGCATAGAATTATGATATATAGATTTTATTTAATTTGTATCTAATTTAATTAACTTCTTTCAGACAGGAGTCTGAAAGACCGTGATGATCACAAGTGCATGCTTGTCCTGCCTCAGCCTCCGAAGCGCTGGTGTCACAGGCCTGTGCCGCCACGCCTGCCTCCATATTGTTTTATGTTCTTTCTGTCTGCAGGGTCTGCACAGATACTTGCATTTTTAGCCCTTATATTGATAAGGATTAACTCGATTAAAATTATTGTTTGGCTAACTTACAATTCAAACACCCTGATTTGAAGTCTCAATTGTTGATGTGTTGTATTTATTTCCAGGTTATTATATCATCTATACTTTATATGCTGTTTAGTTTTATGGCAATTTGACACAGTCTAGAACAGTGGTTCTCAACCTGTGGGTTATAACCATTGGAAAACACATATTTCCAATGGTCTTAGGGACCCCCAACCATACCTGCTATTTCATAACTATAATTTTGCTACTGAGTGATTTCTCAGTCCCTGAAATTATCAAAAATATGTGGTTTCTGATGATCACATCCCACAGGTTGAGAATTGCTGGTCTAGAGTCATTTGAGAGATGGGAACTTCAGTTGAGAAAATGTTTCTATAAGATCAGGCTGCAGGCAAGCCTGTAGAGCATTTTCTTAGTTAGTGATTGGTATGGGCAGGCCCAGTCCATTGTGGGTGGGCCCGGCCCTGTCTGATGGTTCTGGGTTGTGAAAGAAAAGCAGGAGGTTGGGCAAGCCACAGAAAGCAAGCTAGTAAGCGGCACTCCTGCATGTTTTATTACAGCAGTAGTAACCCCGACTAAGATGTTTTTGCTGTCAGATTTTTAATATGATATTTTCATTAGTTCTTTGAGAATTTCTCTCCTACATACAATGTATTTTAATTATATTCAACCTCAATTCCTCCCGTAACTGAACTGTCTCCACAGCTCCTCCCAACTTCATGCTCTCTCTCTCTCTCTCTCTCTCTCTCTCTCTCTCTCTCTCTCTCTCTCTCTCTCTCTCTCTCTCTCTCAGAAGCCACTGAGTCCAATTTGTGCTGCTTACATATTCATGAGTTTGGGGCCACCCATTGAAGCATGGCCAACTGACTAAGGGCCATACCCTTAAAGAAAAATATATTCTTTCTCCTCCAGAAGCTACCAACTGCTAATAGCTCTTCTGTTAGGGATGGGGCCTCACAAGCCTTTTCCTCCTCTGTGCTAGAATGATGACTGGCTTGATCTTTGCGGGTGCTGTGAGTTCATGAGTGCCATGGTTCTGTCATGTTCAGAAGACACTGTTTCACTCTGGTCTTCCCTAACCAGACTCTTCACAATCTTTCCACCTTCTCTTCCACAATGGTCCTTGAGCCTTGTGGATAGAGGGTCTAACATAGGTGTGCCCATTTGTGGCTGAGCTCTCTTCACACACTCATTCTCTGCACTTTGACCAGTTGTTTCTGCTTTAACTGCCAATCACTACACAGGGAAACTTCTCTGATAAGATCTGATAGCTGTACTAATCTATGGGTATAGAGATATAAAATTAAAAAAAATTGATGTTATGTCCATTTATCTTAAAAATAATAGAAGTAGGTTCACTTCTGGGGCTTATGAGTTCCCTAACCATGGCTTGTTGGATGGATTCATAGTACCACGTATGTGTTTCATCCAGTGAAGTGAGCTTTAAAACACAGAGTGGTTCATGTCACTGTTGCATGCATGGGCATATTTTGTCACACTGGTGGTTATTGTAGATTACAGGGTTCACAGCTGGTAGCTTTAAAAAAAAACCCAATAGCCTGTATAATACCTTCCAGGATAAAGAAAGTTAGCCATCAGGGAGGAAGCTTGCTAGTAAGTACCAACTTGATTTCTCCATGCCCTGTGACCAAAGTAAGTGGTATCTTCAGCAACAGTATAATATAATCAAGTTCTGGTGGGCAACCAAAAATAATGGTTTGTATTGTTTTGTGGTTTCTTGAACACCCCTGACTTGAGATAAGGGAAGGCAGGGTAAGGAGTAGGTTAGGGAGGGGTAAGTCATACTAAATTTGTCTGAAAATCCATCTGGAAACCTATCATTTTATAATATTCAAATATACACACATATATTTCATATACATACTCGTGTGTATGTGTGTGTGTGTATGTGTGTGTGTGTGTGTATGTGTTCATATAAAAAAGTTTAATTGGAGTTACCTTACATCAGGAATAATGTTCCTCCCATAAGCCATAGTTTGCCAAATAAAGAAGCCCAATGCCAGGTTTATTGGTTTTATTGGTGTTTTAATTTATTTTCTGTCATTTTCCACTTGAAATCTCACTGGTTTCTGTTTCTCTCTTTGTTATTCTCCCAATTAGATTTGTTTTGAGGATTTTTCTACCTTTGTCATTTTCCTTTCTTAAAGTAGAAACTCAGACTATAGATTACCACCCCCCCACCCAGTATAAATACTAAATGCTATGAATTTCTTCCTTGGTGAATATTGCAGTTTTAGTATGTTGTGCTTTCTTTTTTTATTTACTTCAAAATACATTCTCATTTACCTTGAGAGTTCTCTTCAATGCAAAAGCAATTTAGAAGTATGTGCAGATTTGGGCATGGTGGTTCAAATCTGTAATCCTAGGAGACTGTGGTAGGAAAATTGCTGCAAGCTCAGGGCTAGCCTCAGACTACTGTAGTGAGTTCTAGGTCAGCCTGGGCTATAGACTGAGATCCTGTCTCAAAAAATGAATACAAAACAAAATAACACAAAACCCAAAAGCTAATCAACCAGCCAACCAAAGAACTGTGTTCAGCAATTTGATTTAGTATCTTTTTGAGATCAAACATTGAAGTTATTGTGGAGATACTTTGGTGAGAAGGCATTTGGGTTTTACACATTACAAGTTGCTAGATTTTTCATAGTTAAGTGACACAATGTGATCTGTGTCTTTGTGTGAGTTTGAAGTAATGCCTTCAGCTAATTCTTAATGCTTCTGCACCCAGCGGTAGGTTACAAAAGCAGGATTTGCAGTTCGTCTTAGCAATGTCTTTTCTTTGTTCCTTTTAGCAAATTAACCACTGGGCAGACCTGGATCCTGAAAAATTCAAGATGCTGAGCCCCTACACTGCTTAAGAATTCAGGACTCAAATATGAAAAGAAAATCAGAAATAAGACACTGGGAACCTGAATACTCCTGCAGAAAAACACCAAAGGACCATTCCGTATCCTGTAATGCTGTGGTCTGGATGGGTAGTGGGTGTTGTGAGATGGGGGGGATGCTTTTGGTTGGCACATACCTATGCTTCCCCATGGAGAGAGGTCCATTGGTTTTCTTGCTTCCTACCATGTCTTGACTTGCTTTTGGAACAGGCTGGCCCAGCATCATCTGCCCTCAAGTCTGTTGTGGTGTATTCTGTGTCCATGATCAGTCTCCAGCTATCCCTTCTGTCCATGTCATCTCCATCACTGAGTCACAAGACAGGGCTGGTGTTAGGCAACCAACAATAACATATTGTATGAGACTTTGCATCTTGTACATGTTTTTTTTTCTAAAAATAAACAATAATAAAACCATAAATCTCAATGAACTATTTTATTATTAGACAGATTCTGCTGTGTTGGTTTAATGATATTGTCTGTAGAAATGTGATGCATCTGAACACACTCTATTGTATCTATACTTCATTTTAGGTAGGCCTTGTAAGAGTTCTTCTATGTGTGCTTCAGAGGCCCCCAGTTACACAGTGAGAGCTGTCTGGTAATTTATGACTGATGGCATTCTACTTGGAAAATGGTGGCAGGAAGGGGAATGCAGACAGTCCGGGGACCCATCTTCAGAATGGCCAAAGCATTCTGGTTGAGAATAGATGCGTCTGTTCTACCTGGGAAGTGGGGCAAGGTCTCCCACATTGGCTGCACAGAAACCCTTGTCCAGTAGCTACTCTGTGTTTATATCCAAGGCACTACGTATGTCTTGTGAAGAAAGACCACATACTGTTAAAGGAGTTAATTGACCAGTGACACAACTATATCAGTCATTTTTAATGTTGTATAAGTTGAGAAATTATATTATTGCTTA
This sequence comes from Mesocricetus auratus, assembly GCF_017639785.1. NCBI lineage: Eukaryota > Metazoa > Chordata > Mammalia > Rodentia > Cricetidae > Mesocricetus > Mesocricetus auratus. The sequence goes on from NW_024429189.1 coordinate 110,905,713, forward strand.
TGGTAAACAGTATTGTCATCTCTTAAAATATTTGTCTTATTATAGAGAAGATGCCTTTTTCTTTTGGCATTTTGGTAATGCTGGCACTGTCTACCCATGACCTTTATAACGACTTGAGTCCTTCTGGTCTGAGCCACTTGTCTACTTTAAATGAAGACATTAGGATGTATGGGGGGACAAAACCTGAAATGACATTTAAAAGCCACCATTAAGGTACTTGGAATATACAGTTAGGAAAAGATTGGCTACCCAGTGAAATTGTCTTTGTTTTGAACCAACACAGACATCCAACAAAATGTTGATATTTTAACATCCACATTTGAGTTTGAAAACATTGCATCCCAGTGCAGATCCAGGTCAGTTTTCCTAGCTCATGGACAGTGAGGCCCAAGAAGCTCCTGCCCCCACTCCATCTGAATTATCAAAGGAGGGTTTGCCATGAATAAATTTACTAAAATCCCCATTTTACATGCGTCACTGAGCAGGTTTGTCGTGTGTTTTCCTGCCACCACAGTTTATCAGCACCAATTAATGCTCAATGAACAGCTGCAGCCTGTCCTTGGAGTCAGGTGAGATGAGGAATGAATAGTAATAACTTATAACTAGATGTTTGGACAGTGGTAAAACAACATACTCTCATTGTCCACAGCTTTGTTTCTGGACCCCATTTTAAGGGGCATCCTCCCTGGAGTGTGAGCAGCAGAGTGTGGCCAAGTGGCTGACAATCACAAGGAAAAGAACTGAAGGATCTGAGGCTCTGGAGCCCAGGGGAGAGCATTTGGGAGAATTTGAAAGATGCAGGGGAGAACCTGGGTCAGAAATAATGAGAGGAACAGTGGGTGTAAGTTGCATTAACTGGAGGCTGGCTTTCTAACAAAATAATTCCAAGTGGATCATAATGTTGGGAGCTTTTATCATCTGAGCAGAAAACCCAGTCCTACTTAAGTGAAGGGAGACCTTCTGTTTCAAGTAATTGGCTTAAAAATCTCCCTTTACAAAATGCAGGGGATATGATGACTATCAGAAAAATGTAGCATTGGATGGCAGGAAGCATTTCTACCTTTACGAAGGTCATTTTTCAGCTCCTGGGATCAGAGAAGCAGTGAACACACTCCAGAGTGACTTGGGAAGGCCTGCCTTAACAGGCCAACATGATGAGAGATGGTGTGAGGTCAGGGAGGAACCCCAGAACAGGCAAGAATCCATCAAACGCAAAGCACCAGTTCCCACCTGTTAACCTTCCTTTGAAAGAAAGGTTGTTTCCAAGTCTGTCTGTGGGAATAAAGGCTAAAATTAGATTTGGGTGCAGTTCTGCTTGCATAGGATAAACCTTCTGCCTTTACATCTTTTCTAGCATCCCTGATTACTTACAAAGCTTGCTGTTTACTGTCTGTTAAAACATCTTCTGTGTGGGGATGGGAGAGGAGAGTCAGACCATGTATGGCTGTTTTTTTGAGAGGCCTTGGCAGGTCTTAGGCCCAGTACTTTAAACAGAGCTATGTGCCGACAACGCTGGGAAGCAAGATCCGTTTAATCTTGCCTTTTGTGGTTTACTTTATAGCAGAACAAGCACTTGTGGCTACACAAAACATAGACCAAATAAAGGCATCCTCTGAGGCTGGATGCTCCACAGCCTCTCATGCTTGGTGGTCCTGAGGAGAGAGGGAGGGAGGGAGGTAGGGAGGGAGGACAGCTCTTCTACCAGGCTGCAATGAGATGATGGATGGAGCTGTGCTGATTGATGGGTACTGATAACACTTGATAGCCATTGATTCTTTCATAAGGAAGAAACGTACCTGCCAGTACCCCACTTCTTTTGACCCACTCTCATTTTAGTAACTAAAAAACTGGAGAGATGGCCTTTGCTCTTACTAATTTGTCATTGCCTCCCCTGTTCAGCCAGGCACTTCCAGAATTCTTTGTAAATCCATTGCTGATTGCAGGCCTTTTAAAATAGAGCAGAAGACCCTCATATTGCAAACTGGGCAGACTTCAAGTCAGGCCTCTCCACTATTTTAGGAAAGACAAAGGGGACTGCCATTTGAGGGGAGTCAGCCTTCTTAAGCACAGCCATGTCTTCTCTCCTGAGGTCTAGATAGCAGTGCATTTAATTTTGGAGCTCCTAGAAACCAGCCCCGAATGCCCATTAAGAACTTGTCTGCTACTGTGGTGTTTTAGAGTGCTGAATCTAAATTAATGGATCACTTTGGGATAATGTATTTGGTATTTATAGGGCCTTCGCAACCTGTCTTGATTCTTTACCAGTGGTGAGCAAGCGTCAAGGCTCCCTCCATGAACAGCAAGTACATTGGCGTGGTCTCCTAAAGGAGTGGCAGCTGATGGCCCTTCTCTAGGAGGAAGATGACTCCAGCTTAGATACAAAGCACCTCTTATCAGGGGGAGTGAGAGATCTGTAGAAAGAGGTAGATGGCCAGACAACCACAGTGAGTGATGGCAGGTAAAATGGAAAGTATAATGGTCTCAAAGTGACAGGAAGGATGTTCAGATGACCGCCAACAGGTTGGTAGAACTGGATGTAGGGAGAGAAGAAACACACAGAGGGCTAAGGACACAGCTCGACCTTAGAGTAGTGTGGCCTGCTCATTCATAGTTATGCCTGTCAATGTCCACATGGCTGTCTCCTGGTCTTACCCAGGCTGATGTGCTCTGGTTCTTCAGCAATGTTTCCTGTAACCGTGACCCTCAAAAATTGGTCCACAGCTCTGCCGTTGTGTGCCTGAGGCACCTTGATGTGAGTATGTGCACGTTGGTCTCTACAGGCCAAGGGATGCCATAGACCTGGCTGCCAGGGAAACCTTGGGATAAACCACTATTCCAGCCATCAGAGGCTTTCCTCACTCCTCTGTCAGGTTGAGGCAGTACTTATCTTTGCAGCATGGTTGTAAGACTAAGCAAGAGGATGCTCACAGTCATAGCAGCACCCCATACAGATGCATCCCGTGGGTAACAGATGCTGTTGCTGTATCTGCATCCCATTCTTAGCTAACTTGGAGTCTACAGGTAAGGGAAATCCTTGAGTTAATCCCATATAATCACTGCAGTCCTACCGGACACAGCCTGTGGTCTGTTGTACTGCCTCAACACTTGTCTTGGTCCTTCCTCCCAGCTTCATGTCATCTTCAGACCTGTGCTAGTTTTAATTTTTAGCTAAATACAACATGCAGGAGGGACTGGATCTCCACAGAAGTCCTCTTTCAGATCAGTAGATGTATTATGTACTTTCTCATTTATCTGCTGAAACCAAGCTATATTTTATTTTACAGTATTTTGGTGGCTAACCCAATGATCTTGTCAAACAATATAGTATAGCACAAGGTGTTACCTTATGAACACATCCTGCCTGCCAATTTATTAAACTCTTCTCTATGTCTCTCTCTGTCTCTCTCTTTCTCCCTCTTCTCTTCCTCCTCCTCTCCCTCTTCTCTTCCTCTTCCCCCTCCTCTTTTCCCTCCCCCTCCCCCTGTCTCCCTCCCTCCTCCCCTCTCCCTCTCCTCCCCCTTTTCCTCTTCCTCTCCCTCTCTCTGTTTTGTTTTGTTTTGTTTTTTTGTGGCAGAGTTTCTCAGTGTAGCTTTGGAGGCTGTCCTGGAACTAGCTCTTGTAGACCAGCCTGGTCTCTAACTCACAGAGATCCACCTGCCTCTGCCTCCCGAGCTCACAGTCTCTTAAACCATCTGTATAATAGTCTATTCTAGAATGTTCTAGGAGCTCACATCCACCTGGGATACGTATAGTGTCTGCCATCCATTCTTGAAAACTGACTTTTTACATGTTTGTCTTTCTATTTTTTTCTTTTAGCATTAATCTCTTAAAGTTACCCCATGATAATTCCAGTCTGTACTACACCTTTAAAATTATTTCGAGGTCTTTTGAAATTTTATTTCATTCAGATTATATTGTCTTATCACATACCTTGGCTTGAAGGGCACTTTTATGATGCTTATTTTATCCTTTCTGAGTTTCAAATGTTTGTTTATAGGAGTAGATAAAGTAATTAATTTGAGCAATTACCCATGGCCAAAAGCTAGCCTCAGCCCTTTGCAAGTGATCTGCTCGGCACAGCCCCTCTGCTTTTCCCTGGTTAAGTGAAGAAACAGACTTAGAGAGGGCAGTGACAATCAGGAGCTGTGAAGGGTATGACATTTTACCTGATTGACCAGCAACCAATTAGTCTGCTGCAGTATTCGGGGGCTGTATTTGCTGGCAGAACACAGGGGACCCTGAGCCAGGATAGGGCTGAGAATTACTATAGAAAATGCAGGGTCAATATCCATAATCCAGGTGACACTGAGGACCTGGTTGTATAGACTGCCTGATCTTCGAGGGGACACTCTCCTTGTACAAACTTGGAAATGGTGTCTCAGAGCCAATTTAGTTGAAGAAGCACCAGAGAGAACTGCCTCTCAACATCTGCACTTGTTACTTTTATCATTACCATGACCACATACCTGGTAGAAAAACAACTTAAAGGGTTCAGACCATGATCGCTTGACCCTGTGTGCTTGGGCAGAGTGTCACAGTAGCAGGAACATGGGGCAGAAACACACAAATGCACATGTACAAGGGTAGAAGGGAGGATGGAAGGATGGAGAGAATAGCTATTAGGAAAGGGATAAAATACCTTCAGTGTCCTAGTCCCAGTGACCTACTTCTTCAAGCTAAGTCCTACTTCCTAAAGTGCCAGCTGGGGACCAGGCATTCAAAACATGACCCTATGAGGACATTCCATATTCATGCCATAATACAAACCTCCATTAGGAGGTGATAGAGCCCCAAGATTTGAAACTAAACTTAGGATCCCACTCTTCTGGTACACATGACTACCAAGTTCATGAAAATAGCATTGAGCTATGGTGCCATGTCTCGCTGGTCATCTGCTTTTTTTTGTGTGACTGTCACCTTCAGTCATGATCTGGACAGTGTTCTTGTAACCTCCCCTTTTGCACATTGTCCCTCCTGCTGATTACTGTTTGTAGATCTGCAATGCAAGCTGTGCCTTGCTCTTGCCTGGGAGGTTGTGCCCACTACCTAACTGCTTCTTAGACTTGGCCAAGGAGATTTCTGGTGGGCAGAACAGTTTACTGCTGATAGTCCTCCCTCTCCTGCAGAATTTTCCAAGATGCACCTTCTTCAGGTGCAGGGATGCTGACAGCATTGATGGCTACCAGCTCTAGGTTGTGTTGCTTCTCTAGTCTCATGGACTTCTGTTAGCCATTCCTTCACCTGCTTTGCTATCACCCACACTGCTGGTTCTTCAAAATCCTCCTGTGCCTGGCTGTCTTGTTCCAGAGATTTCTTTCCTCTTGAAATGAACCTTGCCTCTACTGCTATAGTCTTTGGGCTTTAAGTCACACACGCTAACACCATCTCTCTCTGTACATTTCTTTGGAACATTATGGGAACTTTCCTACTCTTTTAAAAATTGCTTTATTGCTCTCTCAGAGTCATGTACGCTGCCCCTGTGGCTAGCTGAAAGTGCTTTCTGTGTACCCAGCCCCCTTTCAAAGCCTGCTTTGAGGTCCTGAATTTCCTGCTGGGTAGGTGAGTGTCCTGTGTGTACACACTGTATTACGCTACAGGCCAGACAAGGCATGCATTTTTTCTTTACTTGACAGAAGGGATAAAAATACCTCATGGCTCTATAAGTATCTGTATTTCTACCACACCATGCAATATAGTCACCACCTAGCTACGTGTGCCCAAGCTCAAAAATAAATAAAGACTGTTGGAAGTGGTGAACAAGCCACACAGTGTTTCGAACACAGTAGTTCTTGGAATGGAGACCCTAGGGAAGCAGAATCACTTGGGAAGTTCTGAGAAACAGAGTCTCAGACTGTGTGCTTCTGAGTCAACTTGGGTGAAATCCTGCACTCTGGGTTCAACAACCCTCCAGCCCATGTTGATTTAGTTAAGCTTCGAGAATTCCTTGCCTTTGCTTATTCAAAGGAGAAGACTCAAGTTCCAGAGTCAGCCAGCATTCTCAGTCTAAGCTGCACATTATAGTCACCTGGGGGAGATTTGAAAACCCCAGGGCTTCTGTGTCACAAGCCAGTGAAAATTCCCAGGCAGTTCAATGAACAGCGAAGGCAGAGAAGTTCAGGCATGCTAAATCTTCCAATAAGCCCCACTCCACCCTAGAATTCCTCAGCTGCCTTCTTCCTCCATTAAACCATAATGTACATGGGAATTGTTTTGCTGGAACACTTAGTTCTATGCTAGAGATAATCCATCACTATTGCGTAGGTGGAGTCACCAAGAAGGCAACTGACTTGTTTGAGATTAAAGAAACATTGACTGATCCAGGGCTTGAAACAAACGACCCTGATTCTGGGGAATCATTCATTTATTTGCCAATGTTAGTTAGAGTGATAGTTTCTGGGAACATAAGCATAAATGCCACCAAGGCCTGGAGCCCAAATGCACAGTCTACTAAAACAGACAAGACAAAAAGCTTCAGCAGTGAAGGATGCTTCAGTAAATGTAGCAACAAGGTGTTTATGACATAGCCAAGCAAACATCCCAAACCCTTAGGAACAGATGGATGTCTGAGGGAATTTTCAAGGAAGCTTGATTGGCAGTCTAGGGGATGTATCTATTCAGATAATAGCAGATAGCTTGTCTAAGGATGTATCCAGAGGACACATCTGGAGAAATGAAGAATTCTGGGACCCTCAAGGAAGGTTCCATGCTTAGACATAGTGCAAAGCTTTTGTTTATTAATGTCCATTGTCAGGGTATTCAGAAAAATCAGAGCAGTTGCATGAGAGCAATGCCAGCACACCAGATCCTGTGTCATTTTTGGTAGCATCTTAGAGAAACTGAACTTTGGTCTCTTGATCAAGCAGAGTTGGCTTCATTGTGGCATGATGCTTAGGATGGCATGCTGAGGAAATGGCTTGAGAGAATCTGTGCATAGAGTGGGAAGAGCTGATGTTCCTCCAGAATAAAGCTTGAGCAACAAGCACCTAACTCATTATCTGATTGGAAGCCTCATCTCCTGCTTCTCATTTGAAGCCAGTGATGAAAGGTATGACCTTCGTCAAGCCACCTGACTTCCAAGTCTTATGCCGGTCTGTTCTAGTAGCAATGCTTCCTGCAAAAGGAACACTGTAAGACCTCCAGGTGATGGCTCTGAGGACCATATACAGCTCAAAAGCCTGAAGCTCAGCCTGTCCTGCCACAATGAGAGAAGAATGGAGGTGGAGAATGGAGTGTTATGATTATGATGAAGCTTTCCCTGCAAACTCTTGGTTTGAGTTGGGTCCCTAGAGCTCTGGGCTCAGGTCAGATCATGATACAGGGTAGAGAGAGGTTTGGTAGGTTTCCAAAGGTATACTACTCTTTTCAGCGTTTAGCTTTTTTTCTTCTGGCACAAGTAGATATGAGTGTTGTAGTTTTTGTTTCCTTTGGGTCCCCAGCCAGATCCCAAATAAAGACACAGAGACATATTATTAATTATGAAAGCTTAGGCTTGTCTCAACTAGCTCTTATAACTTCTATTAACCCATTTATATTAATCTATGTTCTATCACCTGGCATTACCTCTCTTCCATCTTGTACCTCCGTGTGCCCTGGCATCTTACTGGCATAATCCATGTACCTAGGTTTCTCCTCCTCTTCCTCTTCCTCTCCCTGGAAACCCGCCCAGAGATTGGCCATTCAGCTCTTTATTAAACCAATCAGAAGGCACCTTAGGCACTTTACAGTGTACATAAATATTCCACAACAGAATGTTGCTGTTCAATAAGAAAACCCAAGTACCAGAAGCCACATCAAAGAGTATGAGAAACCTCCATTCAAGTTGTTGGTCAAGGAAGTCCAAGAGGCACCCCCCCCCATACAACAATATAGGCTATTGCTGTTGCCTTTGGCTGCTCCCCAGAATGAAAACATAAATCCCTATTGTGGAAAATATCACACATGTTGGACACAGGACTTGGAGGAATTGAGCTGGAACTGGCCTGGAAGCCTCCTCCTTGAGGACTAGCTCTCAGAGTATCAGAAGGTGCTATGCGAGTTTCCATGGGAGAAAAGAAATCAACAGTCCTACCCAGCTGTGATATCTCTGAACCACAACAGTGACCAAACACTATAAGATATCCTCAGGGTAAAGGAGGTGACCAACCACTGTCTAGTTGGAAGGCTGCTCAATAGGTGAGAACTCATTCCTGCTACTGTAAACCTAGCCAACTCCCCATAGCTGGTGAGGCCATGGATCCAGTGGAGAACCTGAATCTCCACTTTGCTGATCAAGTATACTTTCTGACTGCATTCTAAGTGCTTAGCCTTATACTCACAGATAAGTGTACTTCTCACCCTTCATCAAAGAGTCTTCTTTTTGCATCAGACAGACCACTACAGAAAGCCATGCTAGCCAAAATGGAGAGAATACCTGAATGTGGGTGTTCAACCACAACTGATACATTTACTCTACAACCCCTACACTTACAGCCCAGGGAAACATCGTGGAAGAGGGGACAGAAAGATTGTAAGAGCTAGAGGACCAAGGCATCTACTGTGAGACTGTGTCTTCTATGTAGAACAGGGCAGCTACACCCATGAAATCTCTATAACATGGTATCCTAAACAAGACCCAAACAGTGACAACACCAACTGACATGCCAACATGGACAGGGGAGATTTCACCAGGACCCATCCCTAGATGAAGAGCTACAGACAATTAATGACTGTTAAGAAGGGGAGAACCAGTCTTGCCCAGGGATGAGATCCTAATTCATTATCCAAGACTAAGAAGTCAGCCCTAAAAAACAATAATAAATAGATCCAGTAAGTTGTATTTATATGTATAAATGTAACAGCAATAATAATAAAACTAAAAAAGGGCATGGAGGATGGGGGTGGATATGGGAAGAGTTGGGGAAAGAGCAGGGTAGGAAGCAATACAATTAAAAATTAATCACATGAAATTCCCACAGCATTAAAATATTGCATTAAAAAAGAAAACAGAGCCAGGCATTGGTGGCGCACGCCTTTAATCCCAGCACTAGGAAGACAGAAGCATGCGTGAGTTCAAGGCCAGCCTGGTCTACAGAGTGAGTTCCAGGACAGCCTCCAAAACAATACAGAGAAACCCTGTCTGGAAAAAAAGAAAACAGAAGAGGCACATGGATAACAGACAGCAGGGCATTGCCTCCCATGTTGCTCACTACTTCTCAAGGACAAGGAAGGAGCCTCCCACCCCCACCCAGGTACAATCCTAGGGGAAGCTGAGCCTTGTCTGTGCTCGGCTGGGAGAACGAAGGCCTTGGGCATAATCACAATCCTCTAACTCCACAATGGGCACCCAAGCAGGCTTGTCTGATGCCAGTCCTTCCCCAGGACAACAATCACCTATTTCAGAAACACCACCCCAAAAGGCTGCTTCGGCAACAAAAACAGATCACACCTTGGCAGTTTTAGCTCAGTGATACAAAGGACATTGAAAACATGGAGGGAAATCCTGGGATTTCTAGGCATGTAGGTCTAGAACCTGTAATATTAAAAGACTGAAAAGACCATTTGAGTGTAATTTCCACTTAGCAAAGGGAAGCTACAGTAACTACAAAGAATATCTTATATAATTTGTCTAGCTTATCTGTGGCTAACATTTGGGACCATCTGCTTCGCCATTTCTCTCTGCCTCCTTTTTCTGAACTGTTTGAGGCTAATGTTCATATTTGAGGGTAAGTTACATAGGAACCCCCTCTTCCATTACTACAGTTGCCATTCCAATGTGGTTAATGTTCTGTTCTTGAATTGATTGTCCATGTTCTAATGTTATCTGTCAGTTTATTTGAAAATGTCTTTTGTAGCAGTTTGTGCAGGGTCTCAGTAAAGGATCTGACAGAGTTTCTGTATTTGGTCTCTTCTGATTAGCCTGTGAGTCATTATTTCCTCATCTGTAAGCTGCAGAGGTCAGAGTCACTTGTGTCTGAGTTCTGCAATCATGATGTCCCTGCAGCATGCAGTATAGTGGTTTATGTGATAGGGCTCTTTCTGTGTTTAATGGGATCCCTGCTCTCCAGAGAGAACAGGGAGTAACTTCCTATTTAGGAGAGTTTGAAGTCTTGTCTCTCTTTAAGCAGAACTTGTGGATACAGAAACAAAGTCTAAAGAGTCTGCCCTAGTCTCTAGAGCAGTAAAGCATAACTATTGAAAGCAGCAATAGTACTAGAGTATTTGACAGCATCTGGATAAGTGAAACAAATGACAGCAATGCCACAAGGCAAAGGAGGGAGGAATTGAGACTGGCTTTTACAGGGTAGCTGCACTCTGGGTGAAGTGGTAGGGAGTTATTTGAGGGAGATTAGATTAGTTTAAATGTATTTTCTAAGCTCTATAACAGCAACTATATGCTTTCTGAAAGAAACCTCTGTATTTGTTTATTACGTGGTGCTGGGGATCCTACTCTGGGCCTTGAGCATGCTGGGCAAGTTCTTTACCACTAAACTGCACCCTAGAACCCCCAAGCCCATTTAAAATATGAAGACTGATAACTTGAAGGCAAAAAGATGAGAAAATATATACCATGGTAACACTGATTGAGAGAGAGCTGAAGTACCAATGTTAGTAGCAGACATCAGAACAAATAAGGTTGTCATGGAAAAAGAACAGTGCTGTGAAATGGTAAATGCATCAGCTCTCTGTGAGGACACAGCCATGAATGTGCCCAACAACACAGTACCAAAACACGGAAGGCAGAACTCCAGAGAATCAAAAGAAGAAAGAGACTGAACATCTTTCTGGTGGTAATTTATAGTTCCAGAAGTCAGAAAAGCAATAAAGATAGAGTTGACCCCAACAGTACTATTCATTAACTTGTTCTAATGACTTTCATAGAATACTCCTTTCACAGAGAGCAGAATACAGAGTTTTGTTCAAGTCTGTATGGAGCATTCACCAGGAGATATCACAGTGCCTCAAACATTTAAAATAACAGCAGCTATACATAGTCAATTCTCAGATTACAATGTAATTACAGACACAATGTACTTTATAATTACTTTAGAAATTAATGAAGAGCCAGTGTTGTGGTATACGCCTTTAATCCCAGCACTCAGGAGGCAGAGGAAGGCATATTTCCATGAGTTCGTGGCCAGCCTGGTTTGTATAGTGAGTTCATGATGATCAGGGCTGTGCAGAAAGACCCTGTTTCAAACAAAAACAAAACAAACAAACAAACAAACAACAACAACAAAAAGAAATTAATGAAGGAAGAATCTTTTGGAGAAATCTTCAAGTATTTGAGGGTTCAATGACATACTTGAATTTTTATGCTATATATCTTGACCACGTTTTCTTCTCTTCCCACTCCACAGGTAAAAAAAAGTTATTGACAGAATTGTAACATATTTAGAAAGAAATGAAAATGAAAATAACTTGCCAAATTGCAGAATGAACTGAGCAGTGCTTAGGGGGAAATTCATAGCATTAAATAAGAAGAAAAAAAAAAAGGAAAAGATAAGAACAGTAACCTAAAATGTCCATCTTAGGAACCTGAAGATGGAAACACAAGAAATTAAAGAATTATATAGTTTTTCCCCCTAAAAGTTACAAGAAAGAGATACCGCTCCTGGGACAGATGTCTGCTGGGATAATGGGAGCATCAGCAGCAATGGTGATAGTGATGGCAACGGGCGTTTCTTCCTTAGTGCTCGGGAGGTGCCACGGTAAGTATCTTCCCACATCCACATTGATGCTTACAATAACTTTGGGAGGAAAGTACTCCTACCTGCTTCCACAAGTGAGACCTGGAGGCACAGAGCCATGAAGCAACTTGCCCAGGGGCATGCAGCTGCTAAGGGAAGCAGCCAGTAATGAATGTCTGGCCAAAATCTGGCCCCAGAAGAGGCTGAAGCACTCAGTTCTCTTTTTTTCCCATTTTCCCCAGGAGAATGCTGGGCTGGCCTCTAGAATGATTTGTGGAAACCAGGAGAAAAAAATAGCAGGAGGAGGCCTGAGATGCCATCACAGAATGTGCTAGAAATACAGATGCTCTTACGACCCGAGAGCAGCTGTGATAGATGCTGGGGGAAATTGTAGAGATAAGGACGATGCCAGGATATTTGTGGCAGATAAATTCCTCACAGGAATTCGCTGGGGGAATGCCACTGGGCTCTTCTCCAGACAGAACATTTATCAACAGCTTGGATGAAATTGAGCCTGTGGAGTGTGCTGATGCTACTGGGTGAGAAGAGGGCCTGAGTGACCACAGAATCTGCAGCCTGGATCTTTCAATATGATGCAATGAAATGAAGTGCTTTGGATTAAATGGAAATTGCAAAATGCAGGCCAGGGAGGATCTAGGTAAGGAGTTGGTGATGATGAACTTGTGGTTTAAGAAACCACAGGCTAGAAATGAGTTACAAATTGGAGGTGGCCTTCAGGATATCCGGTCCTGGCTCCAGTCACAATGAAGGGGTCTGGTGTTCATGGGAGAAGCTCTCATCCTTGACACCCATCAGGAGACTTTAAACATTTCAAATATCCCAGAGATGCTGGCTTGAAGGTCTGGCCCGAGATGAGTGGCTGATGATGCTTGAAATCTCTTGAGCTGTTTTGAGAGACACATGAAAAAAGTAAGGGTCTCATGGGCAGTTGTCCAGAAGGAAGGCAATCTGGTTTGCACAGTGAAGTGGAGGAACCTTTCAGGATTAGCCAGATCCACAACAGAGACCAGAAACCAAACAAGCATTAGCTGACCTGTACAAAGACACCTCTTACCACTGCTGTTCTCAGCTTAGTGTTGGGCCTTCAAAACCTCCTAACATTGCCTAACTCCACACACTGGATAGATCTTTCACAGCAGAAGCCTCCCCAGCTCTCATTAGACAATACAGTGAATAATAGGGGTAGACAGAAAATATCTTGAGCGACTGTCAGGTCCTTCTCTTTGGAGATGGCAGGTCCCTTTCTTGACATCCAGGTATATGGCCTGTACTGTGGCCATACACTTTTCAGAAGTCTTGTAATGTCTGCCACCTCCTTGTATTTTGACTCTTACAAGCTGTTATTTCATTGGGGGTGATCTATGGCAATAAAAGGAACACAGCAAAATCAATAGTTTGGGGACATTAAAAGCCATCACAGAAAGCATTGCTTCAACTCAGTTTTCTCAAGCAGCTTGTTCTGTGGGGAGCCAGCCTCTACGTTGTGATGACACTAATACAGCACAAGGAAAGCAACTGACTGTTGTTCTTGTCAATCGTGAGGATGGATCACACAGGAAATGGATCCTCCAGCTCTACCTGACTCTCGGATGGTGGCAGCACCAACTAGCATCTTGCTAAACTGTCACAGCTGCCGGCTTCAGGTCTTTTCGTTACATGAGGAAAAATAAATCACCAATTTGTCTGAAGCAGAGGTTGGAAAACTCTGACCCATCGACTGGCTTCCTGGTTTTGGAAATAAAGTTCTATAGAAATCATTCATTTGCTTCCTTGCCATAAACTGCCTGTGAGGACCATACCAGGACCATAGGATCACTGGCCCATCCATCATTCATTCTGCAATTTGCCTTCCCAGTTACTAGTGCTGTTTAATAAATACTCCAAAGCACAGCCACTAAAGCAACCATATTATTATGCTTAATGGATGCAGTAGGTTAGTTTGGACAAAGCACAGGGGTGATGTGTGTCTGATCCCCACTTTCTAAGGTCTTATTGGGATGAATTCAAGGATAGGAGGGCTCCACAATCTTGTCCAGTGTTTGGGGTAGAATAAGCTAAGAAACACAGAACACACAGATGTGGCTTCTCCATGCATCTGGGCTTCTTCACAATATGGGGACTACTACATAGTGGGCTTTCTTTTTAAAGTTTATTTATAATTTTTAAGGTTTATTTTTATTTTATGTGTGTTGATGCTTTGTCTGTACACATTGTGTATTCCTGGTACCCAAGGAGACCAGAGGAAGGGGTTGGACCCCTTGACTCTGGAGTTACATATGGTTGTCAGCTGCAGTGTACATGCTGGGAATTGAACCCTGATCCCCTGGAAGAACAGCCAGTGCTCCTTACCACTGAGGGCATCTCTCTAGACTCTGGGGTTTTGTGGTGGTATCTTGCTTGTACAAATAAAGCCTGTCTGAAGATCAGAGAATGGAGCTTGCTACTAGCTAACTATAAAGGTCTGGGAGGTCTGTACAGTCAGACAGGAAGTGAGATGGCTGAGTCAGTCAGTAGAGCATGGGACTCTCTTAATCCCAGGGTCCTGGGTTTATGCCCCACAATGGGTGCCAAAATATAAATGGAAGTTCTTAATTGGTCTAAATAATAAAAACTGGGAGTCTTTAGGAAAGACTAGAGGAAAATGCTGTGTGATCAGAGAAAAGAAGGAGCAAGACACACCCATCTTTACCTCATTAGCTTCACATTAGCTTTCTGCTTATATCCTCTCTCTACCCAGCCATCTCACTTCCTGCCTGTCTGTACAGACCTCCAGACCTCTATGGTTAGCTGGTGGCATGCTTCATTCTCTGATCTTCAGACAGGCTTTATTTGTACAAACAAGATATCACTGCAGGGTTTCTTCTAAGGAAGTTTGGATTCTAAGATTTTTTTTATATTTATTTTTAAATTTAAATTTAAATTATAAACAAGGTTGCTTCACATGTCAATTCCAGGTCCCTCTCCCTTTCCCTCCCCTCCTCCCGCACCCTCCCACCAACCCCTCCAATATCCCCTCATTTCCCCAGGGAGGGTGAGGCCCTCCATGGGGGTATCCATAGTCTGTCATTTCATCCAGGGCAGGGCCTAGACCCTCCCCCAAGAGTCCAGGGTGAGAGTGTATCTCTCATTGTTGGATGGGTGCTCAAAGTCCATTTGTATACCCGGGATAAATACTGATCTACTACCCAAGGCTCAATAGATTCTAAGTTTTTGTTAAAATTTATTTTAGTGAATATCAAAATACTCTGACAGATTTTTGGTTGAGTAATTGTCACTAAAATTTACTAAATATAAAAAATTCACAAATTAAAATTTACATGTACAATTAAAGGGTCCACAAAACATTCTCCTCTTCAGCATGTGTTAAATACATTGCTGTCATTACCTGTATTTTGCCTTTAACCTCAAATAGTCCATTGAGTCTAAGTTCTGAGACTGTTCTCTCATTGATTAGGACTGAGATGGCAGTTGTTAGGGACAATATTCATTCAGCCCTCCAAGCCTTTGCAAGCTCCCACATCTTCTCTGTGCTTTCATGACATCCACAGTAACTCAGCCTCATAAATAGTAAAATGATATAACACGATACAAGGGCTTTCAAAGAACCATATCAATTGTGGGAGCAAAGCTGGTTTTCAAGAATTTAGGTCTTCTAGCTTCTTTCAAGAATGGTAGTCATTTTTTATTCTTTCACTCAGTAGACTTAGAACAATGTTATCCAGGTTGAGTCCAGTGCAGAGACATGGGCAATTCTGATGTGGACTCTATGTGTGGGGTGGCTATCTGTGTATATAAGCTGGTTGCTTTCATTGCTGTTTCATTGCCGGGTCCTTTATCCTGTCACTAACCATTACTACAATAAACATCTGTGACAAAAAGTTTTGACTTGAAGTCCATGTTGAATCCATGGAGAACTTTATTCAAAGTGTCATGTTGCATTTTATTTGGCTTCAGTTGTGACACTGACTAAAGCTGCCATGGTGATCTTCGGAATATAATCTCTACTCAGCCCATAGGTACAGGACCTGCCCCACCAACTTAAGTCATGCATAAGTGCCATGAGCCAATGTTGTTCTTCCCCAGAATGATAGAGCTGTGTGTGATTTGAGAACACTTGCAGCTCTGCCCCACATGCCACTCTAATCACTACTTCAGTGAGAGTAGATACTTTGAGATATCTACTCTACTTTGAGATAGATAGGGGACCTTGACAACTAGGAAAAAAAATCAATGGAGACATGGGTTCTGGAACTTCACATAGGGTCTCTCTGTTGGCATGTTCACATTTTGGGGAGGTCTCTTATTCCTTGAACCAAAGGATATTGATGGTCAGTTCCAGAATGTTGTCACCAAAAAGAAATTGGCACAGTGCTTCCATGTTAGAATTGAATCCAATTTCTTCTTACGGATACTGATTTATTTAACAGTATCATTGTGTTTCTTCTGATTATAGGGTTGCTCAGTGGGTTTAATTTTTTTGCTTAACATCCAGTACATAAGCCAGTAGACATGACCTCAGGTTTGTTTCAAATTCACCACCAGCAGCAGTTATCAGGTTAGCCTAATCTGAGATGTGTCTGTTATCATGTTTTCCATAAAGTCTCCTTGTTCTGGTTTACCAGTGATTGTCACCATACTACCTGATCTCGAATTTCAGAAGGGTGACACCATGTTTGATCTTTAGCAATGTCACATTTATACTTGACTATCAACATATCATCCAAGATGTGGCAATACCCGAGAGAGAGCTTTCCCAGTTCATGTGCTTCTCAAATTTTCATGGTTCTCCTGTCAATTTGCTTACACTAGAGTAGATTCTAGTGTCTGTAATTAAGCACACCACTCAATATAAACATCCCCTTGCTCCTGATAATCTGTAAATGTTTAACAGCAGTGTGTGTGTGCGCGCGCACGCATTGATGTGTGCCATGTGTATATCCTGTTACATTTTGCATCTCTACCAGAAAGCTGGAAGAGTTTAGACCACTTTGTAGTCTTGTCACCATGTGCTTTATCGGCACTTTATTGATATTGGTAAAAAGGTGCTCTGATGTCACAATAACATAGTAACACACACACACACACACACACGACTGTTTTTCAGTAGAAAAGTCTGAGTTCAACTCCTCACTTTTTTTGACCTACATAGACATAGACGATTTAGGGAGGTCTTTCCCTTGAGGCATCGTTTGATTTAAACTATGAAAACATGAATGTGTAGACTTAAGTGCTCAAAGTAATTTCTGTTTTTCCCTTAGTGGAATGTGGGTGGACAGTGACTTTCCATGCATTTCCAGATTGTCCTATGGATGGGGGAAGAGGCTGGAGGTGAAACAATTCAGGGATACATGTGTGGTTGCAAGCCTTCCCTGTAATTGGGTTGTCACTTTCATGTCGAATTAAGAAGCACATTGAAAAACAAGAGGCATATGGCCAACAACTGGTTAAGGACCTTGGTAGAATTCTTGTCAGTTCGGGAGACTGTCCTACTTTGAAACCATGGCCACTCCCTCTGTGCGTGTGCAGTGCTGTCACTTTCTGACTCCCAGAGTGCTGCAGAGAAAGATGAAGACTTCAGCTTGCACACCAGACAAGCGACACACCTTGCTGCTCCTGGAATCCCAGTTGAGGGCAGGACTCTAGCCTTTTGTCATCTACCAGGAACTTTCTTCTTTGCCTTCTCAGGCAGCTTTCTCAGTGCACCATCCCACACATCAGGAGGTCTCTCTTCAGCGGCAGCACTTCAAAGGTGAGGAAATGCAGGGCACATGGAGCACTTCAAAGGTGAGGAAATGCAGGGCACATGGAAGGGGGAGGCAGGAAGGTAGAGGCAGAGATAGTGAGTTCCTTTCGTTTTAAGGAAGTACACATTTCTTTTTTCCTTCTCCTTGGCACTGATGACTAGGACTGTATCGGGTCAGGTGACTGGAGCAGGACATGTGTATGCTGAATGGGTCTGGCTCAAGGTGAGAGCCTCCAGGCTTCCTTGTTAGTAAACACCTGAATTCCCCCCTGCCATTTTACAGAGCTTCATTCTGTACCCCCATAGTGGCCCCCAATCCTCCTGCCTAAGTTCCCAAGGCCTTCACTAATACATCTTGCTATGTTCCTTTCTCCTTATAGAAAGAGACTGCTTTTGTGACCCAAAACAGGCTTCGAAGAATGTGGGATTTAGTAGCAAGCTTGAATTCTTAGTTGTAGTAGATGAACCTAGCTAGCACCCCTGTGTGATAAGTAAGTGCTTTACCACTAAACACTATTATAAGCTTTCAAAACAAAAACAAAACAACAACAAAAACTCAACCATAATCCCCCAAACAAACAAACCAAAACAACTTGTTGACTCAAGATGGTGGCTTACACCTTTAATCCCAGAATTTGAGCAGCAGATGCAGGAAGGTCTCCATGAATTCAAGACCAGCTTGGCCTACATGGAGAGTTCCAGGCAAGCCAGGATTACATAGTTAGATCTTGTCTCAAAAAATTCTTTTTGTTACAGAGTTTTCCTAAAGTCGTTTAAGCTGGCTGGTAATTTGTGATTCTCCTGCCTCAGCCTCATAAGTAGCTGGGACTACACACATAGGGTTTTTGCTATGAGAACCACAGTGGAAGGAATTCCTTCCCTTAGAAATAGGGTTAAACAGAAACAGCACACATGGGGCAGGCAAGTTAATTCTTTCTTCTAAAATGTCACCCATCCTGGATTGGTTTTAATGAACACTCCTAATTAGAAGCAAGGACAGAGCTCACTCCAGAATCTGGACATTTCTACTGTGCAGTTTCCTGTTCCAGTTTGACCTTTCCCCATAAAGTCAGTGTTTGCTGTGTGTCATCCAGCTGTTTCCTTAGCTTGAAGCTGTGATGGCTCATACTCTGACAGGAAAGTTACAAGACTCACTAGATCAGGGGGTGTGCAAGGCTCACAAAGCCCCTCCCCAGGGTTACAGAAACAGTAAATGACTGCTGATGACAAAGGAGTCACTGGGGTGGCGCCGTTGTCTGGGAGTCCCCCAGGAAGCTAGGCTGACACATCTGGAGCTCTCACCCATCCTGCAACAGGACTTTCCCACCATGAAGCTGCTTTGCAGGCATCCATGCTCCTGCACGTAAGCCCAGTACTCTCATTGCTTCATCAGGCTAGGCTTGGATGGTGTTTTCTTTTTTGTCTGTCTTTGCCTCTCTATCTAGAGTGAATAGGGATTTCTGTACATCTCTCTAAATCTAGTGACTTATAGTAACACAGTTTTTAGAATGGACTTAAATTTATAGGAAACTTTTAGGTAAACAAAGCAGAAAGCACAGAGCATTTCCATTTGATCCTTGACCTCTTTACTCCTGCTCAGTCTCCCTGCTATCAATACCGTGCACCAGAGTGGTGTGTCCATTAGAACCAATGAGCCTACACACTGACATACTATCACCCAAAGTTCATAGCTCACATTAGGGCCTACTCTTGGTGTTGTACAGTCTATGGGTCTTGATAAACATGGAATGACAAGTACCCATTAGGAAAGTAATATCCAGAATATTTATTTCCCAAGGCCTTCTGTGTTCTGCCTATTTGTCTTCTCCTCCTATCCTCAGGAAACCACTGTTTTTTCAACTCCATGTCTTTCCTTTTCTAGAGTTTCTGGTGGTTAGATAGTCTAGAATTCCTCGTGGATGCTGTATAGCCTGTCATGTAAGCTTCCTTCACTTGGAAATGTGAAGTCAAGGTTCCCCTGTAGCTGGATAGTTCACTGGATTTTGATGCTGGATAATAATTAATTGTCTGGATTCACCAAGCTGTATTTGCCTGTTCACCCACCAAAGGTATCATTATCGTTTCTAGGTTTCATCAGCTAAGAATAAAGCTGCTATAAAATAGTGTGGAGTATTTTCAACCTGTTTTGGTAAATGCCAGTAAGCATGTATGTAATATATAGTATATACTTGGTATATAGTAAAATTGTGTGTAATTTTTTTGCTGTTGTTTTGTTTTTTGAGACAGAATCTTGCTATATAGTTCAGGCTGTACTTGAACATGCAATCCCCCTGCTTCAATCTCTTAAGGAATAGAATTACAGATGAGTGTCACCCCACTTATCCTCATTTACTTATTTGTAGTACTGGAGATTGAATCCAGGTCCTTGTGCATGCCAGGCAGGTACTAAACCACTGAGCTACAGCTACACCTCCTGATTTAGTAGGAGGAGCTGCCCACCTTTCTTCAACAAGACTGTGACATTTTGTACCTCTCCCTCAATGAATGAGAGTTCCTTTTGTTTACAAAGTGACCAGCATTTGGTGTCATCAGATTTTTGCTGTTCTAAAGTGTGTAGTAGCAGCATATTTTTGTTTTTGTGATTCTGTGGAATTTGTAGGTGGCTCTTCCCCTCTGGGCCGATTATCTGGGCACAGTGGCCTTGGATGGTATTAATTCTGTCTGGGGTGTTGGCTATGATGACTGGCGGCTTGTCCAGCTTCCATATGGTTAGCCCAGACTTCTTTTCATGGTGATGGAAGGCTTGTAATAGCAAGAGAGGAGATGTCTTTTTTTTTTCCAGTTTAAATTTAGATAAGAAACGAGGTTGCTTCACAAGTCAGTTCCAGGTCCCGCTCCCATTCCCTCCCCTACTCCCATGCCATCCCCCCAACCCCCCCCCCCCGTTATCCCCTCATTCCCCCAGGGAGGGTGAGGCCCTCCATGGGGGTGTCCATAGTCTGTCATTTCATATAGGGCAGGGCCTAGACCCTTCCCCAAGAGTTCAGGGTGAGAGTGCACCTCACATTGTTCTATGGGAGTCCAAAGTCCGTGTGTATACTTGGGATGGGTACTGATCTGCTGCCCAAGGCTCAATAGGTTCCTTAGGCCTGAGAGGAGATGTCTTAATACACAGCTCTCCCCAAGCCACTATTCATCCATGTTTACTACATGAAGAGAACAAGTCAAAAATTCCACATTGAAGGGGAAAAGATACAGAATATTCTAATTATACTTTCCCAGTCTACAGCAGTTGATCACTATGGTGCCTAACAATATAGGGGGAATTTAATGTGTACAAGAGGGCATTATGCAAATGCTATAACTTGTTACATGTTTTAAATGACATGTTGGTTGTAAAAAAAAAAACTCCTCTGTCTTCTCATAATTGCAAACACAGGGACCCCAGTACTTGGTTGTCAGCCCTGGTACCTGTTTCCTCCTCTTCATCATTGCTGACCTACTTTAGTGACCAGAGACCCTCTAACAGGAGAGGAAGAAGCATGCCCCTACAGAAAGTGTGGGGAAGGATACTTGGAAGAAAATAATATTGAGATTCCAAAGACTTACATAACTTCTCCTCAAACCACCTCAGTTTAAAAGAGAATACCAGCACACCGGAAGAGACACAACCGTCAAGCTGAGGCTTCAGAAGTGGACAATGCCAGTGTCATTTGTGAAATTGCAAGGACAACAGATAATAGGGATGACACTCCACTGGAGCTCCTTCCTGCATTTGATATCAGGAGAACACCAGTGGGAGGAGAGGGTGCGGTTGGGGATTGGGCTGGGGGTGGGGAGTGGATGTGTATGGGTGATAAATAGCCCCTGTATGAAAGAAGAGACAAGGATCTGAGAAGGTTTCAAATCCCAGAAGCAAAATGTTTGCAAAGCAGGTTGTCTCTGTTACCTGGGATCCATCTGTCCTCCTTAGCTTGACAGCTGTAAATGTTTGCTTCCATTTTGTTCAACAGCTCCCTGAAGAAGCACTGTTCCTGGGAAGGAAGGTCTTATGCTTTGGAACACTGCAGTCAGTGATCAAGCATGACTCAAGATCAACATTTTGCTGCAAATGAATAAGAAAGATTTAGAGCACAGTGGGTTTAGTTCCCGTTATTTAAAAATAACAAAATTATTAAAGTGAGGAACATATGCTAGACTGTTTTTGGTTTTGGAGACGAGGTCTTACCCATTGGGCTTGGGGTGGGTGGGTGCTTTTCCCACTGAGGCATCTTGCCAGCCCAACAAACACTTTCAGATAAATTTATATATGGTGGTAGGGCTATTGGGATCAAAGATGCTTTTATACTGGCTTGAAAGACGTTTTTTCTCCTGCAGTGTTAGGTGATGATTATAAATCTTCCTAACCCAGCGAGACTCTTCTCTGTTATAGAAAAGACTTTCCTGAGATGTTTCCTGCAACATTCAGTTTTCCATACAGGGGCTCTCCAATCTTCACAACCCAGTTGCTACCCTCACCTCATCCCTCCATTTCACTACCCTCAAAGCACTCTTCATATTAAGAGTCCCATGGTAAAATGCTATGCACTAACCGCTTTAAATTCTTTCTAGTATTACAGTTGATTGCACTCTGTCTGAAAAACATGCCCATAGAGGCAGAAAATAAGTTTCCCTATGACTGAAAAGAAATAATCTTTACAGAACTTTCAAGGCATTGGGGAGATAGTTCACCAGTGAAGTGCTCACCATGCAAGCATGAGTCCCTGAATTTGATCTCCCAGTACCCACATTAAAAAGTCAGCCATGGTTGTGTGTTTGCAATTGCAGCTCATGGGAGGTGGAGACAGTAGGATCCTTGGTGTTCACTGGCCAACTAGTCTGACCAAACTGGTGAGCCCAAGGTTCTATTAGAGATCCTGTCTCAAGAAATAAGCTGATGAATAATGGAGGGAGATATCTGATGTCTACAGACACACACACACATACACACACACACACACACACACACACACGTCATTTTAAAGAAGTATCAATTTTTACTATTTGTTAGGAGAGTGATTTAGAGTCTACTTTTAGGAACTGGAGATCTCCAAATCTCATTTAGTTCTGTTGGGACAGGGGCTGTTTCTGCAGACAAGATGTTCCCTTCACAGAACGGGTGATAAAGCACCAATTAGTGAGTGCAGCAATGAAGTGGGGGGGGGGTTAACCTTTCGGGAGTGCCAACAATGTGTTCCTTAATTTGAAAACAGGATACACAGCGTTTGCAAGTGGAGAACAGCAATGGTTCATCACTCAGCTTGACATGCCTCCTTTGTGGCAGAGGCGAGGGAAGGGATCCTCTCGGCTTCATTTGCTCTGCCTTTTGCCTAAATTCTCAGAGAAAGAGCAGATGCCCTAATTAGGAGTACCAGACACTGAAAATATCTGGCACCTGGGGAGAACATGCTGACAGGTTCTTCTCGAGAAGCCAGCCTTTCTCTGGAGCACCTTGGAGCACCTTGCGTGCATCACCAGCAGAAAGCCTTATTATCCCCCCTTTGCAAATGGTGGAAAAGTACAGCAGGAGATTCAAAGGGCTCACTTGAGGCTACAGGGGAAGCCGAACGCTCTTCTCAAAATAGAAACGGAGAGCTCTGGGAAGCTTAGACAGTGAGAGAGGGTCCTTTAATCTCTGGGCTCTTGTGTGTCGTTTCAGACACTTCTTTACCTCATGAAAGGGCTGCCAACTCTTCCTCCAGGATGTCATAAAAAGGTGACATTTAGAGAAGGAAATTGAAACTCTAAATTGACTTCTACTAAAGCAGGGAAATAAGCGCCCTGTATTCCTTCTCGTAGCCAGATGTTTGTAATTTTCCCTTGGGAGTCTGCCCTGAGGGGAGCTGAAGAGGCAAAACAGAATTGGCCACTTGAGTTGGTCTCCTTATGCACTCAGAATCTGATTTTTGTTATTCTTTTTACTTCATGGTGGGAGCTATGGCCAGTCCATTCAGTGGACAGACAGAGGAAAAGGGTTTCTATCTTACTCCCTGATCTTTGGGATGAAAGAACCCCCGAGTGTCTTGTAATGATAAATAAGGAGTTTGAGATGAGCCCTCCATTTCCAGGTCTGGGTACTTAAAGTAGCTATGATTGTTTTTATGCATTTGTATTTGCTTTGGATAACTTAACTTTAACACAGATGGCAGAACACTTTTGAGATGTGCCTATCCAGAATGTCCTGTCCTTTGCCGTCATCACCACAAAAAGAGCATGGCCCAGGGTGCTTGCTGGTCCAAGAAAGAGGAGAGACACATGAGGCCTGGGTCACAGACCAACTGAGCCCAAGCACCTGGGCTGGTAATCTCTGGCCAAACCGTACAAACATATGCAGGGCAACATTGTTCACTATTGTGGGTGACTGGGTTTTGTAACAGCTTGCTATGCAGCACACCATGTGACAGATAACTGATGGAGCCATTAAAAGAGGAGACGGTGAGATATCCTTAACGGGCTGTGAGCATACGTAATGACGTAGTACTTAGCAAGTGTAAGAACTCAACCAAGTTTGTATTTAATGTATTTTAACAGAACAACCGTAACTAATGTTCTGAATGTCTGGCCTGCCCACTGATGTCTTCCTTCAATGAGACAATAACTTTTCTATCCTTTTTGTAGCCTTTTATAACAAATTCTTTGCCCTCTATTGCTCTGCCAGCATTTGGCATTTATCTAAGATTTAATTCTAGGTTGAAGTATATACCTAGTATCTACATTCTGCAATTAACATTTTAATGTACTTTTTTGTACATTTCTGCCTATTCACTCTACATTTTTTTTTTTTGGTTTTTACGAGACAGGGTTTCTCTGTGGCTTTGGAGGCTGTCGGTCCAGCCTGGCCTCGAACTCACAGAGATCCGCCTGCCTCTGCCTCCCGAGTGCTGGGATTAAAGGCGTGCGCCACCACATTTTAATTATAAAATTTATAGTTATTATTATTAAGCACATATGGCATGTATATAGGCATATTTGTGATACAACACACATATGTAGGATAGGGAAAACCCCCATGGAATGAATTTACTCTTTTGGGTTCCTGGAATCCAACTTAGGTTGTTAAACTTATGTGGCAAGTACCTTTACTTGCTGAACCTTCCCACTGGCCCCTCTCTCTATTTTAATTTTTGATGTAGTTCAAAATAAGTTGCAGGTGTCTGTATGCCTCACCAACAAGTGCATATACTCACCACTCCCTAAAGTTCCCTTAGACACCTTCCCAGTCCATTTTGCCCCTCTGCTCGAAGACACACACTCTTGATTTCCTTCCACAGTTTACATTAGTTTTGCCTGTTTTTGAACTTCATATGAATAGAACTATGCACTGTGCCCCCTGTGTCTGGCTTCTTCCTCTTGGCTTAACACTTCTTTATTGTTTTAGTGAGTAGAACATCTTTATTAGGATCTACATATTAGATTTTCACATAGAAATTGAACACAGGGATGCGAAAGACTTGAGAAATATTCTGATGAGCCCAGTGTCATTATTGTCCTCTTCTCCCATCCCGTGCTACTAAGCAGACAAAGATTAGGTATTTCAAACTCCTTAGGGAAAGAGTCACAATGACAGAGAATTAACATTGTCTGCTTGAGACTCTCTCATGTTGACCTCATTCTCAAACGAATAATTTAGACAAGATTATTGAAGACGTCTCTTAACCTTAAAACTTGGGGTTTCCGGGATGTGTACCCAGCTATACTAATCAACTTTAAATAGCACACTTGAACTAAATTGTCTGCGAAGCAGGCATCTCTCCTACTTCCTGGTGTGCTGATGCCTTTCCTGCTCTTGCTTAGGGTTGATAAGTCTTTCAAAACCACCGAGGGGGAGTTATTGATATTTGTCTCTTGGGCACAGGGCTTTTGATTTAGTGAGTTTAGTCAGATGAAAAGGCTGACCAAGCTTTTAGGATTAATTAAACTGGACTTTCTCCTGGGGTGTTGCCTGCAGTATGTACGTCAGGGGTACCACCACAGTGTGAGAAAACTGAATTAGTGGGAGCAGCTAAAGAACTTGACCAGTTGTCTTCCTCACTCTGCTCTGGTGGGTGATCCAACATGTCAGGGGAGGGGGTGGTGAATGAAAGATAGTGAGACAGATTTCAGAAGGGCTAAGTTCCAGGGCTAAGTTGGTTGAACTGCTTTATTTCTTAGACCTAACTTGAAGTTTTAAATTAGGTCAACTGTAAAAATGAAAGCCACTGTCTGGATGCCACTATCTTCATTTCCCAGAATCCCTCTGTCTGAGGACTTCCAGCTTCATCAGGGACCAGGTGACTTGTTCTAAGATCCATGGAGCTGTTCTGTGTTCATGTTTAAAATGTTGGGAAAAGGGCCAGGCCTCATTACCATAAACAGAACTGCCACTCTGCTTGGTTGTGTTGTGGTCATGGAGCTTTGTCTACTAACTCCTGCTTGCAGTTCTTGGCAACCGGGCAATTACACCAATGTCACCTAACTGGGCATCTGCCTTCAGCTTCTTGTAGTTCTGTGTCAAGTAGCTTTACCTGCTAACCCAAGCCCCTCACATAGACATGCTGCTGGACTTAGGGTCATAGCTTCCAGGTCCTGAAGTGAGGCGAAACTTCAAGTAGAGGGCTTATCTAAGCAGGCCTGGTCAAGGTGAGTTCTACCCATCCTAGTTTTGTCAGGTTGACTTGACAAGTTGTAACTCTTTTTGGGGGGAGAAAGTTCCTGTTCTGACTGAGTCAAGCTTCAGGTTTTCTCTTCTCCCCCAAATGAGAGTCCTGGGTAGCATAATTCCAGTTGTTTGGGTCCATTATTTCAATAATAAGAGAGTTTTAGAGCAGTGGTTCTCAACCTTCCTAATGCTGTGACCCTTTAATACATTTCCTCATATTGTGGGGACTGCCCAACCATAAAAATTATTTTGTTGCTACTCCATAACTGAAATTTTGCTACTGTTATGAATCATAATGTAAATATCTGATATGCGACTTCCAAGGAGGTCGTGACCCACAGGTTGAGAACAACTGCCTTGGAATATCTTCACCCCTGCCCATAAACTTGCACTCATCTCATTTTCTCTCTGGTACTCTAGTTCAGTTCTGAGGCACACATCACTGGAGCATAACCAGGGCTTCTGGGAAAGCCGGAAGAGCCCTGCCTCAAAATCAACTCTCGGTGAACACAAGTTACTGTGGAGAAACAAAAGTTTCATGACCCAATCATGCCAATTCTTATATAGTTAATAGGAAATTACCATACATGTGCTTGAGATCCAGAGAACAGGATAATCACCAACCTGACCACAGCCTAAACTGCAACTTATTCACACGTGAGATAATAAATGCATTTTGTTTTAAGCCTGTGGGTTTGTGCCTGCTTTGTTACATGGCATTGTTGAGGTCACTGATAGCTAAGACCTATTTTAGTCACCCACCAGGGACAATGTGGCCTTGGTAGTTAAAAGAAGTTGAATGTGTTGCGTCATAATTAAACTATAATCAATAAAATTACATTATTTTTATTATATAATTATAATTAAATTACACCTATAATTTGACATCCTACTCAGGAATCACACACTTGGGCATGCATACATCCTATTCAGAGATAAATGCAGCAATACTAATTTAATTATGTTTGTCTTTAGGCTTGTAACTGTGACACCAAATGAGGGTGCCCTTACCTCTCTTGGGAGCTGCATGTATATACTATGTATACTAATTTCAAATTAGTTAGTTGGAATTTTAAAAATAGAGTTTTACATGAGTTTTGGTGTAATTCAGTGACTTAGGAGCAGGCTAGCATCCACCAGACATCCATGTAACTTCTTTGGCAGATTGTTTCTTAAAGTGTTCATTAATTGTAATAAAATAATAAAAAAGTTCCTCAGTCACAATGACCACACATCAAGCACTTAGTAACTATGTATGGCCAGTAGTCACTGCTCTGGAGACTGACATAGACCTTCTTCCAAATCCCAGTTAATGCTGCTGGGTGATGCTAACCTTAACACTTGTGCTATCATTTCTTTTTTCTGTCTAGACATCTGGCTTCTCTGGACCAGTTGATTCTAACAGCTCCCCACGTTGTGCCCATGGGAAAAGTGAGCTACCATTTCCTAGAATATAGTTTTTGAACTCAAGCTAGTCTGGTTTGACACCTGCAGTATTGACTGCTCTCTTACCTTCTAGGTCATAAAGCTAGCCATTAAAACAGAATCTTTACTTTCCTAGTATGCCTACAGAGGGACTATGGCTCTTTCAGGACAGAGTCAGGCTGTGGCAGAGATTGAGGGTTGTAGGAAGAAGCTCCACTTTGAGTTGTAAAGTCCCTAGCCAACTGTTAGAGGAACTAAGAGAAGAAAATGAGACACAAAACAGACATATTGAGCAAAATCAAGAAAAATTTCCTCATGTTTACCCTTCACCCCAGCACAGCTTGAACTCAGATTCATTAAAGGGAATTCTCTGATTTCCTCAAGGAAAATCTCTCAAAGAAATTCCTTCAAACATCCTTTGCCTCTCTCTACTTATTGACTCATTTACTGTGCCTTTTTTGAGTGATGGATGAACCGGAAAGTATAAACCAAGCTCCTGTACATCTAGAACTTTCCTTGGGCATTACATTTCCAACTTTCCTGTAGAGGTGATGAGAACCATTGGGGCAGGGGCCCCAAAGCAGCAGTTCTAAGAATGTCCATGCTGAGGGCCAGGAATGCCAAAAAGAGAGTTCCGGTTCTCAGTTCCATGTCACCTTTCACCTCTGTGTGGAAACTGTATGTGAACACATGGTGAAATTGAGAGGAGGCTTCTGAACACTTCATGGTTGGACCCCTTGAACTACCAGACCACTCTTCCCATGCTTCACCTCAGTTTCTACTAAATTGTATAAGATCCCCATACTAGCAGCTCCATATGGTGTCATATTTTTTGAACCACTCCTACTATTTGGGAGCTCTGCCCCCATCTTTTGCTCTCTCTTAAGACCCCAACTGTGAACCTATAATAAACTGAATAAACTTTGAAGGCTGTGAATTTCTCTCTTTGAATTCATGAGTAAAGTCCCTCTCCCCATTTCTAGTTTAATGTCAAGTTGACACAAGCTATAGCCAATTATCTGAGGCTAGGAAATCACAATTGAGAAATTTCCTCCATATGGTTATGCTCTAGGCAAGTCTGCAGGGTATTTTCTTAATTAGTGCTGTCAGAGGGTCCATCCCATTGTGGGTGGGGCTACACCTGGGCTTGTGGTCCACAGGTTGAATCAGCCATGAGGAGCAAGCTAGTAAGCAACAGTCGGTCCTCCATGGCATCTGCAACAGCTCCTCCCTCCAAGTTCATGTCCTGCTTGAGTTCCTGCCCCAACGTCCTTTGATGATGAACCTTGATATGAAGGGTGAGTGAAATAAGCCCTTCCTTCCCCAAGTTTCCTTTAGTCATGTGTTTTTATCCCAGCAATAGAATCCCTAACTAAGACAAATCCCCAAAGCCACTGACTTGAGGGGCAGCTTTGGTGGCCTTCATATTTTATGAGACCTAGCCCCTGAGCTAATGTCACCAAGAGCCAAGAAAATCTCTATCACCCTCAACTTCCCCATACATATGGGCGAACTCCACCTGGTATTGTGGGGTCTCACTTGAAGGCCCAGTAAATCAGTTAGTCTTTTTCTTCAGCTATGCTTCTATCAGTGACAAAGGCCAGTTACTAGCTTCTGCATACTGTTTCTTGTCTTAGTTCTTATTGCTTTAGATTCTGTGTGAGGAGTTGGCAACACTAGTTGTTTCCACAGACCCATAGTCTGACTGAAGTTTTTATTTTTGTTGTTGTTGTTGAAATTGCCTTGTCTTGACTTGTGGACCTTTCTTAGTTTTAGTATGTGTTTGGTTCTCAGTCTTAAGCACACCCAGCTAGTTGTTGGCATGGGTCTACTGGCTCCTGCTGGTAGAGGGAGGAGGAGGATGCTTGATAGAAGTCAACTCAGCTGAAGGTGAGGCTGGAAGGAAGAGTGGCTTGAATAGAAATAGAAGCGAGGAGGCAAAACAATCCTAGAAATGGAAAGCTCAATGTTCAGGAAGGTTGTTTGAAACCTTTGTCTGAGGTGAGAGGTTCCTGCAAGGACAAGATGAGAAAAAAAGTCTGAAGAGCTAGGCAGCCCTGGCTTCTTCACCCCAAGGTCACTGCCTCTCCTTGCTGGACAGGACTAGGACTCATCTGGACCTCTCCAAGGCCTGCCATCTCAACCCCTTCCCACTGCCTCCAGAGTCCATTGTCTCTGGCATTCTGTGTTGAGAGGCGTTGACCATACTGTGCTGGGTACTCTATAGGTATAACTCTTGTTCTTTTTACAGCCAAATCTGTGACATGACACAGGCAATGCTTTAATTCCCACTTTGAAGATGGAGTAAGAGTGCCAGGTAGTTGGCTGCTCAAATGGGGTCCTGCTATTGAGATTCAAAGTCAACCCAGTGAAGTTCCTTCACTATATGATAGCTTCCTCCTGTTTTGAGGGGCATTTTCTTCTGTTTTTTTTTCTTCTCTTCTTCATAAACCATACATTTCTTTCTCCTAAGAAATAACTTCTTTTAGCTTTCTGTGACTTCAATCCCCACTCCCTTTCAGACACATCCCTTGAGGAGTGTTCTGGTCCCACCATCACCTCCACTGTTCTCAGAGGTGAAGGGGGAGCAGTGTCTCTCTCTTGATTCCCACTTGTGCAGTTGTCTGATGCCATTTGAAGGTTTTCACCATTTCTCTTCTTCCCTTCTCATTTCTTAGCTTCATTTAAATTCAAAACTTAGAGTTTCTTCTCTGGTTTTTTTCTACCTGCCTCTTTCTGCCTCTCTTTGAATTTCCATAACAGAGGAGAATTAGGAGCTACCATTTATGCATATACATATATCTTTATTTTTATATTAATTATACACAATGGAATTTTCATATACTTATATTCTGTATTCTGATTTTATCCACACATACCCCATAATCCCCATTTATTTTCATTCAGTGCTGGCTAATCCTCTGTCTCTTTCCAAGTAGTCTTCCTAAGGCTTTTGGTGTTTTTTTTTTGGTGGCCCAAGGAGTTACATTACGGTTGCTTATATGAGCATGAGTGAGATTTTTTAAAAATAGGAACACAGGCACCTTATAAGTGACTATACCACTGGAAGAGAAGGCCCCTCACTCCACCACCCATAACTACATATAAATCCTTAGGGAGGGGCAGGGACTTAAGAACTCCTTTCTCCATTCACGACAGGCTATCCACAGGCTCAATATCTTCTAACTCTTGCAGGCAACCACTGATTTTTGTGAGTTCAAAAGCACAATGGCTATATAATTACTGGAAGCTGGCATTCTCCACCACTCTACCGCTTTCCCTGGCTCTTACATTACTGTATGAAGCTCCACCTGGGGAGACATGCGCAGACATCTCTCCATCCCAGATTGGGAATTGATGACAGACCAAAGTAAGGGTACTACCAAATATAATTTGGTGATACAATGAGTTTATTAGGGACACTTCAAGAATATCAGGGGGTCACTCACAGGCACAAAGCCCACCCCAGTATGAGTGACAGCTCACAAAACCTGGAAATTTAAAGCTCATGTGTTACTTGCAGGCTGAGTGACAGGTGACAGAGTGCGGGTCTTTCAGCAGTTCTTATTGCTTATTTAAGCATGGAGAGGGAGGGGTCTAGTGAATCCAGTTAATTTCAGGGATTTCCTGAGATTTCTGAGTTATTTTCCAATTACTGATAGCTTCCCTTTAGTATTAATGCCCTTCCCTTTAAGATGGAATCTCAGAGGAAATTTCTGTATAACACATGTACATCCCATGTTGTGCAGTGTTCTGCAGAGTCCTGTCTGAGCCTTGGAGGCAGGGAAATGATGTAGACATTCTGTTTATTGCTGAGCATTCAGTTGTCACTGTTCTGATCACTTTGACGATACCAAGTCTCTGCAGTTACCACTGCTTGTTCCAAAAAAGCATTCTTTAAACCAAAACTGATAGCAGCAATAATCATTTGGTATATGTGCTAGACACATCATGTCCAGTTAGCAAAAAAAAAAAATAGCAGCCCTCCTCCATTAGGTCATTTAACATCCCTACCCATGGGCTTTTGGTTTACAGAACCAGGCCTCAAATCCAACTAGAGAGCAAGTGGTTACCACCATAACAGACTTGCCACCGTTGCTGGTTAGGGGCTTTTCCTGAGGACATGAGATATGGAGAAGTAACTTAGTTCCTTGTCTAAAATAAGGAGCATACTTGGCAAGGCCAGTAATGACTTGGGAGTCAGGCATTTGGGGGAACTGCAGTTTTAGATCCTGGAAACCAGACATTTCTCCCACTTGAGGGGTTGTGGTGATCAGTACCAAGGTCCCTGAGTGCTTGGTTTGTGAAGTACTTGAGACATCCTATGTTTTCCTTTGGGAAATTTTGCTTGATTTTCCTCTTGCTGACTTCATCCTACTGTATGATAGCTTTTTGCTGACTCTGTCCCATTTTCCCACTACAGCCGTATATAAGATGTTGTACATTTTAATAAACTTGCTTGGCATAAGGTGTAACTTGTGTAAGACCTCCTGATCCCAATTTTCCTACCTTTATTATTTCTGATCCTCTAGTCCTGCATCTCAGGAATCTGCTACCTGCTGATCCAGCGAAAACTACTATATATATCTTTTTCAAGAGACATAATTTGTCTTACAAATGTATGTATTTTATAATAAGCTGGAAGCAATTTTATAGATACATTTATCTTTTCTTAACATTTTTTCTTATTATGACAAATACTCTTAACCTAATTTTATGAATGTAGCCATTTTAATGCATAGGTTAATGATATCGGTGGCATTAAGTACATTCACATTGTTCTGCAAACATCATTCTCCATTTCTTGAACTTTTGCAATTTCTCATAATGAAACTATGTATCTATTGAACAATAATAACTCCCCTTTCTTCCCTTCTACACACACACACACACACATACACACACACACACACACACACACACTGTAACCACTCTTTTACTTTTTGTATCCATTTGAATCTTCTATGTGGCTCAGGTAAGTGGAATTATACAGTATTTATCCTCTTGTGTCTGGCTCATATCACTTAATGAAACATTCAAGTTTTATCCACATTGTAGCACACATCAAAATGCAATGCCTAGAATACACAACCTCACAGCAAACTCCACAGGCTCTTACAATATTTCTCTTCTGCAATGGTCCCTGAGTTTTAAGTGTGGAAATTGTATTATAGATGTAGCTATCAGAATTGGGTTCCACAAATATGAATTTTGATTGGTTATATTTTTTGTAATGATTTCCATCTGTTGCAAAGAGAAGTTTTCTTGCTATGGGATGGAGATCACACTTATCTGTGGGTGTAAGGACAAACGTTTAGAATATAGGTAGGGATTATCCTGCTTAATAAGTGTCAGTTATAGATTCTCCTTTTGAGATCTATGACTTCACTAGCATTGTGTAGTTGGCTAGGTTTCCAATACCAGGTATGGATTTTCCCTTGTTGAATGGGTCCTATATTCAATTAGAGAGCTGTTGGTTATCGCCAAGATATGAATGCCACTACTTCACACTTATGACTATCAAGTCATGATGGTCATTCTGGTTCATTGGCTTCATAACTGGATAGGGTTGTTGGTTGCTTTCTTCCTTTGGAAAATTGCTATGAATGTCAGGAAGTCTCACCAGCATGACTTCCTAAACAGGAGCTGAATAAGGACAACTACAATAGACACACTAGTATGATTGGGCAAGCCAATGCCTACACGAAGAACTATAGGTAAGGAAGGGATACTGATAGTGGGAGAATTAGACTTCTCCAGAGAAGAACAATTGCTTATCCAATACCAAATGTTCAGCCCGAAAACACACATAAAGATAACATACAGACTGAACAGGTTGTTTTTATGTATCTAGGTATGGGAGAGTTTGGAGGGAGGCAAGGAAATGAGAAATAATATAATTATAATCTCAAAAAGTAAAATAAATTGAATAAAACACTTACAAATACTGTCATGCCTTTTTAAGACCTAATTAATATGGTGACAATGGTGTGACTGGGACAATATATGAGGCCACTGGCAGTGGGTCCAAGATCTAACTTCAATGCACAAACTGACTTAGTGGAGCCCATTCTATATGGAGAGATCCCTTGCCCAGTCTAGACACAGGGGTGTGGGGGTGGAAAGGTGCCTTGGTCCTTCCTCAATTAGATGAAGTGGCAGACTTAATAGATTTCCTGGGGGAGGCCTTACCCTCTCCATGGTGCAGATGGGAGTGGGAGGGAAGGAGGGAGGGGAACTTGGATTGGAATGTAAAATATAAATTAATAAAAAATGAAAATAAACAACAAAAATGCCATGCCTTTTAAAAGCTGAATGGTATCACATTATTGCCATCTTTGTTTACCCATTTATCTATTGATGGGAAGTCTGAGTTTTTGGTTGTTTTTTTTTTTTTCTACCATGAAAGGTACTGCTGTGAACATGGGTACTCAGTTTGAGACTCTACTTTCAAGTCTTTCAAAAAGTAAGAACAATAGTGTGCTTATGGCTATTCTATATGTGCATATGCATGTGTGCTTGCGTGTGTGTGTGTGTGTGTGTGTGTGTGTGTGTGTGTGACTGCAGGCGTGCATATGCTATAGTGTGAATATGGAGGTCAGATGACATCCTTTGTGTGTAAATCCTCTCCTTTCCACTTTGTTTGAGACAGGGTTTCTTCACCCCTGTGGAATCCAGGTTAGGTGGTCTGCAGACTCTGGAGTGTCTCCTGCCTCCACCTCCCTCTCCCTTGCAGGTATGCAGGGATTCCAGATACTTGTGCTTTAGCTTGGGTTTCAAGGATCCCAGCCTAGGTTGTCAGGCTTGTGTGGCCAGTGCTTTTAGCCACTGAGCTGTAGAGACAGCTCACATTGTGTGATGTTCAAGGATCTGTGGTACTGTTTTCCAGGAGGTTAGAGATTTTACATTCCTGCCAGCAATGTATGAGGACTCCAATTTGTCCACATCCTTCCAGGCACTCTAGTTTTCTGTCATGTATACACTTAGTGGTGCTTGCCCACAGGCAGCCAGAAATTTCCCTCACAGAAATGCTCAATAAATATTTTTTGAATTGTTGGCTACAATGGAGTATTTATAATTCACGTTATCCAAATACAGAATTCATGATGAACCTAGGCGACAAGAGCTCAGGAGTTCTGGGGCATTTCCTCAGAGCACTTGGCTTTTTGAAAAAGTCAAGGGGTCCAGGCAGGTGGTGACAGTGAGATGTGGGAGTGAGGATCCATCTGCCGGAAGTGAACAGCCTCTCGTTTTCAGTGCGGGTTAATTATCATCAGCTGGGCTGCGGGTTGGACGCAAGAGTTTTGTGTAAAAAGCCGAAAGAGAAATCTTAACAAGTGACAGTCCCCTCTCCGCTAAGCAGTGGTAGAGTAGACTATGTCAGGGTCCCCAATTTTCCTTTTTCCTATTGCCTCACTGTGTCTGGACTGTGTTTGTTTACTCAGCCTTTGACTTTGCATTGACCCCGAGCAACGTTTTCCCACTTGTCCATGGGTGGGAGTGGCCGGGAGTGACTGTGATTCTGCGATTCTTTTGTGCTCTTGCCACCACCACAGGAGGAAAACACCTGGTTGATACATTCACCCCACGTAGAAATGCCTAGCTGCTCTCAGCCCAGCCGGCTGACCATAGCTACCTGACAAGCGGTGGAGAATTAAAACAGCTAACGATATATACCATGGCAGTTTTGTGGTTATTATTTCAGTGCATAGGGTAGCAAGAGTGAACTGATGTGCAAAGCCATTGTAAAGTTAGAAATGTGCATCTCAGTGCCATGAGAATCACTGGTATTGATACAGAAACTATTGTTTTTAATCCAGTATCCACGACCTGGCTCCTCATCTCTGTTTTAGAAGACTCTCACATCTTACATCTGCAGCAATGCAAATATGCCTCCCCACACACCTGTGTGTTTTAAAAGTCAGACATAGGGCCCGGGGAGATAGCTCAGTTGGTAAAGTACTAGTGTGAATGTGAAGTCGTGAGTTCTGATTCCCAACACCCATGTAAAGTGCTGAGCATGGTGGCTAGGTTGGCACTAGGAAAGTGGAGATGGGAAGACCCTGGAGGTAATGGGCCTGCGAGACCTGCTGAGTCAGTGAGCTCCAAGTTCAGTCAAGACGTGTCCTAAAAGTAAGGGTTGAGAATGATTGCACAAGGCCCGTGATGCCAGCCTATCACCTTCATGCATACAAGTATCCATATGCTCACACGCCTGCGCATGTGTGTGTGCACATAGAGACGATGCTCACACTGCATTTCTTTTTTCCCTCGATATGTTTTATTTAAATTAGAAACATAAATGCTTCACATGTCAATCCCAGTTCCCTCTCCCACCCCTTCTCCCTTGTCCCTCCACAAACCCCCCTCCAGCCCCCCACCCAATCCCTATATCATTCCCCAGTGGGGGTGAGAGCCTCCTTGGGGGGAATCTCCAGAGTCTGTCATTTCATCCAGGGCAGGACCTAGGCCTTTCCTCATGTGTCCAGGCTGAGAGAACATTCCCCTGTTTGGAATGGGCTCCCAAAGTTCATTCATACCACACTGCATTTCTTACTGTAGACATTTACCACTCCCGGAGTCAAGAAGAGGAGACCCATTACCTCATCTATCCTCCACCTTCTAGAAAGCTCCTCTACACGTTTTTTGTTTGTAGATAAACCTACTTTCTACTCCCAACCCTTACAAACTACCAATTAGGTCCATTTGTTTATATAGTTTATTATTTTAGCTTTCATGTAAATGTAGTCATATAGAACACTGCCCTTTGAACCTGGCTTTTTTCACTTAGCACTTGTAGCTAGGGTTCATCTGTGTCACTGAGGGGGATCAATAGTGCATGTCTTTTAGCTGCCATATAGTGTTCCATTCTATGATATTACCACAGTCTGTTTATCCAACTACTGTTGGTGAATAGAAGATGAAAGGCAGAAGAAAAGCCTTGAATGTTTTCCAGGCTTTGCTTGGGTTGGTACTTCTGGGAATATTTGAGGCATGCTTGTTGAACACATTTTATCTTGCACCAATACCCAGGAGTGGACAATGGATTGTAGAATAATTGTAGGTTTGACTTTCTGTGATACACCCGAGCAGGCTGTCAGAGCATCAGTAATATTGTACTTTTGCTAGTGGTTTATAAGGATTCCAGCCATTCCATACCCCAACACCTGCCACTGACAGCCTTCAAGTCTAGCCATTCTAATATGGGGAAGATGTATTTCACTGGACAGCTATCCAACAGTATCCTTGATGGATTGGCTCCAGGCTTCCCAATAGGCATGCAACTCTATGTAGATGCACAGATAAAGATACATGGGACTTAGTTAAATATAGGTTAAATTTATTCAGTGAGAAGTCACTTACATAAAGAAACCGATGACCCACACCCATTCCCAGGCTGTTCTCTGTGACCTGAAGGGAACCAAGCGAGAGTGAGCTGAGGTCCGGGACCCCAGACCTAGCCTTCCCTTGTCACATCCGCACCTGTGACCACACCTAATTGGGCATGGTCAGTGTAACAGGTGCAGGTGGGGTGGATATCTCATTACAACGCTACATATGCTTAAGTCCCTTATGTAAGATGTTGTATTTTCTCCTATACATTAAAAAAACTCTATATTCTTACAATACCTAGCACAATGTAAAATATTATATATAAACAGTTATTCTATAATATATTGTATTGTTTAGGAAATAATCAAAAGAAAAATCCATGCATACTCAATATAGATGTAATTAAGAATATTTCTGTCTTCCCATCCACCACATGCATTTTTTTTTGGTTTTTATGAGACAGGGTTTCTCTGTATTGTTTTGGAGGCTGTCGGTCCAGCCTGGCCTCGAACTCACAGAGATCCGCCTGCCTTTGCCTCCCGAGTGCTGGGATTAAAGGCGTGTGCCACCACCACCCGGCCCACATGCATTCTTTGTAACCCAACCTAGTCTATAACTTGTTGCAATCCTCCCACGTCTGGCTGCCAAATGCTGGCATTACAGGTGCATGCCACTACTCACAACTAGAAAGAGTAATTTTCTTCCTAAATTGCATTGTGTGATCTGAAGATGTGGAAGTCTGACTGGAGTTTTAATTCACACTTCTCCAATTATTAAAAATGTTAAATACTTTCAGCATGTTTGGTGGCCATTTGTATTGGGATTCCATTAGTGATGAAGTGAGTTCAAGGCCAGCCAGGTATATAGAGAAAATTCCAAGACAGCCAGGGCTACACAGAGTAACCTTGTCTCAAATGCAAAAGCAAAAGCAACAGCAGCAGCAGCAGCAACAACAACAAAAAACCCAAGTCCCCATTAATTTGATATTTCCAAATCCATAACCCCGTAAACCCAAAGTTATCAGCTTTATATACCTGGACAGGTTATCAGCCTCCCCATTCCACACTTGTAAAATGAAAACAAGATTTGTGACTACTTAGGAACAGTATGAGGATTTACTCCATGGAGGTTGGAGGATTGTGACTGTTCAGGAAACAACAGTGACAGTTGGAAAAGGGCATAAACTTACATCCACACAAAATTTTGCAAGTCAATAGTATCCTTATTTGTAACTGACAAACTTGGTAGCATCAAAATATCCTTCAGGGTGGAACAGGTGAGCATAGAAAAAAATTTTGTTGATTTTTTTTTAGAATTTCATGCCATTTATTTTGTATGTATGCACCTTCTTCCACTAATTCCTCCAATAGCTACCCTCTTACCTTCCATGCTTTCTCATCCAACTTTGAGAGTTCTTTTTCCCACATTAAGCCTGGATTGTATTGTCCAACTACTCTTGAGAACGTGCCTGACCTGATGTGGGGTCAGCCTACCAGGGTCATGCCATTACAGAAAACTGACTCTCATGTTAAGCAGCTATCAAGTGCCAATATCCCCTCAGCTGCTGATAGGGTTTTGTGCCTACCTTCCATGCTCGCCCCATGGAGAGCTTGCACAGATCTTGTATGTGTCACAGTCTCTGTGTGTTCCTATATGCAACTGCCCTGTTGTGCTTGGAAAATACTGTTTACTTGTTTTGAACTTCATAAAAGAAAACCCCAGACAATAATCAGAGTCCTTGAGAATCTTTAATCACATGACCTGCTGTCATTCTTGAATAAAGATTTCATACTACATTTCAATCTGTGTGGACTTTAACTCCACATTTGTATAAGAGCCTGGAAATAACTGGTCCAGACCACTGTCAAAAGGAAGATGAGTAAACTATGGTAACATGATAGAACATTATTTACTACTAATAAAAAGAGAAATGAAATGTGAAGTGAGATGGAGAATTCTTTTAAAGTTTTGTAATTATATGGTGTATGTGATGTGTATGTATGTGTGTGGGTATGCGCATGTGAGTACAGGGAACAAATGTAAAGTTTATAGTTTTTAAAAATCACCCCCTCTTCTGTGTGTGTGTATGTGTATGTGTGTGTGTGTAGTGTATACATGTGAAGACAAGAGGGACCCCTAACAGGCAGATGTGAGGCCCCTGATGTGAGTGCTAAGAATCGAGCTTTGATCTTCTCAAAGAGTGGCAAACTTTCTTAGCTGCTGAGCCATCTCTCCAGCCACAGGAGACATCATAAGAATAGTTTATAAGGAGAAGAAGGCAATCTGGAAAGGCTACATAGTGTATGTTTACAACTATATGAAATTCTAAAAGGGGAAACACTATCGATAGTAGACAGATGAGTGGTCTTCCTAGGTTGGTGGTGAGGGTTGTGGCAGTGCCCTGCATGGCACCGCAAAGATGACTACATGGCATTATGCATTTGGTAAAATCCCATGGAATGTACGAAACTGTGAAACCTACTTGGCATTATGAATTTTAGTTAATAATAGTGTATGAAAGTTGGTTCAGCAGTTATAACAATTGTACCACATTAATGGAAAGTGTGAATAGCAGGAACTTGTGTTAAGAGGGAGAGGGAATATTTGAGGACATTCTGTACTTTCTGAAGTCTAAAAATTCCTAAAGAAAAAAAAAAGTTTGAGAAGGCTGAGGCCAGAGGATTGAAATTTAAGACCTGTCCAGGCTACAGAGTGAGTTCAACTATAAAGTTAAAAAAGGTTGGGGAAATAGCTTGTTGGTAGGGTCCTTGCCTCACTGGTGTGAGGCCCAGAGTTCAATTCCTGGTACAGTAAAGGAACAAATAAAAACAAACTGAAAATGTTTAAATTAAATGCTTTCTTAGTTTTACTGTACTATTCCCTAACTCTGTGCTTGCTATTTGTAAATATTAACTCCAGAACGCATTATAAAATTGCTTTTATTTTCAAGCCAATGGGGTTGTGGCAGGTGTGCAAGTGGGCATATGGATCCTCCTATGCCAAGTTTTAAGGAGCGGTGAAATCATTAGGGATCTTGTTAAAGACAGATATTGCCATAGCAGATCTCAGATGGGGCCTGAGATTTTGTCTTTCTACACAGCTTCCAGGGATGCCACTGTTGCTGGTCAACAAATCACATTTCTTGCAGCAACCGTGTAAACAAAACCACTAGGTTTGTTACCTTGCTTTCTGTTGTCTCAGGCAAGTTACAGTATTGGATACGCGTATCTCTCATGCAGAGAGATTGCAGCCTGTCATTTCCCAAGACATGTCTGTTTCCAGACTGAAGATCCTGGTCCCAAGGCCTGTTGGCAGCTTATGTTTTCTGCATACAAATCAGCTAGAACCTCAGTAATGCCAAATAATAACTTCAAAGTTCAGAGGCATCAAAGGACTCAAATTTATTTCATGGATGAACAGGGAGATTGTTGTTTGGAGGATCAAAGTTGGCTTCTGTTGGATTTGGGCTAGGTCAGCTCTACGTGTCTCTTCCCTGTACTCACAGCTGCCCAGGAAGCAATATTCTAATGGTCATAACTAAAGCACATGGGTACAAGCCCAGCTACCTTGACACATTTCAAGCTCTGCTCATTTGATGTCACAAACGTCCCACTACCCACAGCAGGTCTCATGGTCATGCCCAGCTATAAATGGTGGGGCCATGGCCACTCTTATAGTGAAAGCCATTGCAAGGCTGTAGATGAATAATTGTTTTTGCAATGTGCAAAGTTGAGACCTGTAATTTGTTCTGGCATATTCTTTCAACAGAGTGGGAAAATTCTGCTTGGATAACAATCCCATCTACTACATGCAATCATGTCATCCCCTAAAGCCATATCTAACATAGAAATGTTGTTCCTCAGACCTCTGAATAGGTTTCCTGTCACAGTTGTCTGTCTTAGAATTAAAAGATATGTGGGCTGCATCCCTATTAGACTAGCTGAAACAAGTGAATCAACGACCCCACACTGAGCCAGGTATGTATGTGGAGTATGCTTTCTTGGGCTATTGTAACAAAATGGCCTAGCTTTGGTAGTATAAGAAATGGGATATGTCACCAAAGCCTCTGCTCCGAGCTGTGGTGGTGAATTCTAAGTGTTCTACTTGCCTTAGAACATTTAATTTTCATTACAACCTCTGAGGTAGGATCTCTTTTATCCCAGTTTAATGGATTAAAAACTGGTGGAAATCAGTAAATAGGAAGTTAAGAAAGCTCATAAATAGTGTGGCCAGGTTTGAACAGAGGCAAAATGACTAGAAACCTATCAAAAAAATAATATCTGCAGACTGGGCATCCTACACAATGAGGATCCAATCTAAGAAATTAACATTGACATTGCTGATTGAACTAGAACCAATAGGCTAGTTTTGCCTATTGGCCCACTAATACCCCATATTCTGATGCAGAGTCTAGATTATGGCTCAGGATTCCGTACTGATTTTGGTTGTCTGTTTCCCTTGTACTCTAAAATCTGTAACACTTCTTCAGTCTTGTCTATCATTACCTTGACACACTGGAGAAGTACCTGCCGACTCTCCCACAGAGTATCTTTTGTTTGAGATCTGTCTAATGTTTTCCCATGGCTATGTTGAACTTAAGAGTTTTCTTGGCTCTGAACTTGTAATGTATGGTGATCTTGTGCTCTCTCCAGGGCAACATATCAGATATGTACATGATGCTAGGTCTTTTTAATGCTGGCATTGACCTTGACCACTTGATTACAATTGTTTCTGTTAGAGTTGGTGGTGGTTGTTGCTGCTGGTTGTGGTGTGTGTGTGTGTGTGTGTGTGTATGTGTGTGTGTGTGTGTGTGTGTGTGATATGTGTGTGAGTGTGAAGGTGCAGGGCCTGTGAGTACATGCAAATCTAAAAGGAAGACACATTGGGTATCTTTATCATTCTCCACCTTTTGGTATTAAGGCACATCATCATACTGATCCAAAAGCTCTCCATTTCAGCTAGGCTGTAGGGGGGGATCACTGAGGCCTGGATACTGCCTATCTCTGCCCTGCAATGATGGAGTCACAGACATGTGAAGCTTATGTGAATGTTGGATAGTCAACTTCAGGTCCTCATGCTTTCTCAGCAAGTGGTTTGACTGATGGAGCCATCTCCCTGTCTCCTGGG
This sequence comes from Mesocricetus auratus, assembly GCF_017639785.1. Taxonomy (NCBI): domain Eukaryota; kingdom Metazoa; phylum Chordata; class Mammalia; order Rodentia; family Cricetidae; genus Mesocricetus; species Mesocricetus auratus. The sequence continues at coordinate 110,947,666 of NW_024429189.1, forward strand.
TATTGGTTTTTTTCTCTTTGCAAACAGTACATGTAAATAGCAATTTCAGTTCAGATGTTTCAAATGTCCTACTTTGCCCATTCCTCTTTGCATCTATATTTGGCCCACACTTGCAACTGCATGATGGTGCCAAGTGGTCATTTGATCTATTTTCATCACTCTTTTGAGGTTTGATAATTGGATTTGTGCTGTGGGGAGGAGCTTTTTCTTTCTCAGTCTTCATTCACTCAGTTATCTCTTTATTGTCCTGCCAGGATCCGGGGAGCATCTCAGGGATATCTTTCTCTCTTTGCTTCTCTCTCTTTTTTTCTTCTGCTTTTCTCTCTACTAGTGTCCTGATAAAACTAAATCTACCACCAGGATTTGTGACTTAGGAATTGTGTACCTTTAAAGAAATCAAAATAACCAGTTTCTCAGCCAGGGCTGAAATCTGGAAGACGCCTGCTTTGGAAAGATACAGTTCATGTCACTAAAGAGCAGTTTGGAGTCAGGTTCCCGATTCACACCAGAGTTCAGACCTTTGACCTTGTGGCACTAGAAGTTCTAGTTGGTCTGGTTTGGTAGTGGTGGTAGTGTGTGTGTCGGGGGAGGGTATGAGGGTATGGTATATTTATGCCTCACAATTACATGCCTGAGCCCCCATCCTATGTCATATTTTAGGATTTGTTTGACCAATAAGATTTCAGCACACACACCAGCCTCAGTCCCTGCTTGAGCCTTGCCTTTGATGTCACAATCTGACCTGCAGGCATTAATCTGGCCACAGCCACTCATAGACCAGATGGCAAGGTCAAGAGGACCACAGTAAGATGTGGAAGAGAACTGATCCTCAGGCCAAGATCAAAGCAGGGGATAGGCCTCAGACTTGCCATTCTCTGGCTCTGGGATCGGCCACAGAGCCGGCACTGCCACACCCTCTAGAACTGTCAGACTTTCAGGGCTTCTCCGTGTTTGAGGATATTAGCCATCACATCAAAGAAGCAGGAGCCCAACTTGTAAAGAAAGTGAATGCCATCTTTCAGCTGGACATCACCAAAGATGGGAAGACCATTCTGCAGTGGACCATTGACCTCAAGAATGGTTCTGGGGACACATACCTGGGATCTGCCCGGCTTCCAGCAGACACTGTCTTCATCATCCCTGACTCTGTCTTCATGGAGTTAGCTGTGGGTAAGATGAACCCACAGAAGGCTTTCCTGGCTGGCAAGTTCAAAGTGAAAGGCAAAGTTTTCCTTAGCCAGAAGCTGGAAAGGATCTTCAGAGACTGGGGCAAATTTTAAGCACGCAGGAATACCTAGACAAGATCAAGACTTCTGGCTTCTTATAATGTTGAGTGGCAACCATGCTTAAACTGAAGATTAAAGGAAAAAATACCAATATTTTTACTCAAATTCTTCCTATTCAAGTTCGATTGATTTCCTGCTGATGTGTACATTTGCTGGGTTCTGGGACAGTAAAAAGTGTTGGAGTGCAACACCTAAAACTCTTGTCCTTTCATTTTCTTAGCTGTGTTTATACTTTGATATGTCAAGGTGAGCCACATGGAACTGAATAGGTGGTTCTGTTTGAATTTTAATGCTGATGATTTTCTAAGGTATCTCTCTCTATATATATGTCTGAGTATATCTATGTATATATATTTTACTATTATATAGTATATAACTTAGAAAAGTACATAGCTTTTTTTTAGTAGTTTGGAGCTTTGGGGAAAAGAAGCGAGCATGTGGGCACTCTGTGTGTTAACTTGGTTCCTGGAGGAGAGCTTAATGAAGGTCTCAAGGCTCTGAGGGGGTGATCCCCGAAGCTCTGTGCAAGGAACCCAGCGATAGTGAGACGGTGTTCCTGGCATAGTGTAACTGTTGATGGAGTCAAGCCAGGAAATTTGAAAAGACATGAAAGATATCCAAGTGTTTCTTAGGCCAGATAATGTAGCAAATTGTCCAGATGTGTTCAATTCCAGATGATAGAAAGGTCAGTTTCTGCTCAGTTGGTCTGGCCTGGGGAGAATGTACATTTTTGCCATGCTTCCCTGTTGATGGGGTCACCTTTGGAGAACTTTGCCATCCTTTGCTTCATGGGGAGATTTTAGTATTGACCATTGTTGCTCTATGCAAGACCGGTGAGATGCTGTCATTATTTAAAAGCAGGTGACATAGTTCTCTCTGAGCCATTTATAAAGAATTCATGTTATTGGGAGTTTGTCATTCATGCGGAGGTTTTCCTCTTTCTGGTAGCTTTTGACACATGTTTTCTTGGACTGGTGTGAAACCAACTGCATCTGATTTGGCCTCCTTATGAGTGAGTGTGTGCACATAGGCTCACATGAAAGCTACAACAGAACTTTTATGATGAGACATAGGTTTGTCTTCTTAGTTTATTTTACACTGCTATAATAAAACACTTGGGACTGAGTACTTTACATAGAAGACAGACTTATTTGACTTATGGTCTCAAAGGCTAGGGATTCTCAGAGCATGGTACTAGAATATTATTGCCTTCTAAGAGGGGGTTTCTGTTGTGTTGCAAAATGGAAAAGGCATCACATGGTGAGATAGTGGTTTGCTAGGTTAGGTGAATTTTGTCTCTTATAAAGTCACTAGTAACATCATGATGGTCCCATACTTACAACCTCATCTCACCCCAATCATCTCCCAAATGTTCTACCTCCAAATACCAGGGCATGAATTTTTGGAGACGCATTAAAACCATGGTACCTACCCAATGTCATTTCATTTTAAAGGGATATCCCAAGGCAAACAAATACATATGTACAAGTGAAAAAACTCTCATGTAATCCAGTGAGATGGCTCAGTGAGTAAGGGAGACTGATGCCAAGGCTAAGAACCTGGAGTTTGGTTTCTAGAACTCACACTATGGAAGGAGAAAACTAAACCCCCTCCTACAAATTGTCCTGATATATATATATATATATATATGTATATATGTATATATATATCCATCTTTTAAAATAAAGACTGGTCAAATGCAGAGAATGAGTGATTGTGGGGTGTCCAACCCCAACTGGTACATCTACAATGTAATCTATACAGAGGGCACTGAAGGAGGGATATGTGTGGAAAGACTGTTAAGGGCCAGAGTACAGGGATGCCTGCCATAAGACAGGTGTCTTCTATATATGATATGAAAGCTACACCCCATAGAATCTCAACCACATGGCCGCCTAAACAAGACCTGCATAATGATAATACCAGTTGACATGACAATGTGGTTGGAGGAAATTTCATAAGGCCCTACCCTTAGATGAAGAGGTATAGGCAACCAATGGCTACTGAGAGAGGAATATTCCATCTTCTTCAGGGATCAGTCCTCTGAATTAGGTTATCCAATCCCCTGTGGTCAGCCCTAACTAGACACTATATATAAACAACACTAGATGAACTCAGTTATAGATACTTAGTGTATACACACACACCACACCACACCATACCACACCACACCACACCACACCACAATAATAAGAGATCATGAGTTTGAGAGGGAATGGAAGATATTGAAAGAGTTGAAGGGGAAGGGAAGAGATGAAATGATATAAATATAGTACTCATACATGAAATTCTCCAAACATTAATAACAAAGAAACATAAAAGCTTCATTCAAACATTAACTGTAGCTATGCTGGTAATTATTTAAGACTGAAAGTAAAGGAAATGTCCACCAATAGTTGATGGGATGAACAAATTGTGATATGCTGTACTACTTAGCACACCTGGCAAAGCAGATGGAAATAAGAAAATAGCTATGCTGATGAGAAGAAGCCAGAGAGAACTGAGTAGATACTATACTATTATAAAATAAAAGGTAGCCGGGCGGTGGTGGCGCACGCCTTTAATCCCAGCACTCGGGAGACAGAGGCAGGCGGATCTCTGTGAGTTCGAGGCCGGGCTGGACCGATAGCCTCCAAAACAATACAGAGAAACCCTGTCTCGTAAAAACCAAAAAAAAAAAAAAACATAAAATAAAAGGTGAGGAAAATCCCATTAGAAAATGTAAACTGTAGTGACAGAATGATCAGAGTTTGCCAGGAGATGGGAATGGGGTATGGGAATGATGCAGGGAAGTATTAAAAATGGTCATGAGGAGACTTGGGGTGATGGATTTAGTCATTATGTTTGTGTGACGATGGGTTACAGATGATATATATAGACCAATACACAAAATTGTCCATGTCTCAGTGCAAGCTGATAAAGCCTTTGTTCACAGTGAAGACATTTCTGAAGAGAACTTATGATTAACCCTGTCTCAGGGAAATGAGCCCTTCGACCTCCTCATAGGCCGGCTTCTCTCCCTTGGCTGATTTGGATGACTCTGAGAGTCTCTGTGGAGGAGAAGGCAAAGCAATGGCTGGCCTCACAGAGCAACTCTTCTTTATGGGAGGGAAAGTTTGCTTGTCCAACTGATGCTCTGTTGAGTGGAGTCCACTCCATGGTAAGAAATTGCTTAGGGCCTGGGTGGTCACCTGCCATATCATCTTGGTTTCTTTTCTCGCTGAGATCTTGAAAACAATAACCACATGGTTGTGTTCCTGCTGTGTCCTGCTCTCAGGGTAGCTGTGGAGACCTTGGAGGCTTCACTCATTGAGTTCTTAGTGTAGAAAGCCCAGGCTTCCCCCAACCTGGCTACACGAGGGTGGGCAGATGTATGGGATACTGTATATTTACATTCCCTTTTAAGGGAAATGGCCAGACCAAGCTCAGGTACCCAAAGAGCCTTGCTCATGCTGTGAGTTGGCATTAGTCTCCACTGGTTGGTCTTCAGGCAAGGACAACATAGGACAAGCTAGATGAGAATCTAACTTATGCACGGAGTGGCGTCTGACCTATGGTCCACTCTAACTTGAGGGAAAAAACACCAAAACCTGACTCAATCAGGTTCCTTGCTTGAGAATCTGGAATTGAGAAAATTATGACTGTGCTAAGCAGTGAGAACAGATGTGTATCAGAGGAGCCAGCAAAGCCAGTGGGAGACGGGCTGACTCGCACGGCAGAGGCTGCAGACAGGAGTGAACAGGAGCCTTGAGTAAGCAGAGGAAGCCGGCCAGGCCTTGAGAAACATTGCAGGAAGCCTTTTGGAATTAACAAGGAACAGTTCCATGTCATATCTGTGTCACTGATGGTTACTGAACCACTCCTTGTCCCAGATGCCTCATCTGGAAGCAGTGGCCCATGCACTGCCAGTTTGCCAGGAAGCTACAATCAGGACCTGCCTAGCAGGGCTACTCACCACCCTGTATTTTCCATAAGTGTGAATTCCCTTCTCTTCTGAATGAGAAGCAAGGTTTTCATCGGCCCCCTTTCCTCTCTAAAAAGCCCATGTTAGGGGTTTCTTCTGCTGTCCCCTCCAGGAATCAAAGCCCATGTTTGGGGTTTCCCCTGCTGTCCCCTCCAGGAACCCCTCTGCCTTTTGTCTTATACTCAGCTGGTGCTCTCAGAAGGTCACATCTGGCTCAAGTACACATCTGCGTTTTGTTTGGTCAGCACAAAGTTGGCCAGGGCAATGTTTTTAAAGATTGACTTAAGATATAAAAATGAGACTCCTGGATTCTCCCCCAAAATTAGAATTTCATCTTCATTGAGCCCATGTTCCTTCCAGGCAAAAACTCGGAGGTAGGGGGGAGTGGTCCTCCAGAAAGACCCATACCCCACTCTCCCCACTGCAGTCTTGGCTCTGAGGCTGTGAGTGATCTGTTGTTACAATGTTCACATTGTCATTTTCTCAAGCTGTGCCTGCTCCCTGGGGTCCTGACAGGGTTTGTTTATGGAGTGGAACACAATGGCACTGTCTCTTGGGGAGTGCTAAGCCAAAACAACCCTGGCCAATACAGAATAATGAAGACAAATTTGCCACCTGCAGCATGTCTAGCAATAACTTCTTCCAATAGAGGAAACTGGGGATCTTATTCTGTGGTCCCGAGCATATTCACATACAGTTGGGGCCCATTCCTCAGCATGTTCAGTTTAAGGTCATAATTTTTTTTAACGATTTAGTTTTTAATTTCTATTTTATATGTGTGTGTTGTATTTGTATGTGTGTATGTAGTGTAATCACACAACTGTGTGACTATTCATACCTGAGTATAAGCAAGCAGAGGCCAGAGAAAGACACGGGGATGTCTTCCTCTCTGCTCCCCACCTTATTGCTGTGAGACAGGGTTCTCACTGATACAGAAGTTCATCACTATTGCTGGCCAGTGAATTTGTCTCTGTCCCCATTTTGGGATTACAGGTGCTTACAAACATGCCCGACTTCTTACATGGACACTGGGAATTCAAACTCAGGTCCTCATACTTACTCAGCAAGTGTTCTTACACATGGAGTTATTCCTCTATTGTGTGTGTGTGTGTGTGCTTATTTATTTATTGGTTTTTTTGAGACAAGGGTTTCTTGTGTAGTTGTGGCTTGCCTGGATCTTACTTTGTAGACCAGGCTGTCCTCAAACTCACACAGATCCACCTGTCTCTATCCCCACCACCCAAGTTCTGGGATTAAAGTACCACACCCAGCTTACTTTTGAATTTTTAAAAATAGGTGTATATGCATGTGTGTCTGTGTATGCTTTTGTGAACGTGAGTGCAGTGCTTATGGAGCCAAGAGAGTGTTAGATACCTAGAAACTGGGATTACAGGTGGTTGTGCACTGCCTGGCATGGGTTCTGGGAACTGAACTTGGGTCCTTAGGAAGAGCAGCAAATACTGTAACCATTGAGCAGCTTCTCAAGCTGCTTAAGAAAAAAAAACCCAAACTAAAATCAGTAGATACATTTTGGAGCATGCTGAACTCAAGGCCCTGGAACATGTTTTAAAGGTTGAGATGGTGGACAGGGTTGTTGTTTGGTCATGTTTGATTTATACCATAAAAGTTTAGCTGAAAATAAAGGAAAAGACCCTTTAAAGAGGCATTAATATAGCGAGTCTGTCTTCATAGGTATCTGTCTTGCTCAGTTGCTATCACAGCTCCCCATAAATGCCCTTATTTTTCCCTTAACTGAAGCATCCTGCTTGAGTTTTTCCCATGGCCACATAACAAATACCGCAAACTTAATGACTCAAAGCAATATCCATGCGTTAAGTTACAATTGTTGCTGACTAGAAGTCCAGGTGGGCTCAGCTCCCAAGGATGACATCAGGGAACTGGTTAGGTTGTACCTTGTGTGAGGATTCATGGAAAAATTCTCCCTGCACTCACTCAGATTAGGACAGGATCAGCGTGTGGGGGTTCTCATCTGCAGAGTGAGAAGTGCTGTGTAGCTTCCTCATGCTCCAACTTTCTCAGGCCTCTTTCCTGTGTTCACTTAGTCTCATTCTTTGGGAGCCTGATACACACTATATATATATATATATATATATATATATATATACATATACATATATATACATATGTGTACACTATTTGTGGAATGAAAAATCCTTTTTAATCTTCAAGACGTACACAAAACTTCCAAAATAAGGACAGGCCCAGTGGCTCAGGATGCTTGCTGCTCTTCCAGGGAGACTGAGTATGGTTCTCAGCACACATGCAGGGTAACTCTCAACCACCTGTAGCTCCATTTCCAGGGTGTCTAACACCCTTTGTCCCTCCACAGACACTGTATTTAGTGGCACAAGCCCACATACAGTTTCACACACACACACACACACACACAATTAAAAACAGAACATATAAAAAGAAAAATCTGAATAATATAAAAGTGTTGTGGAATAATCTTTTTGTACAACGTGAAGAAGTGTCCCCTTGATTGGTTTAATAAAAAGCTGAATGGCCAATAGCTAGGCACAAAGGATTCTGGGAAGAAGGATGGAGACTCCAGGAGATCAGAGAAGACTCAGAACAAACAGGATGGGCACTACAGAGATGAGGTAATAAAACCATGAGGCAGAGAATATGTTAATAGAAATCAGTTAATATAAGTTATTAGAGCTAGTTAGAAAAAAAGCCTAATATATTGTCTGAGCATTCATAATTAATAATAAGTTTCCATGTCATTATTGGGGAGCTGACTATCCCAATAAAAATCTGAATACATAAAAGAGCATTGTGTTAGGGCTTCTATTTCTGGGAAGAGACACCATGATCACAGTAACTCCTTTTATTTATTTAAGTTAGAAACAAGCTTGTTTCACATGTCAATCCCAGCTCCCACTCCCTCTCCCTCCCCTCCTCCCCTGCCCTCCCCACAAGGTTCCCCAGACCCCCACCTAATCTCCACTCCAATCCCCCAGGAGGGTGAGGCACTCCATGGTGGATCTCCAGTGACTGCCATTTCATCCAGGGCAGGGCCTAGGCCCTCCCCCAAGAGTCCCGGCTGAGAGAGCCTCCCATATTGTGGCATGGGCACTCAAAGTCTATTTGTACGCCAGGGATAAATACTACCCAAGGCCCCATAGATTACCTAGGCCTCCTCACTGACACCCACATTCAGTGGGTCTGGGTCAGTCCCATGCTTTCCACACAGCCATCAATCTGGGGTCTAAGAGCTCCCCCTTGTTAGGTCAACTGTTTCTGTGTGTTAAACCAGCCCACTCTTAACTTCCTTGCCCATCAGTTCTCTCTTTCTGACACTGGATTCCAGGAGTTCAGTTCAGTGTTTGTCTCTGGTTATCTGCCTCTGCTTTCATCAGTTTCTGGATGAAGGTTCTGTTTCCCAGACTCTCTGGCAGTGGGATTGTAGGCTGGCACTCTCCTGATACATGTCTAAAATCCATATATGAGTGAGTACATACTATGTTTGTCTTTTTGTGACTGGGTTACCTCACTCAGGATGGTTTCTTCTAGTGCCGTCCATTTGCCTGCAATTTTCAAGATTCCATTGTTTTTTTCCACTGAATAGTACTCCATTGTGTAAATGTATCACATTTTCTCTATCCACTCTTCGGTTGAGTGCATCTAGGTTGCTTCCAAGTTCTGGCTATTACAAATAGTGCTGCTATGAACATAGTGGAACAGACATCCTTGTTGTATGAATGCACATCTTTTGGATATATGCCTAAGAGTGGAATTGCTGGGTCTTGCAGTAGACTGATTCCCATTTTCCTGAGGAATCTCCATAGTGATTTCCAAAGTGGCTGTACAAGTCGGTACTCCCACCAGCAGTGGAGGAGTGTTCCTCTTTCTCCACATCCTGTCCAGCATAAACTGTCCTTGGAGTTTTTGATTTTAGCCATTCTGACAGGAGTGAGATGGTATCTCAGAGTTGTTTTGATTTGCTTTTCCCAGATGACTAGGGATGTTGAGCACTTTCTTAAAGTGTCTCTCAGTCATTTTAGACTCCTCTACTGAGAATTCTCTATTTAGTTCTGTACCCCACTTTTTGATTGGATTCTTTGATGTTATGGAGACTTGCTTCTTGAGTTCTTTGTAAATTTTGGAGATCAGTCCTCTGTCAGATGTGGGGTTAGTGAATATCTTTTCCCAATCTGTGGGTTGCCTTTTTGTCTTGCTGATTGTGTCCTTTGCCTTACAGAAGCTTCTCAGTTTCAGGAGGTCCCATTTATTCATTGTTGATCTCACTGTCTGTGCTACTGGTGTTATGTTCAGGAAGCTGTCTCCTGTACCAATTCGTTCAAGGGTACCACCCACTTTCTCTTCTAAGAGGTTCAGTATGGCTGGATTTATGTTGAGGTCTTTGATGCATTTGGACTTAAGTTTTGTGCATGGCGATAAACATGGATCGATTCGCATTCTTCTACATGCCAGTCTCCAATTATGCCAGCACCATTTGTTGAAGATGCTTTCTTTATTCCATTGTATATTTTTAGCTTCTTTGTCACAGATCAGATGTTCGTACGTGTGTGGGTTAATACCCGGATTTTCAATTCGATTCCATTGGTCTACCTGTCTATTTTTGTGCCAATACCAAGCTGTTTTCAGGACTATAGCTCTATAATAGAGCTTGAGGTCAGGGATGGTGATGCCTCCGGACGTTGCCTTGTTGAACAGGGTTGTTTTGGCTATCCTGGGTCTTTTGTTTTTCCATACAAAATTGATTATTGTTCTTTCAAGGTCTGTGAAGAATTGTGCTGGGATTTTAATGGGGATTGCATTGAATCTGTAGATTGCTTTTGGCAGGATTGCCATTTTTACTACATTGATCCTACCTATCCAAGAGCATGGGAGATCTTTCCATTTTCTGAGGGCTTCTTTAATTTCTTTCTTTAAAGATTCAAAGTTCTTATGATACAGGTCTTTCACTTGTTTGGTTAGCGTTACCCCAAGGTATTTTATGTTGTTTGTGGCAATTGTAAAGGGTGATGTTTCTCTGATTAAGAAGAACTTTTAATGGAGGCTTGCTTACAGTTTCAGAGGTTTAGTTCATTATCATCACAGTAGAAAACAGTCAGTATGCAGGCAGACATGATGCTGGGGAAGGAGCTGAGAATTCTACATTTCCATCCACAGGCAGCAGAAGGAGACTGTGAGCCGTACTAGATGTAGCGTAAGCATATATGAGGCTTTAAAGTCTGCCTCCACAGTGACATACTTCCTCCAATAAGGCCACACCTCCTAATAGTGCCACTTCCTATGGGTCAAGCACTCAAACACATGAGTCAATGGGGGCCATTCCTATTCAAACCATTACAAGCATTTAGGAGAAAATTAGTTCTTTTAATTCCTTCCTTCCTTATGGTTCTGCACAAAGCATCCTGTACTTGCTTTCAGACATAATCCTGCAAGGACCAATATATAGGTTGGATATGTTCAGCCCTCTTGCTGTTTTTGTTTTGTTGTTTTTCCACCAGAATAAAAGTCTATCATATATGCTATTTCCTACCTTGTGTTTTTACTTATTTCATAGAGTATTACACAAACCTCTTCCTCTAAAAACGCTCCCCCAAAGGGTCAGGGGGTAGGTAACTTGACCATGTGGAAACTTGTTCCAGTTTGCTGATATTCTTTTGAATACTTGTCATGAGGTGCTGCTTCCAAACTGAAGGAACAAATCAGCCGCTTTGCTTGGGGTTGGCAGGTATCTTCTCTCACTATGTTCTTTGGTCAACCGTATTATGGGATACAGGGTATGGAGAGGATGACTGCTGAGGTGGGATACCCTGGGGGTGCCTGGGATATTGCTGCCCTTGATCCTTCTGTCTTTGGGAGCCCCCTCTGTCCACAGGCCCACAGAAAGTGCTGAGGTATGGTAGGCTTCAGGTGAGGGTGGTGGGAAGCGCCTGTCGGTCCTTGGCCCTTCCTTCTGGTGCAATGAGTGGGAACCCAGACTGCAAGCAGGAGCCAGCTGGTAGAACCAAATAATCAGTTATGTCTGGCCTGCGAGCAACTGTGCTAAGAGCAGCAAAGCATTCTATCGCTTCTTAGATCTGTTCATGGGAACCTGGAGTTTTACCAGACCAGGAATATTCTGTTTATTTGCCCAAAGCAGGAAAGGAAGGAAATCTTATTCTGATGAAGGATTTTTTTTTGTCACTCTGTCAAAGACACAGGGTGCTCTTTGGGAGCCACCTCCTCCCCCATCTGCCCAGTTTGCTGTTAATGAGATTCACACTTGGCAGCTTTTCTCTTTTCCTGCTGGGGAGTAGCAAGACGGAAATTTGGCTTGGGTGATTATCCTGTGCTAAATAGGAGGCTCAGAGGTGTGTGTGTGTGTGTTGTGCACCAGCTTATCTGCTGTGCATCATTGGAAAATATTTCCTCAAATACGTGGTTTTAGATTGTACTAATTTCTTTTCTGTTGTTGTGATAAGGACACCCCAGCAACAGCACCAACTTCAAGGAAAAAGGATTTATTTTGGCTTATGGTTCTGGGGGTTAGAATCCATCATGGTGGAGAAGACATGGCAACAGGCATAGTGGTAGGAGCAAGATGCTGGCTAATCACAGTGCACCTGTACACGAGATATAGACAGCAAGTGGGCTCAAAGCCCTCTTCCAGTAAGGGTTGTCCTTCAATAAAACTCCACCTCCCAAAGACCAGTCTTCCCAAACAGTGCCACCATCTGGGACCAAATGTTCAAACACATGAGCCCATGAAGGGGATTTACATTGAGAGCACCGCATAGTTGCTCCCTGCCTTCTGCAGACCGTGCACCACCAATTCAATGGGTAGGATCCGGGAAGCATTTTGGAGGATGAGGTTTGGACACCTCAAGGATCTAATTCAATCCACAATTGAGCTGTCATCATTTTATTGATTGAATCGACAATTTAGTGAATACTGATGAATCCAAGGAGTGATTTGTCTAGCTTATTCTGTAAAGTCCTCATTGATAAGAAGGACCTCACTAGAAGTCACCTTACCTTGAACTTCCCAGCTTCTAAAACTGTGAGCTGAATAAAATGTTGTTAGTTTCAGGAGTTGGCATGAGGCAGGTAATACAGGACTCTTTACTGAACAGTGTAACTGGGACTCAGTTCCATAACAGGACCTGGCATAAACACACCTCTGGATCATTTTAACAAGGTAAAAGAAGGGTGCAGAATTTTGAAACCAGTTCTCACAAGTCTTCTGCTGGGGGCTTCTGGGACAGTTGCTGATTTATGGGCTTTAGTGGATCTGCCACATATGCAGAGTGGGCTTCAAGCTCTGGGAAAATCCAAGGAAGGTAGAAGAGGGCTGGGGAGACAGAGATGGTGAAGTCCAAAGGAGGATCAAAACAAGTGGTGCATTAAGGCCAAACCTCAACTCTGATATTCAGATTCTGAGTGTAAGATCTCGGACTCTGGGCTAAGACTGCCAGGCTGGATCTTAGTCTGACCACTTCTTAGCTGTGGGACAAGGGCAAGCTCTCTCTCTCTCTCTCTCTCTCTCTCTCTCTCTCTCTCTCTCTGTGTATGTGTGTGTGTGTGTGTGTTCATCTATTTGTCCATCTACCTACCTATTTGTCTGTCTTTGTTGTTTGATCTTTTATGACAAGGTTTTATCATATAGTCTAGGCTACTTTTAAACTCACTCATAGTCCTGTCTCCAACTCCTGAGTGCTGGGATTTCAGTCATGCAACACTGTACCCAGATTTTCTCATCCACCTCCACTTCTTTCTTCCTTTTCTTTCTTTTTCATATTTATTTGCTTACTGGAGTTTTGGAGGAATACAAACGGGACTTCCTGGAGCACTGGTCATGTTCTATGTTTTTGAGACTATCACGTGAGCGTGTGCTGAGATGTACAGCAGACTTGTACTTTGTGAATTTTAACCTTCAACAAGAAGTCTAAAGAAATAGAACTAGACATAGTGGTACTCCTAGAGTACCAGCGCTTATATGATTGAGTCAGGAGGAATGCTGCAAGTTCAAGCTAATCTAGGCTACACATTAAGTTCTTGGCCAGCTTCAGCTATAGGTGGAGACTCTGCAGCAAGTACCAGTGCATAGATAAAGAACCAGGAAAGAGTTATCTAGAATGCAGAGAGCCACATGCTGAACCACGCCAAGATATGCCCAGGAGTGACTGCTGAAGATTCTCATTTACTTTTCTTTGGAGAAAAAAATCTTGCAGACCTGTGACTTGGCTATTCACACAAAACATCTGTGACTGCCTAAAAATATGTTTTGTACCATTTTGTGGAGCACAATATTTATATAGTCTAGCAGTGTAATTAAATTGATGTTTGGTTAACTCTTGAAAACAGCTGGAGGCTCCCAAAGGCCAGATGAGATTTATAGGCAGCCCAGGCAATGGATGGAAGGGGGCTCTTGTGAGTCATTCCCACAGGCTCATGGTTGGAGCAGCTACAAAGATGATGCCAAACAGCTGAGGAAAACACCAGGATGGAGAGCTGCTTGGCTGCCTCCAGGAAAGATGCATGAGTGATGGTTATTTCCATGTTTCTGCCTATAACCTTGTTTCCTAAAGAGAAAAGGCTAGAAGAATCTCACATCAAAGTGCCTTTTTCTTGTTGTTGTTTTCCTAAGGAGGCTGAAGTGATGGATGCTGATGATGCTAGATGTTTTCTGGAGATGGTTGGTCTCTGGTCTTCAGATGAGTTGCATGTACTGATAGGATTTTTAGGCAGTGGTGTTAGGGCTGGTGTGCTGGGCCTTGCTACTCACCAGTCAAGTTATTTTCAACTTATCAGGTCACATAGCTTCTCAGCTGAGTGAGGTTCTCATCCGAGCTCCTGGTGGTCTGTGAAACATGATTGGAGTCTGCTATGGGCATACTGAAGATGGAGTCTCCACTGAAGGTTGGGACTCTATGTAGACAATGGAGCTCTTGTAGCCACCAAACACAAGCCCAGAGAGGGTGGGATCCAGGGGGTACTTTCTGGGAAAACTAAGAAGCCTGGCGTTAGGAGGGAAGTCCAAGGATAGTCATGTTCCTTTTGACCACCATTTTCCTTTGGGAAATAGCCTTTTGCTTGAAGAAAAGGGGCAAGTCATTGACTCCATCCTCAGCTCCTCATCATGCGGCCATTTGCTCATCCATGCACTCTGTGATAGTTATTGAACACATACTACTAATGTGTCCATCCCATGTCATGTCTAAGTGTGCAAAAGGAATATTTCCATTTCTCGGGGAATTTCCTCTGAGGCTCCTAGCTACACACTGTGATGAGGGTTCACAATGAATATTCTAGGGTTCAGTCTACCTCAGGCCAAGAGGGGATCAGTTTAGATCTCCTGAAGGATAGTGTCCTAGAAAACACAGAGGGATCACCCAAGGTGTTGCAAAGAGGGCAAAATTCCAGGCAGAGGAGACAGGATGCAGAATTGTCTTGTGGTTAACAGAAATGGGTAAGTTCTGGGAACTAAGAAAAGGCCAGTGAGGGTGGAGAACGAGGACAGGGTGGTTAAGTACCATTGTCAGTTTAATAAGTCTGAAATGCCTGGGAGGTTATTAAAGGGCTGGGAGTGTCTGTGACGGCAATTTGGAGACAACAAGATCACAAGAGCGAGTGAATAGCCAATCCCCTTATTGATTCATAATATAATAACATTATTAGGAGGTGGTGAGAGGTAGGAAGTGGGGGTTCACTGAGGTCATGTCCTGGGGAGCTATGCATTGCCATGGTTATTTCCTGTATTCCCTCTCTGCTTGCATCCTGTTTGCTGTAAGATGAAGATGCTCTTTTGTCACACTTCTTCCCATTGCCCTGATGTTCTATCCAAGCACATGGTATCAAGCTACTGTGGACTGAACCTATGGAGCCATGGGCCAAAATAAAACTTTCTCTCTTAAGATTATGTTGAAAATATTGTCATGGTGACAGGAATGATGATGGACACTGGAAGTCACAGACAAAAGAAACAGAAGGCTAAGGAGGTGCAAGAGTCAGCCATGCATGGGCTTCAGTGTAGGAAAATGACCAGCAGTTATCCTCTTATGGTCTGGGCTAAGAAGCACCTTCAAAGCTCTGAACCTCACTTAGATTCTGTATTTAGGAGGAGATAGTTGGAGTTAGGATAGCTCTAACTTGGATCAAAGATCCTTAAAACTGAAAGTGCCAGAATGGTTTTGACTTTTTTGTTCTATCTTGACACTTACAATCCTAGACTCCCTCGAGCCCTGGAGATCAGAGTCATGATAGAGAGGAGTCTGTGACTGAAGGGACAGTGATGAGGGAGGCAAACTTGAGACTGTGCTCTAGGAAGCCAAGGTTTGCATTTGGAAGTCTGTTCAGGCAGTTGCCAATAGGCTCTAAAATGGATAGTCACAAATCATCACTTGGTAAGAGACAGAGCGTGTGTGTATATGCCAATCTAGTCTCTTTTTTGTAAAACCAACCAGTACACAATAACAAAGGCTTGACTCTAATGAGTTTATTTAATTGGAATTACTTGCTGAAAGCCCCATTTCTAATCCCCAGGGATATATCAGGTTTCATACCTTTTAGTAACTCACCAAGTTATTAAGAAATGAACATGAGTTTTGAAGGGGATAGACCATATTCTAACCATGTGCCTTGCTTGCCTTGGGGTCAAGGCCCACATCTCTTGGGGATTTAGTTAAGATGGGTTAGTAAACACTCTCATTCATCTAACTAGGGGTTCTCAACCTTCCTAGTGCTGCAACCCTTTTATACAGTTAGTTCCTCATTTTGGAGTGACCCCAACCATAAAATTATCTTGTTGCTGCTTCATAAGAATAATTTTGCTACTATTATGAATCATAATGTAAATATCTGATATGCAGGAATCTGATATGTGACTCCCAAAAGGGTTATGGCCCATAGGTTGAGAACCACTGCTCTAAGCTTTTAAGTTCTTTAATTTTATTATAATTTCTTGGAGTCACTCTTCCCTGTCCTTAGAAAAGGAAGTTAGGGTGATGGCTGGTGAGGGCAGGCTCCATATGAAATAAACTGCTGCGAATGACCAGGAATCTAGAGATACTTATTTATTTATTATTAATTTATTTTTTAAAATTTATTTAACATCCAGACCACAGTTTCCCCTCCCTCCTCTCCTCCTAGCCTCTCTCCCATCTGCCCCTCTGCCTCCTCCTGCCATCCACTCCTCCTCCTTCTCTGTTCAGAAAAGGGCAGGCTTCCCATGAATGTCTACAAAGCATGGCATATCAAGTTGTAGTAAGACTAAACACCTTACCTTGTTTTAAGGCTGGGCAAAGCAATCCAGTATGTGGAATAGGTTCCCAAAAGTCAGTAAAGAGTCAGAGACAGACCCTGCTCCCACTGTTAAGAGTTTCATAAGAAGGCCAAACTACACTACAGTCATGTATATGCAGAGGGCCTAGGTCAATCGCATGCAGACTCCCTGGTTCTAATTCAGTTTCTGTAAGACATCATCACAATGACATTTTTTCCTCTAGTGATCTTTGGTTCTATCCTAGGTCTCTGGGCCATCCACCTTCTGGATCATGGTGCTCTAGGCAGTGTCAGGGGTGGGTTCACTCTGGTGGCATCATCTCAGGATGAAGTAGTCATTGGGTGGCCACTCCTACAGTCTCTGTGCCAGCCTTACCCCTTACCAGCTTTTTCCAGCACATCCTACAGACTGAACAAACTGTAGGTTAAAGGTTATGTGTTTGGGTTTGTGACCCAATCCATCTACCAGAGTCTTGCTTGATCTTTGGAGATGACCAGTTCAGGCTACATATCAAAAATTGCTAGGAGTCTTGGCTGGGGTCATCTTTGTCGATTCCTGGGAGTTTCCTTTGTGCTAGGTTTCTACCTGACCTCAAAATTCCCCCCTTTCCAGTCATCTCTTACAGTACTCCCTCCCCAGTCCCTACCTGATTCCTCATGATCTTATCTATATACTATTTCTTCTTCTCAGGGAGATCCGAGTGTCCCCCTTGGGTCCTCCTTGTTATTTAGCTTCTCTGGGTCTGTGGATTGTAACATAGTTATCCTTTATTTTACAGCTAATACCCACTTATGAATGAGTACATACCATGTGTTTCTTTCTCAGTCTGGGTTTTGTCACTCAGGATGATTTTTTTTTCTAATTTCATCCATTGGACTTCAAATTTCCTGGTATTTGTCTTTAACAGTTGAGTAATACTTCATTGAATAAATATACCACATTTTCTTTATCCATTCTTCAGTTGAGAGACATCTAGGTTGTTTCCAGATTCTGTCTATTATGAATAATGCTGCTATGAACATATGTGAGCAAGTATCTCTGTGGTATGATTGAGCATCTTTTGGATATATGCCGAAGAGTGGTAGAGCTGAATCTTGAGGTGCATGGATTCCAATTTTCTGAGAAACTGCGATATTGATTCCCAAAGTGGCTGTACAAGTTTGCACTCTCACCAGCCATGGAGGAGGGTTCCCCTTTCTCCACATCCTTTCCAGCATGAGTTGTCACTGTGTCTTGGATCTTAGCCATTCTGACAGGGTTTCTCTGTGTAGCACTGAATGTCCTAGAACTCATTTTGTAGACCAGGGTCCCCTCAGACTTAGAGATATGCCTGACTCTGTCTACTGAGTGCAGTTTTTTCCTCTTTGCTCTTAGGGGGCCCAGCACCCAGGTTCCAAGTAAATAGTTGGAGACTTATTCTTACTTATGCATGCCTGGTCTTATCTTGGCTTGTTTCTAGCCAGATTTTCTTTTTATTATTATTTTTTTAATTTAAGTTAGAAACAATCTTGTTTCACATGTCAATCCCAGCTCCCTTTCCTTCCCCTCCTCCCTCACCCTCCCACCCTCCCCACCAGGTCCCCCAGTCCCCCACCCAATCTCCACTCAGATCCCCCAGAAGGGTGAGGCACTCCATGGTGGATCTCCAGTAACTGTCATTTCATCTAGGGCAGGGCCTAGGCCTTCCCCCAAGAATCCCAGCTGAGAGAGCCTCCCATATTGTGACATGGGCACTCAAAGTCTACTTGTACGCCAGGGATAAATACTACCCAAGGCCCCATAGATTACCTAGGCCTCCTCACTGACACCCACATTCATGGGGTCTGAGTCAGTCCCATGCTTTCCACACAGCCATTAATCTGGGGTCCAAGAGCTCCCCCTTGTTCAGGTCAACTGTTTCTGTGTGTTAAACCAACCCACTCTTAACTCCTTTGCCCATCAGTTCTCTCTTCCTGACACTGGATTCCAGGAGTTCAATTCAGTGTTTGTCTGTGGGTATCTGCCTCTGCTTTCATCAGTCACTGGATGAAGGTCTAGCAAGATTTTCTTAGCTTAAATTATCCCATATACCTTTTGCCTCTGGCCTTTTTCCTTTCTCTATTCTATATACCTCTCTTTCCTTCTTATTCCATGGGAGGTTGGGTGGCTGGGTGGCTGGCTTCTGGTGTCCTCCTCTACTTCTCTTTTTCTTGCTCTTCCCTCTTTTTTTTTTTTTGGTTTTTTGAGACAGAGTTTATCTGTATTGTTTTGGAGGCTGTCCTGGAACTCACTCTGTAGACCAGGCTGTCCTGGAACTCACAGAGATCCTGCCTCTGCCTCCTGAGTGCTGGGATTAAAGGAATGTGCCACTAACGCCTGACTGATCTTCCCTCTTAGTTATTCTTTCTGCCTGGCAGCCCTGCCTAGCCTTTCTCCTGTCTAGCTATTGACCATTCAGCTCTTTATTAGACGAATCAAGTGTTTTAGAAAGGCAAAGTAGCACAACTTTACAGAGTTAAATTGGTGCAACATAAAAGAATGAAGCACATCTTTGCATCATTATACAAATATTCCACAGCATAAAAGGACGTAACACATCCTTAACTAATATTCCACAACAATTAAAGGCCTGTGCCACCACCACCTGGCATCAAGACAGTAATTTTTTTTTGGTTTTACGAGTTAGGGTTTCTCTGTATTGTTTTGGAGGCTGTCGGTCCAGCCTGGCCTTGAACTCACAGAGATCCACCTGCCTCTGCCTCCCGAGTGCTGGGATTAAAGGCGTGCGCCACCACCACCCAGCGACAGTAATTTTTATAAGGGAAAATTTAGCAAAAAAAGGTCAAATAACAGTGTAGTATCCACCCCTATTTTTACCTTATATCAGAACTTGAGATAATTAGTGTACAATGAATTTAACTTTTTCGCTACAAAGAATCATTCACAGGTTCTTTCCCACTTTCACACACACAGCAGGCAAAGCACAACATATACTTTGACATGGCTGTCCCAACCTCCTCTGGGATTCAGTCATCATAGATAACTGACACCAGTGAGCTGTTCCAATAGGCAATGGACTTGGCAATGGATTTCATGTGGATCTCTTTGGAAAAGTCCACACATTAGAGGTCATGGTCACAAGACCTTGGAAAACTTTCTGAGATACTATTTACCAACTTGCTTTGCATATTAATTTGTTTCCCTATTTACATTTTCTTCATCTTGAGAAGTTATTTTATGTATCAGTGCTGTGGAATAATCCTCTTGTAAACTGTAAAGATTTGTCACTTGAATTGGTTTAATAAAACGCTGATTGACAAGTAGCCAGGTAGGACATATAGGCAGGGCAACCAAACTAAAGATGATGGGAAGAAGAAGGGTGGAGTCAGAGAGTCACCAGAAAATGCAGAGAAGCAAGATGAGAATGCCTTCCTGAGAAAAGACACCAAATCATGTGGCAAAGTATAGGTTGATTTAAGTGTAACAGTTAGCTGGTGACAAGTTTGAGTTATTGGCTCAGTATTTATAAATATTAAGCCTCTGAGTCAATGATTTGGGAAATGGCTGCCTGGTATTTGGGAACAGATAGATGGGAGAGAAATGTCCAATTACATATTAGTCATAGGTCCTTCTTACATCTCCCAGATACTATTTCTGATGTTCCAATGACTCTTTTTGAATGTCAGGGCATCAACCACTGATGGCTACAAAGCACTTCATCACAAGCTCTCTCTGAATGCTATGACTTAACACTGCTTTATCCTCATGAATTTTAAGCTAATTGTAGGTCTGCTAATACAGGTTGGCCTGTCTATGATTATTTAGTTTTTTCCTTCAAGGTCTTGTTTCTTCTTTTTCTTTCCATTAGTATCCATTGCTATGAAAAAATACATGAGTTATAGAATGTTTTGTATAGGTTGAAGATTTTATTTCTGGAGGGAAGAATGTGGCCCCAAAGACTCAGGAAGCAAATAGAACTTCATAAGGATCAGGAAGCTTCTTGCTGGGCTGAATATATGTTGTTTATGTCTTCCCAGGAAAATCCATACAGCTTGACAGCACCTGAGAAGGGACCTATAGAACCAAGGATGATTTCGGGGGAGAATAGTTGCATGGCCCTGTGATAAGTGATGAGAAATTCAACTGCAATTGGTTTCTCATGGGGTGGAGTGTCTATGGTGTCAGTCATGAAATGACTACACTTCCCAGTGTGGTATGGGATGGTGTGTATTTTTGAAGTAGTGGCAGTAGCATATTGTAATGGGTGGTAGGGCATCTAATGAAGGCCAAACCACCAGACATCTTTGGGAAGAATCTCTGTGATACTGGATGACATGCCACCTTGGTGAGGTTGATGAAAGTAGCATGTATGAGACAGAATCACGGGCAGTCTGTGGTGTCAGTGGCCATTGCTTTGGTGGAGAAGGCATGCAACTGAGGCACAGTTGGCACCTAGAAGGAACTTATGGGTGCAAAGGACAAATTAAAATTTGAAAAATACATATGGATGTTATGTTTTGCATTAACCTCTGACTTGGCATGGAAAATAGAAAAAAAAGAGGAGGAGATGAAGGTGTTGGCTCTCCATTTCTTACAGCTGATGGAATGCATCAGAAAGGGATGGGCATTATATCTGTGCTACAGAGTTCTTCCTGGCTTCCCCATACTTGAAACCCCTGGGAAGAATCAGACTGGAAATGGGGTGAAATAGAAATGATAGGAGACCCCTCAGGTTTGACCTTTAGTACAAAGGAAGAAAAAATCCAAGCTCTAGCATTCAGACAGAGGTATTAATAATTGTCCAGCACATGAAACTACAATAATCAGGGAATATTCAGCATGTGAACTGTGTAATTATAAAAATAACTGAAAGAGGCCTCATATCCTGTTTTAGAAGGCTATGGTTTATGGGGCAGATGGTATCAGTTTGAGTGTCAGAAAAGCAGAGAAATTAATAGTATAACTGCCCTTCACTCTTTGAGACAAAGGCTACCCAATTGTGGAAAGTCATTCTCTGATGTGCTGGCTCATATGAGCCCCTAGAGACTGTTGTTTATTGCTGCCTGAGGTACCACTGGCTATCAGGAATTAGAAAACAATAAAGGAAAGACAGGCATTACTGAGAGAATTGGGCATGAGAGAGGCAGCTTTGGATGTTCTCATCAGGCCAGATAGACCAAAGTTTTCAGGAGGTTGACTCAGTAGGGACCTTGGGACTGGTATGAACAGTCAGTGGTTTTGCCGACCTTGAGGTAGAGTGTGAGTTTACGGGGCTCTGGGAAATTTGAATTATTTGTGTCAGAATATAAATTAAGTAATAAGATGATAAAGGTTCAGAATGAAGAGGAAGAAGGGGAAAAGAGAGGGTTGGAGGAATGTGGGGAGAATACAAAGGGGGAAGCCCAGGTCACTTGAAAGCAAATGTGGTCAGATTTGTGACAAGTGGAATTCCTAGAGAGAAAGAAAATGAACAGAAAGCCAAATCTATGTTAGTGAGATTCTGGAAGTCTTTGTTTGTTTGTTTTTGAGGTAGGGTTTCTCTGTGTGACAGCCTTGGAACTCACTTTGTAGACCAGGCTGGCCTCGAACTCATTGAGATCCGCTTGCCTCTGCCTCCCAAGTGTTGGAATTAAAGGTGTGCACCACCACCAAGCTCTGGAAGGGTTTAAATCCTGAACAGAAGTTTTGAAAAGAATTAAAAGATAAGGCAGTACAGGTACAAAAGATGACATTTGTTCTAGAAATAGGCAGTTATTCCCTGTACAGTATACTGTGTGTGCTTCTCTCCTGCAAAAATATAACAGAGATGGAGATGGTTCACTCAGCCCTTTCAGCAGCCAGTTGTGGCTGAGAGAAAGTAGACAGACTTCATGGTAAGGGGTGGGTGTGAAAGTGAGCATTCTGGCACAATCGATGTCAACTACATTGTTATGATTCACCAGCTGTGGTGGTTTGGAATCTGCACAGACTCTTTGACTCTTCTCCCTTTGAAATGTGGATTCTCCTCTCTTTGAACTTGAGGGGTGTCCTTGTGTTTGCCTCGATGAGTAGCATGTGGCAGAAGTGATTCTTCATGACTTCCCAGGATTCTTCTGTGTTCTCATAGCTATAGACTCATCTCTACATGGGGAGTCCTCGTGGAGAGAACAGACTGATGTTTGAGGAGGCCTCAAAGACAGCCACAGACTCTCAATTCTACACATGCATAGAATACCCTGAGCAAGGGCCACATAGTGGTGTCCTTATTCCCAGATTCATAAGGAAAGCAGGTGATTATTGGAAAGGCACTGTTTTGGAATAGTTTATTTCGTGGTACCCCCAAACTGGAAGACTAAGGCTATAGTTTCTTTTTCTATTTTCAATTTGAAAATGCTTTTATACAGTGTATGTTGATGGTGTTTTTTGCCCTCCCTAGCTCTTCTAAGCTCCTTCCCACCTCTCTGCCCACCCTACTTTATGTTCTCTCTCTCCTCTTTTCCATTGAGTTTCCTGCATGCATATGCATATAGGGATGTCCACTGCAGCATGGACAATCTACTAGGGGTCCTACCCCTAAACTGGATTTTCCTTAGTAGTTATCGACTGCCTGTAACTCCTCACACAGAAATGGGGACTTGTGAGCTCCACAACCGTGTTTGAACATGGGGTAGATTGATTGATCAGGCGTTGGTCTTGTGCATCACCTACAGTTGCTGAGCTCATGAGAAAAACTTCCTGTCATGGATAGGGGCATTGCTTTGTAGCAATCCCCCAGGACCTCTGTCTCTCACAATCTTTCCCTCTTCTCCTCTGCCATTCTCCCTGAGCTTTTGGGAGAAGAGTGGAGACACAGACATCTCATTGGGGATTGAGCCTCCGCTGTCACTTTTTCTTTACACTTGGACTGTTTTCCTGTGTTGACCTGTGCCTTACAAAGAGAAGCCTCTTGTAGAGAAGAGGTGAAGAGAGAGAGCTTTACTCACCAACAGTGTCCATGAATGCCAGCTCCCAATGCAGCATCCCCTCCTTCAGGGCTGTGGACAGGTGCTGTCAGAATGAGCAGGGTCCGATGACCTGCTACCAGACAAGTTAGGCAGGTTGGAGAATTCCTTTGTGGCCAGATAAAGGTGGGGAAACATGAGTTTGTATGACCAGCCATAAGGAGGAAGTTCTAAGAAGGAAGTGGATGAAAAACAATAAATATATGCCATATATGTACCATAATCTCACAACCACAGTTTGTTCACTCTGTCTTAGATGGGTAGTTTCTACATTTACTTCCCATTGTTCCAAATGCCCAGAACCTGTGCTTGAGACATAAGGGAAAGAAGAAAACGTTTTTGCAAGTCATACAACATTCTCCATGGTTCTCCACTGGATACTCTAGGTTTCTATTGATGTGGCCTGTAGGTTCCTGTAGGTTCACCTAGCTGTCAGGGCTTGAAATCCCATCCACAGAACCCACTTTCACATCCTCTGTTAAAATGTTTTGCACTCCCATATTTATTAGTGGTAGCTCCAGTATTTACACCCACAATACTGGTACCTGCCCTTTTGGATTTGTTGCTGGTATCTTGATATTTAGGCATGTATAGGCAACAGAAACTAAGGAACATTTGATGATGATAATAAGGAGCTTGTGTTCAAAGCTGCTATGATGGGAGAACATGTTTTAAAATCAGTGCAAGACCATGCCTGCTAGGCATGTGTTCTATTACTTAATGACATTTTTATTCCTAATTGTGGGGAGGTTAACTATAAAATCAATGGGCTTAGGATTATGTCTCTTACTAACACACATATGTCCCAGGACCAGAACCTTCAGAAGCTCATGCCTTGACGCAGGAAGTAGTCTGTGTCTAAACACTTGAATTTCCTCATCTTTATGAAAGCCTTGTATGTAAATGGAATGCATTGATCTATTCCCCGCTTTCCTTGTAAGTAAAGCATGCAACATGACTAGCTTTTTTTTTAACCTAGGGAAGAAAAGAGAGAACTGTATCAGCATTCAGACTCAAGATAGCTGTGGATTCATAAGCCCACATAACTTCAAAGCTGGGCCTGGGAAGGAAAGACTCTAGGCTGCCATCGTCTCTATTCCTCATTTTTGGCACACTTATTCTTTAGGATGTGTGCTACAGTTCTTGATTGATAAGCACTGAGCCTGAAAGAGGAGTCGCAAGCGGAGTTTAATTTCCTCCATCCACCTGGGGATAAGCTTTAGCTTTGGGGGATGGGATGCAAAAATCTTCACTGCCCTTCCTTTAAAGACATGCCCCAGAGGCCCCTCTAAACAGGATTTGTTTTGTTTTTCTGGACAGAGGATCATTCTCAAAGAGGCACAGAAAATACCACAGGGGACTTTATTTTTAATAGCACAGGTACCTGAATGTTTAATATTCATCTTTCTGAATGCAGAGTTTAGAAAAGAACTATGCTGGCTAGTTTTGTGTCAGCTTGATACAAAGTATAGTTGTATGTGAGAAGGGAACTTAAGCTGAGAAAATGCCTTCATAAAATTGAGGTATAGGCAAATATGGGAGTATTTCTTATTAATGATTGACATGGGAGCACCCAGTCTATTATGAGTGGGGCTACTCCTGGACTGGTGGTCCTGGGTTCTATAAGAAAACAGGCTGAGCAAATCATGAGAGTAAGTCAGGAAGCTGCATGCCTTCATGGCCTGTACATCAGCTCCTGCCTCCAAATTCCAGTCCTGTTTGAATTCCTGCCTTGGCTTCCCATCCCTTGGACTGTGATATGTGAGCAAAATAAACCCTTTCCTCCCTAAGTTATTTTGGTCATGGTGTCACATGGCCAAACCCTAAGGTAAGAATATTACAAAACATGGCTACAGTCTTGGCCAAGACTATGCTTTACAATGTGACCGTGTAGCTTCTCCCAGCAATAAAGGGTGTGGACTGTTGTCTCTATCTACCCCTTTGATTCTGGCTATCCAGTCTAGGCTGTGCCTCCTGCATCGGTGTATACCTTGTTTCTTTAGGACTCTGCCTCTACTTTGTCATTACGCCAGGTTAGTGTTTGGAGAGATGACAGAATCTGTTTATCAGAGACAGGGACTTATCTTAATTTTCTCCTTTGTGGTTGTGATGAAATACTCTGACAAAATAAACTTAAGTGAGAACAGGGTTATTTTAGTTCAGAGTTCAGAGGTGGGGTCCATCACAGTGTGAAGAGCTTGAGACAGCTGGT
The DNA here is from genome assembly GCF_017639785.1 of Mesocricetus auratus. Classification (NCBI taxonomy): domain Eukaryota; kingdom Metazoa; phylum Chordata; class Mammalia; order Rodentia; family Cricetidae; genus Mesocricetus; species Mesocricetus auratus. Next base: position 110,973,350 of record NW_024429189.1, read on the forward strand.
CACATTGTATCCATAGTCAAGAAACAGAGGGCAAAGGATATATCCATGCATGATAGTGCTTAACTTATTCTTATTCTCATTTTCATTCAGCCTAGGATCCAGTCCATGAAATGGTGCTGCTCACACTGAGGTTGGTTTTCCCAACTCAATTAGCCCAGTTAAGAAAATTTCTAACTGGAACACCCACAGACTAACCTACTCTAGACAATTCCTCATTAAAACTCTTTTCTACTATGTCAATCATCACATCCTTGTTGAGACCCTTACAAAAGAAGCCCAACTTGAAGAACTAACCAATAAAGATGAAAAGAAAAATAACCCTGTGAGTGTAGCCTGAATTCCTGATTCACAGAATTGTGAGCTAGAAAAGTTGTTATTGTTTTAGAGTAACATGTCTATTTGTCAGCATTGTTACTGTGACAAAACACTGGAGATAACTTAAAAGTAAAACCAAACCTTTGGCTCATGGTTTTAGAGGTTTCAGCCTGCAGTTTCTTGGCTCTCTTCCCTTTGAGGACAGTGGTGAGGCAGTGTGTACGTCAGGGAATGTATGATAGAGCGATGCTATACTCATCATGGCCAGGAAGCAGGGAGGTGGGAAGAAGCATGAGGCCCCTTCAAGGGCTATCCCTTGGTGACCTCACTCTTTTCTACTCTTCTTAAAGGCTCCATCATTTCCCAACCATGCCATAGCCTAGGAACCAATTCTGTTAGCAAGTAGCCATCTACAGGACCCTTATCCAAACCATAGCACAGATGATGCTGCCATTTGGCTGGGAGCAATTTATTCCCAAGGCATAGTGGATGGGTGGTCATGGTAGTCACACCAGGCTATTCACAAACCTCAGTTACTAACCTTATTTCTTATAGGAAGCAAACATAAATAAATAAAAAACAGAAAGAGGAAGAAAAGAAGCCTCCCCCACACTCACTATGTACCTGCAGGTATGCCTCTGAGCTAAGATCCCACACCTCGCCTTGTCATTCCTCCTTTGGCTGTTTGCTTGCCTCTGACTCCCACCTTTTGCATTTTTTACTGAAGCATTTGCTCCTCTGCTTTGGGTGCCTGCATTTCAAAGCTAATGCTGTTTCACAAAAGGCAGACTCCAGAAACAGAGAATTCACATGCCTTAGCTGTTCAGCTGGCTTCCGAGCCATTGAGGAAGCAGTGGAAACCTGCCTCCATGTTGCTCTAAATGGGAAATTAGCAAACACAATGCAACGAAATTGCCCCAAATTGGAAGGATTAATGTAAGGATGCGAGATGGACGGGAGCAAAAACCGTAATCAGGGACAATGGCAGGTGATGAATGGAGGGAAATGAGAGCTCCTTGGGTGACACCCAGAAATGCTTTTATATTGCTGTTCCCTCCCCACATTCCTCTCCTCTAGACTCCTAAGCTGATTGTGTTTATCAAATACTTGTCACTGGCTGTCTTGCACCCCATTCCCAGACATGGGATTGGCTGAACTCACAGAAGCTTTAGGTCTCCATGCTTTGGATTTTATAGGCCTCAATACTGGGATGATCTCAATACTGGGATGGTGCTGACCTTAGTTGACTCCCAAGTGACCTGCTATCATCTTCCAAGCTCATGATTGCTTGTAAGAGCCAGAACCTGTGTCTGCAGGGTACTTGCCCTGCAAATGCAAGAATCAGGGTGGGTATCCAACTATTTACTAACAAAAGGTGACAACCAGATCATTCCAGCAATCCAGGACCTCAGAGAACAGGTAAGGTAACCATAAATTTGCAAACCACTTTGGATAACTTGAGGGTATATTGCCAACGTTCTTGAATTGTCATCTTACAGAGGACTGACTAACCAGCCTCTTAAGGTTGAGAACTGATGTCTCAAGCAGTGAGTTTCTCTTGGAAGCTCAGGTTCCTGGGTGAGCAGAAGATGGTTTAGACTTCCAATAAATAAGTTCTGTCTCTTTGGAGTGGAAGCAGCAATAAAGAAGAATTAAAAAAGAATCATTATTATTTCTCTTGAGATGTTCATGGTGTCCCAAGAGAAAAATATGCTAATCAGTTTTTCCTTCTGAAACAAATAAACAAAAAATCCAGATAATCAACTTATAAAGATTTTGGCACATGGTTTCAGTCCATGGTCACTTGGAGGTCGGGAACTAGAAAGTGAAATTCCAATATCCTCTTCAAGGCTAAACTCCCAACGACCTAATTTTCTCCCACTAGACCATCACCTCCTGGTGCTTTTACTAACTCCCCATAGTGACATGGGCTGGTGACAAAACTTTTCATAATGAACCTTTGGATAATATTTTAGCTCCCAACTGTAGTAAAGGAGACTTGAAAACATGATATATTTGGGAAGAGCCTGTCTGGCATTAGTTACTTAGGGCATCTATGTGTGTTTTAAGGATCCAGATCTCTGCTACTTCTGAGCAGATTTCCCAGAATGCAGTAGTCTCACTTAAAACAGAATGAATTATCAATGGTCATTAATATCCCTCAATATTAATGGCCTTAACTCGCCCATAAAAAGACACAGGCTACAGAATGGATTCGAAGACAGAATCCATCATTCTGCTGCATAAAAGAAACACACCTGAGCTTCAAAGACAGACGTTACTTTAGAGTTAAGGGTTGGGAAAAGATTTTCCAATCAAATGGACCCAAGAAACAAGCTACGGTAGCAATCCTAATATCTAAAAATTAGATTTTAAACTAAAATCAATCAAAAGAGATGAAGGAGGTCACTTCATACTCATCACAGGAGAAATCCACCAAGATGAAGTCTCAGTTCTGAACATCTATGCCCCAAATACAAAGCCATCCACATTCGTAAAATAAACATTACTAAAACTCAAAGCACATATAAAACCTCATACACTTGTAGTGGGAGACTTCAACACCTGGCTCTCACCACTAGACAGGACCAGAAGACAGAAACTTAACAAGGATAAGAAGGATCTAATAGAAGTTATGAACCAATTGGGTTTAACAGACATCTTTAGAACACACCATCCAAACACAAAAGAATATACCTTCTTCTCAGCGCCACATGGAATCTTCTCAAAAATCAACCACATACTTGGCAGCATAGCAAACCTCAATGGGTACAAAAAAATTGGAATAACTCCAAGTATCTTATCAGATCACCATGTTTTAAAGTTAGAATTCAACAACAACACAAATCGCAGAAATCCTGCAAACTCATGGAAATTGAATAATGCACAATTGCACCACACCTGGGTCAAAGAAGAAATAAAAAAAATTAAAGACTTCCTAGAATTCAATGAGAATGAAGGCACACATACATAAACTTATGGGACACGTTGAAAGCAATGCCTTAAGGAAAGTTCATAGCACTAAAGTGACCACATGAAGAAACTAGAGAATTAATAGTACAGCTCTAGAACAAAAGGAAGCAAACTCACCCCAAAGGAGTAGACGCCAGAAAATAATTAAATTGAGGGCTGAAATCAATAAAGTAGAAACTAGGGAAATGATACAAAGAATCAATGTAACAAAGAGTTGGTTCTTTGAGAAAATCAACAAGACAAACCTTTATCAAAGCTTACCAAATGGCAGAGTATGAACATGCAAATTAACAAAATCAAAAATGAAAAGGATGACATAACAACAGACACTGAGGAAATCCAGAGACTCATCAGGTCTTATTTTGAAAAGTTATACTCCACAAAATTTGAAAATTTAAGGGAAATTGACAATTATCTGAATAGACACCACTTACCAAAATTAAATCCAGAACAGATAAGTAATTTAAATAGACCTATAACATCTAAGAAAATAGAAGCAGTCATCAAAAGTCTCCCAACCAAAAAAAAGCCCATGGCCAGATGGCTTCATTGCAGAATTTTAGCAGAAATTCAAAGAACAGGTTATACCAATTCTCCTCAAAGTATTCCGCGCAATAGAAGCAGAAGGGTCTTTGCCAAACTCTTTTTATGAGGCTTCAATAACATTGATACCCAAGCCACACAAAGACACAACTAAGAAAGATAACTTTAGATCAATATCCCTCATGAACATTGATGCAAAAATACTCAATAAAATACTGGCAAATCGGATCCAAGAACACATCAGAAAACTTATCCACCATGATCAAGTAGGCTTCATTCCAGGGATGCAGGGACGGTTCAACATACGAAAATCCATCAATATAATCCACCATATAAACAAGCTGAGAAACAAAAATCACATGATCATCTCACTAGATGCTGAAAAAGCCTTTGACAAAATCCAACACCCCTTCATGATAAAGGTCTTGGAGAGATCTGGGATAACAGGAACATACCTAAACATAATAAAAGCTATATACAGCAAACCAACAGCCAACATCAAACGGAATGGAGAGAAACTCAAGGCAATTCCTCTAAAAGCAGAAACAAGGCAAGGCTGTCCCCTCTCCCCATACCTCTTCAATATTGTCCTCGAAGTTCTAGCTAGAGCAATAAGGCAACAAACGGAGATCAAGGGGATACAAATTGGAAAGGAAGAGGTAAAATTTTCATTATTTGCAGATGATATGATAGTTTACATAAGTGAACCAAAAAAACTTTACCAGGGAACTCTTACAGTTGATAAACACCTTCAGCAAAGTGGCAGGATACAAGATCAACTCAAGAAAATCAGTAGCCCTACTATATACAGACAATAAAAGGGCTGAGAAAGAAATCAGAGAAACATCACCCTTTACAATAGCCACAAACAACATAAAATACTTTGGGGTAATGCTAACCAAACAAGTGAAAGACCTATATTGCAAGAACCTTGAGTCTTTAAAGAGAGAAATTAAAGAAGACACCAGAAAATGAAAACATCTCTCATGCTCTTAAATAGGTAGAATTGATGTAGTAAAAATGGCAATCCTGCCAAAAGCAATCTGCAGACTCAATGCAATTCCTATCAAAATCCCAGCACAATTCTTCACAGACCTTGAAAGAACAATTCTCAACTTTATATGGAAAAACAAAATACCCAGGATAGCCAAGACAACCCTGCTCAACAAAGCAATATCTGGAGGCATCACCATCCCTAAGTTCAAGCTCTATTATAGCTTGTTCTGTAAACAGCTTGTTATTGACACAAAATAGACAGATAGACCAATGGAATAGAATTGAATACCCTGAGATTAATCCACAAACCTATGAACACCTAATTTTCAACAAAGAAGCTAAAATTATACAATGGAAAAAAGATAGCATCTTCAACAAATAGTGCTGGTGTAACTGGATATTGGCATATAGAAGCCTGCAGATAGATCCATGTCTATTGCTATGCACAAAACTTAGGTTCAAATGGATCAAAGACCTCAACATAAATCCAGCCACACTAAACCTGTTGGAAGAGAAAGTGGGAGGTACCCTTGAACGAATTGGTACAGAAGACTGCTTCTGGAACATAACACCAGTAGCACAGACACTGATGTCAACAATTAATACATGGGACCTCCTGAAACTGAGAAGCTTCTGTAATGCAAAGGACACAGTCAACAAGACAAAAGGCAGCTCACACGCCACATCTGACAGAGGCCTGATCCCAAAATTTACAAAGAACTCAAGAAGCAAGTCTCCAGAACACCAAAGAATCCAATCAAAAAGTGGCATACAGAACTAAATAGAGAATTCTCAGTAGAAAATGGCTGAGAGACACTTAAGAAAGTGCTCAACATCCCTAGCCATCTGGGAAATGCAAATCAAAACAACTCTGAGATACCATCTCGCTCCTGTCAGAATGGCTAAAATCAAAAACTCCAATGACAGTTTATGCTGGAAAGGATGTGGAGAAAGAGGAACACTCCTCCACTGCTGGTGGGAGTGCCAACTTGTACAGCCACTTTGGAAATCAGTATGAAGATTCCTCAGGAAAATGGGAATCAGTCTACCACAAGACCCAGTAATTCCACTCTTAGACATATACCCAAAAGATGCACATTCATACAACAAGGATGTCTGTTCCACTATGTTCATAGCAGCATTGTTTGTAATAGCCAGTTCTTGGAAGTAACCTAGATGTCCTTCAACTGAAGAGTGGATAGAGAAAATGTGGGTTTACTTGTGTGGTGCACCATGTGTATGTTGAGGCCAGAAGTCTACTTTCGGTATTCCCCAGGAGCAATCCACCTTGGCTTTTGACAGTCTCTCACTGGTGTGGGTTCACTGATTACATTAGGCTGGCTGCCAGTGAGACCCAGGTAGCCAGCTGTCTCTGCCTCTCAAGACCCAGGGTTACAAGACTGGTACACCTCTCCCTGATCTTTTATGTGGACTATGGGGATGTGATCTAGGATCTCATACTCACACAGCAAGCATCATACTGACCGAGCCATCTCTTTGGTCCCTGATTGAAAGTAGTGACCGTTATGAAAATGCTCCTGTGTCTCTTTCCCTTTCAGATCTAGAGTCCAGGAGCCACATTAAAGATGTTGTGGGAAATATAAACATGCTCATTAGCTTTTGACCCACAGGCTGCCCAGCGATATGCCCATTTGAATTTTTCCACAGCAGTGTTGCTGCCAAGTTCTCAGTGTGCATGTCACTGTGTCCCCACAGCTTCAGTGGATGAGGAGAAGGGATGAGGATGACAGCATCACGATTGGAGTATAAAACAAAGACAGAGTTATGTTTTTTTTTTTTTTGGTTTTTCGAGACAGGGTTTCTCTGTATTGTTTTGGAGGCTGTCAGTCCAGCCTGGCCTCGAACTCACAGAGATCCGCCTGCCTCTGCTTCCCGAGTGCTGGAATTAAAGGCGTGCGCCACCACCGCCCGGCCAGAGTTATGGTTTTAAAGTCAACTTACCTATCAGGTTAAAATTGTTTTGATGTATGACAGCTTTCCACCTATTTTTCACCATATGGTAGATATGGAAATTTACTTCACTGCCCCATGATACACTTACCTTTTGCTTTGGAGGGTGTAATTGAAAAATGAGTAACAGACAAGGAGGTAAAGTCTTCATGAAGAACAAAGAGTTTTTAAATAATCATTTTTACTTTGTATATGTGGCATTTTGCCTGAATATATGTAAGTGAACTGAGTGTGTTCTTGTATCCCATGGAAGCAGAAAGCTCTACTGGATCTCCAGGAACTGGAGTTATCAGTGGTTGTGAATGCCCAGCGCATGCTGAGAACTGAACCTGGCTTCTCTGCAAGACCCATAAGTGCTTTTAGCCTCTGAGCCCTCTCTCTAGCATTCAAAACAAAAGGTTTCGTTGGGTTTCTATGGCTACAGTGATGACTTTAAATAACATAAACACATCTTCCAAGAATTCTAGAGGTCAGGAGTCTAATACCAGTCAGGGCAGGGTCTTCCTAGAGGCAAGGATGGAAATTCTAGGAAAATTGGCAAAATATGTCTGAGTTGGTATGGTACTCTCTCTTCTATTCCATGTCCCCATCTGTCTCTACCTGCTCTACACACTCAAACATATTCATACCCTTTCCAGTCATCTTGTATGTCATCAGGACATTATTTTCTACATGCATGATGCTACACATGATGTGTAGCATGTAGGACATGAAGTGTTCTCTCCACTTAATGTGTTAAAAGCTGGGAAGTGATTGACTCATAAAGGCTGTGACTTCACTAGTGGATTACTGCATTGATAGAGCCATAATTGGAGACAGAGTCTTTACTTTTCCTCTTTTCTAGCCTCTCAACACCTCTTCATTCATTATGGTGACTTTGGGGCCTTGGTGTGTCACATTGTATACCCTTTTGTCCTATCAGCCTTGCTAGCAAATACTCATTGCAATGAGTCATTGAGGATTCAAAACCTCTGGTTTCTGGTACACAACCATCACTGAATCTGAACTCCTCTGGGATACCCTGTTGTCATCTGTGTCTTGGAGATCCTGCAGGCATTGTTCCATAGGACTAGTCCCTTCACGAGCTCCAGCAGGTTCTAGATGGGGTACATGGTAGGGAGGGCCAATCCAAGGTCTGGCTGTGGGCCTGGGGTGGTAGCTGAGCTGGTCAATCCAGGCCGCTGGGGCCACCCACCTCAGGTGAAGGGTGGAGTCAGCTCCCCAAATGCATGCCCTCAGCGTCAGTTCACCCTCACCTATGGTGAGAGGTGGGAACCATCTCTCCCGAGTACAGGGGCCAGCTCTCTTCCTATAATGTCTAGCGAGAGGCAAAGCCAGCTTTCTCAGGACCAGTGAAATGCAGAGCAGGCTCAGCATGGCCTTCTGATTTCATCTCGAATGGTTACTAAGGCTTTCTGAGGTGACACAGGCCATTACATCAACACAGACCCCAACTGCAATTGGACCACAGACTCAGGCATGACCCGTAGTAGCAGCTCAGGCCAGTACAAAATCCTGTCTCTTGGTGGAAGCAATGGCTACTCAGGTATGGAGAGTTCTGGTGGCCAAATGGTTGCCGGACACTACCAAGGCCTCATGTTGTGTCCCCAACCCTGGGCCTCTATGTGACATTTGGTGGCAATATGATGGCCCCAACCCTGGGCCTCTATGTGACCTTTGGTGGCCATACGGGACCCAGACATCAACACAAGAGAGTAAAAATGTAAGAAATTTACATTCTTGCCTGAATCGCCAATGTTAAGACCAAAAGCTTTTGTGGACCATTTATTAAATGATCTAAATTACTGGTTTTCAGCACTTTTTGGTGTCAGGACCTCCTTTAACAATCCTACACATTTTATTTATTTATTTGTTTATTTATTATCTTTGTGTGTGTGTGTGTGTGTGTGCGTGTGTGTGTGTATATACAGGTACAGATGCTGCAGTGCATGTGTGTAGGTCAGAGAATGACATCAGATTTTTTTGTTTGAGACAGGGTCTCTTGCTGGTTGCTGCTGTGTGTGGCAGGTCAGCCAGCCCAACAGGCTCCGGGGATTCTCCTTCCATGTTGTCAGAGTCCTGGGATCACAGACTCTGTCCACCACATCCAGCTTTTGTGTTCTGGGGTTCCAAGCTCAGGTCCTCACACTTGCACAGCAAGTGCTCGACCCACTGAGAATCTCTCCAGTACCCAGCTGTACTTTTAATGGAAAAACTATGTATGTGTAAAACAACTGGCACTGCATTGTGATTTTTGGCATCTTACTTGCTTTCCACCAAATCAAACCAAACAAACAGCACTCCCCACCTCCAAAGAAACAAAACTCTCGAAGACAAGAATTTGAGGACCAGGAGCTTATATAGAAGATGGTTATGGAAGCTCAAATGAAAGAGCAGAGAAGATGAGGGAGAAGCCAGTGAGGCCCTGAACACCATGATTCCATTGGAGAACAGCTTTGTAAAGGGTGACCCCTGGAATAACAAGATGGCATGTTATGAGAACTTGCAAAATCTTGGAGTAATTTGCATCTGCTGGGTGGCTCATGGCACGCTAAAGTTAAAGAGCCATAGCTACAGAGCATCCTACAGAGCTGACCCATGGGAGCATGGACAGGGGTGAAGATGGGGTGGCCATCCACTAACTCTCTTCTCTTATTCATTGAGCTTGTTTCACACCATGGACTTCTGAACACCCACCCACAGCTGCCCTATGTATGGTTTGAGCAATGTTCCTTGCTACTACAGAAAGCTATTTAGAGAAGCTACAAGATGAAGATGCTTTGGGTGGGGGCGAGGTCTCTCTCACTGTACCTGGGAGCTCTTCAGAATGATTGGTGGTAAACTGAAGAGGTTAGTTGAGGATGTAACGGGGACAGCAGTGGAATATGCTACAAAACCAAGAATTCAGTTGCTTCTATATATAGCTTCTATATATATTATAAGCAAACATGCACATACATACAGTGTGCACAGACATAATGATTATTTTTTAGAGCTAACTTTAGAAGGACTAATTTAGACCCATTTAACATTTAAATCAATGTAGGGTAGACTTTGCACATGGATATACTAGGCTTATTGTGCATAGTAACATAATTTGCCTTGTCACTCATACTGTAATGACATGAGCTGTATTTTTTTGTAGACAGTAGATCAAGACTGGTCAGGTTCAAAAAGGCAGCCCACAGAATGGGGAAAGATATTCACTAACCCTACATCTGACAGAGGGCTGTTCTCCAAAATTTACAAAGAACTTAAGAAGCAAGTCTCCAAAACACCAAAGGATCCAATTAAAAAGTGGGGTGCACAACTAAATAGAGAATTCTCAATAGAGAAGTCTAAAATGGCCAAGAGACACTTGAAAAAGTGCTCAATATCCTTAGCCATCAGGGAAATACAAATCAAAACAACTCTGAGATACCATCTCACTTCTGTCAGAATGGCTAAAATAAAAAAACACCAATGACAGTTTATGCTGGAGAGGATGTGGAAAACACTCTTTCACTGCTGGTGGGAGTGCCAACTCGTACATCCACTTTGGAAATCAGTATGGAGATTCCTCATGAAAATGGGAATCAGTCTGTCACAAGATCCATCAATTCCATTCTTAAACATAGATCCAAAATATGTGCATTCATACAACAAGGACATCTGTTCCACTATGTTCATAGCAGCATTATATGTAATAGTCAGAACCTGGAAGTAACCTAGATGTCCTTCAACTGAAGAGTGGATAGAGAAAATGTGGTACATTTACACAGTAGAGTACTACTCAGTGGAAAAAAAAACAATGGAATATTGAAATGTGCAGGCAAATGGATGGCACTAGAAGAAACCATCCTGAGTGAGGTAACCTAGTCACAAAACCAGAAACATGCTATGTACTCACTCATATATGGATTTTAGAAATGGATCAGGGGAGTGCCAGCCTACAATCCCACTGCCAGAGAGTCTGGGATACAAGGAGAACCCTAAGAGAGATATGCATGGTAACCCAGAGAAGGGGAATGGGACAGGATCTCCTGAGTGAACTGGGTGTTTAGGGGGGAGGGGAGAGGGGAGAGGGGAGAGGGAGCTGTGATAAAGACAGGGGGGAGAAAAGGAGGGGAGAGGAGGACATGGGGGAGCAGGAAGTTTGAGTCAAGGGAAGGATAGATGAGAGCAGGATGAGAGATACCACAATAGAGGAAGTTATTATAGGTTTGAGAAGAGATCTGGCACTAGAAAGATTTCCAGAGGTCTATAAGGATGATACCAACTGGCAATCTAAGCAATAGTGGAGAGACTATCTTAAATGCCCTTTCCTAATAATGAGACTGATAACTACCTTATATGCCATCCTAGAGCCTTCATCTAGTGACTGATGGAAGCAGAGGCAGACACCTACAGCTAAACACTGAACTAAACTCTTGAAACCCAGTTGCAGAGAGGAAGGAGTGATGAGCAAAGGGGTCAATACTGGGCTGGTGAAACCCACAGAAACAGCTGACCTGAACAAGGGGGAGCTCATGGACTCCAAACTGATGGTTGAGATGCCAGCATGGGACTGATCCAGACCTCCCAAATTTGGGTTTCACTGAGGAGGCCTTGGCAATTTATGGGACCTCAGGGAGTAGATCAGTATTTATCCCTGGCATACAAATGGACTTTGGGAGCCCAGTCCACATGGAGGGATGCTCTCTCAGCCTGGGCACATGGAAGAGGGCTTAGGCCCTGCCCAGGATGATAGGACAGACTTTGAGAATCCCCCCATGGACTGATACAGACCCCCTGAATGTGGGTGTCATGGAGGAGGTCTAGGAAATCTATGGGGCCTTGGGTAGAGTAGGTCAGTTTTATCCCTGGCATACAAATGGACTTTGGGTGCCCATCACGCAATGAGAGATGCCCTCTTAGCCTGGACTCTTGGGGGAAGGCCTAGGCCCTGCCCTGGATGAAATGACAGACAACGGATACCTCCATGGAGGGCCTCACCCTCCCTGGGGAAAGGAGTGGGGTTTGGGGAAGGGGGAGGAGGGTTGGTGGGAGGACATGGGAGGAGGGGAGGGAGAGGGAGAAGGAGCTGGGGTTGACATGTGAAGCAACCTTGTTTCTAATTTAAATTTAAAAATAAAATTAAAAAATTCACCCATGGAAGGCCTTACCCTTCATGGGGAGCAGAGGGAGGGTGGAGTGGGGGTTGGGGGAGTTGGGGGGGACAGGCGGGAGAGGGAGCTGGAGTTGACATGTGAAATAAGCTCATTTCTAATTTAAATTAAAAAACAGACTGATCAGGTTAGGCATGGGTGGAGCCAAGGTGAGTGTTCCAAGCAGCATACAGGCAAGATCCCAGTGGTAAAGGGTTTAAAGGGCTGTGCATCATAGAAGCACCATGCTGTGGCTTCTCACATGTCAAGATATGCTGGATCACATACTTAGTCTTTTCCACCAGCTCTCTCCAAATAGCCCAGGGAAGGAGCTGGCAAGAATTATTCAGGGTCCTAGCACTGCAGCCCTGTTACAACTGAACTGAAGTGCCAAATGAGAAACTGAGACAAAAGTACAGCTGTCTGTAGCTGTGGGGAAAAAATAACCTAGGAGAAGGTCAGTGAACATTAAGATATTGGGTCTCCTCCAAGTAGGACATTCTAGGTCTGCCATCTGTCTGTGAAGAAGGCAAGTTAAGGAGTACTGAGTATGACAATGACCACTTAGGGGTGACATAGCCTGGCTGTCTAGAGGTTGTGTTCCCCAAATGGCATCTGATAATTTTATTTTTTATAGATGAAATGAAAAAGAGAAAAGAAGGAGTTGACAGCAAATTTTAGTTTTTGTAATTGCATTGTTCAACAGCAAACTAGTTGTAGCTTTGGTTGACTAGATCAACCTAGGACACTGATGGGTGGCCAGTTGTTAATGTTGTATATTCAAGCGTAGAATTTAAGTAGTAAGATTTTTTTTTGTGCAAGGACAAAGACTTTTGGGACATCATGTCAACCTTGTTGCATGTGTCTTGAGGAAAGAATTTTCTCAATCCCTGTGTCAAAATGTTCTTTGTGGGGATGGGATTTTCACAAGGCTGGATGACAGTAAAACTCATCACTGTAGTGTACCCGTCACCTTACATCATAACCCCTTGCTCCAACTCCCACTTCAGATGTGGACTTTGGGAAGAAGATGCTGAGGCAGAGTGAGGATGGGGGAGGCTTCTTGGTAATGAGAATCTAACAAGGAAGAAGGGAGGAAGTGGATTGCATAGGCAAAACTGTGAGACACTGAAGAGGACCCCATGAAGTCTGTACGGGCAAGCCTGCCCATCAGAGGCTTCTTACATTAGATGGAGGTTCTAGGACCTTCTTCTATCACTTCTTCTCAGACATTGGCCAGCACTGCCCTGAGGAGAATATGACTTGCTTTGACAGTCATGGTGGATGCTGAGAGACAACAGTGTGTGATTCTCAACAGGGCTAGGGACCACAATTTGCAGGGACTCATGCAAAGAAAAACACAAAAATTAAGAATGTTACCATGGTGACAGAAGCATTGATAACCCAAGTCTGGGCTCTTTTGATTATGGAGTCCAGTGTGACTGTGTACCACATGCCCATCGCGGAAGGCAGCCCGCCTGTCAGCTGACTATGTGGTTAACATGGTGTGGCATGTTGTCTTGCGTTCCACGTCTGCTGCATATCGGGGCTTGCTCTCTGATTTCTCAGGAGGTAGTTCAAACTGTGCTTGAGTGCCACTGCTAGTGTGTGGCTGTTCGGACTACCAGAGGAACCTTTAGGCAGTGCAGGACAGTTCTAAAGTATGCATTATGCAGTTTCTCAGGGGACTTCTGGGGGGTATTGAGCTGCAGTTGTTCACAGTTATGATATGTTCTATCAAACGCCTTTTTATTGGATTTCCCTTTTGCCCTGCTTCATTTCTTTCAACCAGTCTTCATAAGATCCCCAAGTAAGCCATCTGCCTCAGGGATGCCCAGCATCTAAAGGATGCTCAACCATGAGAATGAATGCCACTGACTAAGAAGGCAGCCTGAATCCCCTCCAGTGTATAAGCCTAAGAAATGCCCCCATTTCTCCTAGCATGGAGTGTGTGTTGGTTATTAATTAATCAATGATGAACTGTTTTAGTTCTCTGATCCATTTCAAGAGAGCATTAGTGGTCTTTGCAGTCAATATCAGCTTCTCAATTCTCTGGCTCGTGGTCAGCCGCCAACTCTGAAGTGAATTTTCCACAGAGCCATGCACCTTCTTTGGGTTTGTTTGCCAGCTGGGTCAGAGGCAAGGAGGGTTGCTTGTTGAGAATGTATGTGACTTTTTGTCTACTCCAGCTTCCCTCTCTTTCTTCTACAGACCCTGTCCCACAGAGCACCTCCTAAAATGTCAGCCACAAACTGATTTTCATCCCTGAGTCTGCTTCATATGGGACCCAGAATTGCATGGTAAGATGACAATGTGTGTTACCAGCATACCACAATTGGTGGGTTCTTACTGCATCTTAAAAGCCTAGGTTTGAAGACCAGAGTTTTCTGTGCCATAGCCCTTTAGTGACAGCCTCAGGAAGCATGTAAGGTTCAGTGTGATTCTAGCCCTCATTTCACCAAATAGAGTGGACCACAAAAAAATCCCCTCACCACATAATAATCAACACCCCAAACATACAGAATAAAGAAAGAATATTAAGAGCAGATAACGAAAAAGGTCAAGTAACATATAAAGGCAGACCTATCAGAATTACACCTGATTTCTCCATGGAAACTCTGAAAGCCAGAAGGTCCTGGATAGATATTCTACCTACACTAAGAGACCATGGATGCCAGCCCAGACTACTATACCCGGCAAAGCTCTCAATCACTATAGACGGAGAAAACAAGATATTCCATGACAAAACTAGATTCAACCAATATGTGTCCACTAACCCAGCCCTACAGAAAATTTTGGAAGGAAAACTCCAACCCAAGGAAGCTAACTACAACCAGAAAAACATAAGCATTAGAGAATCCCTCTCTACCAACAGCCAAAAGAACAAAGGGGTGAAATTCCACCCATAATTCCACCAACAACAACCATCGCAAATCGAAGAAGGATGAGCAATCAATGGTTATTAATATCCCTCAATATTAACGACCTTAACTCACCCATAAAAAGACACAGACTAGCAGAATGGATTCGAAGACAGAACCCTTCCTTCTGCTGCATACAAGAAACACACCTCACCCTCAAAGACATTACCTGAGAGTTAAAGGTTGGGAAAAAATTTTTCAATCAAATGGACCCAAGAAACAAGCAGGGGTAGCAATCCTAATATCTAACAAACTAGACTTTAAAATAAAATCAATCAAAAGAGATGAAGGAGGTCATCACATACTCATCACAGGTGAAACCCACCAAGATGAAGTGTCTATCCTGAACATCTATGCCCCAAATACAAAGGCATCCAAATTCGTTAAAGAAACATTATTAGAACTTAAATCTCATCTAAAGCCCCACACAGTTATAGTGGGAGATTTCAACACACCACTCTCACCACTAGACAGGAATACCAGACAGAAACTCAACAAAGAAGCAAAGGGTCTAATAGAAGTAATGACCTAACTGGGATTAACAGATATCTATAGAACATTTCATCCACATAAAAAAGAATATACCTTCTTCTCACCACCACATGGAACCTTCTCAAAAATCGACCACATACTTGGCAACATATCAAACCTCAGCAGGTACAAAAAAAAATTGGAATAACTCCATGTATCTTATCAGACCATCATGCTTTAAAATTAGAATTCAACAACAACACAAATTGCAGAAAACCTATAAACTCATGGAAATTGAATAATGCTCAACTGCACCATCCCTGGGTCAAAGAGGAAAAAAAAAGAAATTAAAGACTTCCTCGAATTCAATGAGAATGAAGACACAACATACCCAAACCTATGGGACACTTTGAAAGCAGTGCTACGGGGGGAAGTTCATAGCACTAAGTGCTCACATGAAGAAACAGGAGAACAGTTATACCAGAGAATTAACATCACAGCTGAAAGCACTAGAACACAAAGAAGCAAACTCCCCCAGGAGGAGTAGACACCAGGAAATAATCAAATTGAGGGCTGAAATCAATAAAGTAGAAACCAGGAAAACAATACAAAGAATCAATGCAACGAAGAGTTGGTTCTTTGAGAAAATCAACAAGATAGACAAACCTTTGTCCAAACTTACCAAACAGCAGAGAGTGAACACGCAAATTAACAAAATCAGAAATGAAAAGGGGGACATAACAACAGACTCTGAGGAAATCCAGAGAATCATTAGGTCATACTTTGAAAACCTGTACTCCACAAAATTCGAAAATTTAAAGGAAATGGATGACTTTCTGGATAGCTATCACTTGCCAAAACTAAATCAAGAACAGATAAGCAATTTAAATAGACCTATAACCCCTATGGAAATAGAAGCAGTCATCAAAAGTCTCCCAACCAAAAAAAGTCCAGGTCCAGATGGCCTCAGTGCAGAATTCTACCACAAATTCAAAGAACAACTTATACCAATTCTTCTCAAAGTGTTCCACACAATAGAAGCAGAAGGGTCTTTGCCAAACTCTTTCTATGAGGCTTCAATAACCTTGATCCCCAAGCCACACAAAGATACAACTAAGAAAGAGAACTTCAGACCAATATCCCTCATGAATATTGATGCAAAAATACTCAATAAAATACTGGCAAATCGGATCCAAGAACACATCAAAACAATCATTCACCACGATCAAGTAGGTTTCATTCCAGGGATGCAGGGATGGTTCAACATACGAAAATCCATTAACATAATCCACCATATAAACAAGCTGAAAAACAAAAATCACATGATCATCTCACTAGATCCTGAAAAAGCCTTTGACAAAATCCAACACCCTTCATGATAAAGGTCTTGGAGAGATCTGGGATAACAGGGACATACTTAAACATAATAAAAGCTATATTCAGTAAACCAACAGCCAACATCAAACTAAATGGACAGAAACTCAAGGCAATTCCTCTAAAATCAGGAACAAAACAAGGCTGTCCACTCTATCCATACCTTTTCAACATGGTACTTGAAGTTCTAGCTATTGCCATACGACAACAAAGGGGGATCAAGGGGATACAAATTGGGAAGGAAGAGGTCAAACTTTCACTGCTTGCAGACAATATGATAGTTTACATCAATGACCCAAAGAACTCTACCAGGGAACTCTTACAGCTGATTAACACCTTCAGCCAAGTGGCAGGCTACAAGATCAACTCTAGAAAATCAGTAGCCCTACTTTATACAGATGATAAAAGGGCTGAAAAAGAAATCAGAGAAACATCACCCTTTACAATTGCCACAAACAACATAAAATAACTTGGGGTAACGCTAACCAAACAAGTGAAAGACCTGTATCGTAAGAACTTTGAATCTTTAAAGAAAGAAATTAGAGAAGCCCTCCGAAAATGGAAAGATCTCCCATGCTCTTGGATATGTAGGATCAATGTAGTAAAAATGACAATCCTGCCAAAAGCAATCTACAGATTCAATGCAATCCCTATTAAAATCCCAGCACAATTCTTCACAGACCTTGAAAGAACAATAATCAATTTTGTATGGAAAAACAAAAGACCCAGGATAGCCAAAACAACCCTGCTCAACAAGGCAATGTCCGGAGGCATCACCACCCCTGTCCTCAAGCTCTATTATAGAGCTATAGTCCTGAAAACAGCTTGGTATTGGCACAAAAATAGACAGGTAGACCAATGGAATCGAATTGAAAACCCGGGTATTAACCCACACACATACGAACATCTGATCTGTGACAAAGAAGCTAAAAATATACAATGGAATAAAGAAAGCATCTTCAACAAATGGTGCTGGCATAACTGGAGACTGACATGTAGAAGAATGCGGATCGATCCATGTTTATCGCCACGCACAAAACTTAAGTCCAAATGGATCAAAGACCTCAACATAAATCCAGCCACACTGAACCTCTTAGAAGAGAAAGTGGGTGGTATCCTTGAACGAATTGGTACAGGAGACAGCTTCCTGAACATAACACCAGTAGCACAGACAGTGAGATCAACAATTAATAAATGGGACCTACTGAAACTGAGAAGCTTCTGTAAGGCAAAGGACACAGTCAGCAAGACAAAAAGGCAGCCCACAGAATGGGAAAAATATTCACTAATCCCACATCTGACAGAGGGTTGATCTCCAAAATTTACAAAGAACTCAAGAAGCAAGTCTCTAAAACATCAAAGGACCCAATTAAGAAGTGGGCTGCAGAACTAAATAGAGAGTTTTCAATAGAGGAGTCTAAAATGGCTGAGAGGCACTTGAGAAAGTGCTCAACATCCTTAGCCATCCGGGAAATGCAAATCAAAACAACTCTGAGATACCATCTCACTCCTGTCAGAATGGCTAAAATAAAAAACACCAATGACAGTCTATCTTGGAGAGGATGTGGAGGAAGAAGAACACTCCTCCACTGCTGGTGGGAGTGCAAACTGGCTCAGCCACTTTGGAAATCAGTATGGAGATTCCTCAGAAAAATGGGAATAAACCTACCACAAGACCCAGCAACTCCACTCTTAGGCATATATCCAAAAGATGCCCATTCATACAACAAGGATATCTGTTCCACTATGTTCTTAGCAGCATTATTTGTAATAGCCAGAACTTGGAAGCAACCTAGATGTCCCTCAACCGAAGAGTGGATAGAGAAAATGTGGTACATTTACACAATGGAGTACTATTCAGCAGAAAAAAACAATGGAATCATGAGATTCGCAGGCAAATGGATGACACTAGAAGAAACCATCCTGAGTGAGGTAACCCCGTCACAAAAAGAGAAACATGGCATGTACTCTCTCATATATGGATTTTAGACATGGATCTGGGGAGTGCCAGCCTACAATCCTATGGCCAGAGAGTCTGGGAAACAGAAACTTCGTTCAGTGGCTGATCGAAGAAGAGGCAGACTCCCTCAGTTAAGTACTGAGCTGAACTCAAGAAAGCCAGTAACAGAGAGGGAGGACTGATGATCAAAGGGATTAAGACTGGGCTGGTTTAACCCCCAGAAACAGCTGACCAGACAAAGGTTAACTCTTGAATCCCAGGCATCAGCCTGGGAATCCAGCATGGGACTGATCAAGACCCCCTGAATCTGGGTGTCAGCGAGGAGGCCTAGGGAATCTATTGAGCCTTGGGCAGCAGATCAGTACCCATCCCAAGTATACACACAGACTTTGGACTCCCATAGAACAATGTGAGGTGCACTCTCACCCTGAACTCTTAGGGAAGGGTCTAGGCCCTGCCCTATATGAAATGACAGACTATGGACACCCCCATGGAGGGCCTCACCCTCCCTGGGGGAATGAGGGGATAACGGGGGGGGGGGGCGGGCACGGGAGGAGCGGAGGGAAAGGGAGAGGGACCTGGAACTGACTTGTGAAGCAACCTTATTTCTTATCTAAATTTAAACTGGAAAAAAAAAGAGGCTACAAAGCAGGTTCCTAAAGATATTTATTTATTTCTCAGGATGAGAGTTTGATTCTTCCTCTCTTGGTTTCTCTCCCACCCTCCTCCCTCTCTTCTCCCTGAAATAGGATATCACTACATAGCACAGGCTGGCCTTGAACTCATGTACCTCCTGCCTCATTCTGCCAAATTCTGGGAATGTTAGAATAGGTGGTACTCTTGGAATTTCTCACTATTTCCTATCAAGTTTCTCCAGATCCATGGAAGAAGGAGAAGGAGAGCGTGAGGAAGAGGGAAAGGGAGAGGAGGGAGAAGGAGGAGAAGGAAGAGGAGAAGGAAGAGGAGGGGGAGGAGGAGGAGAAAGAGGAAGAGGAGGAGGAGGAAGCAGCTGCAAATGTTGGGAATAGAGAGTAACTTGAAGCAACTGACCAAATACCAATGAAGCCTCACTGTCTATCCCAGAGGTTCAAGGAGACTTCTCCACAGCATTTGATATTCAAAACAAGGTCTGGAAGTTAAAATGAAGTCCGTAAAGATGCTACATGTGTATCCCAAAGCAATGAGGTCTATTCCTCCTGTCTAGATCCTTCAGTCCATGTCTGTAAGAGACTTTAGCTGTCCCTGACTTGGATCTAGTAATAGTCCAACTCAGGTACATAGCCAATAAGGTCAAACTGTAGAAAACTCTCCAGAAGTAGCAGTTCCTCCAACCACCCTATAGAGAGGGTTGACAAGATGACAAGGTGACATTTGGCTTTTATTATATCCATTGACAGAGTGAGTTTATCCTCTCATTTCTTTTTTGCAAGAGGTTATCAAGGCCATACCTGAGACACTTTCACAGCCTCACAGCTACCTACTGGGGCCGGCTGTGTAGGAGCTATGAGTTGGCCTGCAGGACTTGGTAGAGGTAAACAAAGACAGACAGGGGGTGAAGGTCGCCTGGAGTTTCTAGAAACTTATGAAGCTCAGCATGGCTCTAACAGGAGCTCATGAATGTGGCAACCTCTTTACTAAACTCTGGATCATGAGTAGAACTTAATGAAGTAGGAGGGGCAAGAGTTGGGTTAGCCTAGGGATCACAAACTGGCAGTTAGAATTTTCTTATACGACTCATAGTTGCACAGTTGGCCCGTTGTATTCTCAGGTTTTACATTTGACTCAGCCAACTTCAGTTTGGAGAATAAGACAGTTAGTTGGGTGTGGTGAGGCAAGCTGTAAGCTCAACTGCTTGACAGGCTATGGCAGGGGGATTCCCTGTCTGGGGTATAGGGTGAGTTCAAAGGTAGCCTGGGCAACATTGTGAGACTATTTCATGACAAAAAGTAAGAATACGACTTTGGGCATAGGTCAGCAGTAGAGCAAGGCTTAGTACTTGCAAGGTCTTAGGGTTAATCCTTAATACCATGAAAAGAAAAGGAAACCTAAAAAAAGGAAAAAGGCAAAAGCACTAAAGCAAAACAAGATAAAAACAATGCATTATAGTAGTTATCTACCCTGTGTTTACATCAGTTTTTAGATATTGTAAATAACGTAGGGATGATTTAAAGTATATACAAAGATGTACTATGCTATTTTATATAAAGACTAAGGGATCCATAGAGTCCCAGAATCACTCCTTTGTGGGCACAGAGGGACACCTGTATTTTATTGGACTTTCTCAATGTTTTAGAACATTTACACTAGCCATTAAAATTTTAAAATGAAAATCTTTCCAGTTGAAATTCATTTCCATTTTTAGAAAAAAAGAGGGAAGCCTAGTGATTTTCCAGTTACAGTGTCTCTTTAGAAGAGGTGGGTATTGTCTTTTCAGTCTCCTGCAGGGCATTTTCTTAATTAGTGATTGATGGGGGAGGGTCCAGCCCATTTTGGGTGTGGCCACCCCTGGGTTGATGGCCCTGGATTTTATAAGACAGTAGGTTGAGCAAGCCATGAAGGAGCAAGTCACTAACTAAGCAGTTCCCTGCCTATGACCTCTGCATCAGCTCCTGCCTCCAGGTTCCTGTCCTGTTTGAGTTCCTGTTCTGACTTCCTTCAATGATGATGAATTGTGATATAGAAAAATAAGTAAAATAAACTTACCCTATCAAGTTGTTTTTGGATACTGTGTTTTGTGTTAGCAATACAGTAGTAACCCCTGCTAGCTAAGACAGAAATTGGTACCAGGATAATGGGGTATTGCTGTGACAGACCTGACCATGTTGCTTTTGGGAGGATTGTGTAAGAACTTTGGAACTTTGGGTTGGAAAAACCATTGCACATTCAGAGGTGAATAACCTATGAAGATGTTCTATGGGGATATTTGTGTGATATATTGTGTTAAGAATCTGTAGTATCTGGTCAGCTTGACCTGAAGAATCAGCTGTGATTACCTAGAAACCAGAACCACTTTAATCAAACTTTTGTTTTGCTGAGACAATGGGTGCTCAGTGATTAGTACCACCAAGGAAGACTCTGCTGGAATTTATTTCCTTAGGGTCAGCACACGGAAGCTGTGTTCAGAGACAGCTGCGGATGTACCTCCTGCTGACAGTCAAACTCCGTAGGGTAAAAACCAGGTGGTATTGGTTTTGAAGTCACGAAGGGATCATGGGGAGCAGCTGAGGCTTGGTACTGTGTGACAGGGTTGGAGTCTCTGAGTTGAGTCCAGGAGAAGCTATTGGTGAAAGTGCAGCCCAGTTGCATTAGGAGACCCCAGCATTTTGGAGATGCCAGTACCATGGGATAACCGCTTAGAACAGCAGCATCTGTGGACTGGAGCAGCTTTGAGCCTAGAAGACAACCTGTGGGGGCTGAAGAGGGTGGAGCCAGCGAAGGGACCCAAGCCTCTGGGAGAGGAGTCAATAAAATTGTGAGTAAATCTTAGACACTGAACACTGAGTTATTTACACTGTTGAAACTTGGGTTTGCTTTGCTGTGATTGTGACTGTGCCCTGCTTCTTTCCTCTTGGAAGTATTAGAAAGTAATTTATTTTTAAATTTATAGGAGCCTACAGTTAAGAGTCTGAACTTCTAAAGTGTCTGAAATTTTAGACAGTGAGAATTTAAAGTTTGTAGTATGTTTTATGTTGGAACATTAATATTAAAATTGATATTAAGATTAATGACATCTTGGGAGAACAAGAAAGAAAAGGTTATGTCTCAAGTGGTGTGTTTGTATGTCAAGTTGGGGCGGGTCAGTTATACTGACTGGTTTTATGTCAACTTTATACAAGCTAAAGCCATCTGAGAGGCATGAACCTCAATTGGGAAAAATGACTCTATAAGATCTGTTTGTAGACAAGTTTGTGGAGCATTTTCTTGATTAATGACTGATGTGGGAGGTTCCTATCTCCTTGTGGGTGGAACCACTCCTGGGCTGGTGGTCCAGGATTCTATAAGAAAGCAGGTTGAACATACTATGAGAAGTAAGTGAGTAAACAGCACCCCTTCATGGCCTCTGCATCAGTCCCTGCCTCCAGTTTCCTGTCCTGGCTGCCTTTAGTGATGGACTGTGATGTGAGTCTGGAAAATAAACCCTTTCCTCCTCATGTTGTTTTTGGTCATGGTGTTTTATAACAGCAATAGAAACCCTAAGACACCTAGATAGCTTGTCTACTGTGGTGTTGTGTCCATAGAGGCCAATTAAGTACTCAAGGGACTGATAGATCCTAATGGATGCCAGGCTCCTAAGTCTCTCTACTTCTAATGCTGTTCTGGTCCTTCTGAAGGCTATTGTGTAGAAGGAAAGATGCTCTCTTCTTCTGTATAATTGATACTGTAATCTTCTTCACAGTGCTTTATAGATCCATGAGCCAATTCTCCATCTTGCCTGCACATTGGCTATTGGGGGGTGTTGGTGAGAAAAGGAGAAAGAGAAAGAGGGAGAAAGAGAAAGAGGGAGAGAAGCAATTTTAAGGAACTGGCTTATGCAACTATAGGACTAGAAAGTCTAACCAAGACGAAAGACTGGAAATTCAGGTAGGAATTGATGTTATCTTCATGAACCCAAATCTCAGGGAGCAAGACACTGGGCTGAAAATTCAGAGGGGACTTCTGTGTTGCAGATGTTAAGTCAGATGTCTGTTTCCTTGGCTTTCAGCTTACTGGACTTGGCCCTCTCTTATTATGGAGGAAGATTCCTTCTACTTAGAATCTGTTTCTCCAAAGGTTAACCATGTTCAAAATGTGCTTCCAAAGCAAATAGCATCTAGATTATTGTCTTAATAAACAAGCGGACACAACAGTCCAGTGGTGCTGATACTTAACGCTATCGTTTACCATGGGCCACCCTGAAAAAGGTGGACATAGAACCAGATATGGCTGGGCGGTGGTGGCACACGCCTTTAATCCCAGCACATGGGAGGCAGAGGCAGGCGGATCTCTGTGAGTTCGAGGCCGGGATGGACCAATAGCCTCCAAAACAATACAGAGAAACCCTGTCTCGTAAAAACCAAAAAAAAAAAAAAAAAAAAAAGAACCAGATATGATCCAGTCATGTTGGGATTATTAGCCATCCTTTTTTTTTTTAAAAATTGGGTTTCGCCTGGGAACTGCACAGAGCTCCCAATCCCGGCGGGAGCCAAGCACCCCAGACTCCAGATCTTCTCTCCCACCAACGAGACTAGGAAACAAGAGGAGGCTGGGAGTACAGGGAAGTAGCTGTCCCTCTGGCAGCATCAGGTAAACAGGCCAGCTTCCCGGCCTGTGTTCCAGAGCCTGCAGATCGCCTGGGAACTGCACAGAGCTCCCAGTCCCGGCAGGAGCCAAGCACCCCAGACTCCAGATCTTCTCTCCCACCAAAGAGACCAGGAAACTACAGGAGCCAGGGAGACCAGGGGAGTAGCTGTTCCGGATCAGGTACAACAGGACCCAGCATAGGGTCCAGGGGACCAGGTAGGAGGCTAAGCGCCCCAGATTCCTGTTCTTCTTCTCTACCCACGGACCAGCATTTGGACAAGGTATAGAAGAACCACCAGGTTACTGGACTTACTAGCACCCACCAAAAGGGAACTCTGGTCCCCAGACCAGGAAGGGGCTCTTTCTGCACCCACTAGAAGAAGAGATGGGAAAGAGACAATACAAAAACACAGTCAGCAACATAAAAACAAATATGACACCGCCAGATTCTAGAGACTCCACACCAGCAAGACCCCAATATTCCAACACGAAGGAAGCAGAAGAGAACGACCTTAAAAGCACTTTCATGAAAATGATAGAGGCCCTAAAAGAGGATATTGGAAAATCCCTCAAAGAAATGGAAGAAAAAACAAACCAAAAAATGCAAGAAATGGAAGAAAAAACAAACCAAAAAATGCAAGAATTGGAAGAAAAAACAAACCAAAAAAGGCACGAAATGGAAGAAGAAATGAAGCAAAAATGCAAGAAATGGAAGAAAAAGCAAAGCAAAAAATGCAAGAATTAGAAGAAGAAACATACCAAAAAAGGCAGGAAATGGAAGAAGAAACAAAGCAAAAAATGCAAGAAATGGTAGAAAAAACAAAGCAAAAAAAATGGAGGAAGAAACAAACCAAAAAAGGCAGGAAATGGAAGAAGAAACAAAGCAAAAAATGCAAGAAATGGAACAAAAAGCAAACCAAAAAATGCAAGAAATGGAAGAAAGAACAAACCAAAAAATTCATAAAAGGCAACAAACGGACGAACAGATAAACAGAAAATTGCAAGAAGCAATGCAAACGCTGCAAGGGTTGAAAACTGAAATAGAGACACTAAAAAAAACACAATCTGAAGAAAGGCAGAAAATAGAAAAGCTGGACAAACAGTCAGGCACGACCAATACAAGCATTACCAACAGAATAGAAGAGATGGAAGAGAGAATCTCAAGTGTTGAAGATACATTAGGAGAAATGGATTTATCAACCAAAGAAAACCTTAAATCCAACAAATCCTTAACACAAAACATCCAGGAATTATGGGACACCATGAAAAGACCAAACCTAAGAATAATAGGTATAGAAGAAGGAGAAGAAATCCACCTCAAAGGGGCAGAAGGCATATTCAACAAAATCATAGAAGAAAACTTCCCCAACCTTAAGAAAGACATGCCAATGAAGGTACAAGAAGCCTACAGAACACCAAATAGAGTGGACCACAAAAAAATCCCTCGCCACATAATAATCAAGACCCCAAACATACAGAATAAAGAAAGAATATTAAGAGCAGCTAAGGAAAAAGGTCAAGTAACATATAAAGGCAGACCTATCAGAATTACACCTGATTTCTCCATGGAAACTCTGAAAGCCAGAAGGTCCTGGATAGATATTCTACCTACACTAAGAGACCATGGATGCCAGCCCAGACTACTATACCCGGCAAAGCTCTCAATCACTATAGACGGAGAAAACAAGATATTCCATGACAAAACTAGATTCAACCAATATGTGTCCACTAACCCAGCCCTACAGAAAATTTTGGAAGGAAAACTCCAACCCAAGGAAGCTAACTACAACCAGAAAAACATAAGCATTAGAGAATCCCTCTCTACCAACAGCCAAAAGAACAAAGGGGTGAAATTCCACCCATAATTCCACCAACAACAACCATCGCAAATCGAAGAAGGATGAGCAATCAATGGTCATTAATATCCCTCAATATTAACGACCTTAACTCACCCATAAAAAGACACAGACTAGCAGAATGGATTCGAAGACAGAACCCTTCCTTCTGCTGCATACAAGAAACACACCTCACCCTCAAAGACAGACATTACTTGAGAGTTAAAGGTTGGGAAAAAATTTTTCAATCAAATGGACCCAAGAAACAAGCAGGGGTAGCAATCCTAATATCTAACAAACTAGACTTTAAAATAAAATCAATCAAAAGAGATGAAGGAGGTCATCACATACTCATCACAGGTGAAACCCACCAAGATGAAGTGTCTATCCTGAACATCTATGACCCCAATACAAAGGCATCCACATTCGTTAAAGAAACATTATTAGAACTTAAATCTCATCTAAAGCCCCACACAGTTATAGTGGGAGATTTCAACACACCACTCTCACCACTAGACAAGAATACCAGACAGAAACTCAACAAAGAAGCAAAGGGTCTAATAGAAGTAATGACCCAACTGGGATTAACAGATATCTATAGAACATTTCATCCACATAAAAAAGAATATACCTTCTTCTCACCACCACATGGAACCTTCTCAAAAATCGACCACATACTTGGCAACATATCAAACCTCAGCAGCTACAAAAAAATTGGAATAACTCCATGCATCTTATCAGACCACCATGCCTTAAAATTAGAATTCAACAACAACACAAATTGCAGAAAACCTACAAACTCATGGAAATTGAATAATGCTCAACTGCACCATCCCTGGGTCAAAGAGGAAATAAAAAAAGAAATTAAAGACTTCCTCGAATTCAATGAGAATGAAGACACAACATACCCAAACCTATGGGACACTTTGAAAGCAGTGCTACGGGGAAGTTCATAGCACTAAGTGCTCACATGAAGAAACAGGAAAACAGTTATACCAGAGAATTAACATCACAGCTAAAAGCTCTAGAACACAAAGAAGCAAACTCCCCCAGGAGGAGTAGACGCCAGGAAATAATCAAATTGAGGGCTGAAATCAACAAAGTAGAAACCAGGAAAACAATACAAAGAATCAATGCAACGAAGAGTTGGTTCTTTGAGAAAATCAACAAGATAGACAAACCTTTGTCCAAACTTACCAAACAGCAGAGAGTGAACACGCAAATTAACAAAATCAGAAATGAAAAGGGGGACATAACAACAGACTCTGAGGAAATCCAGAGAATCATTAGGTCATACTTTGAAAACCTGTACTCCACAAAATTCGAAAATTTAAAGGAAATGGATGACTTCCTGGACAGCTATCATTTGCCAAAACTAAATCAAGAACAGATAAGCAATTTAAATAGACCTATAACCCCTATGGAAATAGAAGCTGTCATCAAAAGTCTCCCAACCAAAAAAGTCCAGGTCCAGATGGCCTCAGTGCAGAATTCTACCACAAATTCAAAGAACAGCTTATACCAATTCTTCTCAAAGTGTTCCACACAATAGAAGCAGAAGGGTCTTTGCCAAACTCTTTCTATGAGGCTTCAATAACCTTGATCCCCAAGCCACACAAAGATACAACCAAGAAAGAGAACTTCAGACCAATATCCCTCATGAACATTGATGCAAAAATACTCAATAAAATACTGGCAAATCGGATCCAAGAACACATCAAAACAATCATTCACCACGATCAAGTAGGTTTCATCCCAGGGATGCAGGGATGGTTCAACATACGAAAATCCATCAACGTAATCCACCATATAAACAAGCTGAAAAACAAAAATCACATGATCATCTCACTAGATCCTGAAAAAGCCTTTGACAAAATCCAACACCCCTTCATGATAAAGGTCTTGGAGAGATCTGGGATAACAGGGACATACTTAAACATAATAAAAGCCATATACAGTAAACCAACAGCCAACATCAAACTAAATGGACAGAAACTCAACGCAATTCCTCTAAAATCAGGAACAAAACAAGGCTGTCCACTCTATCCATACCTTTTCAACATGGTACTTGAAGTTCTAGCTATTGCCATACGACAACAAAGGGGGATCAAGGGGATACAAATTGGGAAGGAAGAGGTCAAACTTTCACTGTTTGCAGACGATATGATAGTTTACATCAATGACCCAAAGAACTCTACCAGGGAACTCTTACAGCTGATTAACACCTTCAGCAAAGTGGCAGGTTACAAGATCAACTCAAGAAAGTCAGTAGCCCTACTATATACAGATGATAAAAGGGCTGAAAGAGAAATCAGAGAAACATCACCCTTTACAATTGCCACAAACAACATAAAATACCTTGGGGTAACGCTAACCAAACAAGTGAAAGACCTGTATCATAAGAACTCTGAATCTTTAAAGAAAGAAATTAAAGAAGCCCTCAGAAAATGGAAAGATCTCCCATGCTCTTGGATAGGTAGGATCAATGTAGTAAAAATGGCAATCCTGCCAAAAGCAGTCTACAGATTCAATGCTATCCCCATTAAAATCCCAGCACAATTCTTCACAGACCTTGAAAGAACAATAATCAATTTTGTATGGAAAAACAAAAGACCCAGGATAGCCAAAACAACCCTGTTCAACAAGGCAACGTCCGGAGGCATCACCATCCCTGACCTCAAGCTCTATTATAGAGCTATAGTCCTGAAAACAGCTTGGTATTGGCACAAAAATAGACAGGTAGACCAATGGAATCGAATTGAAAATCCGGGTATTAACCCACACACGTAGGAACATCTGATCTTTGACAAAGAAGCTAAAAATATACAATGGAATAAAGAAAGCATCTTCAACAAATGGTGCTGGCATAATTGGAGACTGGCATGTAGAAAAATGCGGATCGATCCATGTTTATCGCCATGCACAAAACTTAAGTCCAAATGGATCAAAGACCTCAACATAAATCCAGCCACACTGAACCTCTTAGAAGAGAAAGTGGGTGGTACCCTTGAACGAATTGGTACAGGAGACAGCTTCCTGAACATAACACCAGTAGCACAGACAGTGAGATCAACAATTAATAAATGGGACCTACTGAAACTGAGAAGCTTCTGTAAGGCAAAGGACACAGTCAGCAAGACAAAAAGGCAGCCCACAGAATGGGAAAAAATATTCACTAATCCCACATCTGACAGAGGGTTGATCTCCAAAATTTACAAAGAACTCAAGAAGCAAGTCTCCAAAACAGCAAAGGACCCAATTAAGAAGTGGGCTGCAGAACTAAATAGAGAGTTTTCAATAGAGGAGTCTAAAATGGCTGAGAGGCACTTGAGAAAGTGCTCAACATCCTTAGCCATCCAGGAAATGCAAATCAAAGCAACTCTGAGATACCCTCTCACTCCTGTCAGAATGGCTAAAATCAAAAACACCAATGACAATTTATGCTGGAGAGGATGCGGTGAAAGGGGGACACTCCTCCATTGCTGGTGGGAGTGCCAACTGGTTCAGCCACTTTGGAAAGCAGTATGGAGATTCCTCAGAAAAATGGGAATAAACCTACCACAAGACCCAGCAACTGCACTCTTAGGCATATATCCAAAAGATGCCCATTCATATAACAAAGATGTCTGTTCCACTATGTTCATAGCAGCTTTATTTGTAATAGCCAGAACTTGGAAGCAACCTAGATGTCCCTCACCCGAAGAGTGGATAGAGAAAATGTGGTACATCTACACAATGGAGTACTATTCAGCAGAAAAAAATAATGGAATCATGAGATTCGCAGGCAAATGGATGACACTAGAAGAAACCATCCTGAGTGAGGTAACCCAGTCACAAAAAGAGAAACATGGCATGTACTCTCTCATATATGGATTTTAGTCATAGATCTGGGGAGTGCCAGCCTACAATCCTATGGCCAGAGAGTCTGGGAAACAGTAACTTCATTTACTGGCTGGTTAAGTACTGAGCTGAACTCAAGAAAGCCAGTATCAGAGAGGGAGGACTGATGATCAAAGGGATTAAGACTGGGCTGGTTGAACCCCCAGAAACAGCTGACCACACAAAGGTTAACTCTTGAATCCCAGGCATCAGCCTGGGAATCCAGCATGGGACTGATCAAGACCCCCCCGAATCTGGGTGTCAGTGAGGAGGCCTAGGTAATCTATTGAGCCTTGGACAGCAGATCAGTACCCATCCCAAGTATACACACGGTCTCTGGACTCCCATAGAACAATGTGAGGTGCACTCTCACCCTGAACTCTTGGGGAAGGGTCTAGGCCCTGCCCTATATGAAATGACAGACTATGGACACCCCCATGGAGGGCCTCACCCTCCCTGGGGGAATGAGGGGATAACGGGGGGGATGGGGGGAGGGCACGGGAGGAGGGGAGGGAAAGGGAGAGGGACCTCGTACTGACTTGTGAAGCAACCTTGTTTCTTATCTAAATTTAAAATGGAAAAAAATATTAATAAAAAGAAAAAGAAAAGAAAAAAAGAAGGATTTTCCCCAGTAGAAAAAAATATAATAAATAATAATAAAAATTAAAAAAAAAAAGAAAAAAAATTGGGTTTCAGTTCGATTCTGCTGTGATCTCAGAGAAGATGTATGACTTACAGGTTCTTAAATGTGTCAGGGTTTATTTTTTGTATGGCCCAAAATATGATCTATGTTCCATGTGAGTTGGAAGATCTTGTTGGATGGACTACTCCACAGATGTCAATTATATCCAACTGATTGATGGTGCTGTTGAGTTCAATTATGTCCCTACTGATTTTCTGCCTGCTGGTTCTGACCACTTCTGCAAAGAGGAGTGTTGACATCTTCAATGAAATAGTAGATTCTTCTGTTTCTCCTTGCACTTCAATCAGCTCTGGCCTCATGCTGCAATATTCTATCATGAGGTGCCACATGTTGAGGATTATTTTATGTTCTTGGATCATAGACCTTTTTATCATTATACAATATTTCTCTTTAACTTTTATAGTTTTCTCTTCACTAAAGTCTGCTTTCTTTGAAATTAATATACTTACTCCATCTTTCTTTTCATCAGTGTTAGCATGATAATATTCCCAATTTATATACTTGTAAATAGAGATAGTTATGTACTTATACCTGGAATGGGATTTTTGTAGACAACATGCAAATGGGTCTTTATTTTTGATAAATTTTATCCAATTTTGTCATTTTATTAATGTACTTAGGCCATCAACATTGAAGGACATTTGAGGTGATTATTAATAGAATTAGATTAGAATCTACTATGTTTACATTCTATTAGTCTAATTTTGAATCTTATATAAAATGAGCAACTGTATTTGAAGAACATTTTAATTAATATATAATATGTATTTATGAAGTACAGTGGGTATTTCAGTATATGGATACAATGCACGATGATCAGGGTAATTAGCATATTTATTCAATCATTGATCATTTCTTTCTGGGAAGACACTGAAATCCTCTCTACAAGCTATTTTGAAATATACAATTAATTGTCAAGCCCACAGTCACAGTTATCCCATCAGGCTATAGGACGTTAGATGCTATTCCAGTTATACTCTGTACCCATTAACTATTTCTTCTCCAAGCTCCCTCCCCACTTCCTAACCTCAGATAACCACTGTTATACTCTACAAAACATTTTGTGTTTAGTATCTTTTTTCTCATCCTGGTGTTTTTTAGAGTCCTGTATTATTGTGTGCATTATCGATTAGTTTTTTATACTGGTGGTTATTATTTAATCGTGTGCTCAAGTATGTCACCCTTTATCCTTCTGTTAAAGTGTTTTAGTTATTTCCAGATTTGAGTTGCTGTGAGGAAATGTACTCAGCACTGCCTGCTGCTTATCTTTGGTGACCACACTGTGCTAGTTAATTTGATGTCAACTTGACATCAGCTAGAGTAATTTTGTATGAGAGAAAGAACCTCAACTGAGAAAGTACTCCCACCAGACTGGCCTGTGGGCAAGGTTGAGGTACATTTTCTGGATTGATGATTAATGTGGGAGGGCCCAGCTCACTGTTGGCAACATTATCCCCTGACTGGTGACCCTGGGTACTATAAGGAAACAGATTGAGCAAGCCAGTGGGAGAAGGCCAGTAAGCAGTATCCCCCATGGCCTCTCTATCATTTATCTCCCAAGTTCTTGCCCTGCTTGAGTTCCTGCCCTGATCTCCTTGCTGATGAACTGTGATGTGGAAGTATGAAAGAAATAAGCTCTTTCCCTCCTAGGTTGCCTAGGGTTATGATGCTTTATCATAGCAATAGGAACCCTAAGACATATATTTATTTCTTTAGGAATAGACTTGCTGGGTCCAACTGACAGTTAATCCTCATGATACAGATTTTGTATTTCTGAATTTATACATTTGCTGATGAGGGTTTGCAGCCCCTACATCAATGCCTGTGTCATTTTTGTGGTGATTGGTGGACATGTGTAGAGGGTGGAAATTTTGAGTTCCTTGACGTTCCTCAGCTGAGGTTGAACAAGGCAGCCCCTCTGTCTTGTTTTATCACTTAAACTGTAAGCAAAGTCACTTTCAGTGCACTTAATGACACTTGCTACATTTTCTGATGATTTTGCAGTTTAGAAGGTCCCCAAATGCAGTTTGCATTAAGGTCCTGAATAGTGTTTCTATGATCAAGAATGCTGGGATATTACTTATGGAGTGTAATGTGTGTTATATTAAATAAGTTATGTCCAGGCATGAATTACAAAAACATATACAAGACAAAGTTATTTATGACTGGCTGACCAAAATATTACTGTTAGAAGCCAGAAGGAACCTAAATTTGTGTTTCCCAAAGGAACAGTGGTACAGTATTTTCAAATTCATTATTCAAAGTGACTGTACAGAACACAAGCACTATGAATAATAAGAACCAACTATAAATTCAGTAGTTTGCTCAGGCCATTGTGCTATAGCAGGAGCTCTTAAAATTTTAAGCCATACTCACATCAGGAAATCATCATTTCTGATAGGTGGGCCCCTTAGAACACCTTGTGTGACCATGAGGCCCAACTGACTCTCATCACCGCTGATGAAAATCCAGAGGTGGATTGGGTATGGACAGCCAGAGATCTGTATGTGTGTATAGCTGTCATTCAGCAAGTATCAATTTGATTTGATTCTGTTCTCTTCTGTCTTTTTAGAATCAATTTTACTCTATGGATAGCCCATGGTTATAAAACACAACCAACTGGAGAAACAGCACTTTCTTTCCTGGAATATAAATGGCAGGGATTACCACCAAGTTGGAACTCATTCACAGGCCAGACTTAGCAAAATAACAAAAAACAAAACAACAGAGACCCCCTAAATGACAGGTTGGGAAAGATAAGCAGGATTGCTTAGCGAGCACGCATGCATTTCTCATCACCTGTGGTCTTGATCAAAGGTGGGAAGGAAACTCTGCAGCAATGAGGGACTCGTACAGGAAACAAATGTGGGGATTGATTGCCAAGATGCAAATGAACAGCCGTTTGTCAACAGTGACTCGGCATCTCCTACTCATAGATGCAGCAGGGCCATTTTCCATGACTATCTGCACAAACTTAGCCAAGGACACAAAACTCCCAGTCCCTGGAGACTTTTTGCTTCTTGCCATGGTCATAACCACTCAAGTTAAGCAGTGAGTTTTTAAGAGCCACCCCCCATTCACCATGCTGTGCCAGCATATCCATATTTCCTGGCCTTCAAATATCTCTTGACATGATCTGTGTATTTTCCAAGTATCCCCAATGTAGACAGATTTTCCTTTGCACCAGCTCACAAATAACGACATGGACAAGTCTTAGCTTAAACTTGTTCTGAACTAGTTCTTTTTTTTTCTCAATATATGTTTTTATTTAAATTAGAAACATGAATGTTTCACATGTCAGTCCCAGCTCCTTCTCCCACCCCTCCTCCCTTGTCCCTCCACCAGTCCCCCAGCCCTCCACCCAATTCCCACATCATTCCCCAGGGAGGGTGAGATCCTCTTTGGGGGGATCTCTAAAGTCTATCATTTAGTCCTGGGCAGAACCTAGGCCCTTCCCCATGTGTTCAGGCTGAGAGAGCATCCCTTTATTTGTAATGGGCTCTCAAAGTTCATTCATTAACCATGGTGAACACTGATCTACTACCCAAGGCACCAGTGATTTCTGTGGCCTCTTTCCTGGCACTACATTCATGTAGTCTGGATCAGTCTCCTGTTGGTCTCTCAGGCATCAGTCTGGGATTCAAGAGCTCCCCTTTATCCGGTCAGCTGTCTTTGTGGGTTTCATCATCATGGTCTTGACCCCTTTGCTCATCACTCCTCCATCTCTGTCACTAGGTTCCAGGAGTTCAGTTCAGTGTTTAGCTGTGGATATCTGTCTCTGCTTCCATCAATCCCTGGATGAAGGTTCTAGGATGGCATATAAGGTAGTCATCAACCTTACCATCAAGGAGGGGCAATTAATGTAGTCTCTCCACTATTGCTTAGTTTGCCAGTTGGTGTTATCCTTGTAGATCTCTGGAGATCTCACTAGAGTTAGCTCACTCCTCAAGCCTATAATGACTCGATCTATTATGGTATCTCTCATTAACTCATATCTTTTAATCTATGTTTTTTTTAAGACAGGGTTTCTCTGTATTGTTTTGGAGGCTGTCCTGGAACTAGCTCTTGTAGACCAGGCTGGCCTTGAACTTACAGAGATCTGCCTATCTCTGCCTCCTGAGTGCCAGGATTAAAGGCGTACACCACCACTGCTCGGCTAGTCTATGTTCTTTTATGTGGCTTGGTTAACTTTACTTTGTACTGCCCATGCTGTTTCCTCTGTGCCTGGCTGGGAACTTTGCCTTTCTTCTTCCCAAAGTTCTCTCTCTGTCTGGAAGTCTCACCTGTACCTCCTGCCCACCTATAGGCTGTTCTGCTTCTTATTCTACAAATCATAGCAATACATCTTTATACAGTGTACAAATATTCCATAATACTCCCAGCTTTAGTACTCAGTCTAGAATTGGTGATAGCTAAAGCAGGTCTGTATTGCCCAGTGATTCTCAAAGTGAAGAACCTGGGCCAGTAGCATCATTAGAACACTACATATTGTTAGACATAGCAGCACTTGGGACCTACTCTAATAAGGTTAGGTGACATAAAGGATGCTTAAAATTCAGCTTCACATGAACAAGGATTTTTCGGTATAAATATATCCTATGCAATGTTTATGACTGAATATAAGATGCTAAAAATTTTACCTGTTCAGATGAAATTAAAACTTCATATATATTTAGAATATTGTGACAATACCCTTTACACAAATATGGAATCAGAGACCCTTGGGATGATGTTTGGCAGTGTGGTTTTTTTACTTAGAATTTGCTTTACTTTATTTTTATGTGTGTGTGGGTTTTTTCTTCATGTATATGCACCACGTTTGTGCGTGGTGTTTGGAGAGGGCATTGGATCCTCTGGAACTATAGTTACAGGCAGTTGTGAATCACCATGTGGGTTCTGGGAACTGGAGCTAAGTCCTATGCAAGAGAAGCCAGTTCTCCTAAGGGGAATTTCAGCTGCATTTCAATGAACCTTCTAGGTGATTCTGATACATGCTAAAGCTTGAGACCTCAAGCTCTGATTTTAGCTTCCTACCTTGTCTAGGTTATACAAGAAAATTGCCTCTGTTTTGTCTAGTAGTTGATTTTTTTAATTAAAATGAGTCATCTGCAAAACTACTTTTTAAAATAACTCCAGTCAAAACTAAATCGTTCATTATATAGTTTATTTATAATTCATGTTTGGGAATATCCCAATTATAGAGTCTTAAGAATTGGCCTTCTTTCCAGATACAAATGAGTGCCTTGGTTTGTGGTGGCTATGCCTTTGCTGCTCACTGCTGCCACCTGGGACCTCAGACCACATAGACGATGAGGCCCTCTGTTGGTGACTCATGGTGAGATTGGGGTATGGTACTCTTGCTCTTTACCAGTGCTGTATAGCAGTTTTGAATCCTCTTAGCTGTAAGAGTCTGCCCAAGTCTTCTGCCAGATGGATAAATTACCTGCCACAGACCATTCATTGTAAGTTTTAAAACAATGAGATTATAATATAATTACATTTTTCCTTCCCTTTGCTTCCCCCAGACCTTCTTATATACCTCTTCTTGCCCCCTTTCAAATTCATGACTTCTATTGATTAATTGTTATTGCATGCATTTATTCATACACACATTTATAAGTATACACTGTCTAGTCTGTATAGTATTAATTAGACATGTTTTTCAGGACTAACCATTTGGTACTATAAACTAGGGTATTCTTTCTTCTATTATTTCTCCCAGCATTCCTTAGTCACTTGTGGTTTTTGTGTAGACTTGAGGCCGTGTGGTCTTTCTCCTGTGCACTTTACTATGTCTGTTGATGTCATCCTTGTTTTACTTATGTTTGGGCAGTCATGTTGGTGAGATTTTATGGATATAATATCTGGCATTCCTAGGAGACAGAGTCTCACAGCATACTCCCTGATCTTCTGGATCTTATAATCTTACCCCTGTTCCACAATGTTCCCCAAGCCTTATTTATGTGTGAAAGTGTTTTGTATATGGGTCCAAAGGGACTGGGCTCTATAACTCTACACTTTGATTGGTTATGGTTTCTGAAGTGGTCTACATATTTTATAAAGACATGTTTCCTTGATGGGTGGCGGAGAAGGATGCATTTTTCTTTGGGTACAAGGATCAATATCTAGGTTATTGTTATGGATTATGCTGATTTAATCAAGCATAATCAAGCTGTGAGTTCTCATTCCATATCCATGAATTCACTAGCACTGAGTACATAGCTAAGTATGCAGGATAAGATATGGTTTTCTGCTCTCTGGGATCTCCTGGACTGGGAACTGCAGCAAGCTCTACTTGCCCCCAGAGGAATGAGTGACCAGGAGCCTGCTGAGAGAGTCAGTATAGCCCCACCCCACTCAGGGCAGACGGCAGAGGGCAGAAGGCAGAGGGCAGAGCTCCCACCCACTGGGAGAGGGAGTGCCTCAGACCCATCTGCACCCATTGTGAGATCCTTCAGTGAATTTGGACCTGCTTACACCCACTGGAAGAGAACCTTGGACCAGTACCCACCAGGAAAGGAAGACACCCCACCTGTACCCACTGAAAGAAGGGATGGGAAGACAACAATACAATAACAAATTCAACAACAGAAAAACCAATATGACACCACAAGAGTCTAGGGACTGTACACCAAGAAGATCTGAATATCACAACACAGATGAAACAGAAGACAACTGTAGGGAGAGATTTTACGTATCCATAGCGCTGACCATGCTTAGTGCTACAGATACATAAAATCTTCCAACAGAGAATGACCTAAAAAACAACTTCATGAAGATGATAGTGAAAGACCCTGGCCCAGTCTAACAGGCAGCTGAGGCTTATGGAAAATTCCGCTCCTCCACAGCTGCATAATCATTGCCTTTCAGAAGGGAGCTCAGCCCAAGGACACAGGCTGCCTGGTGTCAAACAAGATATCTGTGGGCGGCCGGATGGCCAGCTCAGCAAGGTTAAACAAACACAGAGATATCTGCAGGCGGCCAGATGGCCAGCTCAGCAGGGTTGAGCAAACACAGAAACCGATTGTTCCTCGGACAGGGCCAAGACTAGAGTTCCAAGAAAAACCTCAATTGCCCCGAACCCTAGCCTCATTTAAATTGTCCAATCAGGGTCCTGTTACTAAGCTTCTTGCTTCTGTCCCACGCTTTTTGCTATAAAAGAACCCCTGAGTCCCCAGCTCGGCGCGCTCAGTTCCCCGAGACTGAGACGCCCGGGTACCCGCATGTTACCAATAAAAGCCTCTTGCTGTTGCATCCAAGTTCGTGGTCTCGCTGTTCCTTGGGTAC
This sequence comes from Mesocricetus auratus, assembly GCF_017639785.1. Taxonomy (NCBI): domain Eukaryota; kingdom Metazoa; phylum Chordata; class Mammalia; order Rodentia; family Cricetidae; genus Mesocricetus; species Mesocricetus auratus. The sequence goes on from NW_024429189.1 coordinate 111,010,984, forward strand.
GGGTCTCCCTTCCGTGAAAGCATCTCAGTGCAGAATTCTATCAGAAATTCAAAGAACAACTTATACCAATTCTTCTCAAAGTATTCCACACAATAGAAGCAGAAGGGTCTTTGCCAAACTCTTTGTTTGAGGCTTCAATAACCTTGACACCCAAGCCACACAAAGACACAACTAAGAAAGAGAACTTGAAACCAATATCCCTCTTGAATATTGATGCAAAAATACTCAATAAAATACTGGGAAATCAGATTCAGGAACATATCAAAATAATCATCCACCATGATCAAGTAGGTTTCATACTAGGGATGCATGGATGGTTCAACATACGAAAATCTGTCAGTGTAATCCATCATATAAACAAGCTGAGAAACAAAAATCACATGGTCATCTCTCTAGATGCTGAAAAAGTCTTTGACAAAATCCAACATCCCTTCATGATAAAGGTCTTGGAGAGATCCAAAACACCAAAGGATCCAATTAAAAAGGGGGCTCCAGAACTATATAGGAATTCTCAGTAGAGGAGTCTAAAATGGCTGAGAGGCACTTAAGAAAGTGCTCAATGTCCTCAGCATCATGGAAATGCAAATGAAAACAACTCTTACTCCTGTCAGAATGGCTAAAATAAAAAACACCAATGACAGTTTATGCTGGAGAGGATGTGGAGAAAAGGGAGCACTCCTCCATGGCTGGTGGAAGTGCCAATTGGAGATGAGTATGGAGATTCCTCAGGAAAATGGGAATCAGTCTACCACAAGATCCAGCAATTCCAGTCTTAGGCATATACCCAAAAGAGGCACATTCATGCAACAAGGTCATCTGTTTCACTATGTTTATAGCAGCATTATTTGTAATAGCCAGAACCTGGAAGCAACCTAGATACCCCACAACTGAAGAGTGGATAGAGAAAATGTGGTACATTTACACAATGTAGTACTGCTCAGCAGAAAAAACAAAGAAACCTTGAAATTTGCAGGCGAATGGATGGCACTAGAAGAAACCATCCTGAGTGAAGTAACCCAGTCACAAAAAGACACACGTAGTATATACTCACTCATATATGGATTTTGGACATGAAACAGGGGAGTACCAGCTTACAATCCCACTGCCAGAGAGTCTGGGAAACAGGGAGGACCTTAAGAGAGATAAGCATGGTACCTCAGAGAAAGGGAATGGGACAGAATTTTCTGAGGGAATTGGAAGCATGGGATGGGGAGGGCTGGAGAGGAAGCTGGGAGAAAGAGAGTGAGTGGAGATAAGGGGAGAGGAGGACATGGGGGAGCAGAAAGTTTGAGTCTGGGGAAGAATAGAGGAAAGATGAGAGATAACATAATATAAGGAGCCATTATAGGTTTGAAGAGAGATCTGACACTAGTGAGCTGTCCAGAGACCTACAAGGATGACACCAACTGGCAATCTAAACAGTAGTGGAGAGGCTACCTTAAATGCCCTTCCTAGATATTGTGATTGACGAATTCCCTGTATGCCATCCTAGAGCCTTCATCCAGTGATTCAAGGAAACAGAGGCAGACACCCACAGCTAAATACTGAACTGAACTCCTGGAACCCAGTTGCAGAGAGGGAGGAGTGATGAGCAAAGGGGTTAAGACTTGACAGGTGAAACCCACAGAAACAGCTGACCTGAACAAGGGGGAGTTCATGGACCCCAGACTGATAGCTGAAAAGCCAGCATGGGATTGATCCAGACCCCCTGAATGTGGTTGTCAGTGCAGAGGCCTCTGCATTCTTTGGGGCCTCAAGCAATAGGTCAGCATTTATCCCTGGCATCCAGATGGACTTTGGTAGCCCATTCCATGTGGAGGGATGCTGTCTCAGTCTGGACACTCCTCCATCTCTGTCTCTGGGTTTCCAAGAGTTCAGTTCAGTGTTTAGCTGTGGGTATCTGTCTCTGCTTCCATCAGTCCCTGGATGAAGGTTCTAGGATGGCATATGAGGTAGTCGTCAACCCTATCATCAAAGAGGGGCTATTAATGTAGCCTCTCCACTATTGCTTAGTTTGCCAGTTGGTGTTATCCTTGTAGATCTCTGAAGATCTCACTAGTGTCAGCTCTCTCCTCAAGCCTATAATGACTACCTCTATTATGGTATCTCTCATCTTGCTCTCCTCTATTCTTACCTCTACTCAACCTACCTGCTCCCCCATGCCTTCTTCTCCCCTCCTCTTAGTCCCCTCTCTTTTTCCTGTTTCCTTCTTCCCTCCCCTGATGTTCCCAATCTTGGCTCATTCCACTTCACTTCTCTGGGGTATCATGCATCTCTCTTGGGAACCTCCTGTTTGTTTCAGTTTTACTTACCTGGTTTCTCCAGTTATTCCAGCCTATGTACTTGCATCTGAATATTTGGAGCTAGGAGCCTCCAGTGACAGAGGACATGTGATAGTTCTTTCTGGGTCTGGGTTATCTCACTCAATATGAACTTTTCTAGTTCCATCAATTTACCTGAAAAGTTCATGATTTCATTTTTCTTTACAGCTGAATAGCATTCCATAGTGTATATGTACCATATTTTCATTATCCATTCATTGATTGAAGGACATTTAGGGCATTTAGGCACTGTTTACATTTCATGAGCTATTGTGAACATTTAGCAGTGAACATGGCTGAACAAGTGAGAAGCAGGATGTAAAGTCCTTTGGACACAGGCCACGGAGTGGTATTACTGTGTCACATGGTAGATTTATTTTTAGAGTTTTGAGACTTCTCCACACTTTTCTCCATGACTACACCAGTTGGCAATCCCAGCAATAGTGAATGAGGGTTCCTTTTCCCTGCATCCCCTCTAGCATTTGCTGTCAGTTGTTCTAATGATCTTTGGCATTCTGCCTGGGATGAGATGAAATCTCAAAGTTGTTACCATTTCCTTAATTGCTAGGGACAATTAACACTGTTTTGATATATTTCTTAGCCCGTTTTTACTATTATTTTGAGAATACCTTGTTCAGGTTCCATACCCAGTTTTTGAATGGATCATGTTTTTGACTCTGTTTTTTTGAGTTCTTTGTATAACCTGGAAACTAATCCTGTGTCACATGTATAGTCCTCTTTGCTTGTTTGATTGTTCCTCTAGATGTGCAGAAACTTTTTAGTTTTATGAAGTCCCACCTATCAATTGTTGGCTTCAATTCTTGGACAAATGGAATCCTATTCACAAAGTCCTTTCCTACACCTATTTCCTATACCTTTGCTTTCCCCCAACAGTTTCAGGTTTAACTTTTAGGTCTCTGATTCATTTAGAATTAGTTTTTGTGCAAGGTTATAAATACAGGTCTAATTTCATGTGGACATCTGCATGTGGACATCCAGTTTTCCTAGCACTATTAATAGAAGATTATTTCTTTTTCTACAGTTTATATTTTTGGCATCTTTTTCAAATAGCATGTGGCTAAATTCTTGAGTACTCATGTTTGGGTTTTCAATTATTCTCCATTGTTTTATCTTTGTTTTTGTGCTGACACCACATTGCTTTTATTACTATGGCTCTGATATATATATATATATATATATATCTGATATTTATATATATATAAAGAATTCCCTCTTTTATTAAAAATAGATTTTTCTCATTCTGATACAATATATCCTGATTACAGTTTTCCCTCCTTCTACTCCTCCCTTTTATTCTCCATCTTCCCTCCCATTCAGATCCACTCTCATTAGAAAAGAACAGGCTTCTAAGAGATAAGAACAAAATAGAATATAATAAGATAAAACAAAACCACCGCATTGAAGTTAGACACAGCAAACCAACAGAAGGAATAGATCCCCAAGAGAAGGCACAAAAATCAGAGACCCAATCATCCACATACTCAAGAGTCCCATAAAAATACTAAACTGAAAGTTACAGTATATGCACAGAGGACCTGGTGTAGACCCATTTAGGCTCTGTGCTTGCTGCTTCAATATCCATGAATTATATGAGTTTTGTTCAGTTGATTTAGAGGTCCTTGTTTTCCTGGTATCCTCTGCCTCCTCTGGCTCTACCTCCTCTGAGCTGTGAGGGAAGGGGTTTGATGGAGACATTCCATTTAGAGCTGTGTGTTCTAAGGGTTCTCTCTCTCTGTAATTTCTGGCTGTGGGTCTCTGTATTTGTTTCCATCTGCTGCAGGAGGGAGCTGCTCTATTGAAGGTGGAATAAAACACTTTTATTGTTAACAATTTTTAGAAGACTATTATTTGGTTTTACCCAAGGTCTCTGTGCCATCTAGTCTTTGGTTCTTGGTCACCCAAGCAGTGTTAGATATGTGTTCCATCTCATGGAGCAGTGCTTAAGTCAAATCAGACATGGGTTGATTACACCCACAAGCTTTTGGTCCCCATTGTCCTAGGACAGATTGTAGATCATAGGTTTTATACTTGGTTTAGTGTTTATGTTTCTCTTTTGGTAGCCTGCAGAGTACCTTCCCACAATGAAGGCATAGAATTTAGGGGTGAAGGCTTTGTCTAGGCACCACCTGGACTTCTCCATGTTCAATGAGTTGTGTGGGTGTTGTTTTCAGCAACAGGGCTTTTCCATCACTTGGTGGAGAACAACCTATTGTCTTGGCAACAGCCTGATTGTTTAGGGATTTCCATGGACCCCTTTGCCAACAACTCAATTAGTTGTAACCCAGTCTCCATACTGGAAACTTAGTTTGGTGATAAGAGATGACCAGTTAGGACTCTGTCTCCATCACTACTTGGAGACTTCATTAGGATCACTTTATGTATTTTAGGAAATTTCCACTGCAGTAGGTTTCCATACCACCCCACAAATACCTCTCAATTCTGTCTTTTCCTGCATTCCTTCCTTCAACCCCAATCCCCCCTCCCCACCTGATCTTCCTGTTCCTATGGCCCTGCCTCTAGTCCATATATAAAATCTATTATATTTCCCGAACCATGAGGGAGATCCATGTGTGCCCCACCCCCAGTTCCTTCCTCTATTTTTAACCTCTTTGGGATTGTGGATTGTAGCTTGATTATCATTTAGTTAATGGTTAATGTCCACATATAAGTGAATAGATACCATAGTTATCTTTCTGAGTCCAGGTTACCTCACTCAAGATGATTTTAGTTCCATTCATTGGCCTGCAAATTTCATGATATCATTTTTAAACAGCTGAATAATATTACATTGTGTAATTGTACCCTATTTTCTTTATTCACTTTTCTGTTGAGTGACACCTAGGTTGTTTATAATTCTTGGTTATTGTGACTAGAGCAGCAATAAACTTAGTTGAGCAGGAATCCTTTTAGTAGGACAAAGCATCGTTTTGGGTACATGCCCAAGAGTGGTATAGCTGGATCTCAAGGTAAATCAATTCCCATGTTTCTAAAGAAATGCCACACTGATGTCCAGAGTGGCCATATAAGTTTGCACTCCCATGAGTAACGGAGGAGTGTTCCAATTATTCCATATCTTCACCAGCATGAGTTGTCATTTGTTTCTAATTTTAGCCATTCTAACAGGTATAAGATGGAATCTCATAGTAATTTTTATTTTCATTTCCCCGATAGCTAAGGTTGTTGGATATTTCTTTAAACGTTTCTCAGTCACTTGAGATTACTCTATTGGGAATTTACATATTGATTCTTGAGTTATTGATATATTTTGCCTATTAGTCCTCTATCAGATGTGGAATTGGTAAAAATATTTCCCCATTCTGTAGCCTACTGCTTTGTCTGAATGACTGTGTCCTTTGCCTTACAGGAGCTTCTCAGTTTCATGAAGTCCCATTTATTGATTGCTGATCTTAGTGCCTGGTGGCTACATTTATTGATTTTTGTACCATTTTTGTATCTCTGGGATCAAGCCTATTTGATCATGGTGAATGATCTTTTTGATGTGTTCTTGGATTAGGTTTGTAAGCATTTTATTGAGTATTTTTACATCTGTATCCACAAGGGAAATTGGTCCATAATTCTCTTTCTTTGTTGGATCTTTATGTGGTTTGGGTATCAATAACTGGCAATACTCCTTCTGTTTCTATTTTGTGAAATAATTAAAGGAGTATTGGCATTAACTCTTTGAAAGTATGGTAGCATTCTGTGCCAAAACCATCTGGCCCTGGACTTTTTTGGAGGGTCGGGTGTTGGGAGATGTTTAATGACTGCTTGTATTTCTTTAGAGTATATAGGTCTGTCTAAATTACTCTCTGATCTTTATTTAACTTTGACAAGTGGAAATTATTGAGAAAATTATCCATTTTTTAAGATTTTACAATGTAGTGGAGTATATGTTTTTAAAGTATGTTCTCATAATTCTTTGGATTTCCTTGATGTCTGTAGTTATGGCCCCCTTTTCATTTATGATTTTGTTAATTTGAATATTCTCTGCTTACCTTTTAGTAAGTTTGGATAAGGGTTTGTGAATCTTATTGATTTTTCTCAAAGGACCAATTCTTTGTTTCACTGATTCTTTGTATCCTTATCTGTTTCTATCTTATTGATTTCAGCCCCAAGTTTGATTATTTCTTGCCATCTGTTCCTTTGGGTATGATTTCTTCTTTCTGTTCTAGAGGTTTCAGGTGTGTTGTCACATTGCTAGTATGAGATCTCTTCATTTTTTCAAAATGTTAACTCCATTCTAGAAAGTCCTTAATTTCTTAATTTCTTTCTTGACCCATTTTTAATTCAGTAGAGAATTGTTCACTTTCCGTGAGTTTGTAAACTTTCTGTTGTTGTTAATATCCAGCTTCAATCTGTGGTGGTCTGATAGGATGCAGGGAATTATTTCAATTTTCTTGTGTCTTTTGAGACTTGTCTGGGTATGTGGTCAATTTTGGAGACAGTTCCATGAAGTGCAGAGTAGAAGGTATATTCCTTTCTGTTTGGGTGAAATGTTCTATAAATATCTGTTTGAGTCCATTTAGATTATAAAGTTGTTAGCTCACTTAATTTTCTGTTACTTCTTATCTGGTTGACCTGTCTATTGGTGAGAGTGAGATATTGAAGTTTCCCACTATCAGTGTGTGAGGGACAATATATATTTTAAGTTGTAGTACAACTTAAAAACTTAGGTGCCCTTGTTTTTGAGGCATTAAGAATTGAAATGTTATATTCATGGATTTTCCCTATCTCCTCTTGTTAGTTTTTGTTTGAAGTCTATTTAGTTAGATATTAAAATGGCTATACTGGCTTGTTTCTTAGATCCATTTACTTGGAATATTTTTTTCAACCCTGTACCCTGAGGTAATGTGCATCCTTGATGTTGAGGTGTGTTTCTTTGTTGTAGCAGAAGAATGGATACTGTTTTTACATCCATTCTGTTTGTATCTTTTTACTGGGGAATTGAGACAGTACTGTGAGAAATCAATGGCCAATGACTGTTGATTCCTGTTATTTTTGTTTGTTTGTTTGTTGTTGTTGGTGGTGGTGTGTGTGTGTGTGTATGTGTGTGTGTGATTTTGCTGGTCTGAGATTATTCATTGCCTGCATTTTCAAAGATGTGATTAATCTCCTCAGGTTGGAGTTTCTTTTCTAACACCTTCTGTATAACTGGATTTGTAGATAAATATTGTTAAATTTGGCTGTGTTATCTTGTTTCTCCTTCTATGGTGGTGGTTGAAAGTTTTTCTGGATATGGTAGTCTGGGCTGGCATCCATAGTCTCTTATTGTCTGCAAAATGTCTGTCTATGCCCTTCTGGCTTTTAGAGTCTCCATTGAAAAGTTATATGTACTTCTAATAGTTCTACTTTTATGTTATTTGAAGTGCTCTTTTTCTCTTGCAGCTTTTACTATTCTTTGTTTTGTACATTTAGTGTTTTGGTTATTATTTGATGAGGGAACTTTATTTTCGGGTCCAATCTATTTGTTTGTTTTTTTTTTTTTTGGTATGGTTCTTGTACCCTTATAGGCATCTCCTTTTTTTACATAAGGAAAATTTTCTTCTATGATTTTGTTGAAAATACTCACTGGGTCTTTGAGGTGGGTTTTTTCCTTTATTCCTATTATTCTTAGATTTGACCTTCTCAAAGTATCCCAGATTTCCTGGATGTGTTCTGTCAGAAGTTTATTAGGTTTAACATCTTATTTGACAATGTATCCATTTCTTCTATCATACCTTCAGTGTCTGAGATTCTCTCTTCTATATCTTAAATTCTGTTGGTGAAGCTTTCCTCTGTAGTTCTTGTTTGAATTTCTAAATTTTTCATTTCCAGAACTCCTTCAGTTTGAGTTTTTTATTGATTCTATTTCCTTTTTAAGTCTTAAACAATTTTATTCATCCTATTGTTTGTGTTTCCTACATTGCTTTAAGGGGATTTTTTAATTCATTTCCTCTTTAAGGACCCCAGTTTCTTCATAAGGCTGTTTTAAGGTCTTTTTCTTCTGCTTGAGCTATGTTGGAATATTCAGGGCCTGTTGTGGTAGGGTTGTTGGGCTCTGGTTCCCTAGCAGGAGTCTGTAATATACCTTCAGATCTGGAAATGTAATCCCTCCTTTTGCTCAGAATAGTTTTGGCTATACAGGGTCTTTAGTAGTTCCCTATGAATTTTAGGAGATCTGTCTATGTATGTATGTATGTATGTATGTATGTATGTATGTATGTATGTATGTATCTATCTATCTATCTATCTATCTATCTATCTTATATATTATTTATGTGTAGAATGAGATGGGGCTATCAATTGGGATTGCATTGGATCTATAAATAACTTTTGGTTAAATGGTAACCAAGCAATGAGCATGAGATGTCTCTCCATTTCTAGTGTCTTTTGCTTTTTCTTCAGAGATTTGAAGTTTTCATTGTAGAGGTCCTTGACTTCCTTGGTTATGTTTATTTCTATATATTTTATGTTTTTGAGGCTATTGTGAATGGGAATGTGTTCACTATCTCCTTCTCTGTATAGTTGTTGGTGTTATGTAGAGAAGCTATCAATTTGTGTCAGTTGACTCTGTATTCTGCTATGTTGCTAAAGTCTTAGACGTTATTAGTTGGTGTAATAATAATTACAGTAATAATAACCAGCATTTATTGATCATTTACTGTATATAACTTACTATATACTAATATGTTTCTAGCAAGCATGTAGAATTTAACACCTGATGCAACAATATTAAGAGCTTGGAAATCTGATTAGTTTGAGATTTTGGGCCTCATGAAAAGATTAATGATAAAACCAATGGAGAGAAAAATGAATTTTTAACAAATGGTGCTAGAACTACGGGGCTATCCCATGTTAAAAAATATTTAGGAAACCCTTACATGAGATTTGCTTGTTTGTTTTCCTGATTAGACCTACTGGCGGATATGATATCTGCTGGAGTCTGAATGTCTATGCACTTCTCAGAACTTCTCTTCTTAAATCTTAGTCCTAGTGCAATGGTATTGGGAGATGGGGCTCTTAAGAGCTGGGTAGATCAGAAGGCTCATGTCCTGTGAATGCTGCTAGTGACATGATGGCCTGGCCCTTGTACGTTTGCCTCATTAACCCTGGACTTGAAACTTCTAGAAGCATGAGAGACATGTTGTTTATAAACACTTCAACTGTGGTGTTCGAACAGTAGCCATGGCAGTGAAAGATGAAACCTTATCCCTTCCTCTTCCCTCTGTTTTTATTTAACAAAAGTCTCCTTATATAACTACTGTATAATTAATTATAAAGACCAGGAAGTGGGATATTTATAGAATACTGTTTTATAACCCACAGACATTATTTAAATATTAGTCCTTTGTGGCCAAACTGAAAACAAAACAAAACTCCAAGCAGATTTGGCTTGCATACAGCATTTAGCTGTCACATCTTCTGAATCTCCTACAGTCATAAATGGTGCCTCAGACTTTGTCTTTTATCACCTTGACATTTTTTAGGTGTTCAGGCCAGTTATGTTGTAGCCTGTCCCTTTATTTGACTGTGATTAGATTCAGGTTGTGTGATTTTGTCAGGAATAGATGGAAGGTCTTCTCTATACATCAAGGGGAGAGCACAAGATGTTGATTTATGGTGTTACGGAGGGTCTAGCTCTGACTGCTTGGTCAGGGGGCTAGCTCTGACTACTTGGTCAGGCAGTACTTTCTGAGTTTCTCCCTTGCAAAATCACTGTTTAAAACATCTTCAGAAGGAAGTATTTTAAAATTTAAATTAGAAACATGAATGCTTCACATGTCAATCTCAGCTCCCTCTCCCACCCCTCCTCCTTAGTCCCTACGCCAGCCCCCCTAAGCCTACCACCCAATCCCTACATCATTCCCCAGGAAGGGTGAGGCCCTCCTTGGGGAGATCTCCAAAGTCTGTCATTTCATCCAGGGCAGGACCTAGGCTCTTCCCATTTGTCCAGGCTGAGAGAGCATCCCTTTATTTGGAATGGGCTCCCAAAGATCATTCATAAACCAGGATAAACACTGATCTACTACCCAAGGCCCCAGTGATTTCTGTGGCCTCCTTACTGACACTACATTCATGGAGTCTGGATCAGTCCCCTGTTGGTCTCTCAGGCATCAGTCTGGGATTCAAGAGCTCCCCCTTATCCAGTCAGCTGTCTTTGTGGGTTTCACCATCTAGAAGGAAGTATTTTGAGACAAAACAAATATCCGATTACTCAAACTTCCACCATGGTAGCAATTTTTACCTCACATTTCATAGAGACCTAGATGGTCTGAGAGGTGGAACAGCTTGCTTTCTCAGGATGACAAGCAAAACTCAAGGTAAGAATTCGTCACTCTAGATTATACCTAGTCACCTTTTAGCAGTAGGAGTTCTGAAAAGCCTTATTTCTTGGAATAGATCTGATGGTGCCTCATTCACAAGCCTTGAGCCCTTCCAAATGCAGCACCTGACAACTTGGATGACTACTACTATCCGATCTGTCACTCTGTGGCCATAATAAGTGTATAGCAATGGCACCCCTCGGGGCAGACACCCTCATTGACTTCTATCACTTCTAAATAAAGTACTTGAATCACTGATTCATACTAAGGTTTCTGAAAAAGTTTTGACTTTTCTCTCCATTCTGGTTCTTTCTCTCAGCTGATCATAGATCCGTCTACTAAACAGATTGCTATAGACATTCCTCAGCAACATTGCTCTGCATGTGGGAAGCTCTTCTGTGTGTTCTATACTCTCAGAAGAGTCCCCATAGGATGCAGGTCAAAGTGCCCCTGACAGTGATCTGGTCATTATCCTACTCTCATTGATGTCTGGTGCATCCCTTCTAAATAAAGTATTTGAGGCAGTGATTCATACTAAGGTTTCTTAAAAATTTTGTGTTTTCTTTCCACTCTGGTTCCTTCTCTCAGTGTTTCTAAAAAAAAACATGGTCCCTCCAGATGAAAACAGTCTGCAGCTTGAGTTTGAGCAGGATAGAACAGAACCCAAAGTCTTAGAGAGGTAACCAAAGGCATGTACATAACCTTACTCAGCAGAATCTTAAGTTGGCTTTATGTCATGACATTGGGTTGCACATATCCTATACCTCAAGTAAGACTCCCGGGAAGTAGAACCTCAGATGATAACATGTGCACTTGTTTTATTAAGGTAGGTTATGGTGATATATTGTTTATGATTCATTGAAGCCACTGAAGATCAAAATAGCAAAGCAGACACACTAGTTAGGTGGTGGTACACACTTTTAATCCAAGGACTCAGGATTAAGAGGTAGATGGATCTCTGTTAGTTCAAGACCACACTGACTACACGAAATTAATTCAGTCCTAAAAGAAACTTTAATCTCAGCACTAGGGAGGTGGAGACAGGAATAAAAGGAGGAAGAGACAGGAATGGAGAGCCTTTTGCCTCTGGGAATTTGTGGGGACAGGATTGCCATTTCATCTGGGTAGAGGTAAGATCTACTGGCTTGGTTGCTTTGCTCCTCTGTTCTTCAGCTGGAAGCTTTAACCCCAATAACTGTTTCTGGGTCTTTTGTTTTTTGTGTTATGGTAGGTCTCTAGAGCATGAAGAAGGAATAAAAGAACCTAATGGAGAATAAACCAAGGGTAGGACTTCTGGTCAAGTTCCAATCTTAGCTTATACCATGAAAAGTTGTGGAGTGTAACTCACACTATGGTCTTGTACCACCTTAATCCAGGAAGTGGGACTTTCCTGCTCTATATTAGATAAGGGCAGGTACACAAATATAAAGGTATTCCTTGATTTTTTTCACCAAGTGCTTCTTGGAGTACATGGGAACTGAAATAGGTTGTAGTTTGAGCAATAGATGTAAGAAGAGGTATTGACATCCAGAAATAGTGTATCAGTTTGGTTGGGTTGCCATCGCCAAATAGCATAGTTTAGGAGGTTTTTAACAGAATAATTTATTGCTCAGAGTTCAGAAGGAAGTCTGAGATCAAGGTTCCAGAAGTAGTTTTGTGAGCCTCTCTCCAAGTTACGCAGGACTGTCTTCCCAGTGTTCTCATTTGCCACCCCCATTTCTGAGCACACACTTCCCTTGTGTCTCCCTACTAACAAAGATAGATTAGAATGGGTGAGGATCCCATCCTAATGGCCCCATTAAAAAACATTAATCAGACATTAAAGGCTCTAATCCTTCAAACAGTCATATGAGGATTTGGGCCCTTAACTCACTTTTAGGAAGACTTTTAGGAAGTCCTATCAGATGTAAAAAGATCTGAGGCTATTTGGATAGGGGTCTAGCAGTATCTGAATCAACACATCTTTGGACTTCTGGTACTGGCTTCAGTGGACCTTCTGTAGTGATCACTTCACACAGTGGTCTCACAGTAAATGTTCCCTGTCTGGTCTATGCCTGCACACATTGCCATAGCCAGGCTCTCAGTCCTTAGCCATTGTCGGGGACTGGGGACTCTATTACAATTGAAGAAGCTGCTAAAAGAGTTTTGCCTATAACTTTGCAGATGGGGAAAACTGAGTCTTCTGCAGATGGAAAAATCTCATGAAAATCAGTTTCTTCATGGAAGAACTGGGCTTGCCTTCCAGCTCAGGGGCAAAGCTGTGTCTGTCTTTGGATGATTTTCTTTCTTTCTTTCTTTCTTTCTTTCTTTCTTTCTTTCTTTCTTTCTTTCTTTCTTCCTTCCTTTCTTTCTTCTTCTTCTTCTTCTCCTCCTCCTCTTCCGCCTCCTCCTCCTCCTCCTCCTCCTCCTCCTCCTCCTCCTCCTCCTCCTCCTTCTTCTCTTCCTCTTCTTCCTCCTCCTCTTCCTTCTCCTTCTTTTTGGTCTGAAAGCGCAGTGGTTGTTTTCTCCCACTGGATTTAAAGCAATCCTTTTTTAGCTGCTGAGAATGCAGCCTTTTTTCTTGGGGTTAATGGTGTTTACAGCAGCCATAGGAATCTGAAACTTAGCCGTTGTAATTAAGCAGCTCCATGAGCAAAGTTTGTGGAACTTTCTTGACTGGTTGAATATTTATAAGTAGGCTTATCTTAATTAAGATTGCTGAGTGGCTGAGCTGGAATGGGTTTTCCTCTTTGATACAGTTACTTTGTGCTGAGAGGTAATGGTTACTCAGGTTTCTGGGGTGACAGGTAGGAGGTTTAGTGATCAGAGGGGCCTCCTGCTAAAGACGGAAAGGAGCAGCAGCTCACTTGCAGGCAGCCCCAAGGGGCTGCTCTTGAGAAGTGGTTTTGCATTACCAGAGAACTCCTGCTTAGCCTTGAGCTTGTCTCAGCTTTCCTCTCAAAGGACTTGTGGCTTTGGGAGCTCCCTTTGTCCACAGGGGATGGAGCCATCTGCTCAGCAGAGTCAGCTTTTCTCCCTCCATCCTGATGATCACAGCAAATGCCCTGTGAGAAGGTCTTTGGCAGGGCAACCAGATCGTTCATCCTGGCCTGCCTGGGAGTTCTTGTTCTTAATTTTAAAATAAGTTCCTTCAGTCTAGAAGTCCCTTTAAATATGTTTGTCCAGGAGAATAAGACTCTATGTTGGAGTGTCAATCACCCCTTTGACAGTTCTAATCCCAGCTCCAAAAGAGAAACTGTTGCATAATAATCACATATTTATGGGGTATGATGTGGATGATTGATGTATGTACATATTATGGAATGATTAAATCAAACCAATCAATATATATATCACCTCCACATTCAATTCTCTGATCTCATGTGAGATTAAGCCCAGGATTTAAGAAGTTCTAGAGAGGGAGCTTTTTTGGGGGACCCAGTCTATTTGGTGTTTTGTAGGCTTCTTTTCTTTATTTTTAAAATTTAAATTAATGCATGCTTCAAGTGTCAATCCCAGCTCCCCTCTTGTCCCTCTACCAGCCCCACCCCCCTACCCCCCAGCCCCAGCCCAAACCCCACATCATTCCCCAGGGAGGGTAACACCCTCCTTGGCGGGATCTCCAGAGTCTGTCATTTCATCCAGGGCAGGACCTAGGCCCTTCCCCATGTGTCCATGCTGAAAGAGCATCCCTCCATGTGGAATGGGCTCCCAAAGTTCATTTGTACATCATGGTGAACACTAATCTCCTACCCAAGGCCCCAGAGATTTCTGAGGCTTCCTCACTGATGCTACATTCATGGAGTCTGGATCAGTCCTCTGTTGGCCTCTCAGCCATCAGTCTGGGGCTCAAGAGCTCCCCATTATCCAGTCAGCTGTCTTTGTGGGTTTCACTAGCACGGTCTTGACCACTTTGCTCATCACTCCTCCATCTCTGTCACTGGGTGCCAGGGGGGTCAGTTCAGTGTTTAGCTGTATCTGTCTCTGTTTCCATCAGTCACTGGATGAAGGTTCTAGGATATCATATAAGGTAGTCATCAACCTTGTCATCAGATAGGGGCTATTAATGTAGTCTCTCTGCTATTACTTAGTTTTCCAGTTGGTGTTATCCTTGTAGATCTCTGGAAATCTCACTAGTGTCAGCTCTCTCCTCAAAGCTATAATTACTCCAACTATTATGGTATCTCTCATCCTGGTCTCCTCTGTTCTTACCCAGACACATCCTTCCTGCTCCCCCATGTCTTCTTCTACCCTCCTCTTATCCCTCTCTCTTTTTCCTGGTTCCCTCTCCCCTCCGCCCATGTTCCCAATCTGCTCAGATCTTGCCTCTTTCCACTTCTCTGGGGTATCATGAATATCTCTTGGTAACCTGCCTGTTTCCCAGACTCACTGGCTCTGGGATGGTAGGCTGACACTCCCATGATCCACATCTAAAATCCATATATGAGTGAGTACATACCATGTTTGTCTTTTTGTGACTGGGTTACCTCACTCAGGATGATTTCTTCTAGTGCCATCCATTTGCCTGCAATTTTCAAGATTCCATTGTTTTTTTTCTGTTGAGTAGTACTCCATTGTGTAAATGTACCACATTTTCTCTATCCACTCTTCAATTGTGGGGCATCTAGTTTGCTTCCAGGATCTAGCCATTTTAGACTCCTCTATTGAGAATTCTCTTTAGTTCAGTCCACCGCTTTTTAATTGGGTCCTTTGATGTTTTGGAGAGTAGCTTCTTGAGTTCTTTGTAAATTTTGGAGATCAGGTCTCTGTCAGATGTGGGGTTGGTGAATATCTTTTCCCAATCTGTGGGTTGCCTTTTTGTCTCGCTGACTGTGTCCTTTGCCTTATAGAAGGTACTCAGTTTCAGGAGGTCCCATTTATTAATTATCGATCTTAGTGTTTGTGCTACTGGTGTTATGTTCCAGTTCATTCAAGGGTACCTCCCACTTTCTTTTCTAACAGATTCAGTATGGCTGGATTTATGCTGAGGTCTTTGATCCATTTGGACTTAAGTTTTGTGCATGGAGATAGACATGGATCTATCTGTAGTCTTCTACATGCTAGTATCCAGTTATGCTCCAGCACCATTTGTTGAAGATGCTATCTTTTTTCCCTTGTATAATTTTAGCTTCTTTGTGGAAAATCGTGTGTTCATAGGTTTGTGGAGTGCTCAATTAGATTCCATCAGTCTACCTGTCTATTTTTGTGCCAATAACAAGCTGTTTTCAGGATTATAGCTCTATAATAGAGTTTCAAGTTAGGGATGGTGATGCCTCCAGATGTTGCTTTGTTGAGCAGGGTTGTCTTGGCTATCCTGGGTTTTTTGTTTTTCCATATAAAATTGATTATTGTTCTTTCAAGGTCTGTGAAGAATTGTACTGGAATTTTGATGGGGATTGCACTGAGTCTGTAGATTGCTTTTGGCAGGATTGCCATTTTTACTACATCGATCCTATCTATCCAAGAGCATGGGAAATCTTCCATTTTCTGGAGGCTTCTTTAATTTCTTTCTTTAAATACTCAAAGTTCTTGAAATACAGGTCTTTCACTTGTTTGGTTAGCGTTACCCCAAGGCATTTTATGTTGTTTGTGGCAATTGTAAAGGGTGATGTTTCTCTGATTTCTTTCTCAGCCCTCTTATCATCTGTACAGAGTAGGGCTACTGATTTTCTTGAGTTGATCTTGTATCCTGCCACTTTGATGAAGGTGTTAATCAGAGTTCCCTGGTAGAGTTCTTTGGGTCACTTATATAAATTATCATATCATCTGCAAATTTGTATCCCCTTGATCTCCTTTTGTTTTCTTATTTCTCTAGCTAGAACTTCAAGTACAATATTGAAGAGGTATGGGGAGAGGGCTTCTGTATGCTCCTTGTGTCTTCATAATTTTCAGGCAAATTGACAGAACTAGAAAAAATCCTGAGTGAGGTAACCCAGGTCCAGAAAGACAAATGTAGCATTCAGAGATCTATAACTAGCCATTGGGCCAAGCTCTGGGAGTACAATAGAAGTGAGGAAGGAGCGATAATATGAACAAAGGAGTCTAGACCATGATGGGGAAACCCACAAAGTCAGATGACCCAAGCTAATAAGAGATGACGGACTCTGTACTGTCAACTGGGGAACTGGCACAGGACTGAACTCGGACCCCTGAAATCAGGTGACAATGGTCTGGCTCGGGCAGTATATGAAGCCATTGGCAGTGGCACCAATATCTAACTCTAATGCATACACTGACTTTGAGGAGCCCATTCTCTATGGAGAGATACTTTGCTCAGCCTGGACGGGGGCTCCTTAATCCTGCCTCAATGACACAGACTTAGTTGACATCCTAGGGGAGACTTTACCCTCTCTGAGGAGCAGATGGAAGGTGGGATATGGGAGCAAGGAGGGGAGAGTGGGAGGAAAGGAGGGAAGGGAAACTGGAATTGGAATGTAAATAAATAAAAAATAACAAAGATATATGATGTAAAACACATATAGAATAAATGATTTTTTAAAAAAAAGCAAAGAAGGAGGAGTAGTAGGAGGAGGAGGAGGAAGAGGAGGAGGAAGAGGAGGAGAAGGAAGAAGATGATGATGATGAAGAAGAGGAGGAGGAGGAGGAAGAAGGAAGAAGGAAGAAGGAAGAAGAAGAAGAAGAAGAAGAAGAAGAAGAAGAAGAAGAAGAAGAAGAAGAAGAAGAAGAAGAAGAAGAAGCAGAAGCAGCAGCAGCAGCAGCAGCTCTAGAGGACCCTGACCAGTACAGATCCTTAGTTTTAGTTGATGACCTAAGTCTGGATGAATTCTAGATTCTGCATTTTAACATGTTGCCAAGAAAATTCTGGCAACCAGGGTACTAAGGTTTGTAGTGTTTGTGCATGGAGAGTGCTTTTCCACACCTTTCAAGAGTTGAAAGCAAAGAACAGAGCTGCAAAAAGACAAATACCCCATGTCTTCTTTCAGATGTTGACTATAGCTTCTAATTTGTGGGTTTTGACTTGGAGAACATATAGAATCCAGGAAGCTAAAAATGTGCCACTGGGATGTGTGCATTAAAAGGGGTTTGGTAGAACATGAGTGATATGAAGGTGGAGAGTGAGAATGCTGAGAACAGTGAGGTTTAATCAGGGATGGCGTAGGGACATGGAGTTGTGGGGCCAATGGGAGAGCATTATATTTAAAACTCGTATGGAAAATTATTGCTTTGTAAGCCAAATTTTAAAAATTTAAGCTAACAAAAGAGTTAGAAGAGATAGCATACATAGCTGGGTAGAGTTCTTAGTGGGGGGATGGGGGGGTCAGTGGGGTCATGAGAGGATGGGAGAGAGAGAGAAGGGATGGTATATAAAATAAGATTGTTTTTAATTTAAATAAAATTGTATTTTTAGAAAAAGTTCTTAATACCTAAGGATTGGTAAACAAAAATTCTAGGACCCGTTGTGGAGTACTTCTTAATATTGTTGTTCAGAAAAGTCCCAGAGTGCTCCAAAAGAATAAGGCTCTTAGAATTCCTTTTGGTTGCCCACCATGTCTTGTTGATAGACTCTATTTTTGAAAACACCCCAAACTCAGGAAAATCAAACTGGGATTGAGACGTAAGGAAGCCTCCTCCCTACTGGCTAGCTTCCATTATTCTGGAAGGTGCTATATAGGCTAATTGGGGAGAAAAGGCATCAATGGTCATAACCAGTGTACCCTATGGACGGCAATGCCAAAGTTGCAGCACGATTTACCTACTTGTGCAATAGTGACACAGCTGTTATGGGGGCAGCCAACCAGTCTTTGATTAGATTGGTGCCTAGTACTGTAAATCTTGTTAAAATTCCATGGATGAGGAGGTCTTAGGCCATTATGTGAATGTAGCTAAATTCTTATGACCCCAAACTGCCTATTAAATATTTTTTATTTATTTTCTCAGACAAATGGTACCCTCAGCTTTAGTCAGAGAAGTTACTCTTTCAAATGAATGGCAGTGAATGCAGAGACTTGCTGTTGCTATAGGTACTGAGAATATGATGATTGGGTGTGTACCCTATACCACCTAATCTAGGTCTCAGAGACCTCTGTAGAAGAGAGGACGGAAAGAATGCAAGAGCCAGAAGACAGAGAATGGTTGCAAAGTACTACTTTTGGACCTGACACAACCACTACAGACTTAGTACTATAGCAGCGGAGATTGCCTCTGCTGAGCCCATATAAGACTGAGCCTGCCACTAGTCAGCCATGATTAAGGAGAAGCTCTTGAACCCTACTCCTCCATATTGAACTATTGGATACTGGTAGATTTTGGGTAAGGGACAGTCATTGTTTTTAGTAGTATATCCAAGTGTGAGTCCACCAGCTGCCAATGGGTAATTCCAAACCTATGGTCACTCAGATTAAAATCAGTTGGTCAGAAAACAAAGGTTATGAATGTGTGAAAGGGACTTATAGAGAAAAAGAGATGAGGATGGTGGTGAAAGAAGATAGAAGGGGATGTGGTATGGGAGTAACCAAAATGAGTTATATGATTGGATGCGATTGTTATGTTGTAGGGTATTCGCCAGAGAAGACTACTCAGACACTAGTTTGAGCCAATAGAAAGTCTTTATTAATCTGCCAGCTGGATGTTTGGGACCTGAGTGAAGCTCTGAGCCTTTCTCACGGTGAGCTTTTAAGGAAAAAAATACAATCTGGTTTGACAAATGCCAGCAAGAAAAGTTAGCCCAAAGCAGAACTACAAAAGTCAAAAGGTGCTGTTAGTACATTTAGGGACTTTCTCAACATCCATGGACTTAGAAAGATTAGGTCTTTGTTCTTGGTTTGGCAGATGATGCTGTCAAGGCCTGAATGGACCTTCTATCAGGATGTCTGTTGCACTAAGTACTGGGAGCCTGTTACAAAGAATAAATAAAAAATATGCAGCTTTAAAGAAGTAATCAGATTCCTTGTACCATGGATGCCACTAGCTGTATATAGCTTACATGGACTCCTCTCCTCTTGTAAATATACCTGTATAGTTCTTCCAAGTCCCTCCCTCCCTCAACCTTCCCAGGATTGCCCACCCCTTGGCTTCCCCTGGCCATGAAGGTAGTGGTGGCAAGAGACCCATCTGACCTTGGAGGTTTGGTCTAGGAGGCAGAGCCAGCCTTTGGCATTACCAGTGTTCATTTTCTATTCATGTGTCTCCTGTACACAGCTGTGGCAGCAAGAAAAAACAAAGTCACCCACTATTGCTGCCTCCCCCACTGGGAAGTACTTCTATTTTGCCTAACCTTGAGCTATGACTGCAGAGAGGACATGATGCCACCTTCTCTCTATGTGTAACGACATTCTCTATTGGACTACACCTGTCATGCAGTGAAGAAGGCCACCTGGCCTTCAAGTGACCCCTGACAGGAGAAATTAAAGTCACAGGCCACAGCCAGCCTGAGCTCCTAGCTGACAGGTAGTTGGCATGGGACCAAAGTGCTGAGTCATGTTGCCTTATATCCTTTGTCCCCAGTGAACTGATCCCACAGGGTGAGAGATGAGCTGGGCATACCCAGCCTAGGCCACAGATTTGTAAGCAAAATAACTGCCTGTGGTGGCTTTATGCCATGAATGCTTACTCTAGGGTGTTTTGCTCAGCATTAGTTAAGAACTTAGGGTTCTAGAACAACAGAACAATCACTTCTTTCAGCGTAGTTGCTCACATGTCTGAAGTCCTCGTAGGTTTGGAGTGCCTGGTAGGAGGGACTTAAGGCAATGGGGGGAAGTACAAACATGTCCTGCAGCAGCCAGTTGGGAGGACCTCTTTGAGAACATTCACACACACTTTGTAGTTTCCTACTTGATTCAGGGTTGCTTTTGCCAGGAGTAGGGTACCTAAAGACAACTGTAAGGAATATTTGTTACACAGTAAGGGAAATTTAACACCTGACAATGTGTATCTTTAGATGGAAACCATTACTACTGATGCCACCAACAGTCCAAGAGTTTAGTAAGACTGCTTTCCTCTTATAAATGTGCTGTGTAATAGTTGTAGGTTGGCTTTTTCTGTTAGAACTCTGGGCTTTGGGGCATGTACTCTCATATTCCAGTGTGGGCTTTTCCATAAAGCTGTTCCTTAAGTATTCCTTGGCAGATACATTACAGCTCTCAGGGAATTCCTAAAACCCTCCTCCCTTATGCACAGGAGTCAGCTGTAACATCCTATTTGAAAAATGGGATCCCACTTTTCTGGCTGTGTTTAATTGGATTGTAGGAAGGGAAATTAATGTTGAGCTTGATGGCAGCCTTTGACTCTCAAGGTGGTGTCTCCTAGTGAGGACCAGAAGGCTGGAAGAGAATGATGCACACAACATGCAGAGCAAGGGCCTGGGACTAGGAAAGCATCCTTCACCTTATGGCCCTTCCTGGATTATTACTGCTGTTCTTGTTGAAGTCATTCCAGAACCCAGGAATGAGCTTCTGGTATTATATAAGCCATCTGATTCTATCCTTGTTTCCCAACACATTGTAACTTGCAGAATTGCTGGCCTGGTGGATCCTATCTTTTGATTTATAAATGTAAAATAGTCTATAAGAGGATACCTGAGTCCACCCTCTCATATTTCTGTTAGCCCTCAGATAGGCTCTAGGGAGACAGAATACCACAAGTGTGCCTCCATCTGTCCAAGACTCACTAGTCTGCAGAAAACTGCATCACAGAGGATCTCAGTCTCCTCACAAGGTACCATGGCAACCATGGATCCCAGCTCCCCTGTGTACTAGGCTTCAACACTTGTAGTTCCAAACAAGGAAGGAAAAGAAATCTACCCAAATTTATTTTTTCTCGTCAAAGGTCATTTTTATTGGAGGAAAAATAATAACAAAGACACAGAATTCTTTTATAAACAGATTTGGAGGCATCGTGACCTTTAAAGCAAGGTGAAGAGGTCCAAATAAAAACAGAAACATGTGGATTCAACTTAAAGACAATTTTAGATAGAGGAACCTTGTAATGTTTTTACCAATTCCAAGGACAGCCTCTGAATGGTAAATTAATTATCTCACCAGAGATGTGGTTATCAAGTACCTAGTATATGTCCTGGGCAATAGCTGGCTTAATCAAGTGCCATGTATGAGAGATCAGCTTCTGCTAAATAGATCCATAGAATCTTTCCCACCACTCTCATGGTGCTTTTGGGGACCACTTGTTAAATAAATGGTTCACACATTCAACTTCTTTCCAGTCTGTTTTTGGGCATTTCAATGTAAGACAATAGATCATAACTGTGCTGGTTAGTTATTGTCATTTTGACACAAGCTAGAGTCATCTGGGAAGAGGGATAATCAATTGAGAAAATGTTTCCATCAGATTTGTCTGTAGGAAAATCTCTGTGGTATTTTCTTGATTAGTGATCGATGTGGGAGGGTCCAACCCACTGTGGGTGACATCATGTTGGGCAGATGGTCCTGAGTAGTAAAAGAAAGTAAACTGAGCAAGTTAGGGAGAGCAAGTCAGCAGTAGCATGGCCTCTACCTCAGTTCTTGCCTCCAGGCTGAGCTCTTGCCCTGACTTCCCTTCATGAGGGTCTGTGAGATGTTAGATGAAATAAATGTTTCTCCTCACAAATTGCTTTTGGATATGGTGTTTATCAAGCAATAGGAAGCAAACTGTGATACTGACACCCTGCGATTCTATACCTAGACATTCTCCTTTAGCATGAAACAAGTTTATATCATTGTTCTTCTGATCAGGAGCTTAAATTCTCTGCCATCTGGGTAGGGGGCTCTCTGAGTCTACAGGGTAAGGCTGACTTGTGTGGTGTCTCCGAGTTCCAAGCTCTTTTGGGGAGCTCACTACCCACCTTTGAGTGCTGTGACAGGGTCTGCTTTCCATCCACCAGAAGATTCGGGGGTGTACTCTAAAAGTCATATTTACACATCTGGAAGCTAAATGGACAGAAGAGGTGGGCACCGGGCTGGTTTTTGGCATTTGGAAGTGATACCAGATCTCAGATGCAGGATAGGTGGCAGCAGAGTCCTGGTCATATCTGCTGGAGTTACTACACTCCTGCCTTTAGTGTTGGAGGAGAATCTCAGCCCCTTCCTCTGGGAACTTGAATCTGTTTTCAAGCCATGACTTTTTCCTAACTAGCTGGTGTCCCCACCATCAAACCTAGTTCCTTCTGTTGTGTTGCTCCTGAAACCACTTGCATAGGTTTTAACACTTACAGCTGACAAAGAGATGACTCACAAGTATCAGAAATCCTCTTGTAAGCACAGTTCATCCAAACAATTTAAAATATTTTTATTAATTCTTTGAGAATTTTGTGTAAAGATTTTGGTCATATTTAACTCATAGTCCTTCCCTTAGTTCCTCCCAGATCCAACCCCCATCTTCCTATACTTTTCCAACTCTATATCTCTTTTAAAATATTCACAAGGTCTAATTTGTACTGACAATATATTCCTAGGTATGGGGCAATCCACAGGAGTCTAGTTGATAACCAAGAGCCACGCTCTTAAAGAAATGCATCAAGAGCAGGAAATTTTAGTGTGCGTGTAAAGGTAACTTTAACTTGCCTCTTTTCACGATTATTTTGTCTGAATCTGACCCAACTGTGGTTCCCTGGAGGTTGATGGGATTGAGATGGTTTCTAATAAATGGTCTTAGTAAGTAACTCTGCTCAGACCAGTGGGGCAATCACACACCTAATTGACATCAAAATGTCAGGCAGGATGTAATTATGTATTTTGAATTACAAAAAGTAGTTCTAAATAACTGCAAATGTACTATATTGTTGTCCTTTGGGTAGCACAGTTTACTGCTAAGAGGCCAGAGGGAGCATTTTCTTAGGCAATTTCAGTCCCACTAATGTTATGAAGTTTCTTTGTCAGGTTACTGTGAAGTTCAAACCCCAGCTTGTGTGGTATAAAGTGGACCTTTGTGACCACAGCCACCAGAGGGAAATCTTCACTTTCTTTTCATGTTCTCTCTGGAACACTGATTATTGAGAAGATGACATTGCAGGGCAAGGACAGCCATAGCGTGGATAACAAGCCATCTGTGGTGAGCTTCCATAATGGTCAAGTGAGTCTCGACAGCCTTTTCCATGCCAGACCTGAGGGGCTCAGGAGGTCCTCCACTCCAGTAGCCACTGTTAACACCAGAGATGAAGGAGTCCCTTTGTGGTTGGCTAACCCCTTTGATGGAGTGATGGAAAGGGAAAGAAAAGGGACTGGATAAAGACACTGGGTTGAATTGTCCTGAAAACACATCTTCACCTAGATTGTTCTTTGGAGTTTATATGTAGGACAAGACATATTTATTATAGTTCTTGCAAACTGGAACTTTATTAGACATAAAATAATGAAGGCATGAAAGCCAGAGGGTGATGAAATCAAGGTAAAAGTGGAGCTCACCAATCATAACAGGTGCAGGCAAGATATTCCAAAGGTAGGATGAGCATTACTCCTTTCAGAATGGCTAAAATAAAAGACACCAATGACAGTTTATGCTGGAGAGGATGTAGAGAAAGGGGAACACTCCTCCACTGCTGATGGGAGTGCCAACTTGTATAGCCACTTTGGAAATCAGTATGGAGATTCCTCAGGAAAATGGGAATCAGTCTACCACAAGACCCAGCAATTCCACTCTTAGGCATATATCCAAAAGATTCACATTCATACAACAAGGATGTCTGTTCCACTATGTTCATAGCAGCATTATTTTTAATAGCCAGAACCTGGAAGTAACCTAGTTACTTAGCCTGACAGCCTACTGTGTATTCAGCCTAATTGTTTAAGGTGCCTTTAAGAGAACAATGTAACAACTTACTTGATTTGCCTTGAATTTCCCATGTAATCAGCTTTTAAGTCCTAGGATAATGCACACCTGTAATCTTAAACTGTGTACTTCCTATTCCCCTGACTCAGGGTGATGTACTTGTGTGTGTTGTGATACTCAGTTCCTGAAAGCAGCTGGCAGGTTGGAAGCAATCTTATAGAACAAATATCCAGCATAAATGTTAAAAGCAGTGGGGACATAACTTGATAAGGGTATGCCTGCAGAACTATGTGATATCTGGGTCATTTTGGTTCAGTACCTTCTCCTGTAAAATTCCATTAAATATTTCTGTAAAGAATCCTTCATTCCTTCCCCATGTGATGTTTTCTAGTCAATGAAGACGGAACAAAGCCCTTCGTTTGGAGCAAAGGGATAGCCAGACAGAAACAGGGACATATTCAGGTCATATATACAACAGATATATTATAGACAGGCTGGTAACCAAACTACCGATGGATAGAAGAAGACATAGTGAGTAGGGAGAGTGAGCAATTCACACTGGGGCTGACTGTTGATCAAGCTAATCTAAAATGAATTGCTGTATTTTCATTCCTTAAAGTGACACTAACACACTTTGGTGCCTGTGAAATTATCTTTTGTGTGTTTAACTGAGCACAGATAATAGTAACTATGTTTTAGTTAGGGTTTCTATTGCTGTGAAGAGACATCATGATCATGGTAACTTTTAAAAAGGAATCATTTAATTGTGGTGGTTCAGTTACAGTTTCAGAAGTTTAGTCCATTATCATCATGGGGGACATGGCAGCATGCAGGCAGACATGGTGCTAGAGAAGGAGCTGAGAGTTCCACATCTTCATCAGCAAGCAACAGGAAGTGAACTGTGTCACTGGGCATAGTCTGAGCAAAAAAGACCTCAAAGTTTACCGCCACAGTGACTCACTTCTTCCAACAAGGTCATACCTACTCAACAAAGCCACAACTCCAAACGGTACCACTTCCTATGGAGGCTATTTTCTTTCAAATCATCACACTAAATTTAAAGATTGTAAAAATGAGCATGTCTAAATCATACTCTACCAAGTACAAATGAAACACCTGTTTTGCTTCTCTCATTTTGATTTCTTCTCCTCTCCTAGGTTGTCTACCTATCCTAGTAAACTTACTATGTGTATTATATTAAACAGTTTCTTTAGGTTGGTGCTAATTTTCTAATTTGCGTTGCTCTTCACCACTCCAAGATGCAACTAAGGGAGGGGAGAGGCTGTGGCATGTGTGGCCTGTAATGGACAAGTAGAGGATTCATTTGTTGTTTTCCAGATTTTCTCCCAGGTTCATACCAGTTTGAAGATTGTTGGTGCCCAGGTATGATCTTATGATCACCAGTCTGTTGTAGTTAGCCTCTGTGGCTGGGCCTACATTAACATCATAGGTTCTGGTCTCCCATATGATCACCTTTTCTGGCTGACTCAGCTCCACTGATGCTTTCACCATGGCTTCATGTGAGGTTTACTGTGTTTCCCAAGCTGTGCTGTCCAACTTGCATCCCTCATCAATGTGACTATTTGGAAAAGTCCATGTTTGCATCCTAGAGACTGCAAAGAATTCTGTCACTTTGGATTGGTGGCAGATAAAACAGAATGTTCAGATAAATCACAACTTTGGATAAATGTAACCTTTTTAGTTGAAGAACTCTCCAATTGTTGCATGTCTCAGATGTTGGAGCATCCTTACACTATAAAACACATTCATTATTTTTTGAGCCAGGGGTTCTGCAGTTTATTTGTTCAATCTACCAACACTAGGCAGGTAGGATTAAAAGACTTCTTTGGAGTGTTCCACTCAAGTCCTCCTTTATTCTGCCTAGGTGCCCTATGATTCATGTGGACCCATGTCAGTTGGGTCACAGAGCTGATCAAACACTATCTTTTCTCATGCTTTGGGAAGTGAGGCTGTGGCTCTGCTGTCTTTTCTTTGACCTCAATTTATACACTGCTTTTAACTCCTTCAATCCAGAGCAATTAGGCTAAGACACACATCTATGATGCATACAGAGACTCTGCCCTTCTCTCCTATCTGACTGGGCTTGCTTTAGCTTTCCAGGATCTTTAAAGGGCAAGAAACAAAAGAATTTAGAAAATCTCATTCTATCTTCAAAGACTGGATTGAGAGTCCATTATCTTACTGTGAGTTCAATCCCTCCTTTGAATGTCAGAAGCTGAACATTAATTCTTAGAATCACTCCAGATACTTGTAAACTCTCATCCTGGTCTCCAACACCAAGGGCAGCTGAATTTCTCTGATCAGTTTGGAAGAGGCTGAGAAATTATCATTTTCAAGATGCCAGAAAGTGGCTTGCCACACAAAATTAAAGTTAAGAGGCATCAAAGATTTTATTTAGCTCATTAATTATTGAAGTAGCCAGTCTGTTTTTAAAAGAGTTTCAAACCAGAATTTGGGTTACAAAGAGTTGTATTATATGAGATAAAATTCATGTGCATTGCTTAAGACAGAAAACATTTATATGTTACTAGTAATTTGTCTTAGAAGTAACTGATACCTCTCTACACATAAGATACCCTCATTAATAAAAGTCAGTCAAACACACACACACACACACACACACACACACACACACACACACGCAAACAAGTGTACCCCCATGTACACATTTGTAAAATTAGATGTTGATGGAAGTTTCTGTCCCTCCCAGTCTCATGGTTGTTTAGTCTCAAATAAACACACAGAAGCTTATATTAATTATAACTGTTTATTTGATGGATCAGGCTTCTTATTGGCTAGCTCTCTATTAATCTGTGTATCTCCACATTGTCTTGGCTTACTAGGGATGTCCAGACCTCTTTCTCCCTTGGCATCTCCCTGGTAACTCTCTCCCTGTGTTCCTCTTCCCACAATTTTCCTAGTCTGGTAGCCCCACTTCTCCTTCCTGCCTGGCCACATCCTGCCTGTTCATTGCTCAAAACAGTTTTATTTGCCAAACAATAAGAGAAACATATATTCACAGCATACGGAAGGGTATCCCCCATCAATTAGATAATTCCTTCAGGGTGCCCTAAGCCACTCAGTGCTAATCACCATGCTAAAGAAATATTCAGCCATTTCTTTCACCCAGTCTTCCATATTTTATTCTGACAAAGTATAACCTGAAAGATTGATGTAGCCTGTTATAGTACTAAAAGGTAATCCATAGAAGGATGGCGAGTGGCCAATAAATAAAAAATAATGTTCAAATCCTTAAGTCTATAAATGAATATCATTAAAACAGCATTGAAACCTTTACTGGCTAATATGCTGCATTGGGAAGTAGAGACTCCTGTGCATTGATGTTGAAATAGTTCATTGTTGGCATCTTTTGGAATATGAATGCCATGTCTATAGAAATGCTATGTCTTTGTATATTTGAGCTAGGAAATGAGACACAAGCATGTAAACAAGAAAGTGTACAAGTGTGGAGGAAGATTGTAAGTTCAAGACTGGACTCAGCTTCCCAGGCAGTGGGATTATAGATGTGTACTACCAAACCTAACTTCATTTAACTTTTGGATTATGCAAACTACTCCACTGAAGTATAACAAAATTTAAAAGTTGCCCCAAAGCATAAAGTCAAGTGTCATTTTCCCCCAAAGCATAGTCAAGTATTATTGAGAGATAATCTTTGTTTGTATGTTGGCATATTTTTTTCCACCCTCCCTTCTCTTCATACATATGTTGCTAAAGACTTGTTCTGACACTGTAACAGCAGTAATGAAGACATTATTCATAGTTGTCAAGGATATCAACAGTCATAGCAAGGTACAAAGAACAGGCCCGACTTGTTCATGTTCAATGGGGGAATTCTTAGAAAAGAACAGGTTGAGAGAGTCAGTAGATGGAAAATTACTTGGAAGAGACATCAAAAGTGGAAGGATGCTGTAGTTTGGATGTATGTCCCCTAAAGTTGCCTGTCATGGAGTCTTGGGTTGCAGAGTGGTGCTATTGGAAGGTGATGGAGCCTTTTTAAGAAGCCTGTCCTACTTGGGGAGGGTCTTTGGGTCATCAAAAGTGTGGTACTTTGGTTTAGTTTTACTTAACTTTAGTTTTATCTCATGACATGTTTCCTACTTTTCCCATCAGAACCTCACTAGAGTTCCAAAGTAATGGGTCTGCCTAATTATGAACTAAAAATTCTGGAACTGTGAGTCAGACATAAACCTTCTGTGTTTATAATCTAATTGCATCAGCTATTTCATTATAGTAATGGGAAATTGGCTAACATATAATTCTTTTTTTTTTTTTTGGCTTTTCAAGACAGGATTTCTCTGTGTAGCTGTGGCTGTCCTGGAACTCACTCTGTAGACCAGGCTGGCCTTAAACTCACAGAGATCTGCCTGCCTCTGCCTCCCAAGTGCTAGTATTAAAGGCATTAATACCATCACCCAATACAACATCATCTTATTGTTTTTTATTTATGAAACAGAACATTTACTTTATTCCAACTTTTTTTTTCCAGAGGTAGACTTTGTTTTGATATCAGTGAGTTCTTCTACTTGAGCCAGAACATTCTTGATGAACCAACTTAGGGTTTTGTTAAAGGGAGGCCAGGGGGATCAGATATGAGAATTTGAAACTGCTTTGTGTGTGTGTGAATATTATACTGTGCAGGCCTGGTATTAAGGAGGACTCAGAGGGATTTGCCTAGAGTTTATCCAAGAACAGTCTTTTATCAAAGTAATGGAAACAAACAATATATTTATTTATGGAAGATTATCACTCATTGACCTAGTTCTCTATAAAACAAAGAAAAATAGGAAATAAGAGTGGAAATAGCAAGAATAATATTTTTAACAAGCCATTAAAAAAAGACAGGGTCTCTCTGTGAACTTAGGTTGGCTTCAAACTAATGATTTTCCTGCCTTAGCATCCTTAGTGCTGGGGTTATAGATGTACACCATCATGCTCAATTAAACTATCTTGAGAAAGGTAAAGGAAGTTGAGTATAAGGAAAATCTTTGCTTTGAGAGAAAAAGAGAATGTTGTGGTAGAAGAAAGGCTGATATTAGGAATAGTAGATACACAGTTATCTCATAGTCTTGCTCATAATATAGTGGTTCTCAACCTGTGGGTTGAGAGTCCTTTGGGGGTCACATATCAGATATCCTGCACATCAGATATTTACATTATGATTCATAACAGCAGTAATACAGTTACAAAGTAGGAAATAATTTTGTGTTTGGGCCTCACTACAACATAAGGAGTTGTATTAAAGGGTCACAGCATTAGGAAGATTGAGAACCACATACTGCTTCTTGATAAAAAGGGGGAAAGTAGTCTATCCTTTCTGAGCATAATACTCACATCTAAAATCTCTACAATAAATAAACAAACAAAAAAATCAGGCTAACAAGAGTAAGGCATTGGAGTCTTCAGAACTGAAGCCCACATAGGAAATTGCTCCTACACCTGAGTGTTGGAAAGTGGACTGCTGTATGAGCCAGGAGGGTCAAGGTCATGATGGGGGGACCCACAAAGACAGACAGTCGACCTGAGCTTGTGGGAGCTCATGGACTCTGAATCAACGGTTAGGGAGCCTCCATGGGACCGATGTAGGCCATCTGCATGTGTGTGACAGTTGTGTAGCCTGGTCGGTTTGTAAGGCTCCTAGTAGTGAGATCAGGACCTGTCCCTGGTGCTTAACTGACTTGGGAACCTGTTCCCCATGCTTGATTACCTCACCTAGCCTCGATGCAGGGGGATTAGCTAGGTCCTTTCTCAATTTTATGTGCCATGTTTTGTTCAAGCCCATAGAAGGCCTGCCCCTTTCTGAATGGAGACAGAGAAGGTAGATGGGAGGTGTGTGTAGGAAGAGGGAGAAGAAAGGGGGGAGGGGAAACTGTAGTCAGTATGTAAGATAAATGAAAATATGTTAATTAGATAAAAAACAGTTGTAAAGTGAAAAACAAACAAAGAAGAAGAAAGAAAAGTGGGCAACCATCCAGAAGCCTGAGGAGACGAGAGCTCTGATGAGTGGAATAAACTGGAGTGGCAAGAAGCAAGGCCTATCTGTTCAAAATCTTGGCATGCCTGTGTCTGGCTCTTTTCTTCCAGGTATAGAGAAACCCCTTCTGAAAGGAGGGTTTTACTACCCACTTGAGGGGAAAGTCAGCAAGCTCTTTCATGGCCCACTTCCAGGAGCATGTGGGAAAGGGGCAAAGACCTACCTCCTTTGGCCACTTCTTAAATGCCAAGGTGTCATGTTGGGGTGAAGTTTCACCATTCTTGTCAGGGATTAATATTAAAATGTTCCCCCAAAGAAACAGTCGATTTTACAGTTGGTAGCATATAGGGCCTACTTCAAAGAAGACAGCATTTAAATTATTAAGACACAGAAGAGAAACTTGATGCTATAGGTAAGAGGCTCTGGGTTTAGTTTGTTGGTCTGAACCAATTAGACAGCCTTGAACAAGCCACTCCGATGTCTGCGCTTCACTCTGCTTACCACTGGAGTAAATGAATGTGTGGCATCGGCCTGTTCACAAGCACCTCTAGGCTTATGTCAAGGCATCGTGAATTAGATCAGCTTTCCTCTGGTCTTGGGCAGTCTTAACACCATTGCAGTTTTGCCAGTGTGTGTGTGTTTCCATTCATTCAACAGGAAGGCTGTCTTTTGGAATCTCTTCACTCACTTCTATCCGGCAGAATTCTTTCTGTTGCACCCTCCCTCCATCTTTGGGCTCTCCTAAGCTGGAGGGTGCTGGCATCTCCCTGCATAAACTATGGTGGTCAGGTTTTGAATTTGGAACAATTAACCTGAGGGAAAGAGCATTGTGATGAATTAGTGTGATAAACCATGCACAGATAGGTAGAACTTAATGGAGGTGGTCACTCTTTCCTCCATTTTTTCCTACAGTTTCCCCCAGGACAGCTCCCCACCAAAACTGTGTAGTTTAATTATCTTTGCTGATAAAGACAGATGACAGTCATTCAGCTCCAGAGTGAGTGAAAGGAAAAATTGCTGGTGAGTCATCCGCAGACTTCTCCTAAACCTCCCTGGAAGCCAAGCCATGATTTTATGACTCCTGTGCTCTGCAGAGACTAATTTCCCCCACTGTCAACCATTACAGTGCTTTATATAGCACAGTGAAACAACACAGCACATTAACCTTTGCAGATGACACAGTCAGACCATGCCTACGTAAGCAGAGGGCTCTGATGTAAACGTGCGACAATGAGACACTGTTTTAGTGTAGGTTTCTTTGTATAGCTCCTTCCCTGTGGCCTGAGGGACACTCTGAAAGTATCATAGATAATAGTACCAACTTTGTCTTTTTCTCGTGGAGATGGTGACAGGTCATCACACATGGACAGAAGGTACAGCAGGATGCCAGCAGCTCATCTGGTAGCCTCCTTTGTAGCCATCTTGCTCACTTATCTTTTCTCCCTAGGGTTATTACAATAGTTTTATAACTTGGTTCCCTGTGTGGACTTTGGCCCTATATCATATTTCCAGTTCATCAACCAGTGGGACCCTTTGAAACCAAAGTTAAATGGCTCACTGTTCCCACTTACTCAGAAAAGGAGACAAAATCTTTCCAATGCCAAGTGGGCTCAGGCTGGTTGCCTCGGCAACTTTCTCTCTCTCTTCTCCTGGCCCACACTGCTTCGAAGGACCTTGGCACTGTAGGAATATCCTTTAGGAGCTTTCTGCAGGATTCCAGCCCTTTCTTATTTCAGGCTGTATAATTTTTCCCTCACTGTGATCAAAATACAGACAGAGGGGAGGAAACGTGTGGTGATGTCAGGGGATGTGTTGGCCTTGGCAGAATACAAAGTAGACATTTGTTCCCATGAGACAGACAGGATATAGAGAGAGCAGGCAGGAAGGAAGCAGGTATAACCCTCAAAGGCCCACACAGCTAGACTAAGCCTTCTGAAGACCCCATGGACTAAACATAATACCACAAACTGGGGATAGAGATTTGACAACAAGAGCCTGTAGCAGATACTTCAGGTGCAAATGGTACCAAGGCCTTCCTTCAAATGTTGCCCTCAGTCTTCCCCGAGTTTCTTACTAATGGAGCAAGCCCATTCCTCACCCCTTGCCTCTTTGAACCCCTACTCACATCTCATATGCTAGTTTTTAAACAGAAAACAAATGATCCACTGTTGGGGTCACCAGATTTACATTCCATATTTAAACAAACAGCATTCTTAGTGTCATAAACACCTTCACCTTTGAAAGTGGAGAATGCTGTCCAGTTTCTTTGCTCTTTGGAGTGTATTCTTTAGATCAGCATTTCTCTTAGACTTTATTGTACCCGGGAATCAGCTGGGGATCTTTCAAAGGTGTGTATTAATAGAAGGAAAGAATGAATCTCATTACTACCCTCCCACACATGTACGCAGTATTCTTTGAGTACTTCTATATCCTCTATTTGTACATTCTCTGCCCTCCCTCTTTTCCCTCCCATACCCACAGTGTCTTCCTTTTGATTTCATAACCCTTCCTTCCTCTTAATTTAATACACAAAAAGATGAGTAATACTTGATTTTGTGAGACTGACTTATCTCAATGGTGTCAAGTTTCACACAATTTCTTACAAATTTTTATTTTATTTTTTAATAATATTATTCTTGTTTATAACTGAATAAAATTCTACTAGGTATAAATTGGAGTGTGTGTGTGTGTGTGTGTGTGTGTGTGTATGTGTGTGATATTTTCTTCATCCATTCATCCACCTATGGCACTTAGGTTGATTGTATATCTTGGCTAGTGCAAATGATGCCTCGATAAGCAGGGAAGGCTCTCTAGAGTAAATGGTCTTTGAATGGGAATTTTAAACTTGTTAGGCTTTGGGATGGGATCTGAGAATCTGCATCTATGTGTAGTTGGTGCATGACCCGTACCTGAAATCACAAGGCTGGTGACCATTTGGATCTGCATTTGGAGATAGGTTAGTCAATTTTTTTTGTTTACAAAGCCAAGTTCAAAACCTTAGAGATGAGCCATCAGTAAACCAGAGAAAAGCTTTAAGTGACAGATTCTTGGGCATCCACTCATATGTTGTAATTTAGTAGATCAGAAGTCATCATCAGGAGTCTTGCTTTTAATAAAACCTGTCAAGTATTCAAGCAAGTGGTTAGGATGGGTAATGACTGATGGTGAGAAATCAAAATTTTCTTGTGTGTACAAATGTGATTCTGGTTTTGCCAAATTACTATTTAGGGAGTGCAAAATGAAATCTCAATTGAAAATAAAAAAGTCTCATTGATGTTACTTGGTTGGCCTCCAAAAATGTAATGCTTTCAACAGATAAAAGAGGTAAATGGGTATAATCACTTCAAAATTCTCATTTACCACTTCAGATTCCTCTTTAGCATTATGGGCATAATACTAACACAGGGCAAACAATTCAAAGATCAAAGCATGTAATGACAAAAGAGTTTTCCTTCTACATTGGAGGTCTAGTCTCACTTCCTGGAGGACACTGTCAACTCTGTCTTGTGACTATTTTCAGAAAACTTGCATACACCCATTACATATGTTTCTTTCTTCACAAGAAAAAAACAAATGTGTTAAAAACTTTCTACCCATCTTTTTCTTATCACTGTGGTCTTTATTAGTCATGTGTGCAAGTTGTGTTTTGACTTGGGTATCTTCAATTCCACCTGCTCCAACGCCTTTCCTTTGAGTGGTGGGCATTATGGTCATTTCTCTTCAATCTAGGTGGCCTTGTGACTATATTGGGAGTGAGACAGTATGTATTCCAAGGCTTGGTCAAAAAATTGTATACAACTTCCAGTTGATTCTTTGAGAGAAGTTCACTCATGAAACTCAGTCTATGCTGTAAGAAAATAGACCACACAGAGATGCTATATTTAGAGTTCTGTCCAACAGCGCTAGCTGAGTTGCATCCAACAGCCAGCATCAATTTCTAGAAATTCGAGGAAGTGAACTTTGAGTAATTTCAGCCTTCATAATTCAGGCTGCTCCAACTGCAGCAGAGATGAACCTCTGTTAGGTTCCAGCAAACAATACTCCAGATGATGGTGCCGTCACATGCCAAGTGCTGGCTTGTTAAAGGAGCCCAGGAAGACCTTTGAAGCCATCTCAGAAGCAAGAACTTTCTGACCTTCTCTTGTTTTCCCCAACCTAAGTGCAGGGAGTGACCACCTTTGAAGTTCCCTTCTCTGACTTAGGAAACGTCTTCTAAAAGAAATGCAATTGTTTTAAATGCCCTTCCAGGAAAGATTATCCACAGAAGAGACTGAAAGTCTCTGCATCCAGACAGACTTTTCATCTATTCTTCTGAGGCAGCTTTGAGAGCTCACCCCTGGGAAATTCCACATGCATATGCATGGCATTCATCTTCCTTTAACCCTCCCAGAACCTAGAACAGTTTTGTCCCTAGCTATTGTCTCATCTCTGGGCTTATTCAAAAAACCATTTATTGCCTATCAAGATTGACTATACCCCCTCCCCGGTTTTCTTCTCCTCTATATAGAAGGGCCTGTAAGTTTCTGAATCTCGTTGGACTATTGGGTAGTGGCTTTACTATGATGTTAATAAGTCTGTATATCTCTTCTTCTTGTGAACCTGTCTAGTGTCCCCCAATTTTAGTAAACTTTCAGAACATTCCTCTTTTCTATATGCAATGAAACTGGTGACAGAATTTCCTGATCTAATTTGAAGATAGGTGAAAGGGTTAACAGAAGGATGGAGGTCTTGGATCTGGTACTTTATATTAGGCTAGTCTCTGTTAAAATAACTAACAGACCTTCTTAGCATGCAATCACATCATCCATCTTTATTTCTTATGTTATTGTTCAATGAAGGTCAAGGGGCTTCCCTCCAGACTGTGACTCTGTGATGTAGTTTCCTTCCATGTGAGGGCTGCATTTGTCTTTGAGGGTCCTCTGAGTTTTGTTCTGTATTTCTATAGTTTAGCTGATCTATGTGATAAAAATGTATTCCAAGGCTTGATCAAAAAATTGTATACAGCTTCTAGCTGGTTCTTTGAGAGATGTTCACTCATGAAACCAAGTCTATGCTGTAAGGAAATAGACCACAACAGAGATGCCATATTTAGATTTTTGTCCAACAGTCCTAGCAGAGTTGCATCCAGCTAGGATTGATAGAGGATAGAGGACCTGATAGGAATTTGTGTAGCATGGTTTCAACTGAGCTACATCAAGTTTGCTCACAGTCCATTAGCTAAGGCTCATATTTAGAGCCCCATTTTAGCTTCAAGGAGGTCTGGGAAGTGTAGTTCACCTAGATTCCTCAGGAGAGGAAACCAGGTTCGCTAGCAATAAGCTAGTTTCTGTCACCTAATGTCTCAATTTCTTTGCTGTGAAAAGAGAACAAAATCAACCTCATTAGGTTATTCTAGGAATTAGAATAGAAGAAATTCTCTCGTCTCTAAAGGGTTTGAAAGGACTATACATTTTTAGGTACAATCCTACAACACAGTGAAATGTCAGTCAGCAATGCACCACACTTACTTTCATAATCCCATTAGATTCATAATGGAGTCGAAAATTCTGCTTATGTAATAATTTTACTGTATGTTTCGATACACAAGTGCTACTGTTTGCAAATGCCTAGAAGCAACAAATTTTAGTCTATATCCAGGTATATAATAGTAGGCTGTACCATCTATTCAAATAAGTATATTATATGATGTTGACATAATGACAAAATAATGTATTGATGCGTTTCTCATATATTCTAGCCATCTAAGTTCTGTACAGCTGTATCATGATGTCTCACAAAATCTAAGGTGATGGAACTCTGCATCATCAGTCAGGGTCTCCATACATAACGGATAGTGACATGCCACTGGCCTACAGCTGAACAAATCTGACCCATGGGAACCCATAATTGTTTCTTGCTCAGGAGGCAGGACAATGAACTACCCAAATCAGTCTGTGCCTGATGTTATTCAAGGTCTCAGGAACATAGCCGGTCTCTCACCAGGCAATGCTCAAGTGGGTCATTAGGTAGAGATCACATCTTTCTCCCTAGTTTCCTGTGATAATGGTTTCCATAGCAGCCTGTATGCTTCATGTAAACAAGAACAAGTGACAAAGACCAGTTAGAGGAACTGAAAACATAATGTGACTTTCAATTCTAGTAGCCACAGGGTCTTCAGGTCCATGCCCTCCCTGGAGTACTTGCACTCTGGTAAAATAGACATAATGTTGGTGGAGTGATTCCATGGAAGCCATGTGGGGCTCAGGGAAAGAACTACTCTGAAGTAGCTCTCTCAGCTATCTAAATCATAAAGTGAGGACAGAGGTGTTTCTCCTGTGACTGCTTCAGAAGCAATTATTATGTAGCTTCAAAACTTTCAAAGCCATTTTTCTGAGGGTGAAGTTTCTAGGTAAAGCTTGTAAAGTGTATTTATACCTTCTAATTTTAATAATAATTCCCATGTCAAACTTATTTACCCCTTATGAGTGGTGGGGAGGCTGTCCCTTCTTGACTGGATTAGATACCCATGTATGCTTCCCAAACTGAAGTTACTTATGGTACTTGCTCTATCTGAATGTTGAGCAAGTATCTTCATACGATATATTAGAGGACTTAAAAATGTCAATTTTCTTTGACCTTATAAATCTCCTAAGAATCTCTCCTAGAGACAGAATCCTTGACTGGGGTATAGCTCAGTATGCATGAGACCCAAAGTTTTATCTCCAATATATAAAATATATATATTCTTAAACAGAGTCTAGATTTATAGCCAACTAGCTGTTTCAAAGTTATTTATAAATTCAAAGAGTTAAAATTTAAATATAAGCCTTTATAGGTAAATAAATCACACAGCTTTCATGTAGAGAAATATTTTGTGACATGTAAGAATAATATTTATGTTATATTTTTAATGACATAGAAAGTTCCTTCATAAAAACATACAGGATAGGAAATGGCATTTCTGGTTTTATCTCAGTTGAGTTCAAATAATGATGCAAAATAATGACAAGAAAGTCATAATCCCAAATAAACTGTATTGTATCTGGGAGGGAGAACGTGAGGAACTTCTTTTTCTGTGCATTTACATATATTTAAAAGTAATATGGAGAGAGATAAGAAAAGCAACTACTTGGTCCATTGCCTCAAAGGGAAAGAAACCTTCTCCTGCATAGCATAACTGAGAAAAGACAGACATTCAAAACTTACCCAATGTTATCTAGATTTTAAGATGGAAATATATTCTGAAAATACCACAAATTAATCAGATTTTAAGGCAAAAGCTGATTTTTGTTAACCTTTGTTCTTTCAGTTAGGAATTATGCTGGTCTAGTAAATGGGTAATAGCAGATTCTCTTTGAAGATTCATGTCCTTCACCAGCCTTGGGTAGTTGATGAGATTTCTAGTTCTAGGCATGATTTCCCTCCTGTTGAGCAGAATGTAAGTCCACCTAACTAGTTGCTGCCAAGATATGAGTGTCACAGTTTCACCTTAGGGATGTCTTGCCATGCTGACCATTGTTGTGACAGGTGTCACAGCTAAATAGGACTATCGATTGGTTCCCTCCTTTGGCAGCTTTCATAGCACCTTCTCGTACCAAGAGAGCTGGACCACAGGAAGGGGGCTTGCAGGTAGGATCCAGCTTGAATCTTCTGAGTCTCTTGTCTGAAGTGTATGGTGCTTTCAGCAACTCCTGAGAGGCAGCCAGGGGCAGCAACAATAGTCTAGATTGTTCCAAGAGTCACTTGGACTGCTCTGAGCAAATACTTGAAGGTTTCTCATGCTTTGTATTGGAGTTTATGTTAAATAGTCTATGACATAACAGGTAGGTGAAGCTCTCACTCTATATCAAAGCAGGGTCTCTTTGCTGCAAACAGAGACCATTACAGAAAGATACAACTGGTCATAATGTAGAGATCAATTGGCTGTATGGTTCCCAGCCCCTATTGATATATCTCCAATATAACTTCTGTACCCAAGGCTTGGGGAACATCATAGGACAGGGGGCAGAAAGCTTGTAAGAGCCAGAGAACTTGTAAGTCTGTTGTGAGATTATAACTTCTAGAAATGACAGGGAAGCTAAAAGATGAACAATATGGCTGCCCAAACAAGACCTTAACAATGGTAATAGCAATAGAGAGGCTAAACAAAGAACTACAGATCACTAGTCTGCTGAGAGGGGGAAAACTAGTCTTTCCCAAGGATGATGCCTCTACTTGGTTATCCATCACAAATTGTTCAGCTTAGAAATCATATCCACACAAGCAACACTAGATGGATTCAGGACTGTGTGTGTGTGTGCGAGTGTGTGTGTGTGTGTTATATACATAACAATAATAAAGAAAAAGGGCCATCAATTTGAGAGAGAATGAGGATGGACATTGAGGGCCTAAGGGGAGGAAAGGGAATGGGGGAAGTGTTATCACTATAATCATATTTTAATTAAGATTTAAAAAAGAAAAAATTCTTTACTTGAGGTGTTCTGTAGAGAGTTCTCCTGTCTTAGCCCCTGGATTGTTGTTATATCAGACTGTGGATGGATATTGGATAGTCCAGCTATTACCAAGATCCATGGCTCTTCTAAAATTGTAATTCAGTTTGTCCATGCACATACATTTTACTGGGACTGGAATACATAGATTTATGGGATTCTCTAAGATTCCTTTGTATCCCCAAAGGCATTTGAGGTTCTATAAATGAGTTCCATGCATCTGGGTATTTAAGCTCTTCAAAGTCAAGTGATTACATATAGGAGACAGGATGGAAGCTCTCTCTAGCATCTAGAGGATGACTCTCTAATTCAAATGAATCAAATTGCAATGAGAACAAGCTCATGTTTAGTTGCAATGTGGGTTACATCACAGTATTTGGGACTGAGTTTTATCAAAAGTCAAGCCTCCCCCTGGTTGTGAAAAAGCTTCCTTGCAAAACAAATTCTTCATTGTAGTGGTAAAACAAGAAAGCAGAAGAAAATCTTCCCCGGGGAAGAACCCCCTAAGTGGTAATCCTTGACATATACATATGCAGTAATATTATATGGACTGAACAGGTTATATTTATATATTTTTGAATATAAAATTTATATTTATATATGTAATGAATTTAAACTGATAAACCATTTTGTTAAACGCTCTCACAGCTTTTCTTCCTCGACCTGAGTTGGATGGATTTCAGCTGTACAAATTTTGCATTTATAGCCACTCAGTAGGGAAAACTTTAATTTGTTTTATGTTTGCAGAAGGCTGGAACAATTAATATTGTGAAAACAATGCCATATATAATCCGTGGGATGCTGCGAATATAAGATGATGTATTAGCTTAATTCTTTCCAATGAATGGCTTATCACCCATGCCAGCAGATGTGGCTCGTGGGTGATCAGTACAGACCTCTCTAAAGAATTCATAGTGGGCTATGAGAGGTCAATGACAAAACACCCCCACCAGCTCAGGAGTGACTGACCCACATTGACAGTGATTTGTGGATAGTTGTAGTCCAAAATGACACTTTTTA
Organism: Mesocricetus auratus; assembly: GCF_017639785.1. Taxonomy (NCBI): domain Eukaryota; kingdom Metazoa; phylum Chordata; class Mammalia; order Rodentia; family Cricetidae; genus Mesocricetus; species Mesocricetus auratus. Next base: position 111,050,825 of record NW_024429189.1, read on the forward strand.
TTGTGTTTTTCTTTTTAAGATTTTTTAATTTAAATTAGAAACAAGCTTGCTTTACATGTCAATCCCAGATCCCTCTCCCTCCCTTGTTCCCCTGTCCCCCCACCCAATCCCCACTTTGTTCACCAGGGAGGGTGAGGTCCTCCATGGGGGACCTGTAGATCATTTCGTTCAGGGCAGGGCTTAGGCCCTCCCCCAAGAGACCAGGCTGAGAAAGCATCCCTCATTGTGGGATGGGCACCCAAAGTACATTTGTATGCCAGAGATAATTACTGATCTACTACCCAAGGCCCAATAGATTGCCTAGGCCTCCTCACTGACACCCATATTCTGGGGGTCTGGATCAGTCCCATGCTGGCCCCCCAGCCATCAGTCTGGGGTCCATGAGCTCCCCCTTGTTCAGGTCAGCTGTTTCTGTGGGTTTCACCAGCCCAGTCTTGACCCTTTTGCTCATCACTCCTCTCTCTCTGTCACTGGGTTTCAGGAGTTCAGTTCAGTGGTTAGCTGTGGGTGTCTGCCTCTGCTTCCATCAGTCACTGGATGAAGGTTCTAGGTTCAAACTCATAATCAGGGAGGGGCATTTAAGGTAGTCTCTCCACTATTGCTTAGTTTGCCAGTTGGTGCCATCCTTATAGATTTCTGGAAATCTCACTAATGCTAGATCTCTCCTCAAACCTATAATGACTCCCTCTATTATGGAATTTCTCATCCTGCTCTCTTCTATTCTTGCCCCCACTCAACCTTCCTGCTTCCCCATGTCTTCCTCTCCCCTCCTTTTCTCCCCCTCTCTTTCTCCTAGATCCCTCTCCCCCCAATCTGCTCAAGAGACCTTGCCTCATTCCCCTTCTCTGGGGTACCATGCATATCTTTCTTAGGGTCCTCCTTGTTTCCCAGACTCTCTGGCAGTGGGATTGTAGGCTGGCACTTCCCTGATCCATATTTAAAATCCATATATGAGTGAGTACATACCATGTTTGTCTTTTTGTGACGGGGTTACCTCGGTTAGGATGGTTTCTTCTAGTGCCATCCATTTGCCTGCAAATTTCAAGATTCCATTGTTTTTTTCTGCTGAATAGTACTCCATTGTGTAGATGTACCACATTTTCTCTATCCACTCTTCAGTTGAGGGGCATCTATGTTGTTTCCATGTTCTGGCTATTACAAATAATGCTGCTATGAACATAGTGGAACAGATGTCCTTGTTGTATGAATCTGCATCTTTTGGGTATATGCCTAAGAGTGGAATTGATGGGTCTTGTGGTAGACTGATTCCCATTTTCCACAAAATGACACTTTAGCTAACCATTTTTCTACAGCTTGACTTTGTCTCTCAGAAGTTCATACTTGGAAAACTTAATTCTCAAATTTGTATGCTAATGTATTTAGAAGTCCTTTAGGAAGCATTTTTGATTGGATGAAGTCATGGGGGGTAGTCCCTGTGATGACATTGATGGACTTATAAGAAGATCATGCCATTTGGTCCCACCACTATATTATTATGCAGGAAGGTAACCCTTGCCACTTTCAGTCAGATACCAGTACCATGCTCTTGGACTTCCTGACTCCATAAGTTCAAACCAAATAAACTTCTATTTTAGAAAATGCAAGATCTCATTTCAAGTATCTGCAAACAGGCTCAGGTACCACATGGAAAGAATGCTACTTAGAACGGAGAGGCCAGTGTTTTGGGGCTGTGCTAGGCGAGGATGTGTGCAAACTGCACCATTTTACCAGAATAGTTCTCTAGGTTCTTGTCTATAGAAAAGCACTCTGAAGTTTGGTTTGATTTCTCTGATTCTATTAACAACAGAAGTCTGAGTGACTCTGAAGACGTCTTGGGGAGGTTTGGAGATAACACAAAGGTTCTAAGTCAGGGAAACACTATTTTTTATAAATAGCTCTACATTGTGCCTGGAGTAACAGACACATGAAGTGAGCTTCAATGTAATTGAAGCATCTCAATGTCAGAGTGTTATGTTAGGTGCATAGTTGTCTTACTTTTTAATAGATAATTTACAGTTCATGAAACCCAAAGCATATTTACCTTAGTGGCAATGTGGCAAAAAGTCACTTGTCTCCTTCAGTGGTTTACCAGCAAATTTTGCTTTGAGCTACAGAGTGTTCTTGGTGAATGAAAGACAGCAAACCCATAAACCATGACCCAAGATAAGACACTATTTACTAACATTTCCCAGGGGAGCAAAGGAGAGTGGACTACAGAGCAACAAGGGGATATCTTTGTGAAAAATGAAGCTTGCTAATCTTATGTTTCATTGTTGAAAGTTTTGTTGAGTCTAAGCCAATGATCATAGACACTACTAACTAGAAAGTGGATATTTTACAATGTTTCTGCGTGAAATAATTTCAACAAGTATTATCACCAAGCATAAGTATTGTGCTAATCATGACAGAAAAGCTTAAAGAACTTAGGGGCTGGTGGAGGTCCCTAATGGTCTGGAGACTCTCAGGAGACTCACATAATCGCGGGACTGTCATTTGAAAATTTGAGCTAATTATTTAATATCTCCTATGCTTAAAAAAGGCCCCATGAGTCATCAGAGACGCTAAAATTGATCACATCCTGGCTTCATTTCCTGTTGTTGTGATAAAATACCTTGACAAAGGCAACTTTAGGGAGAAAGAATTTGTTTCACAATTCCAGGTTACAGTCAGTCATAGCAGGTAATTACAATGGCAGTGGCTTCAAAGGACTGGCCACATTATATTTGTAGTCAAGAGCAGAGAGTAAAGAATTAACACATGCGTTCCTGGGCTCAGTTCATTTTCTCTACTTTTTACACAATTCAGGATCTCCTGTTGAGGGACCCCTGTGATACCTTGTTTTCTGAGACAAGTCCTCAGCATGGAAACCACTGAATAGGCAAGGTTGAATGGTCAGTTAGCCCTAGGCATCTACCTGTCTTTGTTTTCCTAGTGCTGGGGTTACATGAACATGACACTTCTCGAGGCTGTTTTTTTTTAAATGTGAAATTAAGCCCCTTTGCTTACAAAATTCTCATGCTTACAAGACAAGTACTTCTGGCCAACTGTTCTGTCTCCCCAGTCGTATGAGTTCATTTTTAATTGAAATAAAGAACTGTAGGAGCTATATCTTAAAATGACAGTATTTGACAAAGGGCAAGCATTTCAGAACACATTCGAATATTAATCCACAGCATTAGTGGGGATGCAGGCCCACTCAGATACTGCCATTATAACAAAATGGCACAATTATTTTTGGAACACAACAAGGCAATGAATAGCAAATACTTTTCAGCTTAAAAACTCTTTGTGTCCTAGCCTTTATTTTCCCAGTAATTTATATCAAGGAAATTACTGAAGACTTAGTTTCAAGGTTATCACTGAGCTATCTTTTAAAAATATAAAATGTAATAGGAATGCAATACAAAATGGGTTCAGTAAATCACTTCTGTGAAAGTCAGACACAGGAAATTATCAGCAAGCATCGAAAAGATGTTATACAAAAGGTATTTTAGCTTTAGAAAGATGAGACCCACCCTACACAAAGAACTACAGGTAACTGATGATGGCCGAGAGAGAGAGAGAATTAGCTTCTCTCAGGGATAAGCACACTAATTTGTTACCAAATAAAGAATAAAATAAATTCAGCAGGTTGTGTGTGTGTGTGTGTGTGTGTGTGTGTGTGTGTGTTCATAATAAAGAAGAGACCATAAATTTGAGAGAGATAGGGTGGGGGAGGTCATGGGAGAGATTGGAGAGAGGGAAGGAAATGACTTAACTATATTTTAATTAAGAACATATTAAATAAAAATATGAGTTTAAATAATAGTTTGCTGCATAAGTGGGCAAAGCTCCTCTAAGAAGCCATAGATAATTCAGTGAAAAGCCAAGTGCCAGGTGTGGAATACCTATGAGTTTTTGGCCTGTAAGACTTTCAGAAATCCCCAGAACAATGTAGGCTGTTAACCAGAACTATAATGCCAGTGCCCTATTTCTGATGACACCATACAGTTTGGTTACATAACACATAGAAATTCAGCAGAAACTGAGCAATAGGCTTCCTGCATAGTCACTGGCTTTCATAGCACCAGAAGTGCTGTGCAGGCTGCTGGGTGAGAAAAGCCATCAACAAACTTATTATGTTGTGATGCCTTCATACACAATATCAACCTGTCAGTCAGGATGTGCCCACAATTTTAAAAAAAGATGGGGCATTGAGATATTATGAAAAGGAGGTAAATTAATCAAAAAGCGCATATACTTACTTTATAGTATATGTCTCTTGGCGGTGGGTAGAGATAGGAGAAAGGTGTTTGACTTGGGTCTAGGGTGGTCACAGGGCATGGAGGCAGCATGTCTAGAATGCACTTGTCCAAAAGCTGATACTTTTTTATCCTTCCAGTTTAACCCCTCCAGTTCTATTATTCTCATCTAAAACTTTCTCCCCTCCCTCAAAAGCCCCCAATATAGGGCCTTAGTACTTTCCTAACATCTACATGGCTTCCAAATATACATAAACACTTGAAGACTGGGAGCTAACAGCCACAGATGAGAAGAAATATGAAGTCTGTCTTTCTGGTTCAGGGTTACCTCATTCAGAATGATTGTTTCTCCACTCAATTCATTTACCTGCCACTTCCATAATTTTGTTTTTCTTAACAACTGAATAATATTCCATTTTGTAAATATACCACATTTTCACTATCCATTCATCAGTTGATGGACTTCTAGACTGTTTCCATTTACCAGCTCTTATAAACAGCAGCAATGAACACGAATGAGTACTAATCTCTAAAGTAGAATATAGACTTTTGGGTGTTACATGTCCAAGAGTGGTATAGATGGATCATGTGGTAAATCTATTTTTAGCCTTTTGAGGATTCTCTCCCCTGATCTCCACAGTGGCTGTATCAGTTTCCCACCAACCATGAATAAAAATTTTCATTTTCTTGCATTCACACCAGCATTTGTTGTCTTCTAAAAAAATTAGTTATTCTAATTAGAGTAAGATGAAATTTCAATGTAGTTTTAATTTGCATTTCCATGATGGATAAGGTTGTTGAACAAAAGAAAAATGTTTCTCAGCCATTTGTATTTCATCTTTTGAAAAATATCTGTTTAGTTACATGCATTCTTTTTTTTTGTATCTAGCATTTTAGTTGTTTGTATATTCTAGATACTAACTCTCGTCAAATATATAGCCAGTAAAGTTATTTTTCCATGGAAATGGAATGGATGGAATATGATGGTACATTTCACTTACAGAAGCTTTTTAGTATTATGAGGCCATGTTTATCAATTTGTTAACTTTTAATGCCTGCACTATTGGAGTCCTGTTCAGACACTTCTAAGTGGGACATCTATATCACAGCACCTCCTCCAAAGGCTCAGGGATCATCATCACGGGAAAGGAGTGGAAAAGGCGTAGGATCTAGAGTCAGTGGGTGGCAAGGAAACTGTCTTCTCTATTTAACAGGGCAATTGCACACACGAACTCACATAGATTCTAGAAGCATGCACAAGACTGCAAGTTTAAGCCAAACTAACTCCAGACATGAACAGGAGAGGTGAGTACAAAGTCCCACTCCTAGTTGAGGAGCCATTGGCAGGTGATAGCTTCTGGAAAAGGGAGAGTCAGTCTTCTTTAAGAATGTAGCCTGTAGTGATCTGACACTCCAGGGGAAGACTGCAGATCGAAGAATCCATGAGCAGACAGCTCTTACTAGACTCAATGGATGGACAGATATGAAAAAAGACACAGAAGTGGGTGGGTAGGAAAGAGGAAGTCTGGGGAGGAGGAAGTGAATGTGGCCAAAACACATTTACAAAATCTTCAAAGCACTACTGATGATGAAGACAAATCAAAATAAAAATCCTTAATAAAGTGTGGCACTTCTGAGAGGGAAGATAAGGCAAGAAAAGGACTCCATTTCTCCTCTAAACATTATAGATTATTGAAAGTTCTTGTGGACAGTTCTACCTTTCAGTCCCATGTATGTGCAATAAAATATACTTGATGTGACTGATTTTTTTGGGGGAAAGGGTGTGGGACATAATTTTGTACTGTGTCACCATGGATAAAGGGCTAACTAATTATCTATTACTGTGCAACTAATTGTCCCTAGGCTTACAGCATTGGTTACCTCACATAGTTTCTTTGAATTAGGAGTTTGGCAGAGGTTTGACTTGGCCTTGAAAGCTTAGGGTCTCTTATGTTGTCCAAGCTTGGCTGGTGGGGGGGTCTGCTTCCAAGTTCATTCAGGCTGCAGTGAGTGGTGCATGAGCTTCTCACCATGTGATGCTCTCCATGAAGCTTCTTAATTCATAACTCATAGCCCTGACTATAGCAAGAAAAGAGAGGGTAGTGAGGGAGCATGAGAGCCATGCAGGTGGGCGCGTGAGTGTATACACACACACACACACACACACACACACACATGCGCACACATAGAGGGAGAGATCTCAACCAAAATCATGGTGTTTCAAAAAGCAACCTCAGAAGTGGCAAGCTACTTTTTCTGCCATGTGCTAGTGGACACACAGATTAACCCTGGTGCAATGTTAGAGGGAACTACACACAGATGAGGTTCTTGGAGATACAAAGTCAGGGTCATCTTTGAAGCTGTGTTCAAGAGAAAGATGGGCAAGTTAAGGGAGGGAGGGAACCATGATGTCATGAAAGTAGAAATTTGGAGATATCATAGATTGAAGGTTGATGTCAACAGCACTTGAAATTTCAGTTTGGAGCTGAGTTTATCTACATATTTGAGGGTCACATTGGCTAGATTACCTCACAGGAAGTGCATTGGATTAGACTAAACATCTCACTTACCATCAGAAAAACTGGGCTATTAGAGGAAACCAATTGGTAATGGCCACTTAAGATATGTGTCCTGGTGTTCAGCCTTACTATTTTAAAGGGGCTGTGTCAGTGCATGTCAAAATCCAGGAAATTACTAAACTGGTTCACCTGTCCCAGATAAACTCCAGTTTTTCTTTAAGCTGCCTTTGTTAGGTATTTTTTTTGTCATAGCAATGAGAGAAATAAACCATATAGTTCTTTTAATGAGTCATGATATTAGGCATCAATAAGTAATATAGAGTTATATTTTTGGTTAAGAATATTTAAAGGGGAGAATATATAAGTTTGTGTGCTAAAATAAAATTTTTATCCCATGGGAAAATGACTGGACTTTTCTTTTCTGAAGTAAATAAAAGGGATGATAAAGACAAAATTAAAAGGCTCAAGGACACCTTAAAAGGTCTGTGTAAGTCACAGAAATCTGTAGAGGATGAAACTTAAAGGTTACATTGTATATATGATAAACATGTGTATGTGTTTGAAAGTTGTTAGAACATCCAAGGTCAAAATTCAAAACAATAGAATCTACAATCTCATTCTCTGTTTAAAACAATGTGATCTTCTTAAGATATTGACTTGTTCTTGGTAACATTTATGAGAACTGACTTTAAAAATGTATGTTCTATTGAGATAATTTCTTGTTTTCTGATAAGCTTGTCAGACTTTTAACTACTAGGTAGAGTAGTAAAAATAAGAATTTATTTAAATCAATTTGCTTTTGTCTAATCTTCATCTAAATGCTACACAAGAGTTAAAACTAAAATCCATTGCTTATTCTTCAAGACTGGTAAAACTGTCCTTCTGGTATCCACATATAGAGGCCAAGACAAGACAGTGGAAATAAAATATCAGTCAATACCTTGGTTGTTTCCTTTCTAGATCATACAAGATCCCAGGCATGAGGGACCCCTTCTAAGGTAGCCATGCAACCTACTCTCTTGATCTGAGAGACCATGGAAACCATAGAGTTTGGGAAATCCACATGGTCAACAAGACCCTGAGTCATACCAACAGATGATATACCATGTAGAGGGGAAATTAAAAGAGCCAAGAGGCTCCACATGAGTCCCTTAACAATCCTATAGGCTCCTTGAAGAAGCCTTGAATGACCTTAAAAAGTATAATGAAAATTAATTCACGGTCATTTATGTGTTTTAAAAATTCCATCAGAAAAGTATAATTATAAAACTAAATTCAACCATCATCTCCCCGCCAGGATTCTCATGTTGACCTGTTCCAGCTAGGGAACCCAGCGTCCAGCTTTATGGTTTTAAACGGGCTATACCAGTACTTGCCAAAATTTAGGGAATGATTCACCTGGTTCACCTGTCCAGGATAAAGCTCTATATTTTTTAGAAAGTACTCAAGAAAGCCCTGGTAGAGCAGTGAACTAATTGAGGTTTCTCTTAAAAAGAGACCCCAAAGGTCAGCTTCAGATAAGCAACTCTATGGACACAGGCTACATGCCTTTTGCTTTTAACATTGACGCATTAGAAGGAGCCCTGATAACACTGTCAACTGCCATAAAAACCTTTCAAGGTGCTCTTTCTATCAGGACTCATTCATTTGGCACTTAAGTAAGTAAAATCCCAAATATCTTAGTGACCCCTCTATTATTATTGGAAATATCCCCATCATTGATGGGCCTGTCATAGTCACCTTTAGATATGATCTCCATTTTGATCTAAATCTTCAAAAGAGTTCCCTTAACTTGTCCTATTATTATTGTTACATCTCAAATAATGTTCAAGATATCACCAAGCAATTGGTCTACACCAATTGGTGATATCTAAATTTGTGTTAGAGCATGACCACCTTCTGTCTTATGAAGGTTTCCAAACAACCACCACAAATTTGCTTCACCCAACAGCACATCAGGTTCTTTCCTTAATGTGTAGAACACTTATTTCCATGACAGGCCTCCTGCTGTTTTCAGTCCTTTCAATGGTTAATAAGACTTAATTCTTCTAGAATTTAACAAATTCAGCTTCAAATAGCTATTCAATAAAGGTAAAAGCCTGTCTCTCCTGGACAAGATCTTGAGACACCACTGGCTCCAATGGAGCAAAACTTCTGTGGGCCTCCTGGTCAATGTCACTTGTTATTTATACAAACAGGCACCCATCCTTAATCTAACCAGCCTGGTTATCCCATCAATATTGATGTTGTCGTCTCTCTGTCTCTGTCTCTCTCTCATAACAACACACACTCACATGCACTCATGTATTCAAGTGTTGGGAGCGATCATTGTTATTTAGAACCGCTTGTAAATATTGTCAGCCTTTTTTAAGAATAGTCCGTCCCCTCCCCAGCTTCCTAATGAATAGAACTTGAAGTACACATATGTACATATGATATATGAGATAATAAATGGGTTATTTTAGTTTTATATAATTGATGTAAACTCTTTGGCTGTATTTGAAGAAATAATCTATAAAACTAGGAAATTCAAAAATAAGTATTTTTTTAGTTTTTGCAAGGATATGTTTAAATTTCCATGGTATTAAATTTAATTTGACTTATCATAAATGGAAACTATCTTCAGTAGAAAACACATTTAATCTAGTAAATGTATTGGACAGCACAGTTCAGCAAGTGCTTTCTTCCCTCCTCATAACTGGGGGAATGGTTATAGTGGTGGGTGGAGCTGACAGGGAGCTGAAAATTTCTCAAGAAAAGTATTACACCTCTTAGTGCTAGCTCAGGAAAAAGTCCAGATTACAAAAGGAAAGTTTCAAGAAGCATAGTACATACTGGGCAGGTCTTACGAAGTCATGCATTTAGAAATGTGTGTGTATGCATATATGTGGTGACAATTAATGATAAAAGAGGCCATTAATCTGAAAAAAAGGGAGGTATATGGGAGGGTTTAGAGGGAGGAAAGGAAAGAGAAAATGATGTAATTATTTATTTTAATTATTTTTTATTTTAGAAGCACTCTTATTTACATATCAATTTCCCCATTCCCTAGTCCTCCCATCCTGCCATCCTCCCATGCTCCCCACCGATCCCCCATCCCACCCTTCACCCTCTCCCCAGGGATAGTGAGGCTCAGGGATAGTGGGGACCATCAAAGTCCATCACATCATTTGGGGGAGAGCCCAGGCCCTCCTTCCTGTATCTGGGTGCAATAGATCCCTCCATAGGGAACTGGCTCCCAAAGTCCATTTGTGCTCTAAGGATAAACACTGGCTCCACTGTTAGAGGTCCCATAGACTTCCCTGGCCTCCTAGCTGGAACCCACAACCATAGGGTTTTGGTTTGGTCCAATGCTGGTTCCCCAGCTTTATGACTAGGGTCTCCGTGCTTTCACTAGGTTAAGTCAACTATTTCTGTGGGTTTCTCCAGCACCATCTTGGCTCCTTTGCTCATTCCTCCTCCCTCTCTGCAACTGAATTCTAGGAGTATGGCTCAGTGGATGAAGGTTCTAGGAATGGCAACCGAGGTAGTCATCAATCTCATTATAGGGGAAGGGCATCAAAGAACATCTCTCCAAACCTAACCTGGCTCCCTTTATCAAGGTATCTCCTTTCTTGCCCTCCTTTATGCCTCCTGTTCTCCCCCCCTCCCTTTCTCCTTTCTCCCCTTCCCACCTCCCTCCTCTTCCCCTCTCCCTCTTCTTCCTCCACCATGCTCCCAATTTGATCAGGGGTTCTTGTCTCCCTCCCCTTCTTCAAGGGATCATGCGTTCTTCTCTTGGGGTCCTCCTTGTTTCCTAGTTTCTCTGGTGGTGTAGATTGTAGGCTGGTAGTCCTTTGCTCTATGTCTAATATCCATATATGAGTGAGTACATATCCTGCTTGTCTTTCTGTGATTGGGTTACCTCACTCAGGATGTTTTCTCTCAGTTCCATCCATTTGCCTGTGAATTTCAAGATTTCATTGTTCCCCCCCCCCCCCCACTGAGTAATACTCCATTGTGCAAATGTACCACATTTTCTCCATCCATTCTTCGATTCAGGGACATCAAAGTTGCTTCTAGGTTCTGGCAATTACAAACAACACTGCTATGAACAAAGTTGAACATATGTCCTTGTTGTATGACTGCGTATTCTTTGGATATATGACCAAGAGAGGAATTGCTGGATCTTGAGGTAGACTTATTCCCATTTTCTTGAGAAACCGCCCTACTGATTTCCAAAGTGGTCATACAAGTTTGCACTCCCACCAGCAGTGGAGGAGTGTTCTTCTTCCTCCACATCCTCTTCAAGATAGACTGTCATTGGTGTTTTTGATTTTAGCCATTCTGGCTAGTGTAAGAAGGTATCTCATAGTTGTTTTGAGTTGTATTCTCTGATGGCTAAGGATGTTGAGCACTTTCTTAAGTGTCTTTCAGTCATTGAGAATTCTCTATTTAGTTCTGCACCCCACTTTTTAATTGGATTGTTTGGTGTTTTGGTGGCTAGCTTCTTGAGTTCATTGTATATTTTGGAAATCAGCCCTCTGTCAGATGTGGGGGGTATAATTATATTTTAAATAATTTCAAAAAAGAAATAACTTTTAAGAAATTCTCTCTATTCCCCCAAAAGACACTTTCTATTGAGTGCACATTTCTCTTGTATCAATGTAAAGTCAGAATCTTGAAAAACTATAAACTAAGTGTGGAATGGTCTTTTTCTCTCAAAAACCACTAAATGGGGATCCAATTCTTACCCACAGAAGTTGTTTTATATCTTCCCCTCCATTATCAGGTGTTTCACACCTTATAATCTGCCTCCCTTCACTCCTGATGTCTCTTTCATGTCGGCCTCTTCTTTAATTTCTTCCTCCTCTCTTTCAAATTCTTTTTTCCAGGACTATGTGTGGTTTGAAAGAAAAAGCCTCCAGTAGGCCCATAGGGAGTAGCAGTATTAGGAGGTGTGTCCTTGTTGGAGTAGGTGTAGCTTTGTTCGAGGAGGTGTGTTACTAGTGTGTGGGCTTTGAGGTCTCAGAAACTCAAATTAGTTCACTTCATGCTGCAGGCAGATCAAGATGTGGAATTCTCAGCTCCTTCTCCAGCACCATGTCTGTCTGTATGCCTTCATGCTTCCCACCATGATGACAATGGGCTAAACCTCTGAAACTTGTAAGTCAGTCTCTTTACAGCAATGAAACCCTAACTAACACTTGGTCTCTCCACTTTCCATTTTCTCCTTTTAAATTAAAAAAAAATACAATTACATAATTTCTCCTTCAATTTTTCAATCTAATCCCTCTTGCGTACTGGTCCCATTTGCTCCTTCTTAAAATCATGGTCTATTTTTCTTTAATTGTTATTGTTACATGTTATCACAAAGAGACATTTCTCTGTGGGTATAAATATTTAGAATGCAGTTAGGAATTATACTGTTAGCAAAGTGGTAGTAGTAGGCTCTCCTCTATGATCTGTGACTTCAGTAAATTTCCCATACCAGACATAACTTTCCTCCTGATGAATGGGCCTTAAGTACCCAGGATTCTCTGGAGTTGAGAAAACAGTCTCCAGATGTCAAAGTAAATGGAAGGGGAAGTCAGGAACTTACTGAGCTACTTAAGATCACATTGTAGGGTTTTTGGTTGCTTTACTGGCCCCTCCCCTCTTGTGTCTCTTGCATTTTGCTGTAATTCAGGGCAGACCATCACCAAAGATCCTACCGGAAGATTCTCTTGTTCTTCTTTTACTTGTGTCCAGACCTGCCTTTCTCCTGCTCTCCCTTTCACTTACCTTTGACATTTGGGGACTGTCATTGGAGAACCAGTGGTTTTAATGTTTGCTTCCAGAGGGCCTCCTTCTAATGAAAGGCTCAGAGAACATTCAAGGATATTAAAAGATCAATGCCTTAAAAACCCAATTTAATACATGGACGAGCAGGTGCTCGCCTATCCTCCTGCTTGAGTGAGTCATTGTGCTCCCCGCAGTCAATTTCCTGAAAGATTAGCTTGCAGGGACAGATCAATCAACTTCTGAGGACATACCAGGATTCAGGATTGTTTTCCCAGCCCCAAGGAATCCTGGGGATCGTTTGACTTTTCCTTACTGTAATCCAAAACTTACCCATGAATGCCCCATGTTATGGGTCCTGAAGATAAGCCAGTAATTCTAGGTAGAGGTATTTTAGAAAACATTTACAGATGCAGTTTGAGATGTGAACATCCAGGATAAGTCTACACATGCTCACTGTGAGGAAAGGCTGTGCTGGAGCCTCTCAGCATCCCCACCCTGTTCCCACCCCCATGCCATTCACTTCTATGGTATCTGTGCTTTCATGCAGTCCTTGAATAGCCTTGGGAGAATTCCGGGGTCCACTTCTGTCTCCCAACTCCCCAAACATGACCTGACTTGGTACTCTAGCCTTAGTTTAAAGTCTGTAGTGCCAGGGCCTGATGGGAGGGGGAAGGCTGCCATGATGAAAGTCTAGGTTGGCTTTGTCCAGCAGCTATCCCTTAGATGCCCTCACGGCTAGATCTAAACAGAAGAGTAAGTGGGATCTAATAGACAGTGCCGTAGGCTGTAATGAGTATGCCTCATTGCGACAGGGCTGTGTGCAACTAAAGCTCAAAGCTCTTCTTATAAAAGGGTGAGGTAGGGACATCAGGATCTTGAATATTTTTTAGCAGAGTCTTCCTACTGTGAAGACTTTTAGAACTTTAGAGACCTTTATAGCATTGTTTTGAAGTAATGGAGCCGACACCATGAGACCAGACAGTTTACATGGAAATTCTAAGCAGTTCATTTAAATTATGGCTCTACACAGGAATGTACACAAATTTTCAAGAGGTCTCAAAAGAACGCATGTTCCATGTCACACTTGTAAAAAGATTAAATACAACTAAAATGGAGGGTGGACACTGGGGAGAGCTCAGTGGGTAAGACATTTGCTCTGAAAGCATGAGGACCAGAGGTGAATAAGGTTGTAAACTGAGCACTGGGGAGCAGGGATAGGCAGATCTTGAGAGATCTGACCAAATAGGCATATGTCTGACTCAGGTGAGAGACCTTGTTTCAAGGCAATAAGATGGAGAGCCATAGAGAAAGATACTTACTGTCCCTTTCTGGCCTATGCATGTGCATACATGGGCACATATCCCCCTCCACATTAGTGTATTCCCCCACTCAACATGTATGCAACACACATACATCACTATCTAAATAATCAATTAGATTGAAATAATGCAATTTTAGAACTAAATATGAGTTCGAATTATATGTAACATAAGAAAGTAATTGTTTTTTTTCACACGCAGGGTCTAGGTACAAAATACATGAATATGGGACATGAAGGGAGAAGGAAGAATGTGTGAGGAGAGGAAGGGGCTAAGTGGGGAAGGGAAGGCATGACTGAGTACCTGGGAAAAAGAAAGAACAATATAATGTATTTACAATATATTTTCCCTCATATGCAGAACCCAGATTTCGTTCTATACACATATGAACACACACAAAACTCCTCACCCCCCACACAGGACATGAAAGCATAAGGTAACTAATAGGGGAAAGGAAAGGGACCCATGGGAAGAGGCAAGGAGAAAAAGGATGAGGAACAAATATGAACAAAGTACGATGATATATACTTATGAAAATGTATAATTAAATCCACTATTTTATACTAATTAAAAATGAATAATAACATAAATAATGGGATAAATAAAAGCAATATAAAGAAAGTAGTTGCTAAACCCATGGTTACATTGAGTATAAAAACATAGATGGAAATTTGGGAAGAAAAATATGGGCAGATACATATTGTGTATCTACATTGACTGCATTCATAGATGTTTGTTATATTATCAAAAATAATTTATATTTTAATATGTCACAGCACTTGGAAGTCAAGCTGGTACTGACTTGGAAGCATTCTCCCTGCTGGCTAATTTCCATTGTGCTTGTAGGTGCTGTCCAGGCTGCTGTAGGAGAAAAGTCATCCACAGTTTTATCCAGCTATGAACCCTGGGAGCTACCACAATGACTGCCATGATGAGACATGCCCATGGGTACAAAAGTTCACAAATGTTGTGGGGTAACCTGGTACTTTGTTGTTGATTTTTAAAGCCGGTTCCACTTGGGCCTGGTACTGAAGGTCAGTCAAGAATGTGTGGCTGGGAAAGTCATAGGCCCTAGAGATGAATTTCCTACCATAATTTTACTAACTGGATATATTATCAAACTGCCTTCTAAATATGTATCTCAATAACGATAGGTTAGTGCAGCGTTCAGTCCTCATTGGAAAAGCATATATATAATACCATGGTTAACATAGAGACTTACAATGGATCAAAGCTCAGAGAACAAGTGTTTCTCTGAGTGCTCAATCATAAATGTGACATATATTTGATAGCCCCTCCCATCAGTGCTTAGGGGATAATGTGGAAAAGGGGGTGAAAAGGTTGTAAGAGTCAGAGGTTGGGGACGACTTGGGGAAAAGAGTGTCTTCTAGATCTGACAGAACTTTGTATTCATGAATCATGGTTGCCTGTGAAAGACTTGCACAAGGCCAAACTAGTCAGCATTCTAGCGTGGATGGGGAGAGGTGCATGAGCCTCCACTCCTAGCTTAGACACTATGGTCATTGTGTGCCTGCTGGGGTCGGGGGAGCTGACTTTCTTTAGGGGTGTGGTCCCTGATAATTGATCATGCTCCACTGGGTGACCGTACCACACCCATACACATATACGGGCACCACTAATTAAACTCAGGGTAGTAAAAAATATAAGACATGAAGTTGGTAGAGGGAATCTTGGAGGAGTTGGAGAAGGCAGTAGAGAGTGAATATGGTTACAATACACTGTATGCATTTATGAGATTATCAAAGAATACATAGATATACTAAAAGTAAAGACATTAGTTGCAGAAATTAAAACTAAGCAATAACAAAACTGAGCTATTGAACTTGTTAGCATTTATATATCAGGAAACACTATAAATATTATCGATTTATTGTCTTTTTAAATGACCATATAAAGTGGGATTATCACTTCCTTTTTCATTGGTGAATGAGGATTCAGAGAGGTCCAGTATCTATCTTAGCATCATCTGGCTGAGCTGTTCATCTTAAGTTCTGTTCTTAAAATCACAGTGCAATAGATAATGCTCTCCTGCGGATCTGAGGTCTACAAAGAAAGAAGGAAAAGTTTACTGTTGAGGCAGGTATCTATAGGAAACAAGGTAAAGTGTGCAGGGAACGTGTCACCTGGGAATGAGGCAGGAAGTTGTGTCAAGGATAATGTTTCTGTGGGTTACTATAGATAGTCTGTCAGGCACAATGTGTGCACATTAGCAATGTCTTTATGTATTGACTCTAATACATATGGAATGGCTTTTAATTTATTTTAGTGATTTTTCTATTTTAGAAATAATCTTATTTTACATATCAATCCCCCTATTTCCTCATCTTCCCATCCTCCCATGACCCCCCACCAACCCCCCAAACCCTCTCCCCACCCACTCCCCAAGGATAGTTAGACCTTCCACCGGGGATCATCAAAGTCTATCACATCATTTGGGGGAGGGCCTAGGCCCTCTTTCATGTATCTGAGCTGTAATAGTATCCCTCCATAGGGAATGGGCTCCCAAAGTCCATTTGTGCGCTAGGATTAAACACTGGTTTCACTGTTAGAGGTCTCATAGACTGCCCTGGCTTCTTAGCTGGCAACCACATTCAGGGGGCTTAGTTTGGTCCAATGCTTGTTCCCCAGCTTTAAGACTGGGGTCCATGTGCTCTCATTAGGTCAAGTCAACTGTTTCTGTGAGTTTCTCCAACATGGTCTTGTCTCCTTTGCTCATCCCTCCTCCTTCTCTATGACTGGATTCCAGGAATCATGGCTCAGTTTTTAGCTGTGGCTGCCTGCTTCTGCTTTGATCAGCTACTGGATGAAGGCTCTAGGATGGCAACCAAGGTAGTCATCAATCTCAAGGGCATCAAAGGCAGCCTCTTCACTACTGCCTAGATTGGAATGACTTTTGATTGAATGAGTTTTGCAGTTGCCTTCACACTATAGTGGTGAACTGACTTCATTCATTTCTATTTTGTCTCAAGATTCATCATCTATTGAGCAAGTATTGGCTTCTTTAATTAGACTGTAATGTCTTCTGAAATAGAAGCCAGTAATATATCTGGTGACTAAATGTAGACTGGAAGTCTATCCAGCAGTAGGAAGACCAAGCCACAAAAGCTTCTTTTCTCTTTTAAGGCAGAAGTTCTCAGAGAGTGGTCTCCAGAAGCAGGACTTCTTGGAGACTTTCAGAGTTTTACCTCTGTCACATAGAGTCTGGAGCAGGGAGACAGCACAGACAGAGGTGTGCTGGTGAGTATTCAACAGGGGACCTCTGGAAAAATTCAAAGATTTATTTGTCTATTTCTGCTGGTGTTTAGGATGTAGAGTACACAATTTAGAAACAGCAATAAAATATTTAATGGTCTCTACAACAAGTTTAATGTAGTCAGTTGGTTTCTACAGATTTTTATTATTGCCCATTGCAAAACTCTTACATCAGAAGCAACTTTGGGTGAACTGATAAATGAATCTATCTCCAACATGAATGTTAGTTGATATTTGTGGTTATATTAGGAATAAGATCAAAGCAAGGCCAAAGAAAGACGCATGGCAGAATGTCACCAGCTTATTGATGTTAGCATCTTCTTTGTTGAATCAGTCAGTTTTTAAAGCTTGAAAGATGGCTGACCTGGTAGTGGTGAGTTATTGTCCAAATTGTGAAACAT